>NC_085986.1:2488294-3190213 GCF_910591565.1 Cydia splendana
CGGACTGGACGGGACGATGGTGGGGTTAGAGGTGTCCCTAGGAAAAACAAACACAATTATACTCTGTATCTTTAGGTATTTAGATAAAAGTAAACAAAACCTACCCTCAAACGGCTCCTTAAGCCAGTTGAGGGTAGATGAAAACATTATATGTGACGTTCCACGGGAAAAGGTACCTTATGAGGGTTTCTAGTTTCGGAGATATGAAATGTTTTGTAAAGAGGTGAAAAAATGCTCAATTTTTTTTTATTGTGTGATCTGAAACCTTAATGCGTAACGTTTGTTTACCTGTTTTTATTTTTGTTATAAGTTAGTTATAAGCCTAGTAATGTCGTCTCAGAGTTTAGTAGAAAAGGTACCTTATGGAAAAAAGATTGAAAATTCCCAAAAAAACTAGTCAATACGGGAAAAGAAGTTTGGTAGAGAACTGTATTAGCATTCTGCAAAACTAATTTGATAATTTCAGTTCTGGTTGGGGCGCCTCGCAAATATTATAACCGTACATCGACCGACATCACAAATCCAAGTAGCCTGCTATTATACCAAAGTTACTCTCGTCAAGTGTTTCTTAACTAGAATAATCTTCATTTAGTTTGGTCGCATGCAGTAAATCAGCCGTTGGTTTGCTGAAAAATGCCAATACCCGACGCATTACCTTATGGAATATCTGAGGTCATTGAACCTCAATGCCGCTTATCTTCAATAGCAACCGAAATATATTATTGATAAGAAATAGACGATTTATACCATTACCAAAATATTATTAGTTTATCCTAACTGTTCCATCATCATCATCATGCCTCATCATGTAACTTAATCACAAGGTACCTTTTCATTACATACAAATTATTGGTCTTTTTTAAGATTATTATGACGAAGAACTAATTAAATTTGGGGCAGTTTAATGTAAATTAATATTTTCTATTCATAAAAGATAAACTGTAATATGATTGATATTTTGTAGTGATGTATTATTAGATTTATTTCCATAAGGTACCTTTTCGTAAATGTATGGAGCAAATACTGTTATTGTTATGTAAGTTTAAAGTGGCATAAGGGGTTAAATATAGTATTTAGTTGGGGTTTTAGGATTTATTTCATTTGAATGACATAATTTCTTTCATATGTGCTCAGAAAAATTGATTGTGTGTCACATTAAAAGTAAAAATATTCAATTTTATGATTTTATATGAAAAAGTCAGAAAATATATTTTCACCTCTAAATCGGTATTGTTTTTTGCTTAAACTGTCTGTCAGTGTCGTTTTCTAATAGATAAAATTTAAATCTTGAGAGCTCATTGCAATCAATCGTGAAAATGAAATAAAACTTTATTTTCAAGAGATTGGTTAGTATACACATAAATCAGTCGATATCAAAAGTTTCTATTTGCATTACAGAACAAGTCGCAATACTTTTTTAATCTCAGATATATAAGGTATTATTATTTGTAGTCAACTATGTAACTTACTTCAGGAACATAGTTTTTTAGGCGGCTAAACTTAAAACTTCTCTATCGTAAAGTTGCTCATTTCACAGCATTATTTTCAAAAAATCATATCTCTGTAACTACGCAACCTAGAAGGTTGATCTTTTGTGTTATCGATAGCTTATTTATTGTAGATTACTGGGGTATGCATAACTCCATACCCGCCATAAGGTACCTTTGACCGTGGGACGTCACATATGATCAAATAATGTAGGTTAAGGCACAGAATAAATAATAGTACTAGGTACAGAAGACTCACTCTCTAACAAAACGCGTCTGTTACTATCAGCACAGATATGGCCGCTAGGTGGCGACAGCGCCACGCGCGGCTTATGGAAAACCCCAAAATTGGGGCCGTACGGATGTACTTTTAGCTACCTGTAGCAAAGCGACGAAATCGCGGAGTGAGCCACGCCCAAGGACCGGAAAACCCCTCTTTACGCTTAATCCTATCAATTCGGTAACCCAATCGATTCGGTTACCGTATCATTCGGTAACCCTATCATGCTGTTACCTGATTGTAATGGTAACCTTATTGAAACGGTAACCCTAACCTTTAACCGAGTTAATCTCAAAACCCCATCGCGATAGGGTTTTTGTTAAGGGTTTTTAACAGGTTTTCATTCAGTTATGGTAACCTTTATTATCGGTTGCTTACTGGTTTGCTACATTAAAGTAGTTTTAGTGATGTGCCGTCAGAACTAAAAAAAATACTAAAAAAATTGTTTATTTTATTTACTTTATTTATATTTTGTTGATTTTATTGACTTTATTTATTAAATTTATTTAATTTAATTTATTTATTGAATTTATTTAATTTATTGAATATATTTATTATTTTAAAATTTATTAACTTTATTTTATTTAATTTATTTATTTCATTTATTTCATTTATTTCATTAGTTTAATTTGTTATATTTGTTTAATTTATTTAATTTATTAAATTCATTAAATTTATTAAATTTATTTATTTTGTTTATTTATTTTATTTATTTTATTTATTTTATTTATTTTATTTATTTTATTTATTTTATTTATTTTATTTATTTTATTTATTTTATTTATTTTATTTATTTTATTTATTTTATTTATTTTATTTATTTTATTTATTTTATTTATTTTATTTATTTTATTTATTTTATTTATTTTATTTATTTTATTTATTTTATTTATTTTATTTATTTTATTTATTTTATTTATTTTATTTATTTTATTTTATTTATTTTATTTTATTTATTTTATTTATTTTATTTATTTTATTTATTTTATTTATTTTATTTATTTTATTTATTTTATTTATTTTATTTATTTTATTTATTTTATTTATTTTATTTATTTTATTTATTTTATTTATTTTATTTATTTTATTTATTTTATTTATTTTATTTATTTTATTTATTTTATTTATTTTATTTATTTTATTTATTTTATTTATTTTATTTATTTTATTTATTTTATTTATTTTATTTATTTTATTTATTTTATTTATTTTATTTATTTTATTTATTTTATTTATTTTATTTATTTTATTTATTTTATTTATTTTATTTATTTTATTTATTTTATTTATTTTATTTATTTTATTTATTTTATTTATTTTATTTATTTTATTTATTTTATTTATTTTATTTATTTTATTTATTTTATTTATTTTATTTATTTTATTTATTTTATTTATTTTATTTATTTTATTTATTTTATTTATTTTATTTATTTTATTTATTTTATTTATTTTATTTATTTTATTTATTTTATTTATTTTATTTATTTTATTTATTTTATTTATTTTATTTATTTTATTTATTTTATTTATTTTATTTATTTTATTTATTTTATTTATTTTATTTATTTTATTTATTTTATTTATTTTATTTATTTTATTTATTTTATTTATTTTATTTATTTTATTTATTTTATTTATTTTATTTATTTTATTTATTTTATTTATTTTATTTATTTTATTTATTTTATTTATTTTATTTATTTTATTTATTTTATTTATTTTATTTATTTTATTTATTTTATTTATTTTATTTATTTTATTTATTTTATTTATTTTATTTATTTTATTTATTTTATTTATTTTATTTATTTTATTTATTTTATTTATTTTATTTATTTTATTTATTAAACTTATTTAATTTATTTATTTTAGATATAATATAATAATATTTATAATAAGAACACACCACACAGGTAGGTATAAAGATAAACAAAGGAAAGGCAAAAAAACTTGTTTGTCCTGGAGGCTTCATAGACCGCCCATGCCAACCTCGGTTATTCAATAATAAGTTGAATTTAAGTGTGCGTAAAGATTACAATCGTTTGAACTGGTCCAAAACCTCATAATGAGGTAACTGAATAGACTGGGTTTTTATTTCGGTTACCGGTAACAGAGGTTAACTCGATCTGATACGGTTACCGAATCAAAGTGTTACCTTATTAAGCGGTTACCGTTATGGTAGGGGTTTTTATAAACACCTCTAAAATAACCCTATGAAAAACCCCGGTTAAGGTAACCGGTTCCTGTCCCTGGCCACGCCTGGTTAAAGTCAGGTCGTTCAGTGACAGATCCAGGCGGTTCTGTATTTGGTCGGTTAACCAATAAATGTTATAACTACCCGAAAATGTACAAATTGTTTGTTTACTTTTATTTAAATACCTAAAGATACAGATTATAGGCTATTATCAAATTAATACGCAATAAAGATCATACATTCTTTCATTATACCCTGGTGAGTCTAAATCTACATTAAAATGTACATATTCGTTGCAATCCAATTTGAACCTTTCCAGAAATAAATAAAGTAGTATTTCTTTTTCACCACACCAGCTCGGAAAGACTTACTTTGCACTTCAAAAACGGATAGCAAAATTGGACTTTGCTATTGCACTTCAAAAACGGATAGCAAAGTTGCACTTTGCTATCAGTACCTAATTCACATGTGAGGCAAAGTAATCAAATGCAAATTTTGAGTTGTTTTCTTATGTTTGCTGGTAGAATTGACTTTTAAATGATGATTTTGGATGATACATATTTAATAACATTCATTTGAATTTGCTTTGGTTTGATTTTGTTTGATATTTTACATTTAATATTTGCTTCGGATTGGTGTGGTGAAAAATTTTGTGTTTCACTCGGGGGCAAATTTTGTTTAACCCTCGTGCTTTGAAACCCTCGCAACGCTCAAGATTCCATTTTTCGAATTCCGTTCAATTTCGGAATCTTTCGCTTGCTCGGGAATCAATATTAGCACGAGCGGTTAAACAACAACTTTGCACCCGAGTGAAACAAATAACTATTGTTTCATTGTGTATTGAAACAAACGACATTCGTTACAATTTACTTATAGAATAAGGGTCAAATTAAAAATTGGAAAACTTTCTATGGTGGGTCTTATGAGGATACCATGGTCTGATGGGGCAATTTGATTTCATCTTCCTCGCGTTGTCCCGGCATTTTGCCACGGCTCATGGGAGCCTGGGAGCCTTGGTAACTAATCCCAAGAATTGGCGTAGGCACTAGTTTTTACGAAAGCGACTGCCATCTGACCTTCCAATCCAGAGGGGAAACTAGGCGTTATTGGGATTAGTCCGGTTTCCTCACGATGCTTTCCTTCACAGAAAAGCGACTGGTAAAATATCAAATGATATTTCGTACATAGGTTCCGAAAATCATTGGTACGAGCCGGGGTTTGAACCCGCAACCTCCAGATTGAAAGTCCCATCCCACGCTCTTACCGCTAGGCCACCAGCGCTCAATATTGCTCTATAAGTCGATATCGATTTAAAGTTTAGATAGAGTGCCTTAATGAGGTTATTTTATTAGTTTTATTACTCACCGTCAAACTCTAAATCCCTCTCCCTATCCCTGTCTCTGTCCCTGTCCCTGTCCTTGTCCCGCTCGCGCCGGTGCTCTCTCGGTTCTCTCTCTCTTTCACGTTCAAGAAAACCTGCAATGGAAAAAGAAATGTAACTACTACAATATCGCTGGCCCAATATTACAGGGTTCTATGTTTCACTTTTATCGAACTGAAATTTGAACATTGTCATGGTGACATTAAATAAGTCGAATTTCAACTATCTTGAAAATGTAACATACAATACAACCCTGTAATATGGGGCCAGCGATATGTAAAGCGCAATAGGGAATATTACGCAAAACTCTGCGTAGGGGGTGCCACTACCACTAGCCATCACAATCTGGGGGTCTACTGCGAAACAAGAAAATCGAAATTTCGTTATCTAACCTCTCTATCACTCTTGCATATTCGAGCAAGAAAGAGGCAGATAACTAAATTTCGATTTTCGCGTTTCCCGGTAGGCCCTTGTTAACCAACAGCCTTGATACATCAATGTCATATTTTATTGTCTGTGAAAACTTGTCAAAACAGTTTAAGGCACAGTATGTATAAGTGACTCTATGGTTTGCTACCTAGCTTAGTGCTGCACTCTGGCGGCAGAACATTGCAGTAATACCCCCTATACACAGAAAAAAATGGTCAAGCAGATCTTGTCAGTAGAAAAAGGCGCGAAATTCAAATTTTCTATGAGACGATATCCCTTCGCGCCTACTATTTTCGAATTTGCCGCCTTTTTCTACTGACAAGATCTGCTTGACCAGCTATACCTACAATGTGTGAAAGTCGATACAAGAAAAAATAGCTCAGATTATTAGGACTGTAGCGCCGCCTGGCGGGTATGGGACACGTCAGTTTTGACAGTTGACAGCTGTCAAATTGTGTTAACATATCGTCTATGAAACTTCCCTCACGTCGGTCTTTGTTTGCAAACCGTCGGATACGTCATTACCAAACTCAAATGGAGCTGGGCGGGACATGTTGCCAGGCAGAGTGATGGCAGGTGGGCCAAGACGTTAACGGAATGGTGGCCGCTTTCAGACGAAAGGAGTGCCTGGCGTCCGTTGGCTCGTTGGGTGGACGACATCCGGAAGACTGCGGGTCACTTCTGGATGAGATTGGCTCGGGACCGGGACAAGTGGCGTACTCGAAGAGAGGCCTATGCTCAGCAGCGGGCGATAAAAGGCTGATATGATGATGATGTGATGTGTGATGTGGGTTTATCGTTCCTTATTTTTCCCACTAAGTGCGTAATGGGAAAAATAATTCGCACACAGACAATATATAAAATACTAAATAAAATAAAGTATGTATTTTCTCACCATCAAACTCATCCCGTTCCCTGTCCCTATCCTTGTCTCTCTCACGCCGATGCTCCCTCTCCCGTTCTCTGTCCCGCTCTCGCTCGAAACCTCGGTGCCTCTCGGTTGGTGTTCTGTCATGGCCGCGATCGCGAGATATAGCGTTCTCGTTTAGCGGTAGAGATCTGTAAGAAAAAAATATTTCATTAAGCGTTAAAGCCAGGAAATAATAACTCTGTATCTTTAGGTACTTAAATAAAAGTAAACAAATAATTTGTACATTTTCGGGTAGTTATAACATTTATTGATTAACCAACCAAATACAAAACCACCTGGATCTGTCACTGAACGACCTGACTTTAACCTACATTATTTGATCGTGTAATGTTTTCATCTACCCTCAACTGGCTTAAGGAGCCATTTGAGGGTAGATTTTCTGGTCTGAGTTTACTACGGATGTTTTCTTTGTATATAAGTATTAATATATATTATAAATATCGTCGTCCAGTACCCACAACACAAGCCTTATTGAGCTTACCATGGTACTAGATCAGTGGTTCCTAACCTGGGGGTAATTACCCCTGTGGGGGTAAAACTGGTATTTTGGGGGTAATAAGCTAACCTAATATAACAATACAACAAACGTACACTTTTTATTACCATTGGGAGGAGGGGTAAAATCAGGTTCCCTAGTTAGTCATAGGGGTGACCGGACTGAAAAGGTTAGCAACCACTGGACTAGATTGATCTGTGTAAAATTGTCCTATAATATTTATTTATTTATGAATGAATGAAAACATTTATTTTCAGGCAACTATTGGCCCATAGATAAATACCTTAAAACTAGCATACATATTATTACACAATATATCTTAAAACTAAAAACACAATTATGGCTGCGATGCAGTTATTTATTTATTATTTAATACTACCTCAAATTGACTCTGTGTTCGGCTTGCCTCACCGCCGAGTGCCTGTGTTGCTGCTGTCTTATGCTCACTTGGTTTTGGAGCCCTAATTGTTTATAGTCTGTATTGTGAATATTACCTCAAATTGACTCTGTGTTCGGCTTGCCTCACCGCCGAGTGCCTGTGTTGCTGCTGCCTTATGCTCACTTGGTTTTGGAGCCCTAATTGTTTATAGTCTGTATTGTGAATATTACCTCAAATTGACTCTGTGTTCGGCTTGCCTCACCGCCGAGTGCCTGTGTTGCTGCTGCCTTATGCTCACTTGGTTTTGGAGCCCTAATTGTTTATAGTCTGTATTGTGAGTATTACCTCAAATTGACTCTATGTTCGGCTTGCCTCACCGCCGAGTGCCTGTGTTGCTGCTGCCTTATGCTCACTTGGTTTTGGAGTCCTAATTGTTTATAGTCTGTATTGTGAGTATTACCTCAAATTGACTCTGTGTTCGGCTTGCCTCACCGCCGAGTGCCTGTGTTGCTGCTGTCTTATGCTCACTTGATTTTTGAGTCCTAATTGTTTATAGTCTGTATTGTGAGTATTACCTCAAATTGACTCTGTGTTCGGCTTGCCTCACCGCCGAGTGCCTGTGTTGCTGCTGTCTTATGCTCACTTGGTTTTGGAGTCCTAATTGTTTATAGTCTGTATTGTGAGTATTACCTCAAATTGACTCTATGTTCGGCTTGCCTTACCGCCGAGTGCCTGTGTTGCTGCTGCCTTATGCTCACTTGATTTTTGAGTCCTAATTGTTTATAGTCTGTATTGTGAGTATTACCTCAAATTGACTCTGTGTTCGGCTTGCCTCACCGCCGAGTGCCTGTGTTGCTGCTGTCTTATGCTCACTTGGTTTTGGACTCCTAATTGTTTATAGTCTGTATTGTGAGTATTACCTCAAATTGACTCTGTGTTCGGCTTGCCTCACCGCCGAGTGCCTGTGTTGCTGCTGTCTTATGCTCACTTGATTTTTGAGTCCTAATTGTTTATAGTCTGTATTGTACTACCTATACCTAATTTTTATATTTTTAATTTTATCTTAAATGTATACTATGGATCGATGTTGTCTGGAATAAATGATTTATCATTATTATTTGTATGTCTGTTCCATATCTCGGGACCATGGGGTCCCGGACCTTTGGGAGGCGTACGTGGGGCCGAAGCCAACAGCGCAGAGGCCCTTTAAGACACTTTAATCTAAAAGCAAGGGATACACGTGGCGGATACCATCCCCGAACGCACAATGTGATACATCCGGAGATGGTCCCCGCCAGGTGCAAAGACTATTGCAGTGCAGCACTTTTGTGCTGCGATGGAAACTAAGGTCATAGGCTATTTGATTTGAATGTTGGATGGACTGGATATAGGGCTATGGGAGGAGACTAGCGGACACCTGCCGTGACAATCAGTCTCAAAATTGTATAAGACAGGTGGTGACTCGCCAACTCATTGAGTGGGCCCCGCAATGGCCGCACGCACAGTGCGACAACAGGGCAACACTTTAGAGTGGCTGTGAGGTTGTCGAGAGGTGAGTCTGCGGTAGCCAGATCCCGGTAATCCGTTCAGCAGGCCGCCGGCGTTATGACATTTTACACTTCCAACCTGGAGCATAGGTCCCGCTCTTGCGACTCCACTCTGGCCGGCCAATCAAGGCAAGCACAGAGGCGAGGGCCAGATGAAAGTGCCCTCTGGAATAGGGGTCCGCGGTGTCGCCACTCACCGTCAGCTCGCCACAAGCTGCCCCCGCGGGGTTATTATTATTATTATTGTGAGTATTACCTCAAATTGACTCTGTGTTCGGCTTGCCTCACCGCCGAGTGCCTGTGTTGCTGATGCCTTATGCTCACTTGATTTTGGAGTCCTAATGTTTATAATCTGTATTCTGAGTATTACCTCAAATTGACTCTGTGTTCGGCTTGCCTCACCGCCGAGTGCCTGTGTTGCTGCTGTCTTATGCTCACTTGGTTTTGGAGTCCTAATTGTTTATAGTCTGTATTGTGAGTATTACCTCAAATTGACTCTGTGTTCGGCTTGCCTCACCGCCGAGTGCCTGTGTTGCTGCTGCCTTATGCTCACTTGATTTTTGAGTCCTAATTGTTTATAGTCTGTATTGTGAGTATTACCTCAAATTGACTCTGTGTTCGGCTTGCCTCACCGCCGAGTGCCTGTGTTGCTGCTGTCTTATGCTCACTTGGTTTTGGAGTCCTAATTGTTTATAGTCTGTATTGCGAGTATTACCTCAAAATGACTCTGTGTTCGGCTTGCCTCACCGCCGAGTGCCTGTATTGCTGCTGTCTTATGCTCACTTGATTTTTGAGTCCTAATTGTTTATAGTCTGTATTGTGAGTATTACCTCAAATTGACTCTGTGTTCGGCTTGCCTCACCGCCGAGTGCCTGTGTTGCTGATGCCTTATGCTCACTTGATTTTGGAGTCCTAATGTTTATAATCTGTATTCTGAGTATTACCTCAAATTGACTCTGTGTTCGGCTTGCCATACCGCCGAGTGCCTGTGTTGCTGCTGCCGTATGCTCACTTGATTTTGGAGTCCTAATTGTATTGTAGTCTGTATTGTGAGTATTACCTCAAATTGACTCTGTGTTCGGCTTGCCTCACCGCCGAGTGCCTGTGTTGTTGGTGTCGCATGCTCACTTGGCTTTGGAGTCCTAATTGTTTATAGTCTGTATTGTGGATATTACCTCAAATTCACTCTGTGTTCGGCTTGCCTCACCGCCGAGTGCCTGTGTTGCTGCTGTCTTATGCTCACTTGATTTTGCCTCAAATATGCCTCCACCTAGAAAATACAAATGTTTATGTAATAAAAAATTTTACAAAAAAAAAGAAAACCGACTTCAAAAAGGATAAAATAAAATATAATCCGTTTTTAAGTATATGCGTTACTAACTGATATGTTTGAAGTCGGTGCCAAGCCAAATTTGAAGCATACCATGATTTTAGGACGATCCGATAACAATGTTTGCCATAACAAGGATTGCCTTACACGACAGCAATTATCATACTTTCTGTAGATACCTAAGAACCCACTGTCAGTCAATCCACCTTGGCGCAGTCCGTACCATGTTTGTCGGTACTAGTATAAAACCAATGCGATTGCTGATATGTTTTTTAAAGAGCAATTTTTACTATTTTTCGAACTGTCCATAGTACTCAGGTGTGGGATTGGGACTGAGTTATTTCCCGCCTCTTATCCAGAGAACTTGATTTCAAAATATAAAACAATTCAAGAACCATCTACAGGGCTTTAACTTTTTACCTGCATGGCAAATTTCACCATTTTACATGGCAGTTGTTTAGCTGAAAAGGTGACAAAGAGACAGACAGAATTACTTTCCCTATTATAATACCTATTAGTACAGTTGTAATGTGATTTATAGACATAAAGCTGATTATTTTTGACTGGTATTGTTACTATTTGTCTTGGCACCGACTTCAAACATATCAGTTAGTAACGCATATACTTAAAAACGGATTATATTTTATTTTATCCTTTTTGAAGTCGGTTTTCTTTTTTTTGTAAAAGTTTTTATTTTTCCATTTTTAATTGTGAGGCATTGTTAACAGCTTATGAGTGACGCGTGACGCATGAATGAAAATAATAATGATGCGTATCACTAAATTCGTAATCATTCCTGTCACTACAGTGCACAAACACAAAATCCATCCTCCGCCCCGCCACTGACCCAATCCCTCAACCCCCAGATCACTCAACCTCACAGCACATCAACCCCTGATCACGGAACCCCTCGACCCTGAAGCCTGAACCACCAACCCTTCAACCGCCATTTCCCGACTCCTCAGTAGCCTTACCATAAGTCTAACACTGACATATTTGCTAGCGTGTGCGTAACTTACTTTCTATGCGTCTCGCTCGTACTGGCATCCTATTAGTGCGAGCGAGATGTATAGAAAGTAAGTTACGAAGACGATAGCGAAGATGTAGTGTCAAACTCGTGGTAAGGCTACAGTTGTACTTCATCAAATGGGTTATTAACGGGAGGAAATGTTTGAGTTACTATAAAAAACAACGATGTCGCCATACTCGTACCTTTAAAAATTGAGGAGTTCCCTCATTTCCTTATGAATTCCGTCACCAGATTATAACCAACAATATTATGGGAACACCTTGGAGGTAACTTCGTTCAAACAAAAAAATAATTACTCAAATCGGACCACGGGTTCCGGAGTAATCTACACTTATAAAATCATCATCATTTATCATCAACAATCATCATCATCAGGTCCACTCCATCAAATTAGTGGTTTTTAAGAGGAAATGCTTGATTTGCTTAAGACAATACCCAAATCACCATACATGTGCCTTTACAAATTGAGGAGTTCCCTCAATTCTTCACGGATCCCATCATCAGAACAGCACCAGATTAATGTGGGACGCTCTTGGAGGCAGTTCCCTTCAAACAAAAAAAGAATTGCTCAAATCGGACCACGGGTCTCGGAATAATCGCTGAACGTCGTACATTTTAAGAAATCGTCATGATTATCATCAAAACAATCATCATCATCAGGTCCACTTCATCAAATTGGTGGTTTTCGAGAGAAAATGCTCGAGTTGCTTAAGAAAACACCCAAATCAACCTACATGTGCATTTAAAAATTGAGGAGTTCCCTCAATTCCTCATGGATCCCATCATCAGAACAGCACCAGATTAATGTGGGACCACCTTGGAAGTACCTCCTTTCGAACAAAAAAATAATTACTCAAATCGGCCCACGGGTCTCGGAGTAATCGATGAACATACATAAAAAAAAAAAAAAAACATAGCCACAACCCATATAACCATTCCAGTCGCAGAATCACAAAGTGGTAACTAAATGTCAGATGTGTCGTAACAGAGTCCACACAATGTGTCTAGAATTGTTTCGAAACAAAGTGTCGTCGCCGTGTCTACACTTTTCCGTAACAAGGTGTCGACACATTTGTGTGCACTTTGCGTGCGGTTTGCGACTAAATCTGACAGCAAATTTGTGACAGCAAATGTCAATATAAAATACCTCTTGAAAACCAAGGTTTGTCAAACTACTATTAGTGTCTCGTGTGCTCGTAATTCTAGTAAGTCATCATGGGCAATGCAAATGATAATAATCGACCGAAACCATATAAACACCCAACACCCGTCAACCTTTTACGGAAAAGTTTTTAAAGAAATTCAATAAGCTACTTAGGTCAGGCAACGAATGCTCCAAAAGTTGTAGAGGGAAATGCTCGGAACACAATTTTTGACTCCGTAACTCGGTTTGACAAGTTAGGAGGTGAACATATCAAAAGTCCCCGGCCGTAGCCCTTGAGCGGGGGGGAGAGAGGGGGCTTTGAAGGTCCCATTTTCCCGTTTTTCGATTATATCTCGGAAACTATGCATCTCAGCGACATGGCCACTTATACAAAATGAAAGTTAATTTAATTTGTTACAAGTTTATTCAGTCAATTTTTTCGATATGTTGAATAGTTTTTGAGATATCCGCTCTTGAAAGTTTATTTAGGGCTCTCAATTTTATCTTGATATATCTATATCAGTGAAGGTGGTAGGCCGTGTTTGGTATCGTTTTCGTATAAATCTGGGGTGCTGAATCCATTTAAGATATCACATTGACACCATTCCACAAAATAAAAATAAATCTTTTTAGGGTTCCGTACCTCAAAAGGAAAAAACGGAACCCTTATAGGATCACTCGTGCGTCTGTATGTATGTCCGTCTGAATACACAAAATAGTTCTTTACCTATAGATGACAGGAAAACCTATTAGAAATGTGCAGTCAAGCGCGAGTCGGACTTAATGTACGGAACCCTTAATACGCGAGTCCGACTCGCACTTGGCCGGTTTTTTTTAAACTCTTCTTGACGCTTAACCGCTGAACCGATTTCGTTGAAATTTGGTATAGAAATAGTTTGCGTCCCGGAACAGGACATAGGATAGATCTTATAACCAAAATCATCTTTTGAAGGTGTGAAAAGTGGCGTGGAAATTTGTACGGGAAATCAATAACTGCTGAACCGATTTATATGAAATTTGGGATGGTCTACATCTTTGATTTAGTTAAAAATGATGAAAAAACATGACTTCAAACCTAAACTTAAACAGTATTAACTTCAAGAAGTCAATTCTGAATTCCCCCCTACACCTCATTTCACACCTTTAAAGGATGATTTTTGAGATAACTTATTATATCCTGTCTCGGGACTCAAAATATATGTGTACCAAATTTAAATTAAAACTGTTCAGCAGTTTAAGCGTGAAGAGGAGTTTAAAAGAAAGTATTTTAATAAGTTTATATGTTTTTACTTCGGAATGGTGTCAATGTGATACCTTAACTAAATTTGGTACTGCTAATTTATACGAAAACGATACCAAACATGGCCTTGTAGCTTTACTGTTGTAGAAGTCAAAATAAAATTGAGAGCCCTAAATTCTTATTACTTGGCCAAACTTGTGTAGAAGGAAAAGGTAAAATAAAAGTCTTCGGCAGGAATATAAGACACAAATATATTTTTTTTTTGCGTTACTATTTCATTCATCAAATATAAACATACCTTGATTATACTATTCTAGTGAGATCCTCATAGATAAACAAAAACATTTACTTAAAAAATTACAAGGTCGAAATGTCACGGAACTTGTGAGAGTAATATGTGGAAAATATAAACTTTTATGACAAAAAAATCTGGACACAATTTAAGAATCACCCAATTGCGTCGAGGAGTCATCTGTATTTTTGCTTGTTTCATTACCTCCTCGCTTCTTTTTTGTCCTTTGTATTCTGTAGCAATTTGTTAGATCTGAAAATAAAGATAACTTGCGTCGTCACGGATGTCGATTTATAGGTTTTAGGGAGTGCAGAATTCGAAAACGATGATCATTTTATAATCCAAGATGGCGGCTACGTATTTTGTCATAAAAGTGGAATCCAAAATAGTCATGATTTTCGAAATCTGCGCCCCCTAAAACCTATAAAACGACATCCATGACGACTTTTCTGACATAGTGCATGGCCGCCATCTTGGAATCCAAAATAGTCATCATTTTCGAAATCTGCGCCCCCTAAAACCTATAAAACGACACCCATGACGACTTTTATGACATAGTGCATGGCCGCCATCTTGGAATCCAAAATGGTCATCATTTTCGAAATCTGCGCCCCCTAAAACCTATAAAACGACACCCATGACGACTTTTATGACATAGTGCATGGCCGCCATTTTGGAATCCAAAATGGTTATCATTTTCTAAATCTGCGCCCCCCAACACCTATAAAACGACACCCATGACGACTTTTATGACATAGTGCATGGCCGCCATTTTGGATTTCAAAATGGTCATCATTTTCTAAATCGGGGCCCCCTAAAACCTATAAAACGACATCCATGACGACTTTTATGACATAGTGCATGGCCGCCATCTTGGAATCCAAAATGGTTATCATTTTCGAAATCTGCGGCCCCTAAAACGTATAAAACGACATCCATGACGACTTTTATGACACAGTGCATGGCCGCCATTTCGGATTCCAAAATGGTCATTATTTTCGAAATCGGCACTCCCTAAAACCTATATATCGACACCCATCTCGACTTTTATGACAAAGTGTTTTGCTACCATCTGCATGCAAGACATTTCTATTATTTTTACGTACAAAAATGGCCCCCTGTCAACTTTCAATCGAGATTTAATCGATAATTTATTCGATTAATATTCAGATTAATTCAATTTCAATCTATGTTAGGTCGACTAAACTAATCGCGATTAAAATTTGAGAATTAACTTTTTTTATTCCATTTTAGTCGAATAAACAGTTAATCGATTAATGCCCATCTCCACGGCATTTTTACACTTTGAGAATATCTGAAAACAAATCAACACAAGGAGCCATTTTGCAAATCCAGTAACATACCAGTAACTTTGTTATTACTTTTGACAGCGCGTGTCATGTGTCAACACAGAGTCGACACAAAGTCGAAACATTGCAACTACTTTGTGACTGCAATATTTCTCAGCCTTAAACCATATTTATACATCATAATTAACAAGTTTGGTAGTATGTAAAGCGTTATTTCTGTTATTTAAGTATAGTATACGCATCGAAGTACTAAAAATGCTTCAAATAATATAGTTATGAACACAGGCACTGAGAAGTAAACAATTTCATTTCCGGCTAAACTAAAACAATGTGGTGGCGCGTTGATTATATTACACTTAGTTTATCAAATCACTCGAGCAGTTTAATTCCCCATAATAATTTAAGTCATATTGTAATATAAATGCAAACAATATATAATTACGTCTTGTAATCCGTTTTAGAGATGGCGTATTAATGTCACTTATTTTTATTTAAGTATTTTTCCATCTGACAGTTTCCATTTGACAGGAACAAAATGAACGAATGAACGAATGATTTTGGCATAAAGTAGTCGCAAACCCGAAACAATGTGTGCACACGGCGACCACACTTTATGTCACTTTGTGTCATGTGTCGACCCTTCCCCATTTCTGGTAACTGTGTCGACACGGCGACGACTCTGCGACTGGAATTGTGACCGAAACAGACGGTGTCGACACAAGATGTGTCAACACCGCGTCGTAACGGCGACTGGAAATGGTTGTATGGGAACCGAATACAGAACCTCCTCCTTCTATGAAATGGAAGTCGGTTAAAAATAGAATTAGACACTACTTATTATATCCACAATATTACAGGTACAATAAAAAAAATATGTAAATAAAAAAAGTTGGACAGGTTCGCTGGCTTCGAGCAAGCTTCCGTAGCTTAGTTGCTTTGAGCGAAAGATCGCGGATTCGAATCCAGCTCAAAGCATATTTATTTTTAAATCCCGATGTCCTTTTCAAAGAACAAAATCAAATCGAATTTTGAATTATAGTGAAATAAAAGAAAGTTCCCCTCCACTTCAAATATAATGTTCCATAGTCTAATAAAACATGGTCTTCCATTCCCAGAGTGACACGGGCCTACGTCACAACAACATGGCCGCTATATATAGCGCTATCGCATATTATCATATAGCGCTGTCGCATGATGACGTAGGCCCGTGTCAGTTAGGTGACCTAGAAAAGACGGGAATGGAGTACCAGGCGGAGTATATTATTATACCATGATAATGTTCTAATATCTGGGAGACCGAGCTTTGCTCGGAAAACATTATAAAAACTCAAAAATGCGCGTTTTTCCAGAGTCTTATCTCTAGCTAGATTTTTTTTCGATTTTTCGGCCCCGAAAACCCCCATACAGCAAATTTCATCGAAATCGTTAGAGCCGTTTCCGAGATCCCCGAAATATATAAACAAATATATACAAGAATAGCTCGCTTAAAGGTATAAGATATTCAGCAGTGAGTAAGACTAACATTCTATTGTCATTTTTGAACTTTACTACTGTTGTAAGTCACTCTCGTAACAACTAGTGCCTATGCCAATTCTTGTGATTAGGCTACCGAACGGACCCCGGCTCTCCAAGTGAGCCGCGGCAAATTGCCAGGCCAAGATGGCTAGGTCCAAAACTAAGATTACATTACCTTCCCATCATTCGTCTCCGCTCTCTGCGTCTTCCTCCTCTCGCCCCTTTCCCCCCTCTCCCCCCTGTCCCTGTCCCTCTCCCCCCTCCTCTCCTTCTTCTCCTTATCCATCTTCACCTCCAGCGGGGCGTTGAGGAGTTGAAAGTTGCCTCCGTGGTTATAGTTGAGGGGGTCGAAGTCGGTCCGCGCCAGTTGGGGTCGCTCGCGGCTGCTCACCTGCTTCGGTTTTCGGTATTGTGATTTTGGTACTACCTGAAAATAAAATGGGGGTTTTCCATACACTTTTCGTCGGGTAGTTGCATAAATCTCTGTTTTGACATTTTGCTGGGACATCAAGTTAGCCGCGACCACGACCAGTGAAACGTGTGTCGAAACGTCGGTAAATAAAGGTAATTGAATAAATTTCGCGTTAGACCTCTATCTCTATAAATGTGAGTTAAAATGGGGGTTTTGTATTTTTTGAAAATTGAAACATCTACTACACTCTTAACCACTGCAAGGGGGGGCGAAACTGTTCCTTTCGGGCATTCTCGGCTCCGTTCAGCTCAGGGTTGGCACAACTTGACGTCCCTTTGCGTGTACGACCACAGATAAGATAATGACTTGGATTTTGACAACCCGAACGAGAACGAAGCGAGGCCGTTTAGTATAACAGAGCTGGCAGTACCGATTACTGTAGAAAGAATATTTTATTGAGTTCCTTTATAAAATGAAAACTCACGATAGGCATGCCATCTTTTCATAGATGTCGGCACTTAACGAGAGTAAATAAATGTCGGCACTTAACAATATTTTGTCTATCAACAACAACGACTGGGAAACGCAATTGACGGGCGAGCGAGGTCGTTTAAAATCTCGAAGCAGGCAATCCCGGTTACCGTAAAAAAATAGTTTTTTTTAAATAGGTAGATAAATAAAATCTCACCTGACTATAGATTGGCATGTGATTCGACATCTTACGCTAGCTTTGGTTAATTAATATATTAGGTTTGGCTTTGGTAGTTGACAGTACGATGGAGGAACGATAGGCTGCATATCACAGTAGGTAATGCCATCTCTTTCATACTTGCCGGCTCTTAACGAGAGCAAAAGATACAATATTTGGTCTATTAACCATAACGACCGGGAAACAGAATTGACGGACGAGTGCGATATAAACGAGCGGGGTCGTTTAAATCTCGAGGTAGGCAATCCCGACACGTAAAAAATAGTTTTTTTAAATAGGTAGATAAATAAAATCTCACCTGACTATAGATTGGCATGTGATTCGACATCTTACGCTAGCTTTGGTTAATATATCTAGAGGTTTGGCTTTGGTAGTTGACAGTACGATGGAGGAACGATAGGCTGCATATCACAGGGGCTATGATGGCTGCGGTTATCTGGAACAAAGAGAAAGGTTACGTTAAAAACGTTAAAATAAGTGAAATAAGTATACACACTCCACTCAAGAGCAATCACAATCAAACTGGTAACCTTTACGGTCACCACGAGTCGACACTTGAAGTTTACGTTAGCGTCTGCGTGAACTTGATCGCAGTCCATCTCGCTAGCATTGACGTATTGCAGAGATCGAGAGGGAATGCGATAGAGTTTACGCAGTCGCTAGCGTAAATGTCAAATGCCAACTCATGGTATGGCTACTTATACCGTAGTTAGTTTAAGAGGGGGCTAATGCAAAATTGCAGTTGAACTGCTACACGTCTTTACTAAGGCAGTATATTTAAGTATAAGATATCCAGTAATACATAGAGTTAGACCAAGAAAAGTCTGCAGTGATTTTGATAGCACAGCACACGCAGTGCAAGTGTTATTTTCAACGTCAAACTTCTATGAAATTCATCATCATCAAAATTTAAGAGCATGGCTCTTGTCGGTGGAGTATGCGCCAGTTTTCGCGGTCCTCGGCCAGGTTTTTCAGGTCCCTGTAAGACACGACATTTGCTTTTGCATTTAGTTGTTGTGTATAGCTTGCTCGTGGTTTTCCTCTTCCTCTCCTAGCTTCAATCTTGCCTTCTAATATAGTTTTAAAGAAAGTGTCGTGTCTTATCAAGTGACCTATCATTTTGCCTCGTCTATTCTCTATGGTCCTCAGTAGGTTTCTCTTCTCTCTAACAATTTGCAGCACTTCCTCGTTCGTTTTTTTCTCCGTCCAACTTATTCTCTCCATTCTTCTCCACAACCACATCTCAAAAGCCTCTACTCGTTTCCTATCTTTCTGCCGCATTGTCCACGTCTCACCCATACACCCATACAAAGCGATGCTCCAGATGTATATCTTAATTAGGCGTTTTTTTGTACTCTATGAAATTATGACGTATAAATATAAATAACACTAGCACTGCGTATGCTATCAAAATCGTTGCAGACTATTCTTGCTCTAACTCTATGTGGGGCATTATCTATGAAAAGGGACCTTATTGTCGATGGCGCTTACGCCGCACCTTGTCGCGCGGTATTGTATTTATATCGGAGCATCGTCAATAATGGCGTAAGCGCCATCGACAATAAGGTCCCTTTTCATAGATAACGTCACATTTATCTTATGTTTCCTCCTACTTTCCTGCCCGCTCTTAAAGGACATCCGTTTTATGTTTTAGTAGGCCGTCCATTTAAGGACGCATTGATGGCCGAGCTTTTATGCCAGAAACAGCTTACAAAAGCGCTTTTTACAAGCTGGTGATGCAAGTCCACTTCTTACGTATAGAAATGCGTTCACACTAGAAACAGTTCAAATCTTTGTGCTGTTTTTGACAAGTACGAGTATGTAACTATTTTGAGGCGTCCATGAATTACGTATTATTAGTAGTGCATGGCCACTATATGAATGAATTCCAAAATGCTCGCGCTATATATGCCCTGAACTATAGGGGGCAGCATAGGAGCCGTCAGATTTTTGGCGCGAGGCGTAAATGTGTCGTTTATGCTTCCGATGTAGCCCCACAAGATGGCAGAACCTACTTTGTACAAGGAAACGTACCGACGGGAACGGTAAATAGTATCACTTGCTTTGGCAATGTTCATGTGCACATATGTTTCCGATTCAGGCCACAAGATGGCAGACCCTCCGCACGATCCCTATACATGCGCTAACTAAATATAACGGATTATTATAATAGCAGATAAACGCACCGATTGTCAGTCTGTCTTGCTATCCATACGTATCTAAATGTCGCATGACTTATCCCGTGTGGGTGGAAACATTCCTGAGGTCTGAGAGACCTCGGTACAACTTACAAGGTCCCTGGCAGAAAGTTATACTGCATTTTGAATTTTGATAGTACAAACGTTCTGAGACCGATACCCATAGCCTTGAAAAGGTACATAGACTAGACAAAAAAAGACAAAATCGCTCTCCTTCTTGATGCGACTGGCAAATCATATTACTTTTAAGCAACCGGGTTTTTTAACCTAATTAGACCCCGCTGAATCCGAATTTGCCGGTTGCTCGATATTGATCCTAGCGAAAAATTGTACTGAATCTTTCTTGTAGGCAATTTTATGCAGATTACTTATGTAATAGAACATTTTTTGCTATGCGCCACCGTTTTAAAAGTTTTTTACGAAAAACTAAAAAAAGGGACCTTTAATGTCAAATATCTCACTTCCGGTCAAGATTCCGATCGAGCAACCGGCAAATTCGGATTCAGCGGGGTTTAATTAGGTTAAAAACCCGGTTGCCAAAAAGTAATATGCTTTGCCAGACGAAATCGATTTTATGAAAAATATGACCAGTCTAACAGTCAAAAACATGTCGCAAAAATATAGCTATTCTCCTACTAGACAAATTTCTTTTTTAGAACTGTCAAAACGATTTGCTAATACGGAATTTATATGAAACATTACACATTATACAATGACGTCACGGTCAACTCACCTACCCGTGCTAAGCCGAGCCGGGGCGGGTAGGTCGTAGTAAATAAACCGGCTATGTATGTACCTATATACAACAAAAGTGACCATCACTTTTGCCGCAAACCGGTAGACAGTAGAAAAGAGCAAATAGGCCTCGCCTCCCACATATGGGGCATTATCTATGAAAAGAGACCTTATTGTCGATGGCGCTTACGCCGCACCGCACAGCGTCGCGCGGCATTGTATTTATATCGGAGCATCGTTAATAATGGCGTAAGCGCCATCAACAATAAGGTCCCTTTTCATAGATAACGTCACGTATGTATGAATATTAACGAGGCGACAGTTGAAGAGCGAGCGAGGACTTTTGTAAAGCCGAATGGGCCGGGCTTCTATTTTCGTTTAAAAAGTTTTTGACAAAAATTTTGGTATGAGTTTTTATCGCTGACTGTACTTTTGTTTCCACATGCAACACAATCATGAGACAATTCTAACAACCCCGAACACAATTAGTTTGCGTTGTTTTATCACAGAGTTCCATGGCCACCTCCTGTCTCCATCATCAGATCAGCTCCATGTCATCATAATATTGCATTGTCATCCGATTCACATATTATTGTATGGAAAATTTCAGCTCAATCGGAAATTGGGTCAAATTTAGCATCCAATATTTGAATTTTGACCCACACTAAAAAAAATAACTAACAGTCGTTATAGGGCAAGTTAAATAAAAGCTTGTAAAATGGGCCAAAAGTTATGTTTTTCCATTTCGATGGACAGTTTAAAATTTTTGTGATATTCGTGAGCGATTTTATACATTAAAAAAAACCGGCCAAGTGCGTGTCGGAGTCGCGCACGAAGGGTTCCGTACCATTTCGCAAAAACGGCAAAAAAATCACGTTCGTTGTATGGGAGCCCCACTTAAATGTTTATTTTATTTTGTTTTTAGTACTTGTTGTTATAGCGGCAACAGAAATACATCATCTGTGAAAATTTCAACGGTCTAGCTATCACGGTTCATGAGTTACAGCCTGGTGACAGACAGACGGACGGACAGCGGAGTCTTAGTAATAGGGTTCCGTTTTTACCGTTTGTGTACGGAACCCTAAAAAACCGTACGATGCCCCTTTGGAGAAACGGATCCCTAAATTAAGGCAATTTTCGTAATCATTCACTATTCTTCTGTATTAGCCGCCTGCCGTATTAGGGAAAACCACCCTAGTCGAAACAATATCCATTCAAAATTGCACCCTATTCCTAACCAAACTAGGTCCATATTGCTATAACAATAACGCATTTAAAAATTGATACTCTGCAGGGCTTCCGGCAATTGTCAGTTTAAGGAGGAAATTCACTTAAAAGTTTCTCATTGCAAAATGAACCTTATAGACCAATAGTGGGACCGGATTTTTGCACTAAAAGTTTTGATAATTCTAAAGATGAAAAAGTGATACTTATCTGACATGGGACATATTTTTAAGCATATTTGTAAAATATGACGAAAAGTTAGAACGAGCGTTAGATATAAATTAGGTATTTATATATTTTTAGTAATGATTTTTTAATATTGAATTAAAGTGCAATGTTTAAGTTCCATCGTTTATAATATGTATGACGCTTTATAATGTAAAATTATTAGAAATTTTTTTAACGTGCTTCTTAGTCAAACTACAAATTAGCTTATTATTTTGTCGATATTGAATTAAAGTTTAATAAATCCACAACAACATATCTAAATTCTTAAGTTAATAGGCAAGCTAAAAATTTAGAAGAATAAGATATATGCTTTAGAATTAATATGCGTTTTTTGTCCTATAATATCTAATATTGAATTAGAGTCTGTAAAAATAAGTCTATTACTATAAAATAATATACGCAGCCATATTATGGAAAATAAGAAATTTCGGTGTGTAGCTTGAATTGTAATAGTAAAATATATTTAAAAAGGCGCGAAATTCATACATACGCCGCGCTGGTCCGTCAGTGTCGCCGGCGCGGCGCCCGAGAGGTTATCATAGCCTACCTATACCTCGCCCCTCGCCTCGCCCCACCTCCCGCTCACAGCACTGTCTGTCTTTTCTTATCATTCACTTGTTTGTTTAATGTGGACATATATAAATTAGATGCGGACATTACGTGAAATTAAGACGAAACAGGAGCTGAGTTTTAAATATTTTAGGTAAATATACCCGTCTCGCTAACGGAAGCGGCACCTAAAAGTAGTGCGATAAGGACAAGGCGAAAAATCCTGCGTAAAAATCTCAAAAATCGAGGTTTCGTACTCCTCTGTTTCCTCCTCCAAAACTTAACCAATCGTAACCAAATTTGGAAATCTAAATGATTATGAAATTATCTGTGTCGGACCGTTTTGCTTTTTTGGCTAATTGATATCAGTTTTGAATGCCACGCCTCTCATTGCGGCATAGTCAATTAGGCCATTTTGGCCATTTTTGAAGGGCTCTAGCGCCTTAAAAAACAAAAATATCAAAAAAAGCAAAACGGTCCGACACAGATATTGACAATATTAATCTGTGTTGAAAAAAGCATTGCTCTAGCTTCAAAAACCACGGAGGAAAACGTTTGTATGGAGAAATGACCACTCCCGTTGGCTCTTAAAGGGGTCCCTTTGTTTCCCATAAAGTTTTAAGTCATAATGTATTGTTTGTCATATAAGAACCTTCGGGCTCTCGAATTAAGGTTTATTTTTGAATGGCCTTAGTAGCAGTGTGATAGCGTTGACTCGGCTCGGAGAGTTGGCGAATTGGCGATTCATTCGCCGAGTTAGCGGATCGGATACCAAGTTATCAGTTAGTTTAGTGGCCGAGTTGATTAGGAAGAACATTTGAATTTCGAAACTGTAATAAAAATGTACATGATATTCACAACTATTTTTTACCATAGTTTGTCAAAGGACTGTCTCATTTCAAACATAGAGAGAATCATCATACTATCTTTGATTTACACTAGTACTAGCACCCAAAAGAAAAGGATGAATATAGTTTTTTGTTTTTATTTACTGACAAATTGGTTTGACCGACTATACCTATTTCTGGTTCCTATTGTCATGTCCTGTCCTATTCAACGTCAATATCATATTATGTATATTATAAACCAACTGCTCAATATTACACGTATACATATTGAATATACAATAAGGTAAGTGACCTCACCTTATTGTATATTCCGTGTCGGCCGTATATGCCTATATACGGCCCACCTTAAATTAAAATTTTTTTTTTTAATAAACAGGATATTAAGTATGAAAAACTCACTCAGATAGGTATCTTATTTATTGAAGTTTCTTCATTATACCAAAATAGTTATAAAAATATTACGATACTCTTGGAAAATATACCTTTTATAAAAGTCCTATTGTGGGCCTTATTGAACACTAGCAGGGTATTACTTAATCCCGCAAAAAATAATCATTTTGACAGTAGACAATAACAGATTTTATTGTTTTTAACCTAAGAGTTATACATATACAAATAACAATATTTGGTACTTCACAACAAGAGGATATTTATAATAAGTTAAAAATAATTCTTTTGGGCCTTATTAACTAAAGATATAAAAATTGTCTAGTTTACGCGAAAATAGTAGGTAACTAAAGTCACTAAACATAAATCTTTATTATTATTATGTTTTAACATCTGGGGGCACGGCAGTGCCCCCGCCAAGACGAGCAAAGCGCAGGGGCACTATCTACCTTTTCTCGAAGCGCTTCGTCGTTTTTTGGAACCCTCATAACTTGGGGTTGGATTATACTAGATAAACAAAGTTCTCGGACTTATTAAGCATATCAATTGCATAGCTCTTATACTTTAGATTTTATTCATATCTAAAAACTTCGATTTCGTCACTGACTCACTCACTTGATGATTATCAATACCTTTAGGGTACTTCCTGAAGTCCTCTAAGAAGCTGAAATTTGATATGTAAGATAGTTTTAGTACACAAACAACAAATAAATTAAAAAACTTGAATTTTTTAATCCCTAAGGGGATGATGAGGGGGTTTAATCTTGTATGGGGAATCAATAATCGTTGAACCGATTTAGTTGAAATTTGGTATGTAGATAGGTATTGTTATGGGGAAGGATATAGAATAGATTTCAACCTCAAAGTTTACCCTTACGGGGTGAAGGCAGATTTCAACCCCAAAGTTTACCCTTACGGGGTGAAGGGTTTATATGGGGAATCAGTAAGAAGTACATTGTGTAACAGATGCCCCTAGATACTTATTTCAGGATTTTTAATAGTAAATCACCCCCAACCCTTTAAATTAGGGGATGGAAGATTGTCATAAGCAACTTATAAAAAGAAGTGAAATCCCACCAAAAACATTTTGATGTAAAATGTTGCCCAGACGAAACCATAAGGCTCGCACTGTCAAAAAGTTATCAGATCTCTTGCCAAGCTTCTAACTCTACAAGCCCTAACTTCACTAGCTCTACACCTTAGTCAAAGTATGTGGCTCGGCCGTTTCGTTTCTACAAGAACTATTGTATGTATAATAAAAAAACCGCCCAAGTGCAAGTCGGACTCGCGTTCCAAGGGTTCCGTACATTACACAATTTTTAACAATATGTTTTTTTAGTGAAAAGTGAGTAAAATGTCTTTTAAAAACCCGTAGGGATCGGATCAAAAACTAAGTACTTAAGTCCGACTCACGCCACAGATCATACAATAGTTCTTACGAACAGATACTTATCTCTCAAACAAAACGCAAATACCTATCGTTTTGATACCTACACAAAAATACAATGGAGTGACCTTCAACGCGCCGCTCCCCGCACCGCGCGCACCGGCACAACGCTAGGGTTGCTGACGCTTAGAAATGATAAATAAATACCCACTTAAACAGAGGAGTGAAATAAAAGGAAAGCTAAATCTTAAATTATACCTAATATTCCGATTATGCTTTAGTGTTTGCGAAATAGTCATTTTAAAAGGTCATATGTCCCTGCAGTAACCGCAGTGTTTACGCCGTTTTATAAACCGCGCAATAATCCCAGTAAGAATTAGTTTTAAAACTTCGTGTAATTTAAAACCAGATAGAGATTAATGTTACATAGTAAAGAAAAATAATAGAAACCCCATGAATAAAGGTAATTAATTATAAGTTAACCAGAGCAAAAATGAGTAGGCACTTTCCGGTGTAAACTTACTGTCGTTAAAATAAACATTTACCAAAATAAATTAAAAATTTACTACCTATTTCAAATAGATAGATATCTAAATCTATACATTTGTCACACATATTAAACATTACATGTTTAATTAAAGAAATTCAATAGTAGGTAGGTACCTACTACCCGCGCGATTCGAACTTTAAGATATCGCGCCGTTAGACATTCACTAGATATGAAATAGTAAAGATATGTGACGTTCCACGGCAAAAGGTACCTTATGGCGGCTGGCGCTTACGCTTATTATTATCGCCACTCCAATATTCAGTCGGGGCAATGGTACCTTTTGCCGTGGAACGTCACATATCTTTACTATTTCTTATCTAGTGCATCTCTAATTCATTTCCCGAATCCCGCCGTACGTGTAACTATCGTAAAAATTTACAGTGCGGCGCGCGGTGACGTGCGTACGTGAGCGCGTGTGGCAACCAACTGGCTTGCTTTTCTACCGTGAACGGGAGCAGATTCGTAGGTATTAATCCGAGCTCGCGCAGAGAGTTCCATAGGCCTGCTCACGCTTAGCTCCACATTTCTAATAGGTTTTCCTGTCATCTATAGGTAAAGAGCTAATATGTGTACTTTTTTCATAATAAAAAGACCCAGTAGTTTCGGAGATAAGGGTAATGTTAATTTTTTGCCTGTTTTCTTAAATAACTTCTAAAGTATTTATTTTAAAATTATGAAAAAAAAATATTTGAGATTCTAATTCTAAAATGAGCCCCTTCATTTGATATATAACAAAGATATAGTTTTTTTTCTTCTATTTATCATTCATCTCAAAAGTGACCCCTTTATTTAAATTTATATTACATATTTACTTTACATGTATGTCTTTGGGTTATAGACAAATTTCAACTTATTAGTCCAGTAGTTTCGGAGCAAATAGGCTGTGACAGACGGACAGCCAGACACACGAGTGATCCTATAAGGGTTCAGTTTTATTCCTTTTGAGGTACGGAACCCTAAAAATAATGATTATAATAAGTTTTTCACCTTATGCCCATGTGGCGGTAGCAAAACAGCCAAGCCACATATTTTGACTAAGGTGTAGAGTTAGTGAAGGGGCTTGTAGAGTTTGAAGCTTGGCTCGACAAGAGATCTGATAACTTTTTAACAGTGCGAGTCTTAGGCTTATGGTTTCGTCTTAGCAACATTTTACATGAAAATGTTTTTGGTGGGATAATTTTTTACAGTATAAATATTTATTCGTAACAGTTAGTATTATCTTTTAACATGATTTTTACTGTACATCTGGGCCCTATTTCACCAACGTGACAGGTGCGACATTTGTCGACATCACTGTTACTGACGTCACAGGCCTTTATAGGCTACTGTAACCGCTTACCATCAGACGAGCGGTGTGGTTGTTTGCCACCAACCAGTGTTGGGCGTAATTAATTACTCGTGTAATTTAATTACTAATTTAATTACATGTAATTAAAATGTTTGTAATTTAATTACATAAAATTTAATTACATGTAATTAGTTTTTCTGTGTAATTTGCAATTGTGATTACATTAATTAGTAATTAAATTAATCAATTACTTTTCATTTACCTTTTTAATAATATGCAAATATGAACAAATTTACTTGTAGTAATTATAAAGAAAAACTTTTATGAATTCCATTATACGCTGGATAACGTTATAACATATTTTTTATCCCTGGAATCATACCTTTACAGGGTACTATGTGACACACCACGTTGAATATGGCGGTCGGCGCTTACGTCGCGTAGCACCGCATTAGTTTGCACGATGCACATCCCTGGTGCGCCGGGTGCGGGCCAGCCCCAACCCTATCCTGTGTGTGATAGCGGACAGACTTGACTGCCCGTATATGAGACACTGCTGCGAAATGCATGTTTCCAGCAGTGTATATATATTGTAATAGTTAATTAGGTACTAACATTAGGAACGCAAGTCTACTAACAAATCTGTATGAGTCCATAGTTGCTCGAAATAAATATTTTTCATTTCATTTTCATTTCATTAGTATTGGGGCGCCGGTAATAATGACGTAAGCGCCGACCTAAGGTGCCTTTCGGGTTGGACTGTAGCAAAGGGGGGGCTGGGACTTGGACAATTGTCACAAGAAATACGACAGTTGTCACGAAATTCCGACACAGAACTCATTTACTGTCAAGAATTACCGAAAGTTCTTTGAAATCTTGTGTCAATTGTCATCATAAACATCACAAGAAAGATACCTGTTTTTTGCCGATATAATAAAGTTTTTTTTTAATAATACAATGATAGTGACAAACAGGAATAAGGCCCGTCCGATGGTAAGCTATAACCGTAGCCCATGGATGCCTGTGACGTCAGCAACAATGTCACGTTGGTGAAATAGGGCCCTGGTGCTACATTACGACACCGGTGCTATAATAAGCACATTAAAACACTCCCTTTGGCCGTGTTTTAAAATTCGTCATTCGTTGCAAAATTTCTATTTTTCGCACTTCTATCGTAAATAACTACCTATGTATTAATAAAAAAAGTTACCTATATAAGTAAGTAGTTACTGCCTTTAAAAAGTATAAGTGTCTAAATGTTATTAGACTTTTTGATTCTTTAAAACGTCTTTAGGTCAATAAAGCAAGTGAAAAATTATTAGAGTTAGACCAAGAAAAGTCTGCAGCGATTTGGACAGCCCACGCAATGAAGGTGTTATTTATAAGTCATAATTTCATAGAAGTTTCTTCAAATCGGCCTTATTAATGAGAGATTAAAAATATTCAAAATTATCTTAAAATATTTTAATCTATTATTTCATCTCATACGTTCAATAAGGCCCGGGACTGGACCTTTTTACCTGCACTGACAGTGGATCTTCTTAGCAACAAGTACAAATTCAGAATAATAGGGAGCAACTGCTATTTTTGAATGCTGGGCCTTGTTACCCGCCGGGCCTCATATGCCTGCACCTCACCTACCTTATTTATTTGTTTTACAAGGGGAAAATTTGTTGATTAATCGTGCTAATATTGATACCCAAACAAGCGAAACATTCTAAAATTGAACCACAAGCGTAGCGAGTGGTTCGTAAAGTTGAACCTCGAGCGTAGTGAAGGTTTCAAGGGGCGAGGGTTAAATAAAATTTTCACTACATCAGCTCGTAAAGGCCCTCTTGATTGTTCGAAACGGATAAGAAGAGTGGCATTTAATTTGATGCAAATTTTGAGTTGTTTCCGTAGGTATACTCGTAAAGCTCAGTTGGTTGGTAAAATTGACTTTAAAATGATAAATATTGAATAACGTTAGTTTGAAATTGATTTAAATGATAAAGTAAATATTATCGGAGATATATATATATCGGATATCGCTCTTAAACAAAAAATATATGTCGCTAGTCATTTATAACCTAAAAGCGCCAAATTACGCAAAATTATATTGAAATGACACCTGTCTATTGAACTTGAAGAATACTTTAACAAGGGTGGTTATCTGTATGACAATGCACCTAAAATAATTTTCAAATGTATCTATTATTTCTATACTTAACACGATAACGAATTCTACGTAAACCAAACCGCGGGCAATCCCTAGTACATATAGAAATAAATAAGTGTAGGTAAGTTTCCATTAGTGTACCTACTATTAACAATATAACTATTTACCATTGATAATAATTTTATAAACGTTTTGCGTATTTTTTACGGGCACCGCGCTAATCGCTAGCCCGCCACCGTCGATCGCTGCCTCCTGCCACGGCGCACAGCGCGGCGCGCGAAAACGCCGCGCGTTTGAAATGTAACTCAATATAAGCGCGGAATGCATACTTACGTATCAGTATTTAGTGTCGCCGTGATTTTATATTTCTAATATTTTGTGTGGGAACTAAGATCTTTATTATGACCGTGTAATATTAACTCTACAAACTTTAATTCAATATTGGCTATACTGCTTAACCAGAAATGAATATCTAGACAAGCACATTGTCTACATTTCTAACTTTTTACAAGTATACTAAGTTGATAGATAATATCGTAATTTTACAATATTAGCTACTTTAATTCTTTATTGACAAAGTAATTCGTGTTTTTACGTTCACCAGAAAGCAGCTGTTCCAGATTTCTAAAAACCGAATATTGTGAATAAATTAAAGTGTTATTGAACATGTTACAGTTTTTTGTAACTTTAATTTTATATTTACATAGTTATTTAGCAAAATTGAAATATTTAAATATGGCCGAACGCTCCACCTATAATTTTCTAATATTTTACATAAATGTCATTTAACATGCATGCAATAACATATCAAAAAAGAAAAAACTTTAATGTTATCAAAACCCATTTTTGTTCCACCGCTGGTCTATTAATTTAAAAGAATAAAGTACAAAGTTGTATTTGTTCGAAAAGTTTTAGTAGGAATTAAAAGTAGCTGAGTTGTTTGAAAATGGTTCTTAGAAAGGAAGGAATAGGGTTTACAGTAGGTGTTTGTGAAAGTTTGTTAAGTTTGGAGCGTGCTAGAAGTTTTTGAATTGTCTAAGTGTAGCCAATGTAAGTAGAAGTACCTACATTAAGTACTCGTAGAGCTGTTTGGCAAAGGATCCTAACTTTTATAAAAAAACCGGCCAAGTGCGAGACGGACTCGCACACGAATGGTTCCGTACCATTACGCAAAAAACTCACGTTTGTTGTATGGGAGCCCCACTTAAATATTTATTTTATATTGTTTTTAGTATTTGTTGTTATAGCGGCAACAGAAATACATCATCTGTGAAAATTTCAACTGTCTATCACGGTTCATGAGATACAGCCTGGTGACAGACAGACGGACGGACAGCGGAGTCTTAGTAATAGGGTCCCGTCTTTACCCTTTGGGTACCTACGGAGCCCTAAAAAATAGTGATAATAGAATAAATAGGTTAGGTATTTAGATTTTTTTTTGCAATCATGGATTGAAATTACGAAATTAACACGGAAGAACCAATTTTTTGCGCATTAAATGATTTTAAAATTAGAAAAACTCACAAAGGTGTTGGACCCATTGTAACATCACAGCTTGCATTTCTCATACTGACTTCATAGTGATAAATCGTTTATAAGTTTCATTAGTTAATAAACTAGGCTATTGTATTGTATGTGAGATGTCACATCGCTTGCGTTGGATGCGCGTCTACGCAACGCAAGCAATGTGACAGCTAACTTATAATTCCAAATATTACAACCGTACGGTTACCATCAGTTTCTCACTGACATAAACGCCGTCGAGAACGTAATTTACTTTCTATACATCCCGTTTGCACTAATATGCGAGTGCGAGCGAGATGTATAGAAAGTAAATTACGTTCTCGACGGCGTTTACGTCAGTGACAAACTGATGGTAACCGTACCGGTCAACGCGCGTTTCTAGAGTGTGTTAGTATTAGTGTAAGCGTTATTTTAAACTCGTACTTCTATGAATATATGACGTATAAAATAACACTTGCACTGCGTGGGCTATCAAAATCGCTGCAGACTTTTCTTGGGGGCCGATCTTTGAATTTCGACTGCTCGATTTCGTGTATTTAATTCAATAATATCTCCAGTACCCGGCATTTAAATTCTACTAATAGAATTGAAAACGAATGGTCAATACCACTCGATTCCCAATTTCTATCGCTCGTATTTCAAAAATTAGCATTTCGCTGTTTTCCACCGATTTTCGAGTGACGAAATCGAACGCTCGAAATACAAAAATCGGCCCCAGGGTCTACAGGGTAACTCTACTGCCGCTCACCCACGCATGCAGACGCATGCGGTACTTTTCGGCCTTTATGTATTCATGACATGACTTTGACCTTTGACATTGTTGTCATTTATCAAGTACAACTGGACAGCGTTACAATGATTAAGTGTCAACTAGACAATGAAGTGACAGATTTAATTAATGGTGACATGTTAAAATATATGTCATTTCTTTTATCCCGTTCTTCAGCCGCAAGCAGAGATCGGAACCGGTTTATGGCAAAAACTTCGAAATAATTATATATTTTGAATTATTTTACATTCGGAATGTAGGACTCGGTTGTGTTTTTAGGTAACGACTTCATAATATTATTAGATTGCCCAATTAGAAATGAAATAATCAACAATATATAGTTTATGTTTCCGATTCAGGCCACAAGATGGCAGACCCTCCAACTCGCACGGTCCCTATAGGCAGGCGTGGCTCACTCCGCGATTTCGTCGCGCCGCAAGAAGTAGCTACAAGCTACAAGTACATCCGTCCCACACCAATTTTGGTGGCTAGCCCATTGACGTATTATATCTAAGGACTGGCCTTACGGGCACTAAAAATGGTACTAGTTCAGCGGTGTCACTCACCAAATCGAGCCAATCGCTCAGCCTAACGCAGCTAGTTGCGACCAATCGCGCGCGTGATGCGGACTCATCAACCAATCACGTGCGTGATACGAACTCATTAAAAAATCGCGTTGTAGCGGTGTCACACCCCTGTACTGGCCACATTTTTATTCCCCGTAAGGCCAGTCCTGAGATATTATACTTCCATGGGCTAGCCATAAGCCGCGCGTGGCTTAGCGGTCATATCTGTCCTAATCGTAACAGACGCGTTTTGTTAGAGAGTGAATCTTCTGTACTTATTATTATTTATTCTGTGCTATAGGTACAGTCACCTGCAATAATATGTTACACAACGAAGGCCGCAAAAATATCTGACACGATCTTATTTGTAGAGCCATAAGAGCGTGTCACATATTTTTGCGGCCTTCGAAGAGTAACATATTATTGCAGGTGACTGTACGAACGGCACTTAAAACAATGAACTAAGTATGAAGCCCGGCGCTTGGTGCTGCAAATTGAAAAGCCCCCATTACGGCGGCGAGGGCTCATTTCCCGTACAGCTTTGAGGGATAAATTATGGACAAATTGGGTTCCTTGGGCATACCCCATTCCTAGGTAATGAATACTTTCAAGGGTTCCGTGTCTAAAATGTTTAGTTTTACTGCGTGTAGGTACAGTATAGAGTTTGCACGACGGATCCGAAATGTATGGGAAGATCCGCGGATCCGGATCCAGATCCGGATAATTTCATACATTTCGGATCCGGATTGCAAACCCTAGTACAGTATCTATTAAAACTAAAACTATTAACTAACCTTACCTAACCAGACACAATTGTGGTCTACGGCTCCCTACAGAATACGTGACCCAGACATTCGGCTGATACCCGTTATCAACGCCCGACCGATAAATGGGGCATTATATATGAAAAGGGACCTTATTGTCGATGGCGCTTACGCCGCTCTGCGTCGCGCGGCATTGAATTAATATCTGAGCATCGTTAATAATGGCATAAGCGGCAAGCGCCATCGACAATAAGGTGTCTTTTCATAGATATCGTCACAAATAATTAACTATTAAACATAACATAACCGAATATTAAAATGATCTTTCAGTCCTTAACTAAGTTAACAAAAATTGACGTCCACTGCTGGACATAAACCTCCCTCAAGGATCCCTCCAACGACGTCGTGTGCTGTTCTCATCTTCCTTGCGATTCTACCCTACGATACCCTACCACAGAATAAGTAATAGTACTACCGTAGGTACAGAAAGGACACTTCCTACAAAACCGAAGTTTGACAGCGATTCACGGTCGAATCATGATATCCCTTTCTAACTTATGGCACTATACCTTTCGGCTATTTTAGGGTTGTCAAAATTCAAGTCATTATCTTATCTGCGGTCGTGCACGCAAAGGGACGTCAAGTTGTGTAAACCCTAATAATTGCTCGGAGCAATGCTGAGCCGAACGGAGCCGAGTTTGCCCGAAGTCAGGAGTGTCTCCCCACTGACCCTACGATGGTACCCTACAGAATACGTGAGTACGTGACCCAGACATTCAGCTGATATCCGTTATCATTATCAACATATGAGCGATACCGTGACAAATGTGATATCCGCGTCCCTTAATATTAACCCTCGTCACAACTTTTGATGTGTTTATTATATTTATATGTTTAATATCCTGACCGAATATTTCAGTAACATTTTTTATTTTTTTTTCGGCTGGGTTCTCATATTTACTACTAGTTTTGAAAAACTACTTTGTTTTTAGGGTTCCGTTCCTCAAAAGGAAAAAGCGGAACCCTTATCCTTATAGGATCACTTTTTTTCCGTCCGTCCGTCTGTCTGTCAAGACCCTTTATCTCGGGAACGCGTGGAGGTATCGAGTTGAAATTAAAACTATATACTCAGGTCCACAGCCCCTTGAAGCTGTGAATAAATCAAACTTCTAAGTTAACTACTTAAAGAAAATAAATAAATTAAATTAAAAATAAATTACATTTGTACGGAACTCTCGGTGGGCGATGCGCGAGTCCGATCTTAGGTCTTATCTCTGGGAAAACGCGCATTTTTGAGTTGTTATATGCTTTCCGAGCAAAGCTCGGTCTGCCAAATATTATATTAATAAACAAGAATTGCTAGTTTAAAGATACAAATATGACTTAAAGAAAAAAAACACTGCGTTGCCTACCAAACAATTACCATTTGGTATAAAATGTATAAAAAACACATGTTATTGAACTTGCTATAAAAACCACTTTTTACCATCAGTACCACTACCATCACACCCAGTTATGACATGATCATACTGAAATGTTTACAATTACTCCAACACCGTGTATACGAAACGACTTAACTCTTACAAACATAAACCTTATTGGAACTGCGTAAAGTCCATAATCAATTTTCTAAATCCTTGCACATACGTCCTTCTTGTAACTGTAATGCTAGACAATCTTCTAACGAGAGACAGAGGATATTTGACCTTATGTCTTGAAGATAAGATTGATTGTTGATTGACAGAGTATTTATAGATCAATACTCTACGAAATAGTGTACGGTCGCCATCAGATACATCGAAGCGGCCGACGTGCTCACAAATATCTGAACACGCTTGTATTGTCAAGGCGTTAGAGTGTGTGTCCGGATGTTTTTGAGCGCCTCGCCGCTCCGATATATCTGATGGCGTCTGTAGTTGTGGATGTATTTATGGATCGGTAACACGTGGTCGGTATAGATAGCACGTTTGTTCCCATTCGGGTTAGAGGTTTGGTTAACTATATATCGGTAAGTATAGGCACTTTGGTATTTCGGTAACTATATCGGTATAGGCACTATATACAGGGTTGGCTAAAAAATAACTGCATTCCCGTTGCCAGATTTTGGGATTATACTGAGTAACTTTTACTATGGGACCAAAGCCGAAATCGCGATAAAAAAATTGGCTGCTTCAAACATTTTGGCTGATCCATTTTCTATGGGAGGGTAATTTTTTTTTTCGCTATTACGGGTTGTTCCCATAGTAAAAGTTGCTCAGTATAATCCCAAAACCTGGCAACAGTGGCAATGTATAATTATTGGTGGAATAAAGAATATTTACTTACTTACTTACAGTGGCAACAGGAATGCAGTTATTTTTTAGCCACCGTGTAGATAGACAATGTTTTCGGAAAGCTATATGAAAGTTTGTATGAAGGATGTTTTGATGATTGCACGTTCACGCAAAAACGGCTGAACAGATTTCAACTAAATCTTCGCTTTTCTCGATAACATTTGGCGAGCTTGATATATGTAATTCAGAATTTAGATTTAAGTTAGTTATTAATTTCGTTTAGCAGCACTGTATACATATATCTTGTATGTAAATAAATGATTATAAAAGATATGGTTGTATGTAAAGTCGGTTTACGGACGATAATTTTGCGTGATAACGTCATAAGAAAACGTGGCCGTTTCGTTACCATGGAGATCTGTCCACAACGTTACCATGGAGATCTGTCCACAACGTGACACTTTTTCGTGCATGCCACCGGTGTTCATTATTTATAAGACGTTATCACGTCAAAAAATACATAAGTAAAAAAAATATTAGAATTTAGCTTGTTAATGTGTATTTATACTTATACCACAGAATAAATAAGAGTACTAGGTACAAAAGACTCACTCTCTAACAAAGCGCGTCTGTTACGATCAGGACAGATATGGCCGCTAGGTGGCGACAGCGCCACGCGCGGCTTATGGCTAGCCACCAAAATTGGTGTAGAACGGATGTACTTTTAGCTACCTGTAGCAAAGCGATGAAATCGAGGAGTGAGCCACGCCTGCTTATACTTGTATACTTAGCAATCCTTCAAGCATCCTCTGTGTCCTATTGTCTCCTTCAAGAGCTCTTCAAGGGCTTTTGTCTAAGTAAGTACTCGTAATTCGATTTTGTTTCTGTCAGTAAAGATGTTGTCGGATTATTTGCTATTTCAATCCGTCTCGGTACAAAAAGTACTGAGGTTGACTGAAGTAGTATGACAAATACGAACGTGTCCGAGAAAATACGTTGGAAAACAATCAGGGTTTGTGCACAAATCACGCGAGGTGTTTTCGGCTACTTTTTGACCCCCCTCCCCCTTGGTGATATTTGGTGAAGTTTTTGACTACTCCCCCCCTACCCCCGTCCCCCACATAACCTCACGTGTATTTTTTTGAAATTTTTTCATTCGACCTAATTTTGAAATGAAATGAAAACATTTATTTTCAGGCAACTATTGGCCCATAGATAAATACCTTAAAACTAGCATACATATTATTACAAAATATATCTTAAAACTAAAAACACAATTATGGCTGCGATGCAGTTCGCAACCCCGCAGTGTCAGGGAGCCGGCCGCGGAACCGCCTGAACTTGACACCCTTCGGCCAAAACTCCTCCTTGGTGAAGATTGATTGGTTGATTTTAAGATAAAAGTAGTATTTCGTAAAATAGACTCGCTATTTTGCAGTGCGGAGTGAAGATTTATGTTTAACGAAACCAAGAAATAGTATCTAGGTACTCATGTGGTAGGTATTTTTGAAGTGAAAACTTCTTTAGCGGCGCTGAGCACTTTTTGAGGTGGGGAAAAAAAAATGATAAACTCGAGACAGCGTAACGCGTAACGCATAACGCGCTGACGTCATGTGTGACGGACAATGTTATTCACCAAAGAAGTCATAACGTATCATAATCAGGTCAATTATTTAAAACTGGACTTTTATATTAAGCAATAAAGCTCAATGTTCTAATCTTGTACGGGCTGAAATACGAGGATGTCACAGTTACATAACTTTATATCACTCCAATATAATTCAATAAAGCTACATCTTGATGAAATCGCTAATAAAAGTGAACTCTAGTACTGGTGAATTAAACTCAAAATATCATGACCAAATATATTTAGATGCGAGGTCTGCAAGGTAACTTTACAATTTCTATTCGAATTTTAAACAAATAACGCTACAAATTTAAGCTCACTGGCCAGCAATTTCAGGACTAAAGTTCTTCAATAGAAAGGAGGATGGGTCAATTATACATACTGCTGCAGACATTTTGGACTAGTCATTGAGTTTTCACTTCTGTCAACTCAGCACTCCCGGAGTGCAACCCGTTGTTTTTTTCTTAATTTCGTTCACGGTAGAAAAATACACGTGAGGTCTCCTTATACCACCCTCCCCCAACGTGATCTATCGTGATGTTTTCGTGACCTATATCGAACCTCAGCTCTTAATGGTCATGGTCCGAAGTCAGGGTCAGGGTGTGTTAATATATTTATGGAACGTTGGCTTGTATATAAACATGTTTCGGAACTCAACTCATCAGCCGTAAAAGTTCATGGCGACTTTATCAATGAATTCATTCATAGTTTCTCCATGCTCGCAGCTCACTGTACAAGTGCGAATGTAACGAATCGTATACCTTTAAACGAGAAATTCTCGTTTATATGTATATTTAATATTTATATATTTCGGGTATCTCGGAAACGGCTCTTAAAAACGATTTCGATGAAATTTGCTATATGGGGGTTTTCGGGGGCGAAAAATCGATCTAGCTAGGTCTTATCTCTGAGAAAACGCGCATTTTTGAGTTTTTATATGCTTTCCGAGCTTTGCTCGGTCTCTCATATATTGACACTAATGGGGCCCACTGATTAACAGACCGCCAGACGGTATCGGCCTGTCAGTTAGAACAAATTTTTTACAGTTCCGAACAACTGACAGGCCGATACGGTCCGGCGGTCTGTTAATCAGAGGGCCCCTTAATTTGTGGTAAATAATGGTTCACCTTCGGTTCGCCTCTCGACATGCGCCTATGTTCGGTAAAGCACTTGGAATCACACTGGCCACTAACGAAGCAAAAACTCGGAACAAACCGTGAAGCCAACTTGTTCAACGCAATTCAATTTGTTCGCAACTGGATTGTTCGCACTGATAAACTCTTGGAATAACTGGAACTTATTGTAACGCCATTTTTATGTTGCAAGCGTATAAGTTATATTTACGTGGAATCGCGGAATCGTATACATTGCTGTATAGGTCCGGATAGTTAGTGTTAGTTGCTAGCTGCCTACGAAGCCGGGAAGGACCTCCCTTCCTGAACTCGAACCCCGGTAAGTTATTTGTGTGTTTATCATGAATATTTGTTCATGAGCTATGGATGTTATCTATGTATCTAAGTATTTAAATGTATTTATCTATATAAGTATCTTCATCGTCATATTAGCCAGAGGACGTCCACTGCTGGACCTAGGCCTCCCCCGAAGAGTGCCACAATGACCGGTCTTGCGCCACCCGCATCCAGCGGTATAGGTATTATAATAAGTATGTCGCCTATAGTAATTCTTTAACAAGCTGCCTCTCGACATGCCCCCGTAAAGCGTTATAAAGGATTTTTGTTGTTTTATTTTTATTTTTATTAGATGGAATCGCACTCTGGCCACTAACGAAGCAAAAACTGTGAACAAATTGTACGGCGAACTTGTTTAACGCAATTCAATTTGTTCACAACTGATAAACTCTTGGAATAACGAACTGGATGGTTTATTGGAACATTTTTCTAATACTACAAGCGTACGTAAGTTATTTTCACGTAAATACCTACGTTATATGTTCGATATATGTATAATAGGGTAGATGACAAGTTTTTTTAATGGTATCAGTCGATCCGCGGTCTATTTTGTTGATCGAATGTCTCACCCATTGACCCATTGCATTAAAGCAATACAAAATTCAGAAACGACTGTCAGTATAAAGGATGAGTCACGTTAGACCGGGCCGTGTCTGGGCCGGAGCTTCCGGCGCTTACTTTTCTATGACATGACAGGTGATCACGTGATGCTTTTCATAGAAAACGATGCGCGGCCCGGTCTAACGTCAGTCATCCTTAACTGACAATCTTACATCACACAAAACGCCCATTAAGACGAAACAGGAGCTGAGTTTTAAATATTTTAGGTAAATATACCCGTCTCGCTAACGGAAGCGGCACCTAAAAGTAGTGCGATAAGGACAAGGCGAAAAATCCTGCGTAAAAATCTCAAAAATCGAGGTTTCGTACTACTCTGTTTCCTCCTCTAAAACTTAACCAATCGTAACCAAATTTGGAAATCTAAATGATTATGAAATTATCTGTGTCGGACCGTTTTGCTTTTTCGGCTAATTGATATCAGTTTTGAATGCCACGCTTCTCATTGCGGCATAGTCAATTAGGCCATTTTGGCCATTTTTGAAGGGCTCTAGCGCCTTAAAAAACAAAAATATCAAAAAAAGCAAAACGGTCCGACACAGATATTGACAATATTAATCTGTTGAAAAAAATCATTGCTCTAGCTTCAAAAACCACGGAGGAAAACGAGAAGTACGTTTGTATGGAGAAATGACCACTCCCGTTGGCTCTTAAGGACTGTATCGTTTATTATGAATACAACTTTACTTAGTCGTTTTTTCTGGTATTATATTTTTATTAAAAAATTACACATATAGTTTAATTAGTGCTTTAATAATAAGTAACATTTCGTCCTGGGAGATCACGTAAAGCATATGGTTTGGACAATATTTACCCAATCCTCCCGAGTAACTACAACGATTTTGGACAAAAACTACAAGAAAATTTACGGTTTGCGAACAAGACGAGATATTACACAAAAAAAATCGTACTATGTAAACAGCAATTACATATGATTCGTAAAGCGAAACATCTGGGCATAGTCTAATCATTTCTTTTAGTTGGAAAAAAGTTTTGGATCTCTGCTTGGTGGCCTTTTAGAGAATATGGCATGTTACTTACGACCAGTGTTGGCCGAAAGTTAATGCGAATTGAAAATGTTGGCCATTAACCATTATAAATTGAACCTTAAACCGTAACGAACGATTAGTTTACGATTCAATTTATAATGGTTATTGGCCAGCATTTTCAATTCGCATTAACTTTCGGCCAACGCTGCTTACGACAACCCCGACTTTGGTATACAATATAACCATCATGGAGCGTTTCTATCGACCTGTTCTAGCCATGGTTCAGCAACGCCATGAATATCCGGCTTTGGATTTCGGTAAGTAGATTCTTTTAGCTGTTTCCCTCATTTCGCTGGCGTCAGAAATTGACGGGAATCCAAAATGTTGCATAAAAAGTCGTTTTCATGTAAAGATAAAAATTGACCACATTTATTCTGTGGATGTTCAATTGAGCAATCATGAAAACGACACTTAGATGGCATATTTTGGCAGCATATTAACCTTTTGTATCTTTAAATCGTACCAAGGAATCGGTGAAATAGTCTAAAATTAAGCTCGATAGGCTTGTCCAAATTACATTTGCTAGACGTTATTAAAATCATCATAAAGTCCCTAAAATAAAACAAATGTAAAACCTTCTTATACCAGATATGGCTTAAAAATACCCCCAGATTATACCTTAAGAACATAGTAATACAAAATAATACACACGTCAACAGTTAGACCAGGTTTTATCTGTAAGTATTTATAATAAACGATACAGTCCTTAACAAAATTTTGAAACTTTGAAGTCTTGTATTTTTTCTAATTTCCATATTTTTATTTATTGTCCCATTTATTGTGATAAGTTGCTCATTTTCTATACCTACCTATATTTTTCATACTACTTTGTACCTATCCATTTAACTAGATATAGTGTTATAAAATTCAACATGTGTCACCTTTAGGTACTGTGACTTCGCGGTCTTCGAAAAGTTTAATAAAGCAGTTTCTGTGGGTGTAGTGCAGACAGTATTTCCGTGTGACGTGACAATTCGGATTTCCGGAAGCGAAGTCGCAAAGCCGACACCAGTAAAGCTACACCCACATGAACTATTGTGAATAGGTATATATTTGTGCTTCCGACTATCCGACGCGAAATGAAATACAGCGTTCGAACTTCAAAAATATCCCAGACTAAATAACTGCAAACTCTGTTATCAATGTTGCAGTTTGTTAAAAATAAGGCTTGGCAAAAATACGGATGTTTTGATACAATCATCCTACAATTAATCAACCCACTTTAATAAAATTATTTATACTGATATCTCTCTGATGTGTCACAAGATTTGTAACTAGCCCTATAGTTCGTTTTTATAGCATTTGAAATCTGAATCTTGACGTGAACACAACTTTGGGAACAAATCAAATTATTTTATTAAAATATACTTTATTGATAAAAACAAAGAAAGAAATAAACAAACATAATAAAACTTAAAAACCTGCAGGTAAAATAATTGGCCTAGATATTGGCCTTTTATTAAATATTTTGATTTGTGTTTTTTAAGTAGTCACACTACTATATATAAATTATAAACTGAAATAGATGTCATATATTATAGAAAAACCACTGGAGGGCTTCGTCACTTTAATATATGACATCTATTTCAGTTTATAATCATGACGTGTGTTTTTATTCAAAAACACTTTTGAAAAATAAGTGACGGCAAATATGTAACAATTATGAATCATATACGGTTATTTACATGCTTTTGCTTTCATAAGTAATCGTTTCTGATTTTCAAAAAGCGTTTTTCAATTAAAAGACGTCAAATCGCGTAGTATTTTTCTAAATGCTAAAGAAACGAACTACAGCACAGGTTTCGGCTGTTTTGGTTTGGGCTGTTACTGCACACTAAGCGCTACTTGCACCAACCCACTAACCCGGGGTTAACCGGTTAAACCGTTAAGTCAGTGTCAAATTGTACTGGTAACCATGGTAACTCCAGGTTTAACAGCTTAACCCCGGGTTAGTGGAATGGTGCAAGTGGGCCTAAGTAAGTTTGTACATATGTCTTTAACCTCGTAAGACCTACAAATTAGAACGAATTTCGTTTGTTTTAAAATGCAATGAAACAAAAGAAATGCTACTTTATTTGGTTCATGAAAGGTTCAAATTAGATTGCACGAATATATACATTGTAATGTACATTTAGGGCCAGTTGCACCAACCACATTTGACAGACTGATCATTATCAACATCACTTAACAGAGAACTACGTAAATTCCCATACAATAAAATTTAGCGAACGCTTTAAGAGCCAACGGGAGTGGTCATTTCTCCATACAAACTCTCCTCACTACTCCTCGTTTTCCTCCGTGGTTTTTGAAGCTAGAGCAATGATTTTTTCAACAGAGATTAATGTTGTCAATATCTGTGTCGGACCGTTTTGGTTTTTTTGATATTTTTGTTTTTTAAGGCGCTAGAGCCCTTCAAAAATGGCCAAAATGGCCTAATTGACTATGCCGCAATGAGAGGCGTGGCATTCAAAACTGATATCAATTAACCAAAAAAGCAAAACGGTCCGACACAGATAATTTCATAATCATTTAGATTTCCAAATTTGGTTACGATTGGTTAAGTTTTGGAGGAGGAAACAGAGGAGTACGAAACCTCGATTTTTGAAATTTTTAATACGCAGTATTTTTCGCCTTGTCCTTATCGCACTACTTTTAGGTGCCGCTTCCGTTAGCGAGACGGGTATATTTACCTAAAATATTTAAAACTCAGCTCCTGTTTCGTCTTAACGGTGACAGGCGGTTTGGTGCAACCGACCCTTAGTCTCAGGAGGTGAAAGGCTGATCGGGAAAAATCTTTTTGGTGTTATTTTCTTATTTTGCATGAAATACCTAGTGAAAGTTAGTAGCTTTGTATTGTTTTTAAATAAATAAATAATTTCCCTAAGCTACAGGCTCCAATAAAGAAAACTCGACACCCACACATTGTATCGATTGTAAAGCTTCCGACTGTCCAGTGCAAAATGAAGCCGCGCCTGTGTTTACACATTGTATTATGTACATACAGCGGTATCCAGACGGTAGAGTCAGACCGAGAAAAGTCTGCAGCGATTTTGATAACACAGTGCAAGTGTAATTTTAAACGTCAAATTTCTATGAAATTATGACGTGTAAATAACACTTGCACTGCGTGGGCTACCAAAATCGCTGCAGACTTTTCTTGGTCTAACTCTATGATCAAATCGACCGATTTCATCAGAAATGAAATTGGCGTCAATCTCCAATTTAATCACCAATTTTAGATTTATGGTGATATTAGAGCCCTTTAAATTGAAAAACATGCCCCAGAACGAAAATACTGCGTCACAATTGGTATTCTTCTCACCTCATTTTATCGGTAATATCGGTCATTATCGGCCGTTGAATTCGGCGAATCAAATTGGCGTTTGCGTCCGCATGTCCCGATTCGATCGGGCAATTTAATCAGATTAGCGAAAAATTGACTAGTCTGATGGCTACGCCTTACGTTGTGCACTAGTGCTATTAGTCACAATAAAAAAAACCGGCCAAGTGCGTTCTCTACATATATTTTCTTGAGCAGAGTTCATCGTAATCTCAAAATACACATATATATGTCACTTTTCATATCGTATTTATCAGGCTCGTCCAATCCTCTAAAAGCCTCCGTCTTTGTGAGCGATCGCTCATCCCAAGAGAAATGAATGACCGATATATTCCGTGTTTCCGTGCTTTTGTGAGCTATGAGGCTTCGGAGTTGTTCTTAGTGTTTGTTGCTTTGTTTTATCCTACATTAGCTTTTGCCTGCGACTTCGTCAGCGTGGAATTATTTAGGTAGGTAGCTATTATTTTATTCAATCTGCGTTTCGTTGATTCCCCATACAAACTTCAACCCCCCTTTTCACCCCCGTAAAGGGTGATTTCTTGAATGAAAACTACCCTTTGTCCTTCCCCGGGACTCGAACTATCTCTATACCAAATTTCAACTAAATCGTGCACCAGCGCCGGTGCTACACCGCGCGGGCGGGACAGTTCCTATTGACAAAGTTTGTTGTGCAGTTGTTAAGTCCCCATAAAAGATTCCACCCCTTTAAGGGATGATTTCTGGGATAAAAACTATCCTATGTCCTTCCTCGGGACTCAAACAATCTCTATACCAAATTTCATCTAAATCGGTTCAGCGGTTTAAGCGTGAAGAGGTAACAGACAGACACGACTTCCTTTTATAATATTAATATTAGTATGGATTAGCGACCCGCCCCGGCTTCGCACGGGTTACACATAACCTTAACATATTACACCTTCCTCAAGAATCACTCTATTGATAGGTGAAAACTGCATGAAAATCCAATCAGTAGGGCTAAGATGGTCGCCTTTTTATTATCTGTCACCATGCCTGTCACGTTATAACAAGTATGAAAGTGCGAAAGTGACGCATGACATGACAGGTGATAAAAATGCGACCATGATATCCGTGCAGTAGTTTTTGAGCTTATCGCGAACATACATACACACAGGGGCGTATTTTGAAATTTGGCGCACGGGCCAATATGTTTCGCCGTCCCAGAAATCAAGGAAGAAAAACAAAGTGCAAAAGGCCTGGGGGTTGGCGCTCCGGGCCATGGCCCGGATGGCCCTAGGGTAAATACGCCCCCATACACACATATGTAATTTTTTTTATTTTTTTTTTATTTATTTATTTGGGAAACATACAGCACATAATAATACAATTAGGTAAAAGATATAGTTAAAACATAAGCCAAAACAGTTTCCACTTATAGCTAATACAAAATTCCTTTGCTCCGAAAAAAAGTACAATTATTAAGTATTTTGAATTTAGAAATTGGTTAAACAGTAACATTCAGCAAGTAAGATATTCCACAAGAACAATTAAAATATATATATATATATATAACAAGCATCATTTAGAATTTGGAAAATAACAAGCACATTTAGAATTTGAAATTACAAACAATAGTTACAATTACAATAACAATTAGAACAATACTAGACAAGATTACAAATTTATTACGAGCTACGAGTTTTATTTAGTTTGATGACAGAAACAAATCTATTACACTTATGCTGGAACAAATCAATGTGTGAATATTTCTTATTGTATATATTGCAAGCTCTTGCTAAAAATTTGTTGCTTACATATTTTTTGCGGGTGAATGGAACGGATAGTAAAGCGGTGGACCGTGTACGATACGTAGGACATCTAAATATTATCTTGCTGAGAAGATCTTCTGAAATCAATTAAATTATTTAATAATTTGTACAAGAAAATTACATCTCGCTTTTCTCTTCTCACTTGTAAGGATTCAAAATTCTCAGGCTTAAAAGATTTGAATTTATATTTCATACGATTAAGAAATTTTTTTTGAATACTTTCTAATGAATTAATGTGCACTAAAAAGTGGGGACTCCAAACTGTAGATGCGTATTCCAAATATGACCTTACATATGCATTATATAAAAGAAGTAACGTTGTGGGGTTTTTAAAATCTTTACTTTGCCTGAAAATGAAACCAAGCATTTTATAAGCTTTAGATGTTATCTTATCTATGTGTGAGACCAATTGAATTTCACTGTCTATAAATACTCCTAAATCTCTAACCTCAGTAACTCTAGTAAGTGGTTGGTTTCCAATTGTATAATTAAATGTTATAGGGTGAATCTTCCGCGTAAATGTAATAATTGAACATTTATTTAAGTTTAAATACAGCTTATTACATAAACAATAGTTGTTCAATCTATTAAGGTCATCCTGCAAATTAACGCAATCAGCCTCGGACTTCACAACGGTAAATATTTTAGTATCGTCAGCATACAACAATACTTTAGAATTTAAAAAACAGTTAATGACATCATTAATATATATGTTAAATAGTAGTGGTCCTAAATGCGAGCCCTGTAATAATATAATAATGTGTATGTGATAATGCTATAGGGACCTTGGGCGTTGGAGGGTGGAGGGTGTGCCATTTTGTGGCCCGAATTGGAATCATAAACATGTACATTGCCAAAGCAAGTGCTACCATCTACCGTTCTCGTAGGTTTGCTTATGCATAGTAGGTTCTGCCATCTTGTGGGCTACATTGGAAGCAGAAGCTTCACATTTACGCCTCGCGCCAAAAATCTGACGGCTCCTAAGTCCTATGCTGCCCCCTATAGTTCATGCACGCTCCCTATAGAATGTAATCCATTCTAGACTAAAACAAGCCAATAGATAATAAAATCATTAACCAAAATGGCCTTGGTTCTACGGTGTACCATACGCATCAAACATACTCACACGTATAAAATGAAATGAAAGGAACATATGTGAGGCAGTATATCTTACTTGTGTAACTCATTAGGATTTGTCGAAGCATTAACTAAACCCAGATAAGCTTAGCGGCGTCCGTCCTACATATGTCTCCGGCATCCGCAGATAGAGAAACACTGCGATCTGTACATAGCCCGTTATAGAATGAGGGTTTCCGCGATCGAGTTTTTCACTAGATGACAGCACCGTGGCGAGAGGTCTAGCTGTCGTAATCCACCAATCATGTTTAACCATGTTTTTATTGGAGGATTTTGACAGCAGCTGTCAAAAAGACCTCTCGTCACGGTGCTGCCATCTAGTGAAAATCTCGATCGCGGAAACCCTCATTGAATTCGTTCTAGACTTCTATCTTCTATTCTATTCGGTCGTATTATACGACTCATTGATCGTCGGGATATTTTCATATCTTTAGCGAGTTTAATTGCATTTTGGGCTGGATTTCGGCGAATACGCTCACGAATGCTTTTAATTATATTTTTGACACGAACAGATGGTTTTGGGCCTGATTCTTGAAAATCCTGTCTATTTAAATCGCTTAATGGCCGAGATATGAACCTTATATTAACATCTAAATGTTTTAGCTTCTTAAATATCTCGCACGTTCGGAATTTTTGCTTGCATACATTTACAACGAGCTGGCGTTTCGCGTCCATGTTGAAAACAATATAAAAGCAATAGATATCAAGCTGAAGTCTAGAAATCATAAATACGGATAAATTCTCCATTAATAAAAAATAATAAAGTAAAAAAAAACTGTTATATTTAAGTAAAATGGAAGAACAAAACTAGGACACTTAATCTGCCCAACCCTGTACATAGCTCGATATAGAATTGAATCCGTTGTAGACTTCTACCTTCTATTCGGTATCGGATCGGACAATGTGAAAACGCTCTTTATCCCCTTCGAATTTTCTAGCTGTACGCTCGCAGTAAAAAAAAAAACTAGTGGCTCCGTGAGCTTAAGACCTCGCGATAAGCTTCACAAGCTTAAAAAATTGAAAAATTAAAAATATATATATTGAGTCACATTCATAGACGGGTCTATCGAGAATTTATTTATTACCTTTATTTACCGACGTTTCGACACAGGTTTCACTGGTCGTGGTCGCGGTTGTATGTAATTTTTTTGCATGTAAAATTACATAATTTAATTTAAAATTACATAATTTTTAACAGTGTGTGTTCAAAATGCAAAAGTTTTAAATATTATAAAAGAATAATACTTCGTTTAGTCATTATGAAAGCGAAACTATGGTAAGTGTCATAGACGCTAATGGCGTAAGTCCTTTATTATGACAATATCTACCATTTAGAAGGTATCGTCTTGGGTCGTCCCATTCGTTTTTCGTCACGTTCTTAAATTAGTCCTATTCTGCTTTCGTCACAATCGTCGGTGGCTTTCAATGTAGAATGAGTGACGAAAGCAGAATAGGACTAATTTAAGAACGTGACGAAAAACGAATGGGACGACCCAAGACGATACCATTTAGAGGTAATATTTTCCAAAAAACTCTATAACTACTAAACCTGTTCACAATATTTTACGAGAATCGGTTGAGAATTGCGACCTGTAGAGGAGAACATCGATATGCGAAAGCATTTTCGCCCAAGGTGAAACGGAGACCTTCGCTAACGCTCGGTCAATTAAAAAAAATATGGTTGTCTGTAAAGTCGGTTTACGGGCGATAATTCTGCGTGATAACGCATAACGCCATAAGAAAACATTGATGAAAAATTGCATACTTTGGCCGTAACGTTACCATGGAGATCTGTCCACAACGTGACACTTTTTCGTGCATGCTACCGGTGTTCATCGATTTATAAGACGTTATCACGTCAATAACAAATCTGTCCAGCCGTTTTCTTCTTCTAAAGGGGCCCACTGATTAACAGTCCGCCGGACGGTATCGGCCTGTCAGTTATTCGGAACTGTCAAAATTTTGTTCTAACTGACATGCCGATACCGTCCGGCGGACTGTTAATCAGTGGGCCCCTTAAGTGGGCAAAGTCGCGGGCAGAAGCTAGAAGCCACTAAATAACAGTAAAAGCACATATTTGAAAGTGCGGCATCGTAAATCAAACTCGACACACGATATAATTTACGATGTATTGTCTCGTAGCAAAGTCAATGTCTCCATTGTGGGGCTAAACACATAAATAGTAAACTTAGAGATGCACCGGATATTCGGTTACTATCCGGCCGGATACCGGATAATAACTTTGCTTGATTTCGGAGTAAACAAATTGGGTTTAAGAAACAGTCACGGTCATATAGTACTCGTTTATTATTTCAAAATAATTTAAATAATATCCACTCACTTGCACGCGTACTCATTTCGAACCTAGAAATGAGTCCGGTCCGCGCCAACGTTCACTACGAAACAGGTCAAAACCTGCACAAAGCGCACCTAAAAAACCGAAATGTAGGTATAGTTCCGCCGGCCGAATATTCGGCGGCCGGATACTGAATATTCGGCCAATGGTCAGGCCGAACATAAGGTATCCGGCCAAACAATTATCCGTTGCATCTCTAGTAAACATGCCTAAACGCACACATGAATAATACACGCGTAACGCTCGGTAGTAAAGGGGGGTAGGTCAGAAAACAACAAGACTTCCTAGACCCCGAGACAGGCCGAGAACGAGTGTGTACACTTGAGATCATTCCGATTTTGGTAGCACTTTAAGAGGGGTTTCGCACTACGTCCGATCCGAACCCGTGAAAATATGGTCCGTAGTAACCGTAGAACTATTTCTATGGTAAGTTACGCACTAGATCCGATGTCCGTCATCCGATTTCTTTTCGTCATTTAACGTGTGCGGTGCGTAACTTACCATAGAAATAGTTCTACGGCTACTACGGACCATATTTTCACGGGTTCGGATCGGATTCGGATCGGACGTAGTGCGAAACCGCTCTTAATGTTTGTCTCTTCTAGACCTGTGGACAAAACAAGCATCTTCTTCCTCGCGTATTTTTTTTGCCACGGCTCATGGGAGCCTGGGGTCCGCTTGACAACTAATCCCAAGAATTGACGTAGGCACTAGTTTTTACGAAAGCGACTGCCATCTGACCTTCCAACCCAGAGGGCAAACTAGGCCTTATTGGGATTAGTCCGATTTCCTCACGATGTTTTCCTTCACCGAAAAGCAAATGGTAAATATCAAAATGATATTTCGTACATAAGTTCCGAAAAACTCATTGGTACGAGCCGGGGTTTGAACCCGCGACCTCCGGATTGAAAGTCGCACGCTCTTACCGCTAGGCCACCAGCGCTTACGTGGACAGAACAAGCATCCGAACATAAATACAAAGTAGCACATTTTTGTAGGATTAATTCCTAAATGTAGACCCAGCTTTACAACAAATGTCATATGAATGCGGCATGTAGAACGGGACCGGTAGCCGAGAACGCGACGTCGCGCTACCGGGAATAGAAAAGTGGGTAATCCACTAATCTAGGGGCTTAGATGGCTTGTGACTGCTAATTACGTATCGTTTTCTATACATGATGGTTTTTAATAGGTCTTAGAGCATTTAATAACTGGAGTGGCCATTAAGAGCTTACCCCTCTGCCGAAAAACTTGCACAATTGTGCAAACTTTTGTATGGACTGACATGGCTATTTGTACGTTACGTACAAATCATGTAGAAATAGCAATACATTTGACGTCCCCTCCCCCGCAAAAATCGGCAGACTGTTTCGTAAAGAAAATGAAAGCCATGACATCTCCAGTTACTAAATGCTCTAAGTAATAAGTATTTAAATGGATGACTCGTAATGATTCGAGTCTTATTAGGTGACGCCGTTTTTAACACCCGACGCAAAAAGAGGGGTGTTAAGCTCTGGTTTCCTAAGATAACGTTGCCGTCATATAGCGGCCTTCTCCATACAAAAAAGTAATTTATTAAATAACCTACCGTCGAGTTCAAAGTTCCATACATATTTAGCCGTATTATTATGGCGTATGGAGACGGCCGCTATATGACGGCACCGCAATCCTAAGAAACCAGGCCGCGTAGCCAACATGTCAATCGCTTACGCTCCGTAGCGATCGAAACGCAACTGTCACTGTCGCACTAATATGGAAGAGTGATAGAGAGACACAAAGCGTTTCGTTGTCGAAGCGATAGCGATTGTAACCTTCGCTAGGCCGGCTGAGCTTAATTATATGTTTGACGCCAATGCTCAATGTCAGTCTGTCTGTCTGTAGCTCTCCAAGGGATGGACCGATTTCAATGCGGTTTTTATTCACGTGAAAGCGAGTTTTCTTGCGGTGGTTCTTAGCTATGTTTGATAGAAATTGATCCAGCAGTTTGAAGAACATCAGCTATTTTCCAAAATGATGGAGACATTTTTGGCACAAAATGGATGTCATTGGCATATAATAGCGTACGAGTAGGTAGAGAAGGGGTTTTTTAATTGCAAGTTACCGTAAAATACGGTTACTTTGATTCATCATCGATTTTTTAGAAATAGGGAGTTGATTTTTTGAACGCGATCTTTAACATGTTCTGATGTGGTTGGCATGCTTAACAGAAATAGATGATGAAAGCATACAAAAACCAATTACTTGTAGTTTAAAAATCGATGATCAATGTTACCCTACGAATCTAAGTATCCCCAGTTTACGGTAATTAAAAACCCGACAAAGTAGACACCATTTTGTGGAATGCCCCTGTGACTCTTAAGCGGGGTTTCCTGTATTTCACAATTGAAATACGTACGTCTGTAGACACCCTAGAGTGCTTTCAATCCAGGCAGGCAAATGTTAATGCTATTTATTACCAGTGAAAGCGGGCGAAAGGTAAATAGGGGCGAGATATGATTTAAGATATTACTGGATGTGACACAATGACGGAAGTTATATAGACTTTAGTACATTTTAGACTTTAATAAATCGCTTTTTTTTGTGGAAAATTGTGTACCTGGGGATTTTCATAAAAAATATAAATGGGTATTTACTTTATTTCGAAAAACCATCAACTTTTGGGTTATTTAGACTCAGAATCACGAGTGCTATTGAATGAGACAAAGAAAAAAAGTGACCCAGTTTTTATACAAATTTTGGGTGTCAGTTTTGTAACGGTCCATACAAAATGTAATATGTGAAAATGCGTTACAAAACTGTAATTATTTTTTGGGACACATTTTATTTCTTTTTAAATCGATAGTCCTCGTGATTATGAGTATGCCCACCTGTTAAGTTTAAAGCTGCGGGTGTTGTTAGGTATATTACAAGGAGAAGGAATCAAGGAAACTATCAGAGATACGTGTCAGACATGTGGGGCTTTTTTAGGGTTTCATACCCAAAGAGCATGGTATAATAATATACTCCGCCTGGTACTCCATTCCGAGATTCGCGTATGACCTAACTGACACGCGCCTACGTCATCATGCTGTTTACAGGTTCTCAAACTTTGAAATGTGGGAGAATTTTAACCAACGGTGAAAATTATTTTAACGGCATTAATTTTAAGTTATTCATGTAGAAACATAGTAAAATAAAACAAATCTAATGTATTAAATTAAACTTTATTTATCTATACAAGACAAACGTTTAAAAAACTAATTCACAGTTACACATTAATTACCAAGCTTACGACGTGAAAAGTTTGGAAAACACTGCGACTGCTGACACTGAGCGAGAAGGAAATAACAATTAACACGCGTTCGACAAGGATGACGGTCAGGGCATGAAGTTATCTAGATCCGAATTGTCAAATGTCCACAGCGCTATCCTGTGTTGCCAGTAGTATAAACAGAATTACCCGAAAGTCTGAAATTTCTTTCGTGAATCGGAAGATATTGCTAACGAGTAATTAAAAATGACGTGTTATTGTAAAATTTAAGCTAAAATACATATAAATGAAAATTATAAAATTATAAAGAAATATTTTAACTATACCCATGTAACATGTTATGTTGAAATAAAGTGGCAATGTTATTGTGACGTAATCGCGTGTCACTCTGGGAATGGAAGACCATGTTTTATTAGACCATGCCCAAAGAGTAAAAACGGGACCCTATTACTAAGACTCTACTGTTCGTCTGTCTGTCACCAGGCTGGGGCCCGATTTTTGAATGTCGACCGCTCGGTTTCGTGTATTTCGTTTAATAATATCACCACTACCTACTAGGCATTTAAATTCTACTAATAGAATTGAAAACGAGTGGTCAACTGGTCAATACCGCTCGATTCCCAATTTCTATCGCTAGTAATTCAAAAATTTGCATTTCTCCGTTTTCCACCGATTTTCGAGTGCCGAATTCGAGCGACGGGAATTCAATCGGTATCTCATGGACCGTGATAGTCGTGACAGTTGAAATTTTCACAGATGATGTATTTCTGTTGCCGCTATAACAAATACTAAAAAGTACGGAACCCTCCGTGCGCGAGTCCGACTCGCACTCGGCCGGTTTTTTTAGCTCTAGTCAGACTTCTAGTTATTCTAGTTTGTACGGCACTTCCAGAAATCTAGATCAACATGAGGTCGCAGACAGGAGGGCAGCCTTTTCTATATTGGGGAGCATTTGAGGCGCCGTCTAGGTCCACCCTAACTTGAGGGCTCATTGAAAAATAAAATACGAATTCGAACTTTATTTACTTTCGTTTTTAACCCTGAAATTCATATTAAATATATTAAGAACGGGTCACTCACGTATTTTAAGTCGAAAAACGCTCGACATGTTTCACTCCATACCCGTGCCCGTGTTTAGTGTTTAGTTAGAACAAAATTTTGACAGTTCCGAACAACTGACAGGCCGATACCGTCCGGCGGACTGTTAATCAGTGGGCCCCTTTAAATTCATCCTTGCACGGTCTAAGCAAAATATGTAGGTGGTGCGAGATCGAGATTTCATTATTAATTCGCATAATAACTTTTTTATGTAGATAGATATATTGTTTAGAGATTAAGGATTGCAATAAGTCCTTTCTGCAGCAATGTAGGATTATATTCAAATTTCGTGGAAGAAAACTAGAGCCAGAGCTGGACTAAAACTAGCGCAATAATCCTAGGCACAATCTATAATTTATATTGACAAAGCTCGGAAGTACACCTTTTTTGCGTCACCACACTGACTAATTTAACCATGCAATTTGTATTCAATGCCGATGGCTAAGCAAATATCGATACTTCCTATTCCTAGTGCATCTCTTTGTTTAATGTCATGTAATGAATTCATGATTAACCAAAACATTTGACTAAGTACTTGCTAAGTACTCAAAATATTTCCATGGTTAAGTGTCATTCTATGGAACTTGCTAACTATGTAAACAAACCGCCATATTGAAATTGTCATAGAATTATTAATTTACTAGTGACTTTTGTTTACATAGTTAGCAAGTTCCATAGAATGACACTTATCAAATAATATCAAAATCTGTCCAGGACAGAGCTAATTTCGCATTTATAATAATTATAGTATTAGTAGGTTAATACTGGTTAAAGTAGGTTTGTGTTCAGTGCACAGAACACCGCCTCTAGAAACCTAATATTGGCCATTTTGTTCCCGACGCAAATCACCAAACTGTGAGGTGCGGGAGGGGTGCTCACGGCGTTGCGATTGGTCGTTTCAAACATGGCGCGCTGACACGTGTAAGCGTAGGGATGGGACATGTTCATTACAGGTAGTGGGTATTGCTACCAGTGACACCGAAATTTATTGTGGTAAAATTGTTACCAATTTAGTATACTTAGAGTAAACTTACTTAATAATTATATTGATTAATTTAATATTTCATTAAGTAATTTAACAATGTACCTGAAATTTTTACTTAACATATTAGGGCATTTCTGTTTAAAGTACCCAGAACATGAATTTTAAAGTTTAGAATTTTTATATTATTTCTACTCAGAATCGCAATCTCTTTCGATATGCGAAAAAAGTGTCGCCAAAATCTCATACAATTATTTTCTTTTGTCCGTTTTATTAAGGTCATAGAAGGTTGTATTGAAAACATATTCAAATGGACCAATAACATATGCCTATTACAAATCAACTCCGACTTCTCTCGCACTTCTTTGAAGTTCATCATCAGGTCCATCTCGTGACATGAGACCTACCTGCTCACCTAGAGGATTCTAAAAAACCCATACAACATATGTCTATCACAAACCAACACCGAGTTCCCTCGCACTTCTTTGAAGTTCATCATCAGGTCCATCTCGTGACATGAGACCTAACTGCTCACCTAGAGGATTCTAAAAACCCATACAACATAATATGTCTATCACAAACCAACACCGAGTTCCCTCGCACTTCTTTGAAGTTCATCATCAGGCCCATCTCGTGACATGAGACCTAACTGCTCACCTAGAGGATTCTAAAAAACCCATACAACATATGTCTATCACAAACCAACACCGAGTTCCCTCGCACTTCTTTGGAGTTCATCATCAGGTCCATCTCGTGACATGAGGCCTAACTGCTCTCCTAGAGGATTCTAAATAACCCATACAACATATGTCTATCACAAACCAACACCGAGTTCCCTCGTAGGTACTTCTTTGAAGTTCATCATCAGGTCCACCTCGTGACATGCGGCCTAACTGCTCCGCTGGCCTAGAGGATTCTAAAAAAACTTACACAACATGTTACCTATATATTATGTCTAAAATGGTACAATACGGTATGAAGAAGCACGAAGTTTCCGCAACTGAAAAACCATCATCGTCACAACACTAGTCGAAAGGGAAAGGGATAGCGCATTGCATTTTCAAGTTGACGAAAAGGGACGGACATACTTCGCCTCTGCTTACTGACCAGTATAAAATGAACCCCGCGGACAAGAAACATTATTCAATGAAATAATGAATTTGACTTTCCCGTGGGATGTTATTCCATCTGTTTCGTAAGTAGATGTCTTAGATGACTTGCCACACCATATTACGCTGCAATATCCCATGATTTCCCAATGAATTCAATAGTTTACGATTTATTTTCTTAGACTCGTGCACACTGCTAACAGGTCGTAACCTTGGGCGCAACTGATCGGAGCGGCGCGCGAACAATCTTATATTTGACCTATACACCATACGGGCGGTGACCGCGAGTCGTCCTATAAGCTCGGTCTATTGGGGTTGGTCTGTGGTTCAGTGGTATTTTAAAATATTGATAGTTTTATTAATGATAACTGATAAGCTTCCTCCAACTTCAGATTGATTCACATTTCCCCAGAATATGTTATGATAATGATAAGTAAACATTTTTATCTTGCTTTCATAGAAATTGATATATTTGATATAGCAGGAAAAGAAAAGGAAAACTAAAATGTTATCATCAAATATTTTAAATATCCTTTAAAATGCTGAGTTGCTGTAAATCTAATAAGAAAAGAAGTAATAATCTTCAAACACTGATGAGAGAGTTGCATTTTAAGGTTCAGAACGCACTATGATTAATTTCTTGCATTTTCAGTCTAATTTATTGCGGTTTCAGTCTAATTTCTTGTGGTTTCAATCTAATTTCTTGCGTTTTCAGTCTAATTTCCCGCCTTTTCAATCTAATTTCTTGCATATTCAGTATAATTTCTTGCGGTTTCAATCTAATTTCTTGCGGTTTCAGTCTAATTTCTTGCAGTTTCAGTCTAATTTCTTGCGGTTTCCGCCTTGCAAGTGCGTCCGCTTATGAAGTATGCCGTCCATTACACTTTGTGCGGTTCTTAAACCGCAAGGAGTTAATCACAGTGTGTTCTAAACCTAAGAAAGGCAAAGTAACGTGATGCAAATTTTGAGTTTTTTCCTCATGTTGGCTGGTAAAATTAATTTAAGTAATGGTTTGGAATAATAAATATTTAATAGCGTCAATTTGCTATCAAGTTTATCGGTTTTTTCTTCATACAAAAAATACCGGTATTATTACATTATTTTTCGTTCTTTGGTTTATTATTTCATTTTTGATGGGTCAATCTAATAATGCGAAGTCGTTACCGAAATACATGATTCAGTCCTACGGAAAGAGTTTAAAATTATTAAAAATATTGGGCTATTTTGGGATTTAAAAAAAAAACCGATTCCGCCCTGCTTGCTATGTTGTCTTGTGCTGTGTAATTATGCTAGTAAGCATGTCATGTGTCAAAGTAATCACACGTCCTATATTTAGTATTATCAATTATTTATTTAAGTACAGTCATTAATAATATTAACAGTATCATCTCACAATAAAGAATGGCACAATCAATTCAGCCAAATGTACATAAATAATTATGTATACATATTCAACTTATTGCAAAAGGAGTAACAGCTCGGCCACGACATTGCGCGACTGGCGACTGCGGCGGCGGCAACCATAGGTGGGAACAAAGTCGTGGCCTATAATCTGTATATGTAGGTATATAAATAAAAGTAAACAAAATCTACCCTCAAATGGCTCCTTAAGCCAGTTGAGGGTAGATGAAAACATTACATGATCAAATAATGTAGGTTAGAGTCAGGTCGTTCAGTGACAGATCCAGGCGCTTTTGTATTTGGTTGGTTAACCAATAAATGTTATAACTACCCGAAAATGTACAAATTGTTTGTTTTCTTTTGTGTTAATACCTGGACTTCCGGTTCGAGCGCCATCTTGATGGTCACGCGTCGGGATCAATTGCTTTGTTTTTTGCTCATTAATATTGTTTAAAGTGTAATATTGATAGCCTATTATACAGTAAACTAATGTGGTAGTGTGCAGTGAATGGAGAATTAATCTTGAAGCACGTTTAACCATCATTTTGTAGTCAACGGCCGGTTGTCCGCGTGTTTCTTGTAAAGTCCGCTATCGTTTTACAAGAGCGAAATCACCGTACACTGTCTTGTGCTAACCGTACAATTTCAATCGTTTTACCCTGCTACTACGACCTTGATACTGGCGAAATAGCGCCAATGGGCTGAAGCCATAATTTTAAAAGAATGAATGAATATTTTAATACCTAAAGATACAGAGTATAGTTGTAAGATTCAAGTGTACCATTTTTATGAGCTCAACAGGACAATAAAAAGTAAGAAACACATTAATTGTGTAAACAATTCTAATGGCTCATTATGCATAATTCCCACGGTTGACTTTTAAATTAAATATGCATTAAATTACTGTACTTTCTCACACTTTCAGTTTTAAACTTTTTGGATTATGTAACCCACAAATGAAGGATTTGAAAAAGCATTGTTCTTCTTCCTTATTGTTTAAATGTGGAATAAAAAAATTAATTAAACAATATGGACAATAATGGTTTGTTAAAATCTAGTACAGACATGTTACCGCTTCAAATTATATTATGTGTACAGGGTTCTATGTTTCACTCACGTTTCACTTTTATCAAACTGAAATTTGAACATTGTCATAGTGACATTAAGTCAAATTTCAACTATCTTGAGAATGTAACATAGGTAGTACTTTGTATGAGCCAGCGATATATCTGAATCTGGTACTGGATTCCGGTGTAGGATTTTAAGCTTAAGAGCAGAAATAAAATAGGTACTTTCTGTTAGGTATTTTTGCAAGGTGTAAAATATTAAAAAAAAAAGTTAAAAAAAAAAATTAAAATTAAATTAAAATTATTTATTTTCGTAAAATATACATGTGTTTATAAAGTAGGGGATAGTGCTGCCCGGTAAGCAAAATTTGCCTGTGTTGGGCAACACCGCTCTTCCTTAATTAACAGATTGTTACACGAAAATTTCAAGTACTAGTTTAAGTAAGTCTAATAGTATAACATATGGATACAATTAAGATCATATATAACAATTGTTTATAGAACTAGGTAAATATCTGGGTTGTCAGACATGCAGTAATAAATAAAGGAGCCAGTAAGTGTGTGTGTGTGTGTGTGTGTGTGTGTGTGTGTGTGTGTGTGTGTGTGTGTGTGTGTGTGTGTGTGTGTGTGTGTGTGTTTGTGGCTGTATATGTATGTATGGATTGTATGTATTTACTTAGTTTATAAAGTTGATGTGTGAATTTCTAGTAAGTTATAGTATCTGGTTAGTTTTGTAAGTCTTCTATTTCATTGTAGCTTTTTGTTTTTAACCATTTTGTAATTGTTGATTTGCAATCGTAGTAAAGTTTTGGGTAAATATTTAGTTTGAAAACTCACCACAAATTACATTTTCACGCCACTGTTCGGAAATGTGGCAATAGATGGTCTAAAACCAAGCTGGAAAGTAGGCAATAGCTGTAGCACCTGAACCACCACTACTACAATGTTTCATAGTTATCATCATCTGTCATTGGTGATGGTTCGCTACAGCAATGAAAATAAAAATCAATAAAAGGTCTTTTTTTGCGCAACTTTTTCCTTCAAAAATAAAATTAGGTTATTTATAGGACCAATTTCTTGTTAAAAAAAAAAGAAATGTCAAAACCATTCAGTTAATTTTTTTTTTAACAATTATGTACCTATTGACGACCGGTCTGGCCTAGTGGATAGTGACCCTGTCTGCTAAGCCGATGGTCCTGGGTTCGAATCCCAGTAAGGGCATTTTTTGTTCCTGAGTCATGGTTGTTTTCTATGTATATAAGTATGTATTTATCTATACAAGTATGTATATCGTCGCCTAGTACCCATAGTACAAGCTTTGCTTAGTTTGGGGCTAGGTTTGATCTGTGTAAGATGTCCCCTAATATTTATTTATTTTTATTTTATTTATTCAGTTCACGCTTAAGGCGTTTTTCACTTTTGTAGCTGTTTGTGGTTTTTTTTAGCAAAAACGCTTCTAAGTTTAGAGTCGGTTTGAAGCAAATAACAGAAAAGCGCCTCTCAAAGTGATAAAAAAAGTAAAAAAGGCGGGATCTGAAAATACTTACTGAATTGGATAGTGTAAATTGTGTTTGACTAAAAACTACAAGAAACATGTATCTACGCTCGCTATAAATATGAGTTCTTCTAGTGAAGAAAATTATATCCTTACGCTGACGCCTACCGAAATTCAAGAGACAGCACAGGCAGTGGCTAGTAATTTGCTACCAGAAAAATCGCGGGCTAGTACTTATAGTTATGCAAATGTTTTCTTATTTCCTCGCAGTAGTCGTGAAAAGCACTATGTAACTCAAACTCTCTCGTCCATCTTTTAGCGGTTTTTCGTCCTCTCCTACAATGTACTATTACTTTTATGGCAGTACCTTTCTACCTTTCAAAGGAGACATTGAAATGGCAGGTTGAAGATCACATATAAATAAACATCAACATAATAATAAACTGTTTGTCACGGCATCACAATAAAGTAACACATCCGACCTGCATTCCGCTAATTGAAGATAATGAGATGCCGACATATCGCGGAAATTAACACCACATAAACATTTGAGATAAAACAAAACCAAGTGTGACTCATCAACACATACTGTAAGCAGATGCGTGAAAATGTAATATAAAACTAACTCATGATCAAAACACTAAACAGACGAAGAAAAACAATTAAAAAAGCAACTTACTTTTTTTAAACCTGAAGCTGAAGGCAGGCCAAGGAAAGTGTTTTAGTCTCTTAAAAAAACACTGATAACTGCACATAAATATAAGACCAATGAACCTAAAAGACGTCACTTCACTGTACACCCACGATTACAAACTTTCACGTCCATTTTGTGCGATAATATCAATTAATTATTTACATTTAGAATCACATGTTCGACGCTGTAAGAGTATGATGTATGAAAAATTATATGTATTGACGTTTTACTATATTTTACAAGTAAACGCGTTCATCGTTTACTGTTAAAACTGAGGCACACTACACTCACTCGCGGCGAGAAATGTTTATAGAAAGCTTTAATTCAAGGAATACGAAGACAAAATAAATGAGACGAGCGTAAAGTAGATGAGACTATAGTATACAACAAATTGAAGCGATATAAAAATGTTGGCAGCGTCAAAAAATTAAATCTACCATTTGTTATTTTTACCACATGTTGTTTCAGAAGTTATAGAACAGCACACGGTATTTATTAAACAAGAATGTAGAAAAGTAATAAGTTGCAAACGAATGAAGCAAAAATATGATAGTATTAAGAATAAATATTACCACTGCTACTAAAACTGCAATGGCAAGGCAACCCTTTGCTACCAAACCTTATTGCAATGGTTAAATTAAAAATAGATTCATATTGATATTAAGTTCTATAAATGTAAGTGTATGTATCAATTTTTTTTCACTATAAATGAATTCAAAACCTGTGTACTGAATACATATTCATAAATAAAAAATATCCATGCTCATTAGCTTTACACTTAGTGCAGCTACTGAACCATAGATGGCGCTATTTATACTTAATGTTTCGATTCAATTCAATAGATGGCATGGTTATATAGAAGAATCTGCTGAAAACATTTTATTTAGACTTAGGTTTAGGTATTTATTAAATGAGGAATTATTTACTGTCGAAACTTTAATATAGATACAAAATAAATATGTAATTAAATTAGTTATATGTATGTTTTATTTTTGTGATTGTATAATACTACTAATTTTAATTCTGTAAATTGTATTTCCGGAGATAAATAAAAAAAAATACTTCAAGAATTTTAGAGGATGTTGAAATAGGATATTATAGTAGTATGTGAAAAAAAAAGAAAAGACATATGTATAATGTATTGGCTCCCTTATATTCCAACCCTTTTATTTTTCCATGCAGATTCAGGTGATTTCTATGTAAATTAAAGAGAATAATAATTATTAAATAAATAGATAAAGTAAATTTGTAATATATGCAACTTTTACTCTAATAGAAATACTTGAATAGTGCCTCAGATTATCAGAACCTATAGGAGTTTCTTGGACAATGACCAGGGCCATCTTAAACTATGCTGGGGCCCCTGGGCACATGAGAATTTGGGGCCCTTTTGGAAAGTAAAGAAAGCAAATTAAATTAACATTTTCCTACTATGATCTTCTATTTATTATGGGTAATCAAATATACTGTTACTGCCTGTCCTTCGGGGGCCCCTGAGGAGGCCCGTGTGCCCTTATGGTAAAGATGGTACTGCTATAGGAGTTTCTTGGACAATGACCCTAAGAAATAGGAAGAGAATGAAGCATTTGAAATGTGGTTGCATGGAATGGAACAAATGGAAGGCATCAGTTGCAGACAAGATAACAAATGAGGAAGTGTTACAAAGAGTGGGAGAAGGAAGAGCTATTCTGAACAATATTGAAAATAGACAGGGGAAAAATGATTGGACATTTAATACAACACAACCACTTTAAAACTATCCTGGAGGGTCGGATAGGACTCGAGCAAGGTAAAGGAAACCCCAGACACAATTAGATCAAGTGAAAGAAAAGATAGGGGTTGTCAAAAAGTCAAAGAGCTGACCTAAGATAGGAAAAGCTGGAAGATACTCCACCAACAAGAGAATAACTCTTAAGTTTATGATGATGAGGAGTTTCTAACAAATTTCAGTACCATATTTATTATAATTTCAGTGTCCTTACATGTAAATTAGATATTGAAAATATAAACAAGCATAATCAATATAACATATTTTTATTCAAGCTTACACTTATTATTTACACGTACTTAACGACCAAACACTCCAAAATAAATTCTAGGACTTTGAGGTTATGTTCATCTCGTAGAAACCGTCGCTTCTTTTCTGGCAGCGTCTTGCAAAAGCTGGGTGTCCACTTCGTCTGCTGGTAACTGCACGTAGCGGACTACGGAGCCTCTGATGAAACAGTTCTTCACTGACAACATATGCGGATATTTGTCTGGGTCGATGACGCTAATGTCCGAAAGTTTTATATTCAAGTATTGATCCACAGAATGTAAAGTTCCACATATGCTCAGATCATTCTTTAACTCGACTACAACATCTTTTCCCACAAGAGACTTGAAAAAAGAGTAGAACAGCATTTTTATGTATTAAAATTGTGAAAAGGCGGCACAACAGAGCACAACAGTCAAACAATTTTATGTACCACAGATAAAGCAAGGTAGACATTTTGTTGACATTTAGCAATTTATCTGTTAAGGGCGCTCGACACAACCGTACCAAACTACGAACTGGCAAGAGAATTGAAGAGATTTAAAAACTCAAACGCATGAACGCTACCATAATTTATAACTAAATAAAAAAAAACATGACAAATTTGACTTGACATTTCGTTTTCTGTAAATAAGCGGGCAAAACTGCTAAATATATAGGTTAAAGATTTAAATAATAAATAAGACTAATTATGACTGATGTGAAAATTAAAGTAACATTCGTTATTCCTAAACATTGTAGCGACGAAAATGATTGTTCCGAAGACATGCTTATTGCCTATACGGTAAGTTATTGTATTCATATTTTTGTTTATAATAACTTGACCAGAATATACGAATTCCCATGTTTAAAACTTATGTTTAAAGTGTTTCTTTTACTTAAATAAACACTAGCTAATAAATAGATCTCTTTGGTTCTCAGAAAATCAACGTTCTTAGTCAAAACAAGTTTACTTACTGTGTTTTATTAAGAAGTCACTTTTGACCGTTTTTATTCTTTAGGCGTGTGAAAATCACCGTGGAGGAGGGCTCCAAGCGCAGTGGGCGCATGAGAAGTCCCTCACATTTGACCAACCTCCCATGAAGAATGACATTTTCGTGTTATCAGAGTTTGAAGGAGACCTTTATGAGAAGTTGAAGGCCACAAAGTGTCTGTAAGTATTTTCTTTTCGAAGAAGTTTCGCTTCAAAGAAGTAAAAAACGATTGCCAGTGGGGAGGCACTCCTAACTCCGGGCACACTCGGCTCATGACATACATTACAAACGGATAGCATGAATCGTCCCTGAAGCGCTGTCAAACTTCGTTTTTGTAGGAAGTGTCCTTTCTATACGGTAGTACTATTATTTATACTGTGCTATTGCATGTTATCAATAGTAACATGCAATAGCACAGTATAAATGTTACAAAACTTCAGTAATAAAGGCTATTTTTATTTATTTATTGCATGTTATCAATAGTACAATTTATGAGACCTAAAACTAGGGAATGCAAACTGATAAATATTTAGTATAGAAATTAGCAGTAAATTACAGGTGCTTTTCATACTAAGTTTTTACTGGTTGAATTCCCTACCTAAGACCAGTAAGTTGCTAATAGGTCTACCACTTAGCACAGAGTGGGTGAGCGGGTTAGCTAAAAATAGTATGAGTGTGGCTAACGGGCATGGATGTGTGCGACGGATTTGACCTTACCTACCACACCCACTCCGTGCACCCTTAGCTTGGTTGGAAGTGATTCTGAATGTCATATCATTTCATTTATTTCAATATACACTTACAGTGTAGCTCCAAAACGTTTACATGATTTACGACTATTACATTACATTATATGTTACCTATATCTAAGAAAGACAAAAATAAATAAAGAAACAATGTCAGCTAAAAGATAAACAAATGAATAAACATTATAGATAAAAATAAAATAATTACAACAATAAAAAATATGGTTAACTATGGGCAGCATGCATTTTATTAAGTATATTTTTCGTACTGCACTCACCACTGACACACACTGCTTTGCACTGAGCACTGCTTTAAGACTGGTTTATTTTCTTCAACAACCCTCCGCATGCTAATATATGACATCTTCTCTAAAATATCTTTACTAATTTGGCACAGATTGGTTGGTCCCCGATGCTTGTCCTGCTCTCTCACCGAGGGCAGCCCTATTCCATCCAAAGGGCATCCCGTGTACACAGTAGCCATGCGGGGATTGATTGTAACTCTCAGTGGACTTTCTAAGGAAGCAAAGGTATGTAAGATATTACTGTAATTTTTTTAAAACTCCATTTATTTTAGCCTAAAAGTAGACAATAAGTTTTTGACAAAAAAATCATTTTTGGTACAAGCTTTAATCGCTTTTTTCCATAGGCAACTAATATGTACTATTCTAAAAATAAAATTCTAAAAACCCCAAACACAATTAGGGTGCATTGTTTCATCACAGAGTTCCAATGTCCACCTCCTGTCTCTATCATCAGATCAGCGCGATGGTACCATAATATTGCATTGTCATTCAATTTACATACATATATACATACATATATGTATGTTAAATTTCATCTCAATTGAAAATCGGGAAGTGGGTCAAAGTTAGCTTCCAAGATTTGACTCACACTAACTTTAACTTACATACATACGGCAAGTGTAGCCCATAGCCATAAGCAAAACCTCTGATAATGTAAAGACAAAAACATACATGATAATGAAACAGATACAATTGATGTCCAACCGTTGCGTGTATCACTAATAAACCTCCTTCTCCTAGCCGGTAACACTTCAAATATAACATAAGTAGCAGCTATCAAAACATACATACAGTTAGTCATACTTACAAACTAAACACACACAAGTTACTAACTAAACATTGCTGCCGCTCCTAGACGCTTCCGGTGCAAAAGTGCCCATAATACTCGCGGCATTGCCGCGCTGAATGGCTATGGATAGCCTTTGCACCAGAAACGACTCGGAGCGGGGGTCCTCCCCCTTCTGCCTAAGTCGACGGCCTACGGCAAGTTAAATAAGGGCTTGTAAAAGCTCTTACCCTAAAATTCAGGCGCATCACACACCTGCTGAACGTGTTCCTTCAAACCCCAGTATTCAACATTCCAAAAACCTAATGTTTTGGAAGTTGTTGGTTGTTGTTTAAAGTTAGACCAAGTTGCCAGCGATTTTGATAGCTCAGACTGTGCAAATGGCGTGCTCTTGTGTTGGAGGCCAAGACTCATCTTGGGTAATCGCGCCAAACAAGCAAGCAAGCAAGCAAGACTGTGCAAGTGTTATTTTAAACGTCAAACTTCTATGATATTATGACTTTTAAAGGTTACGGATGTTGTAAAACGCGTAGCCAATTTGAAGTGGGAGTGGGCTGGTCATATATCACGAAAGACCGATTCGTGGAGTAAACGACTACTCGAGTGGCGACCATGGGGGAAGAGCGTCCTCAAAGTAGACCTAAGATGCGTTGGGAGGACGACATCAAAAGGACTGCGGGGAAGAAGTGGCTCCAGGTTGCACAGAACCCTGACGAGTGGCGTAAAATCAGGGGGGTGTCACTACGCAGTTTAGGTACATTTGGCCGGCGCGCCGCCCGGGCCGGCGTATGGCAGTGGGCTGCCGCTCGGCTCGCACGATAGTCGTGTCACGTGGCGCTCGCGTAAACTTGAAAATACACAATGGCTTCGAAACCTAAATCTAAGTCCTTACTTGGTAATAATTAAAATAAACATCCTTAATTTATTGAATATTGGTTGCCCAGAAACAATATTAAGAACTAAACGACATATTTTCGAAGGAATACATCTGTGGCATACCTACTTCCGTGAGAATCAGACATATCATGGTATAATAATATACTCCGCCTGGTACTCCATTCCCGTCTTTTCTAGGTCACCTAACTGACACGGGCTTACGTCATCATGCGACAGCGCTATATGATAATATGCGATAGCGCTATATATAGCGGCCATGTTGTTGTGACGTAGCCCCGTGTCACTCTGGGAATGGAAGACCATGTTTTATTAGACTATGAGACATACTATCTCCGGATAAAAAAAATATTTTTACAGAATCAACGTTTTTAAATTCCTACATATTTAAACTAAACTAAAGGCCGTAACACACTATCGCACCGCACGTAGGTCATAAGTAAGAGCGAGAAAGAGATATCGCTTTCTCGCTCTTACTTATGGGTGCGTCGCACAATGACCTTGGTGCGGTGCGATAGTCTGTTACCACTATAAAACTTGGCAAGTGATAACCCCGTGCCGACAATCACAGCTCACGATTCACGGTTCGTGCGCGGTTATAAGTTTCAATTTTGTTGCAGGCGGCGAGTATAGGTATAATTTTATACCTAAACCTGACTTTTGTGAAGGAGTGAATTTTCTGTACGGTAGTACTATTAGTTATTCTGTGGTAAAATGAAGGAGGCCTACTCCTGAAGGGTAGAAAAAGGCTAAAGAGAGAGAGATGACGTTTAAATAACACTTGCAGTCTGGGCTATCACAATCGATGCCAACTTAGCTTGGTCTAAAGGCGTATCCAGACTAGTCAATTTTTCACCAATCTGATTAAATTGCCCGATCGAATCAGGACGCCAATTTGACTCGCCGAATTCAACCACCGATAATGACCGATATTTATGCTTATTATATTATTTATGTTATTTATGCTTTGAAAATAAATGCTTTGATTACCGATAAAATGACGTGCGGACGCAAGAATACCAATTTGTGACACCAGTATTTTCGTTCTGGGGCATTTTTTCAATTTAGAGGGCTCTAATATCACCATAAATTTAAAATTGTTGATTAAATTGGAGATTGACGCCAATTTAATTTCTGATCAAATCGGTCGATTTAATCATCCCGTCTGGATACCGCTTAAGTCTAATATGTTATTTCCAGACGAATCTAAAGCAGAAGATAGAATGGATGGGCGGCACGTACAGCGCGGTCCTGTCCTCGGAAACGACGCATTTGATCGCCAACAATGTGTTCTCCGACAAATACATAGTAAGTCAACATTTATAGCCTGTATCTTTAGGTATTTAAATAAAAGTAAACAAAATCTACCCTCAAATGGCTCCTTAAGCCAGTTGAGGGTAGATGAAAACATTACATAGTCAAATAACAGAAGGTAGGATCCTATAGAAGTGGTATACGCGTGCCTCCGTCAGGGACAAAACATACGCAATGCGATACTATGAAGCATGTGCCAGACGGCAGACAACCACAGTTTCTGCAACATGACCTTGGTAGAAAAACAGTGGTTTTAAGCCATGTAGCAAGTGGTTGAAACCAAATTCTGCATGACCTTTGAACGCCCTTGGTAGACAGGCGTGCTCTGCCAACCATTGGCAGATGGGCTTGTTGTAAACCATGTAGACAGCCGCGCTTCTATCTCGCTTCTACCAAGGTCATGTTGCAGAAACTGTGGTTGTCTGCCGCCCTTCGGCCGCGTATGCGGTGCATTATTAGAACATTAAAATTTATAATAAGAAAGTCTTTGCTGGTTTTAGGAACGGTCGAGAGGTTCGGTTTCGTTCGTAAATGTTCGATCGTAACTGGTTACGTATGAGAAGAAAATAGTTTTTAATCGCAACCAGTTTCGTACAAGACCGAAAAAGTCTTCGATCGCAACTGGTTACGAAGCTCCGGTTGCGTACGCGGGCGAAGGGGTTCAGTCACTTCTCCCCACCTTTCATGCCAGATCCAGTTATATACTAGATTCATGTCAAATAATGTAGATTAAAGTCAGGTCGTTCAGTGACAGATCCAGGCGGTTTTGTATTTGGTTGGTTCGGGTAGTTATAACCAATAAATGTTATATTTATTTATTTAGAAATTTAATTCAGGCAACAAGGCCCATATTACAAATACCTTACAGACTAACATACATATGTATTTTATAAACTAAACACTATTTAGTCGACAAAACGGCGTGGCTCCGTTGCATCGGCTGCTCTTGTGTCGGATTCGGCAGTTTGCCCCGGAACCTCCGAAACACGACACCTTTCGGCCAGAAGTCGGCGCACTCGATGGTCCCCTGCAGCGGTCGCGGCACGCGCACCACAAAAGAGTTGAAGTGCACGTAGTGGCGCGATCGAAGCTAGAACACCCTCAGCGTGTAGCCGGTCTTCTGGTGTACATACTCCACCACTTCAGCAGCCCGAAACTACCCGAAAATGTACAAATTGTTTGTTTAAGCGCCATCGACAATAAGGTCCCTTTTCATAGATAACGTTCCATATATGTGTCGCTTAACTTCAAACTCGGGTAAATCCATTCGACCCTCTCAGCAAATATCTATCCTATTACCTTTTCTTAATACCATAATCGCATAATCTGACAGATGGATTTACCCGAGTTCGAAGTTAAGCGACTCATATCATTGTCTGAGTACCCACAACACAAACCTCCTTGTGCTTACTGTGACTTGATCAATTTGTGTAAGTGCTCCATTACCCACAGAAAGCAGCCGAACGAGGAATCCCAGTAATGAAAGACAGCTGGATCCCCGCAGTCTGGGACGCCTCACTGAAACTTGACATCAACGGTTCTTCACCAGAATTCAACGCACACCGCTTGCCTCCGTTCGCCAACTTGCAGATCACAACCTCGGGCTTGAATAGCCACGACAAAAAGTTAATAATGAAACTGGTCAATGCGAATGGCGGGGAGTTTTCCAGGGTATTCTTGAGTCAGACGACTGATGTTTTGGTGTTGACCAAGTAAGTTATTTAAGTATTTTTCTAGTTTTTTTTAACGTAAATGCAAAGAGAATAATATATATGTATAATTATTTATAAATGAAATACTTATTATCAGAGGTCGGACAAATCATCGCAAACCCATCAAAAATCATTTATATCTCAAAATAGGACAAGATTTATTAAACTCATATTATGTACACAATATCTTTATAAAATTTCCAGATTATACTCAAAAACTGCAGTTCAAAATTGTAAAAAAAATTGTATCATGTTCCATACCATATTTATTTTTGCGATAAATTGTCCGAATTCTCCTTATTATTTATTTATTTATTTTATTTAAACTTTATTGCACAAAGTATATACAAAAATGTACAAATGGCGGACTTAATGCCAAATGGCATACAAATATAATAATGGTATATAATGGTATATATTATACATAGAAAACATCCATAACTCAGGAACAAATAATTGTGATAAACACACAAATAAATGCCCTTACCAGGATTCGAACCCGGGACCTCCTGCTTCGTAGGCAGGGTCACTACCGACTAGGCTAGGAGGCCGTCGAATTTCATCTTACCTATTTTTTTCAGGGACTCCACATCAAGCGAAAAGTACAAAGCCGCCATAGAGTTTGGCAAAGTGTGCGTGACACCTCATTGGATAAAAGATTCAGCGGCGCTGGGGTTCGCTTTGCCTGTGTCGCGGTACAAAGTGACTTCCACTACCACATCGTCGCCGGTTAGGGACCTAGCCGTGCCGGACATGAGTAAGTTATCTATCATGCAGGGAGTTATAGTCAATAATACTCCCTTGGGAGAAATGGCCAATATTACTCCCTCTAGTACAAAGTGAATTGCACCGCTACGCCCTCGCCGGTCAGAGACCGAGCCGTGCCCAATATGAGTGAGTTATTTATATTACTCCCTAAGGAGTAATATTAACTATTACTCACTTTTACTAATACATATACTGGCTATTACTTAGAAGTAAAATTGGGTATTATTTAAAATGAGCTAAAATCAATTATAGAGTAAAATGACCATTACTCCCAAGGGAGTCATAGCCAGAGTAACGATCAAAATTACCCCTGAGTAATGCCCGATATTACTCCCAAGGGAATTAGAGGTTTTCTCAAGGTTTAAAGTTTGTGTAGTTTTTGTAAAAAGTTTTTTTTATATTTGGTAAAAAAAAATAAGTGAAAAATACAAAGCCGCCATAGAGTTTGGAAAAGTGTGCGTGACCCCTCATTGGAAAAAGGACTCAGCGGCGCTGGGGTTCGCTTTGCCTGTGTCGCGGTACAAAGTCACATCCACTACCACATCGTCACCGGTCAGGGACTGCGCCGTGCCGGACATGAGTAAGTTATTTATCACACAGTTATAGTCAATATTACTCCCTAGGGAGCAATAGCCAATATTACTCCCTCTAGTACAAAGTGAGTTGCACCACTACGTCCTCGCCGGTCAGACACCGAGGCGTGCCCGACATGAGTAAGTTAATTATCATTTAGGGAGTTAATAGCTATACTATAGCCAATGTAACTGACTGTGGAAGTCGTTATATTCCCAAAAGAGTAATAACCGATAAAGCACAGCTTAGCAAACAAGTGCGAGTCGGACTCGCGCACGAAGGGTTCCGTACCATAATGCAAAAAAAAAAACAAAAAAAAAAGCAAAAAAAAAACGGTCACCCATCCAAATACTGACCACTCCCGACGTTGCTTAACTTTGGTCAAAACTCACGTTTGTTGTATGGGAGCCCCATTTAAATCTTTATTTTATTCTGTTTTTAGTATTTGTTGTTATAGCGGCAACAGAAATACATCATCTGTGAAAATTTCAACTGTCTAGCTATCACGGTTCGTGAGATACAGCCTGGTGACAGACGGACGGACGGACGGACGGACGGACGGACGGACGGACGGACAGCGAAGTCTTAGTAATAGGGTCCCGTTTTACCCTTTGGGTACGGAACCCTAAAAAGAGTAGAAATTAATAAGTGGCAATACTGTAGTGTCGTCCGTTTCAAATCAATATATATAAGAAAACGGGACGACACTACAGTGTTGCCACTTTTTAATATCTTCTCTTTTTTGCCAAGCTGTAAGGCTGCGTTTCCACCAGAGGTGTGCGAGGAGGCGTGTCGAGGAATGTGTTTTTTAAAATCGAATAGAATATCGTCCACTAGAGCTGCGCTGAACGAGGATGGATAAATGAAAGGATTCCATTGGTTCTTAACAAACATCCTCCTCGCATCCCATTCCCATTTTATTAATTTTGTGTGTTTTTATGTTTTAATTTTAATATTAGCTGCATGTTTGTTTGTTGCTGTTGTTCTTGTAGTTTTAAGTTATTTATAACATAATTCAAACACAATGTAAAATTGTTTTATGAATAAATAAATAAGAAAAAAAAAATGACCTCATCGCTGGAAACACAGCCTATTTTAACTACTCCCTAGGGATGTATAATCAATATTACTCTCAAAGGACAAATAGCCAGAGGAAGAATCCAAATTATTCCCAAGGGAGTAATTTCCAGAATAATAGTCTAAATTATTTTTATTGTTGACAGGTTTAAATCTTACAAGGATAACCAAAGAAGGAAAACCGAGCAATTTTGTGGATGAGAGTAAAATGACGGATTCCATGATGCTGTCAGGAACTACAAAGGTAAGATAGAGTCAGACCAAGCAAAGTCTGCAACGATTTTGATAGCATACGCAGTGCAAGTTATACGTCATAACTAGCGACCGCCCCGGCTTCGCACGGGTTAACAAATTATACACCTAAACCTTCCTCAAGAATCACTCTATTGGTAGGTGAAAACAGCATGAAAATCCGTTCAGCAGTATTTGAGTTTATCGCGAACATACAAACACACAAACAGACAGACGCGGCGGGGGACTTTGTTTTATAAGGTGTAATGATTACATTAGGATAATTCCGACATAAAAAAAAACTAAAACAAGTGGCCGATAACTCTGAAAACTCTTATTACAACGGAATATGAGTGATTATTCAATGATTTTCGTGACTATCCGATTTGTGAAATTCCCCGGATATTACTTTATCCTTGCCAAGGATTACTCAAGAACATTGTAAAAAAAATTGTAACATTGTTTTTTTTCAGTTTCAAGAGTCCAAGAGAGATTCCAATGTGGATGAAAATCAGAAAGCATTCGAAGCTTTTGACGTCGCTGCGGTCAAAAAGGCTGGCCCTATTTTTGACGGATTTTGTGTAAGTAAACTTTCCTTACTCTTAAGCTACTTATAAGGCAGGGGGATATATTTCCCACATGACTTTGAACTTTGTTTCAACGTGATAGGTTTCAATTTTGGAATGTCTTCTAATGTTCTTCTAATATCATACCGAAATAACTTGAAATAAGTAAGGCTAGAGTGCTAACTCCATACATCAGTTTTCTTACCAAAACGCGGGTTATTTCGGAATCGACATCTAGCGTCAAGTAGTGGTATTATCAGTACCGCTACTTGACACCAGATGTCACGAGAGTCGCGACTGACGAAAAATGTATCGCTAAAACAGTTTACAACTAATATTATAAGTACAAGCAGAAGGAATTGAAAATGGAGTTCCGGTCAATCGGGTTATAACCGGTCTGTAAAGGCATTTATTTGTGCGATGAACACAAATATTTGTTCCGGAGTCATGGGTGTTTTCTATTGTATATAAGTACGTATTTAATTGTCTATACGAGCGTTTCTTTTATTTTTTGCCATTTTTATATATTGTGACCTTTTTTGCCAGTTTTGTGTTATTTCTAGTCAGGATCGCGAGCCCTTTTCATCCTTATAGGAGAAAAAAGTGTCCCAATATTTCCATACATTTTTCAAACTTTCCTTTTTGTTACCGCCATACAAAGTATATGGGGTAATGGTAACACAATAGGAAAAAAACTCTGGGACATTTTTTTATCCCATTAGGATCGAAAGAGCTCGTGATTCTGAGTAGAAATAATACAAACGTGGCAAAAAAGGACACAATAAATAAAAATGGCAAAAAATAAAAGAAACGCTCATATAAGTATGTATATCGTTGTTTAGCACCCATAGTACAAGCTTTAGGTTGATCTGTGTAAGATGTCCCCTAATATTTATTTATAATATTAGCTGAATATTGTTGAGCATTAGACTTTTCATTCGTCGCGACATCTATTCTCAACTAGCAGTCCTGGTAAATCCGCTACTTGACGCGATGTCGACTATGAAAATTGGTAATTTGGTAAGAAAACTGATGTATAGAGCACTCTATCCTTACCTAGTGGCGAAATTGCCCTAAGGCCAAGTAGGCCCGGGCCTAGGACGGCAAGTTTTTTTGGAGCGGCAAGCTGACGAAAGATTCGCTGATGATAACAAGAAATAACTTAAAATGTAGTGATGGCTGCTGAGCAAGGGGCGGCTACAGGGCCTGGGACCTAGGGTGGCAAATACAGCAAATCCGCCACTGTCCTTACCTATATTTCTCTATGGTTATATCCTACAATCAACATCTCTATTTGAAATTAATTGATTATCTTTCAATATATAGATTTGGGTGAGCGGTCTGGACGGGATGCCTCGCGAGCGTGCTTGGGCGTGCGTGTCTAAAGCCGGAGGCACCAGGTAAGGCACCATTTCCAACACTCTGTGTATTCAAGGATATTCCATTTTTATTTTTATTGGAACGAAATTATTGCTTTCGCTTTATTTTTACAAGCCTTTATTTAGTTTCACCTGACCGTTGTCTGTCGTTCTGTAATCAAATCTTGCAAGTTAAATTTGATCCACTTCCCGGTTTCGATTGAGCTGAAATTTTGCATGCATGTATAAATCGGATGGCAATGCAATATTATGGTACCATCGAGCTGATCTGATGATGGAGACAGGAGGTGGCCATAGGAACTCTGTGATGAAACAGCGCAACCTAATTGTGTTAGGGGTTTTTAGAATTGTCTCGATGAGTATTAGTTGCCTGTAGTAAGAAAAGTACAGTCAGCGATAAAAGCTTGTACCAAAAATGAAATTTTTGCCAAAAACTTATTTTTGTTGAACTTTTGCGCCTATTTATTTATAAACTTTATTACACAGTAAAAGTTGTACAAAAGGTTGCCAGAGCTCAACGAGGGTGCGGAGTGTTAGGGTCGGCAACGCGCATGTAACACCTCTGGAGTTGCAGGCGTCCATAGGCTACGGAGATTGCTTACCATCAGGCGGGCCGTATACTTGTTTACCACCGACGCTGTATAAAAAATAATAATTGATTTTAATTTTGTTGGTAGGGTAATTCGCCAATAACTGGCGCCACCTTGCCACTGGTCGATAACGGCCACCCTAAACTAAAAATGAATTATATTCACCTATAAACAGAATTCATTTTAGTATAAGGTTTCAATAACTGGCCAGCCTTTAATAACTACTAAAGGTGGCAGTATAAGGATACTAAAATCAAAAAGAATAGACAGTATAGAGGGGTCCTGTCATTGTAAATTTTGTAGTCACTGTAAATTTACTGCCATCTATCGACACACGACTAAAACTCAAAATGAAAACTTATAAAGTTATCAAAAAAATTATATATATGGATAAATGATTTTATTATTTTTATATCATTTTGATCCATGTTCATTCACTGATATCTATGTGTTAAAATTGTTAAATATGAAACGGTGTCGTCACGCCATCTAGCCGAGGATAGGCTAAAGGTGTGAGCGCCACCTATTCGAGAATGACTTTTACTGGAATTCCGAGGCACGTTTTTTCCTTAGACTTTATTCGTCTTATACGAAGTTACATATGTCTTTGCTAAAATGAATTCTGTTTATAGGTGAATCTATTATAGAATTATTTTTTAGGTTAGGGTGGCCAGTTACTGGCGATTTACCCTAGTGTGTAATGTTTTGTTGCACTAAGGTTATATTATTGTGAGGTTAATTATTTTAAACCAAGGAAGACATTCTTTTTTTTAATTCTTAACTTGTTTTAGGTACGACGGACCAAACTCCCGAGTGACCCATGCAGTTTCATGGGGTGCTGCGGCGTCGGCGGCGGCAGCTGCCCTGCCCACGGTGCCGGTTCTATCCCCGTTGTGGCTCATACGGAGTGTGGAGGCCGGGAGAGTGTTAGACGAGGCCGAGGTACTAAGAAAATTACACAAGAAAAAATCTGAAACTTGCTAGTGAATGTAGTGAAATATTAAACAATCGTGTTTAGGATATAGAGTTGATTTTGCTTTGCTTAATAATTGAACAATGAAAACTATATGCAACTTCATCAAACTTAAACATACACCACACACACTACCACCGCCTTATTACTTATACTGCTTATACACCACTATATTTTTACATTATAAATAAAAAAAGAAACATAAGAAAAATACAAGAAATCTCTTACTATATCAAATTTCATCAAATCGTGTGCAGTATACAGACCTCTCAAACAAATATATGGACGCAAAAATCCTAAAAACTATTGCAATGTATCAAATACCACTGAAAGTCGTTTTTCTCGTTAGTAATTAAAAAAAAATATCTTATCTTTTTTTCAGTTTCTTATAAACACCGAGCCAGCCACACCACGTAAAGCGAGTCAACCACCTATAGCCGCCCCTTCCCCTATGAGCAAACGGACATTACAACTGTTACTACCCCCACCAGAACCTATAGTGGAAGAACAACCACAACGAGATCATATAGTCGATCATTACTTGAGCCGTAAGTTAAGAATGCCAAATGTTCTTTATATAGTACATTAGGTCCCAACCACCCATAGCAGCCGCTAGCCATTAGCAAATAACACTACAACTGTTACTACCCCCTCCAGAACCTATAGTCGAAGAACAACCACAACGAGATCATATAGTCGATCATTACTTGAGCCGTAAGTTAAGAATGCCAAATATTCTTTATATAGTACATTAGGTCACAATCGTCCACAGCGGCCGCTTCCTATGAGCAAACGAACACTACAACTGTTACTACCCCCACCAGAACCTATAGTGGAAGAACAACCACAACGAGATCATATAGTCGATCATTACTTGAGCCGTAAGTTAAGAATGCCAAATGTTCTTTATATAGTACATTAGGTCCCAACCACCCATAGCAGCCGCTACCCATTAGCAAATAACACTACAACTGTTACTACCCCCTCCAGAACCTATAGTGGAAGAACAACCACAACGAGATCATATAGTCGATCATTACTTGAGCCGTAAGTTAAGAATGCCAAATGTTCTTTATATAGTACATTAGGTCCCAACCACCCATAGCAGCCGCTACCCATTAGCAAATAACACTAGAACTGTTACTACCCCCTCCAGAACCTATAGTCGAAGAACAACCCCAACGAGATCATATAGTCGATCATTACTTGAGCCGTAAGTTAAGAATGCCAAATGTTCTTTATATAGTACATTAGGTCCCAACCACCCATAGCAGCCGCTACCCATTAGCAAATAACACTACAACTGTTACTACCCCCTCCAGAACCTATAGTGGAAGAACAACCCCAACGAGATCATATAGTCGATCATTATTTGAGCCGTAAGTTAAAAATGCCAAAAGTTCTTTATATAGTACATTAGGTCCCAACCACCCATAGCAGCCGCTACCCATTAGCAAATAACACTACAACTGTTACTACCCCCACCAGAACCTATAGTGGAAGAACAACCCCAACGGGATCATATAGTGGATCATTATTTGAGCCGTAAGTTAAAAATGCCAAATGTTCTATATTTAGTACATTTTGGTCTCAACCGCACCTAAGGCCACCGCTTACCCTATGAGCAAACGGACATTACAACTGTTACTACCCCCACCAGAACCTATAGTGGAAGAACAACCACAACGGGATCATATAGTCGATCATGACTTGAGCCGTAAGTTAAAAATGCCAAATGTTCTTTATATAGTACATTAGGTCACAACCGTCCACAGCGGCCGCTTCCTATGAGCAAACGAACATTACAACTGTTACTACCCCCACCAGATCCTATAGTGGAAGAACAACCCCAACGGGATCATATAGTCGATCATTATTTGAGCCGTAAGTTAAAAATGCCAAAAGTTCTTTATTTAGTACATTAGGTTCTAACCGCACCCATAACTAAAAATTGTATGGTTCAGAGTATCCTAGGCATATCGTGTAACGTGAAAATCATTGGCTCATATTTCTGGACTGGGCATCTGAAGCAACCTAACGAACACATGACACCCGTCAAAATACACCGTAAAGGGGCCCACTGATTAACAGTCCGCCGGACGGTATCGGCCTGTCAGTTAGAACAAAATTTTGACAGTTCCGAACAACTGACAGGCCGATACCGTCCGGCGGACTGTTAATCAGTGGGCCCCTTAACTTTACGATCGGCCTCCAAAATGTATGTATATGGGACGGAATAACCACATGCTATACAGATGTAGTGATACTATATATAGATACATAATTATTTTCCATCGTATTTTCACGGAAACGTACGAACGTGTCTTGCTATTTCAGTCATTTTCAGGACAAAAAGTACTAAGGTTGACTGAAGTAGCATGACAAACGTTTCCGAGAAAATACGATGGAAAACAATTATGCACTCTGTAGTTGATCCACCCTTTTTGTTTCAGAACATCTGTCACAGCAACAAGCAGCCGAATCAAGCAAATCACCGGAACCGGAACCGGAAAAGAAGGAACCTTCTCGAAACAATGACGACACAGCCGTCACAGTTTCAGGGTTCACTCAGTCTGAAAATATATTTAAAGGTTTGTAAAACAAATAAATACATACATTCATTGATTTAATTTTAAAACTTCATAGAGGAAAACATAAAATTAATCTTCCAAAAAGCTTCCCTAACTCCAATGTATTAAATTTATCTTCCAGATTTAGTATTCGAAGTGCAAGGCCTAGAAGATGAAGCTATCTGCGAGATCGGAGCGGAAATCCGAGCGGAGGGAGGGATGCTAGCGGCGGCGGGTGCGGGCGGCACGCACGTGCTGGTGCCGCTGGACTTCGACAATAACCAACTTGTTACTAAGAGCGCGGAAGCGGTTACTGTGTTCTGGGTGGTGAGTGTCAAAGGTTTTTTACTTGTTTTAATGTCTCTGATACTAGGCGTGCACGTTGGAGGATCTGCCATCTTGTGGCCTAAATCGGAAACATAAACTTGACTTTAATTTTTAACAAGCAGAAACGTCTGCTAACGATGCTACTAAGCTTAGAATAAAATGAAAAGTGGAAAAATTACTGTCTTGGGTGAGACTTGAACTCACGGCCTCTGGATTGATACTCCAGCGCTCTGCCATCTGAGCTACCAAGACCTCATCCATAGCAGCATCTCTTAAGGTAGATGTCGCTGGGGTCCACTTGACCCGTAATATGGTGTAAAGATTTGCTGGCTATGGATGAGGTCTTGGTGGCTCAGATGGCAGAGCGCTGGAGTATCGATCCAGAGGCCGTGAGTTCAAGTGTCACCCAAGACAGTAATTTTTCCACTTTTAAATTTATTCTAAGCATAAACTTAACATTGACTTCAAGTTAAAGCAAGTGCTGCCCGCTACAGTTCACGCACGCCACCTTGCGGGTTGTAGGTTCTGCCATCTTGGGGCGTAAATTAAAAACTTAAGCTTGACATTTACATTTCGCGCAAATAAACAGGGGCCTCTTGTGCTGCCCCCTACAGATGCACGCTCCCGCTAGGCCCTAGGGAGACCAAGCTATTTTAGCCCAGACTTGATAGTATATGTCACCTTAAACATCCGCAACGAATGAAAATATATGCCTAAGCCTATAGTTGAGCGTTTTCCAAAAAAAAATTACATTTCATCCATGTCTTCAAAATATTGACTTCTTTGGCTCATTTTACTCAGAATCATTTGTACATTCACGCCCCATACATGAAAAATTGTGTCCCAAGATTTCCTTTCCAGATCGTCACAATTTTGTATGAAAAGTTTTTTTATTTGCATGAACGTGGTGCACTGGAAAAATATTTTTTTCATACGAAATTTTGGGACACATTTTTTCATGTATGTGGCGTGAATGTACAGTCAACAACAGAGCTATGAATACAGGCAAAGTGTCAAAAATATGTATACAGTACTTTATTGCCTGTATATTAAGGTCGTGTATACATATTTTTGGCACTTTGCCTGTATTCATAGCTCTGTTATTGACTGTACAAAAATGAGCCCAAGAAGTCAATATTTTAAAGACATGAATGAAATGTACATTTTTTTTGGAAAACGCTCAGTTGTTATTTATTACACGACCTATACGATTTATTTACAGAAAGACTGCCTCTCTCGTCAAGAGCTAACTCCCATCGAATACTACCACCGTCCCGTCCACCTCAAGTCTCCTGCCTCCAACCCGCTCCACGGAGTCGTGGCGAGTTTGAGCACCTACAGCGGGGTCGAGCGGGCCTTTTTAGACGAATTGGCGAAGCTATGTGGTGCTGCGTAAGTGTTTTTAAGCTAAAATTGTCCAAATATAGTCTCTATGTCCCTAAAGTTACAAATATTTCATAAAAGTTTGAAATTCGCTTTTAACAAATAAAACGCGGTATGAAAGTAGGAATCCCAGGAATTTGAAACCCTCTTTAATTCCAACTTTAAAATCCGATTAGAATGTGTCCTTTTAAAAGGACATTGGGATTTGTCCTTGTCACCAAATGTGCCAAAAATACTAGCGGCATTGCCTCGCTGAATGGCCAGTGATATCTGTTGGACAAGGAAAGAACCATTTAGCTAAGCTGAAAATCAGCGTTACAGCCTCTGTACTGAGCACTATGCTGAGCTTGAGCCTTTTTGCTGGCACACAGATAATTTATTGTTTTATATGTAAAAATGTAAAAATATGGGTGTAGCCAACTTATTCAAAAATATGTCCCATAGTTCTTAATTCGCTGACATAAGAGCTATGGGACATATTTTTGAGATGATTTGTGCTCAATTTTACAGTTGACTGTACCTTATTGTTTGTGTTTATGTGTGTTGGCAAATAAAATATTTTTCTTTCTTCTATTTTATATTTAAATCTTTATTTACCCTCCAGCATGCAGCAACGCTTCTGCCGCCGCAGCAACAACAGCGCGCTCGCCTCCACCCACCTCGTGTGCCCCGAGCCCACCGGCGCCAAGTACACCGCCGCCAGGAAGTGGGGGGTGCCCGTGGTCCGAGCTAGTTGGCTGCTGGCCTGCGCAGAGAGGGGGGTTAGGGTGGACGAGGCGGAGCATTCTGTAGACCAAGAAGCTGCAGGTAAAATAAAAAACAAAAATGGAACATTATTTTATTCCATTACAGTTCAACATTAATTCAATAGTATGGTTCATTTTGTCCTTTTTAAAGGACATTGGGATATGTAGAATATTTTGGCTTGTGCCGAGAGCTGTGTTAGACTGGACGAGGTTGAGCATTCTGTAGATGTCGAGGCTGCAGGTAAATAATATCTTGGCTATAAGTATATTGGCTCATCCTGAAAATCATTTAAAAGCACTCATTGTAACAAGAGTCAATTTTCGATATTATCCTCCAGTGTTTTAGTGTTTTTTCATTTCGGAATTACCAGAAAACATCTTAGTTCATTTTGTCCTTTTAAAAGGACATTGGGCTTTAGGGGGATATATAGAATATTTTTGCTTGTGCCGACAGCGGCGTTAGAATAGACGAGGCGGAGCATTCTGTTGATGTCGAGGCTGCAGGTAACATAAAAAAACAAAAATGGAACCTTATTTCATTCCCTTGTACAATTAATTCAATCATATAAATTATTGTATTCGGCAAATTTCGGAAATTAGGTAATCCCGAAAATTTCTATTGTAATGAGAGTCACCTTTTGGAATTCTCCGCCATTTTTTAGTGCTTTTTCTTATGTAGTTACACGAATACATTTTTTGTCCTTTTAAGAGTACATTGGGACTTATGATTTTTAAAAAACTCGATGCGTTCGTGTTTTTCCATCGAAGAGTTCCTTTGTTACAGATCCGTCTCACGTTCAGCAAAACACACTAAACGCACCACCACAAACACCTGAACCGAAAAAGAGTATTCCTCTACCCGAAGAAAGAATACCAGAACCGAAAGCCAACACTCCAGAAATAACTGAACCGAAACCGAAAACACCAGAACCGGAAATAATTGAACTGAAAACACCAGAACCGAAAAGAACTGAACTGAATAAGACACCAGAACCAGATTTAGATGCAAATATGGTGCCTGATGTTGAACAGACGTTGCCTCCAGATGTTGGTACTGCCATGTCGCCGCGGCAGACCAAGAAGAAGTTTAAGATCAATACTAATAAAAGTAAGTTTTGTATTTACTTATATTATTAGCAGCTTTTATTTTACTTGCTCTTTCTTTAGTATTTTACTATCTTAGAATTTTGCACTTTGAACAAGACAACCGGTCTGGCCTAGCGGGTAGTCACCCTGCCTGCAAAGCCGATGGTCCCGGGTTCGAATCCCGGTAAGGGCATTTATTTGTGTGATGATCATAGATATTTGTTCCTGAGTCATGGATGTTTCCTATGTATTTAAGTATTTGTATATTATATATATCGTTGTCTGAGTACCCACAACACAAGCCTTCTTGAGCTTACCGTGGGGTTTAGTCAATTTGTGTAAGAATGTCCCTATAATATTTATTTATTTATTTAATAGGAGTCGCATTTAAGAGCTTACCCCCCTACCAAATACCTTGCACAATTGTGCATTATTTTGTATGGACTGACGTTTATCTGACATGGCTATATGTACGTTACGTACAAATATACATTTGACGTGTCCCTCCCCCGCAAACATCGGCGGACTGTTTTGTACAGAAAATGACAGCCATGGCGTCTCCAGTTACTAAATGCTCTAAGTTTACTTTGAATCAAAATTTGGTTCCAAAATGTAATTTTGGAAAGTGAATTATATAATCACTATTTGACGTTCGAATGGTAAAAAAAATAAGATAACAGTATTAAATTTGTAAACTCGAGTCTTAAAATCACTCTACCCTCCGGGCATCGGGTTTTTATTGACGTTGTGATGTGATAAAACCGGCCAAGTGCGAGTCGGACTCGCGTACGAAGGGTTCCGTACCATTACGCAAAAAACGGCAAAACAATCACGTTTGTTGTATGGGAGCCCCACTTAAATATTAATTTTATTATGTTTTTAGTATTTGTTGTCATAGTGGCAACAGAAATACATCAACTGTGAAAATTTCAACTGTCTAGCTATCAAGGTTCAAGAGTTACAGCGTGATGACAGACAGACAGACGGACGGACAGCAGAGTCCTAGTAATAGGCTCCCGTTTTTACCCTTTGGATACGGGACCCTAAAAACTAAATTTTGGACACTAATAAAATTATTTATTCACCTTATCATTATTTGCAGACGAACAATTTGAGGGAATGTCCCCCGCGTCGCGATTCATAGCCATGCGTCGAATGGGCATGTTCAGCGACCACGAGGACAGTTCCAAGGAAAACACGCCGAAGAGACCTGACAGCGAATCTGACAGTAAGATCATCATCATCAGGGCATTTTCACTTAAAAGTGTACCATTTACTTTTTTTCGAAAATCCATTATCTTTCGGGGTATTTCTACTCAGAATCACGGGGACTATCGATTTAAAAAGAAAAAGGTGTCCCAAAAAAATGACAGTATTGTGATTTTCATTTTCACATACATTTTGTATGGACCATCACAAAACTGACACCCAAAATTTGCATGAAAAACTGGTACTGCCCAAAATAGTACATAGCAAGCTACATCAGTATCCCGCGATATCAGTCTCAATACTCTCAATAGTTTAAAAAGTGCCAATTTTTTCTGTAGCCTTGAGAGTTGAGACTAGAATTATAATTGCCATTGTGTCATCTATTTATTAAACAAAAGTATTTTTTTTAAATTCTACGTACCAAATTTAATGATGATTCCTATGATAGGTCCTCCAAGTCGCTTTTGGGTAGGCTTAAATTAAAAATAATTGAATGTTTTTACCGTATTTTTATTTCCAAAACTCATTCCTACAAACTTCCAATCCTCTACTTCAAGTTTAATCCTTGTTTGAATTTATCAAATTACTAATTGTATCATAAATTCCCACAGCCTCGCTCCAAGACGCCGGTCAGAACGTACGGACCCCATCCATAGACGAGGTCCTCTCAAGCCCCAACCTAAAAGGTTTCAGTCCGAACACGAGGAGAAAACTGCAGGCTATCAGGAGGGGCGAAATACCTGATGAGCCTATCAAGACGCCTAATAACCCATGTAAGTACCTACGAAGCAGGAGGTCCCGGGTTCGATTTCGGGGTGCCCACAACACAAGCCTTATTGAGCCTACTGCTCGGAAAACATGTAAAAACTCAAAAATGCGCGTTTTCCCAGAAATAAGACCTAGCTAGAGCGATTTATCGCCCCGAAAACCCCCATATAGCAAATTTCATCGAAATCGTTAGAGCCGTTTCCAAGATCCCCGAAATATATATATAAACAAGAATTGCTCGATAACACTTTAAACTCTCGCGTTTTGTACACATATTTAATTACACAAACGGGTCTACCGCGGGTATATCGCGGTAGACCCGTTTGTGTAATTAAATAAGAATTGCTCGTTTAATGGTATAAGATATTAGAAATAAGTTTTTGGCAAAAATTTCATTTTTGGCACAAGCTTTTATTGCTGACTACTTTTCTTTCCACAGGCAACTATAGTCCGACAAGAAATTGTAGAAAATTATTGAGGTCGCCACTTCCTACGTAACTGTCACATTTTTGATGTAAAATGCTTAAACATGGCAACAATTTAGTATGGAATTTTTTTAGTTCCATTTTATTTCATTTCTACTATTTTATGTCGCACTCGCACTATAATACTCATCAGTCATCGATACAATTCTAACAACCCCGAACACAATTAGTTTGCGTTGTTTTATCACAGAGTTCCCATGGCCACCTCCTGTCTCCATCATCAGATCAGCTCCATGTCATCATAATATTGCATTGTCAACGGTTAACATATGTATGTAAAATTTCAGCTCATCGGGAAGTTAGTCAAATTTAGCTACCAAAATTCGACCCACATTTTATATAAAAGCTTGTAAAATAGTACTAAAGTGAATAGAGTGTATAGAGAGTTACTGTCATATTAAATTTTGTAGTCACAGTAAATTTACTGCCATCTATCGACACATGTTTTGTGTTTTGTACAATAAAGAGTTTATACATACATACATAGATACATACATACATACTTTCTAATTATATATACTTCACCAGTCGACAAGAAGATCCCGACTCCAGACAGCGACTTCGGCGCCGCGCTCCGCCCCGGCCGGAAACGGATGTCCGTCGACGCGCGCAAGCTGCTGTGGGAGTTCGTTGATGGTTTACCTACTAACGAATCCCGCAGTGATACGGTAAATGTTAATTAGTTAAATTGTTTAAAGTAGTGGTTCTAAGTGGGACCCCTGTGGTACCCCATTCGAAATTAGCATTGAAGACGAGAGGTCCTATAGGAGACCCTTGAGGGACTCCGAAATGACAGCCATTTAGGCGCCGCGCTCCGCCCCGGCCGCAAACGGATGTCCGTCGACGCACGCAAGCTGCTGTGGGAGTTCGTTGACGGATTACCTACTGACGAATTCCGCAGTGATACGGTAAATGTTTAATAGTTAAATTGTTTAAAGTAGTGGTCCTAAGTGACAACCCTGAGATACTCCATAGAAAATTAGCATTGAAGGCGAATGTGTTAAATCATTCGAAGTTGAGGTCTTACATGGGCCTCCAGAGGGACTCCATACTAACTCTTTTCTAAAACGCCCCTCGACACGCTTAAGTTTGCTGTCGTGATATAATGATCTACAATATCAAAAGGCTTAGTGAAATCTGACCGATGGTCGTTTACTAGATTAGATATTGTAGATATATCCTGCGAATTGCATTATTTAGTAAGAATGTGTTTTTATTTTTTACAGGAAACTCCGCCATCTAAAATGGCCAAATTTACTGAAGATCAGGTAAGACAATAGGTACCCATTTATTAGGTTTAAGATCAGGTAAGACAATACCTATTTATGGGGCAGCCGGTTGTATAGCGGTGGAAAGACCGTCAGCTACTTGCTTAAACATGTAAAAAAATACGGGCCTTACCATTTATGTCCGCAAATCCGTAAGGCGTTTATTGAAATGCCTGATGAAATCACCCACCAACGGAGCGGCAGCTGACGTCCATGAGGGTTCATCATACATCGTAATTAATATGTTATTCGTAATTAATATGTTATTCGTAATTTATTGATTGTTTTTGCTGTTGTAATTGTAGCACCGCTCACAATCTCTCTGCTTAGCCTTAAGGTTGACTGGTAGAGAATGCCTTATGGCATTAAGTCCGCCTTTTGTACTATAAGGTTTTCTTTTGTGCAATAAAGATTAAATAAATAAATAAATACATAACCGTTAACCACTTATACGAGTGGAAATCTGTTCCTGGCCCGCGGTCTATTAGGTTTACTCTTTGTATGATATAGGCAAACATGAAATTCGATACATCATAAATTTATAAGATCCTAGCTTTATTCAAGTTGAATCAAGTTAGGATTATTTTGACAGAATTATTTTGAACACACAATAAATACTTATGAATATTTATCTTTCAAAACAAACTTCTTTAACAAAGGAATTAAAGGTAAAACAATGAAATTATATCGCGGTAGACCCGTTTGTGTAATTAAATATGTGTACAAAACGCGAGAGTTTAAAGTGTTATAAACTTCTTTAACAGTGTGCCGGCGGAGCAAGAATACCAGACGTCCAGACCACCCCTCTAGCTCCCAAACCAGTGGAAGACTCTCGGCCCAGCGTGGTCCCGTTAGAAGTAGACGAACAGCTACAACGCCTCAATGTGGTGCTCACGGGGAGGCGGACTCCTCGGCGCGCGAGCAGGGTGCAGCCGCTGCAAGAGAAGCCTGCAGGTAATACAGCCTGTAACATACGGTGTAACGCAAGCACAGACAAAACATCCTTCAGACTGAGCATAGTCGCGCTACCCCCTCTGCCACGCATACGGTAAATTTACTCCATGTTCGAGTCGAAAGTGTCTATGTGTGACGTCCGTGAACTCGTTCGTCGTTTGAACGGACCAATCACGGCACGGGATCTCGCTCACCTCATCCCGCGCACCCCCGCATTTTTGGCATCATCGGTTGCATGAAATAATTGCTCTAAACTCGGTCTAGAGGATTCCTAGTCTATGAACGCAAGTAACATGGCGTGTAACATAGGATGCAACATTGGGAATAACACGGTTTGTAACACAGACATGCGCTTTGTCAGTAGTAAAAGGCCCGAAATTCAAATTTTCTATGGGAGGACAACCTTTCGAGCCTAATTTTTTTTAAATTTGCCTCTTCGGCTGGCAAAGTGGGTGTGCCAAAGTATATATGTTTTATTTGAGTCTCTATTCTTCCCCATAAAGTTTTAAGTCATAATGTATTGTTTGTGCGCATTTCCGTTAGTCATAATTTGGTTTTATCAGAAACGCGTAATAATTTCAGGATTGTCACAAAACAAACCTAACTTAACCTATCTATAGGATAACCGTACGAAAATCCTGAAAAGTTAACTGTTTCAGAATTAGGTCTAATGATAATATAACGAACAATACATACATACATACATATAATCACGCCTATTTCCCGGAGGGGTAGGCAGAGACCACGGATTTCCACTTGCTACGATCCTGACATACCTCTTTCGCTTCCTTCACTTTCATAACATTCCTCATACACGCTCGCCGGTTTAGGGTGCTCTTGATCTGGCCTTTCTTCAGGATTTCCCCGATCTGATCATATAACGAACAATACATTATGATTTAAAACTTTATGTCAAACAAAGGGTCTATTTTGTTACAGATATGGAGTACGAATCTGGGCCAGAGTCCCAACCTAACACCGTCGGATGGGACGACACCACACCATCACAAAAGGAATCCTTCGAATCCAGCAAACCGCATACCAACGTTACTTTAGACAAATCAGATAAAACTAAAAGTTATTTAGAACCAATAGGAAAGGATAATGAAGATAGTAAAAGAAATGTAGAATCAAAAGAGAATATGTCAAAAGTGGAAGTAAATGCTTCGAATAGTGTGTTAAAAGTGGATAAGGCAGTGGAAGCGAAGAGGGAAGAAAAGAAAACGATTAGGAGATTTATGCTGTCTTCGAATGTTGACGTAAGTTATCATGTTAAGTAAAAAAAATTAATAAAAAATAAAAGTTTCACTTTGTAAATGTATGATTTCAAAATAGTACATTTCAATGCAAGTGTAGAAAGTGTGTTATTATTCACGGGACAAGTAAATAATAACACTTCCACACGTATATTGAACGACGTTTTTTAATACATTTGCGACAAAATCACAATAAAACAAATATTGGTTACATGAGTATTACACTTAGGTACAGTTACGAATTTTCCCTTGAACTTGAATGATATTGTAATTATACAGCACTATAAACTACGTTCAGCGTTGATTTACATTGCAAAAATTAATCACATAAACTCATTTCATACAAAAACACTCTTACAGTTGCAATTTAAGTTAATTATTTTTCACCTCAGCAGCTCGAACAAGGGTACTTTGCTTCTTAAAAACAGTGAGCAAAATGCGATTTTGCTCACTGAGTGAGACAAAATGACATTCAAGTGACCTTTATAGTCAAATGTCATTTCAACATGCGGGGTCTAATACAAGTTCGATATACTGGGGTTCTATTATCTCTGTCCCTCTAGGTATGTTCTCACTGCTTAGGGTGAAAAATTTTGTGTACTACACGAGATCAAAGTTATTTACATCTCGTGCGCTTTTGAATCCCTTACTACGCTCAAGATTCTAAATTAGATCTTTCGCTTGCACGGGACTCAAAATAAGCACTCGAAGAAATATCAAACTTTGATCTCTTGTTGTACAAATAACTATTGATACAACTAAATTATAAGTGAAAATGGCGGGCACCTTTTTAATTTTTCTTTTTGTTTCTGTTAACGACGGCCAACGGGCAATGATAGTTCCATTCAGCCAAATAATAAAACACATTTTTAGTGAAACGTCGTATTATATAACGTTTTATTTATATAATAACTAATAAATATTGACTTTATATCTTGTAATAATACTTTTTGTACGTAATAAATGTTTAATGGCAAAATAAAAATTATATAAAGTTTTTGAACATCCAAACTCTTTGGTATGGACGTATCGATTACGGTCAGAATTAAATTTAAAAAAGCTGGAAAAGTGAAAAGCACTAGTTCGCAAAAACCAACTTTGCGAACGCTAAACAGCTACGAAAAGTAGCACTTTTTGAGCAACTATATTAAAAAATAAGTTTATATAAATTTATTTATTTAGTTTATACTTCATGGATGGTTTGTGCGTTTCAATTAGACATAAAGAGAAAACAGTCGAAATTTTTAATATGATCAACCATTAGTATTCTTGAAATTTCTTGATATTATTTTTTAATTATTGAGATAAGAACGGAAATTAAATAAATAAGTGTCATCTGTCGGACAGAAATAAGGTACAGATGTAGTTCACTAGTGCATAATTAATTTTCATTGTTTTTTCACGGAAACGTACGAATGTGTGTTGCTATTTCAGTCAGTCTCGGTACAAAACGTACTGAGGTGACTGAAGTAGCATGACAAATACGAACGTTTCCGAGAAAATACGATGGAAAACAATTATCCACTACATCTTGAGCCAAGGCGTTATAGTACTAAAAAAAATAGTTTGAATATTGAATTTATTTGTGCTACAATACTTACACTAATTTATCGACTAAATTTTCCAATATTTTTAATACATATTTTTATCTGTTGTTTTACATGTACATGAATTTTTAAATTCACACCGACGTATTTATTTCTCATTTCTCCCTCTAGAACCGCGAAGAAACAGTCGAAATGATCCTTCGCCTCGGCGGCTCCGTGACCGACCTCGACGACGAGGACTCCGCCCCCCCCGGGACTCCGGCCACGCACCTGCTGTGCTGCGCGCCGGCCCGCAGCCAGCGCGTGCTCAACTGCATTGCGAGCGGGTGCTGGGTGCTGCACCCCGCCTACGTGGCCAGGAGCGCCGCCCATGGCACGTTTTTACCGGTACGTTGGAGTTTTAAGGTTTTTCAGGACGTAAAGTAGTCTCATAGACATAGAAACACACACTATTACACATACGAAATCATACACACTGAACGACACTTACTCACTGTCACACAGTCGCATTCGTGCGCGCATACACACACGTTTTTGCCGGTACGTTGGGGTTTTAAGGTTTTTCAGGACGTAAAGTAGCATATATAAGTAGTCTCATAGGGGCAGCTGCAGAAGTTGCTAAGCGGGCGAGGTGTTCATAATCACCTTGACTCGCTCTTATTCTCTTAACAATAAAGTCGCGTCAAGATCATTTTGAACACCTGGCCCGCTTAGCAACTTCTGCTGCTGACTGTACATACAGTAACTGTCGTAAATAGCTATTAGGGTTCATGCATGTGTTAAATTAGTCTTTACGTTTAGGTTGCTATTTTTACTTTTGTATATCATGTTTTACTTTGTGCTCGTATATTATGTCAAATGAATTGCGTGGAATGTTTTATATCTAGTTATAAGTCTAGGATTCATGCTCCTTTCATACGTGCTTAATATTGTACCTATTTATAAGTCTAGGATTCGTGCTCCTTTCATACGTGCTTATAATTAACGAGATTGGCAAAAATATACATTACTGACTCTGCATGATACACCCACTAGTTGAAGAAGGTACCAAACGGCCTTGTGTTTTACTATATAAGCCAGAGCCGTTTCGTGGCTTATTCAGAGATATCAGAGAACTCAGAGAGCTTAACTCTATCACTTGCCTGAACACTCTCCAGTAATTAAAATCAGACATATGTGTTTTTATTTCACACAACACATATACCGGTAAATGGAGGTATAGCGGACTTCGAGACAGCACAGCGGCCAGCGCGTTCCAGCGGCGAGTTTCTACGCTTCTCCCAACGAACCCCCATCACGAAAAGCTACAGTCTACACTCCACAGTTTGGTCCTTCGAGCCGGATGAAGATAGAAAAACGTACGCGCTGAGTTTCAAGCGACATAGCTTAACTCAGACATCAAGATAGAAAAACGTACGCGCTGAGTTTCAAGCGACATTGCTTAACACATTCAGTGCCAGCCCGTGCTACGCGCTACGAGCGTAGCCGATAACACGGGAAAAACCGTATGTAGCGAAAAGCGCCTACGAACAGTGAACTCCCCTAGGGAGTCGCTGACAGTTAAAGTGTTAACTCAGACAGCAAGAAAGAAACAAGTACGCGCTGAGTTTTAAGCGAACGTTGCTTGACTCAGACGGCAAGAAAGAATAAAGGACGCGCTGAGCCTAGAAGTTCGCTTCGGTTTAGACCCAAACCCTATACCTTTCCGTAACCCATTTACCGGCTTGCCGGACGGACCGTGCAGCGTCGTAGGTTTACCTCCGCTCACGTGTCCTGGCAACTTTCGTTGCAAGTGTCACATGGTTGATACCCACACACTGCTATCGAACGTTCTAGGCATAGCACTTTGCCATTGCGGGAGATTCAGTGCCACGAGGGATCCACGCTTAGGGCACTGACGTTGCGCACGGCAACGGTCAGTCATAGGCATAGGCAGGTCAAGTTAGGGACCCCCCGCGTGTGTTAAGTGAAGTGGTTCCAGCCAGAAAGATGTCCGAAAAGGAAGCAAGGAGCCTACGACCACGCACCAAGGGCCCGCCTGCGCCCGCACCGAACATGGACACCCCTACCCCCTCGTCTGGTAAGACTACGTCCAACGAGACTAATACGTGGAGCAAGGGCACCAGTGGCAACCCGAATGCTACCGGTGGAACCGAGTCGGTACACTCGGAGACGTTAGATGCCACCGTAGTAAATCGTAGTAGGTCGGGTACGCTAGTGAATAAAGACGCCGATGCGCCGCCGTCGCCGCCGCGGGCGCCGTCTAATCGCGATTCACATAGGAGTCGCAAATCGGTTAGGGAACGCGATAATCAATTGGCCGTGCTAATGGCCGAGCTCGAGGTTCATAAAGCCCGTCTAGTCGTTGCTAAGACAGAGTCCGACACTGCACATTTACGGCTGCAGGTTGCGCAACTGAAGGCGCAGTCTGTCGGCAGCAGTGACGCGACCGTCGAATAACGTACTAGAAGTTGGGTAGAACGACAAGCGAGGTTACAGCACGAGATCGCACAGGAAAACGTTAAAATCCCGCCGCCGAAACAGACCGCGCCACCGCCGCCGCGGGCAGTCGTCGATCGGACTAGCAAACCAACCCCGCGCATTTTAGAGGTACCGCACGGTACCTACGCGCCAATGTACCATAAACCGCCGGAATTACCTGCATTCGGCGGAGATATCACCGAATGGATATCATTTAGGGCAGAGTTCGAAGATACGTCGCCCATGTTTAGTGCCGTCAATAACGTCAGTCGGATTAGGCGCGCACTTAAGGGCGAAGCTCGGACGGCCGTAAAATCAATAATGTACACAGTTCAGGATCCGTACGAGATAATGGAAGCGCTGGAACGGCAGTTCGGCGACCCTGAGGAGATTGTTCTTACGGAAATTCATAACGTTAAACGCATGCCGCGTTTATCCGAAGACAATTCGAATATAGCCTCATTCGCCGCGCATGTAGCGAATGCCGTCGCCACCATTAGATCCTTGCGTCAAGAGAAATACTTGCACGCGCCTGAGCTCGTGAATAAAATCGTGGATAAATTAAATCTGATAGTGCGCTATGAATGGGCCAAATACAGGCAGTCTAACGTAGAATCACCCGGGTTAGTAGCAATTTCCGAGTTTCTTAACGAAATTAGTACTGCGGCCAAGCGCGTAAACCGACATAAGCCGTCTAACCGATCACGGAATGCAGTGAATGCGGTTTCCTCTGTGCACGAACCGAGAAGATCGAGCCAAGCTCTCTCTGGGTCTCGTGCCCCCGCGTTCTACCGTGATACGTCTAATAGATCGCGAAACGCGGTAAACGCTGTGCGCGAACCCAGTCGATTGAGCAACGCTCTCGCTGGGTCCGGCGCCCCCGCGTACTCTCGCGACGTTAGTTCGGATTCGGAGTCAGATTACCACGAAACGTACACGCGTGATACGTCTAATAGATCGCGAAACGCGGTAAACGCTGTGCGCGAACCCAGTCGATTGAGCAACGCTCTCGCTGGGTCCGGCGCCCCCGCGTACTCTCGCGACGTTAGTTCTGATTCGGAGTCAGATTGCCACGAAACGTACACGCGTGATACGTCTAACGGGTCACGGAATGCAGTGAGCGCGGTTTCCTCTGCGCGCGAACCCAGAAGATCGAGCCAAGCTCTCTCTAGGTCTCGCGACCCCGCGTTCTACCGTGATACGTATGATAGATCGCGAAATGAACGAAACGCGGTTTCCTCTGTGCGCGAGCCCAGTCGATCGAGCCACGCTCTCGCTAGGTCCCGCGCCCCCGCGTCCCTTCGCGACTATAGTTCGGATTCGGAGTTAGATTCCCGCGAGTCATACACACGTGATACGGGAAATAGATCGCGTACTAGTAAATCAAGTAAAGCGCCGCGATGGTAATTTAAAAAAGCCAGCGTCAACCGGAGCTAAGCCCCAGCGGGAGATATCGTCTGTCTCTGTCTCGCGCGATGCGTGCGCCATAATGTAAGAACGGCAAAGAACACAAAGTTAGCGAGTGTTCGAAATTTTTGGCCGCGACTATATCTGAGCGATGGGACTTAGTGAAGGGTGCTAAATTGTGCTATAGATGTTTAGGCGCGAGTCACCGTGCGCGTTTTAAATGTAAATATGTCGCGTGTGGCATGAGTCAGTGCGAAGCCGGACATAATAAACTATTACACGGATTAAGCGCGGCCGCATCCGCGAACGGTAATAGTGTCCCGGCGGCACCTGCAGTACTCAATGTTAGGCTGCCGCAGACGTGTCTCAAAGTCATTCCTGAAGAGGTGTCGGAACCGTTAGGTACCGTCCAAACCCTCGCGCTATTTGACGAAGGCGCGGCAATGGCTTTGACGATACACGAAACTGCGGACAGCATCGCACCTGCGGTACAATTTGTTGGGCACGCAAAGCCTAATACCGCGGAAGACGAGGCCTTACAACTTGCGAAACGACATTCTGAGACAGAATCATTAGGCGTTTCGCAGAAGGTACCTCGGGCCGACCCCGGCCAACGTGCGCTAGATTTGTTAGAAGCCACCTGCGAGAAGATACCGGGGGAGCAAAGGTATCACTCGGGCTTACTGTGGCGATCAGATGACGAGAAACTCCCCGATAACCGAGCGCAAGCATTGCAACGGCCGTACAGTCTAGAACGAAAGCTAGACCACGATGCGAAACTTAAAGCCGAATACGCAAAGCATATGTTGCTTGACAAAGGTTACGCGGAGAAAATTGACTCGCCGCCGCCCCCCGAGGCACCCCGGACGTGGCCTCTGGCGCACTTCCCAACTTTTCAGCCGCAAAGCGGGAAAACGCGATTAGTTTGGGACACGGCAGCCACAGCTTACAGACGTTCGTTTAACAGCGCGCTGTTGGCTGGCCCCGACCTGTTAGAGTCTTTACAGATCGAAATAATTGAGCAAGATCGCGATACGTTACGTTTCGTTTGGTGGACAGGGATCGATTGGGACTCGCCTATACCCGTCTCACTCGCACCCGCGTGGCGATCGTTCATTATTAATAACGTACGATTAGTTCGCGCCACCGCTAGTATTCTGGTTGCCGCCGAGGTTTTCAAAGCCGCATTGTTCGCTAAGAAAACAGACATAGAGATAAATAAGGGGCATTTAGATTTAGCAGAGATATTACTAATCCGACGGAGTCAACATGCTGCATTTCCGGAGGAAATCAAGCTTCTGGAAACTGGGCGGCCACTCCTGAAGAAATCTCCGCTATACAAAATCGCTGTACAACTTGACAAAAACGGAATCATCGTACTAAATGCTAGAATCGATAAAAACACGCACATGCCTGTTTTACATGCGAAAGAAGATTTCATCAAGTTATTAGTACAGCATTTTCATGCACTCTACAATCACGGCAACCACGCGACCGTCATCAACGAGTTGAAACAAAGGTACTACATTATCGGGCTGCGCGGTAGCATTCGCTATATAACGAATAAATGCCAATGGTGCAGAACCTATAGGGGAACGCCAATCAAAGTTCCCATAGGTGACTTGCCGCCAGAAAGGCTAAAAGCGAATCAGCCGCCGTTTACCTCTGCAGCCGTAGACCTGTTTGGCCCCATGCACATAACTATAGGCCGCCGCCGCGAGAAAAGGTGGGGTGTACTATACACATGCCTCACGACTCGCGCGGTACATCTGGAGCTTGCCGCCTCACTTTCGGCATCCTCCATGATACTGTCGCTACGCCGAATGATAGCGCGACGCGGCACGCCTACAGTTCTCTATTCCGACAACGCCACCAACTTCCACGGCGCGAAAAGAGAACTGGCAGAGGCCAAAAACACGCTGCCCGACAGTCTCAAGCCCTTCTTGACCGAGCGAGCCATAAAATGGAAGAAAATTCCACCCGGCAACCCCTCCGCTGGCGGTGCCTGGGAACGGCTCGTGGGCAGCGTTAAAACCGCATTAAAAGTAGTACTGAAAGAAAGAGCACCCCACGAAGAAGTTCTACATACTTTACTGCTAGAATCAGAGCACATAGTCAATTCCAGACCGCTGACACCAGTGAATCCAGATTTAGACATCGAAGCCCTGACGCCGAATCACTTTCTAATCGGTCGATCAAGTGCCATGTCGCCACTGGGTGTCTTCACAGACGCAACTATGTCGCTCTCTTCGTGGAAAACAGCGCAAACGCTAGCCGACCAATTTTGGAGGCGCTGGCAGCGGGAATACCGACCCAGCCTCCTCCCCAGGCCCGGTGCTCATCAAAACGTGAGAAAACTGCATGAAGGTGACGTAGTCATCATTGCGGATAGCTCCATGCCACGAGGAACGTGGCCCAGAGGCGTAATCGCCCAGCTATTTCCTGGCCCAGATGGTCATGTGAGAGTGGCCATTGTTCGCACACGCGCAGGTGACGTCCGCCGCCCAGTTTCTAGACTTATCCCCATTTACTCCGCGCATGAAGACGGTGTTGACACACGTGGGGGAGACTGTCGTAAATAGCTATTAGGGTTCATGCATGTGTTAAATTAGTCTTTACGTTTAGGTTGCTATTTTTACTTTTGTATATCATGTTTTACTTTGTGCTCGTATATTATGTCAAATGAATTGCGTGGAATGTTTTATATCTAGTTATAAGTCTAGGATTCATGCTCCTTTCATACGTGCTTAATATTGTACCTATTTATAAGTCTAGGATTCGTGCTCCTTTCATACGTGCTTATAATTAACGAGATTGGCAAAAATATACATTACTGACTCTGCATGATACACCCACTAGTTGAAGAAGGTACCAAACGGCCTTGTGTTTTACTATATAAGCCAGAGCCGTTTCGTGGCTTATTCAGAGATATCAGAGACCTCAGAGAGCTTAACTCTATCACTTGCCTGAACACTCTCCAGTAATTAAAATCAGACATATGTGTTTTTATTTCACACAACACATATACCGGTAAATGGAGGTATAGCGGACTTCGAGACAGCACAGCGGCCAGCGCGTTCCAGCGGCGAGTTTCTACTCTTCTCCCAACGAACCCCCATCACGAAAAGCTACAGTCTACACTCCACAGTAACACTCTCACATACACACGAAATCACACACACACTGAGCGACACTTACTCACTGATACTTCTCAAAAAACTTAAATGACGGATCCATTATAGTATTTTTCAAACCAGTGATGACTTACGGCTCCGAAACGTGGTCTTTCACTATCGGCCTCATCTCAAAACTCAAAGTCGCTCAACGAGCTATGGAGAGGGCTATGCTCGGAGTTTCTCTACGTGATCGAATCAGAAATGAGGAGATCCGTAGACGAACTAAAGTCACCGACATAGCCCACCGGATTAGCAAGCTGAAGTGGCAATGGGCAGGCCACATTGCACGCAGAGAAGATGGCCGATGGGGTCGAAAAGTGCTCGAGTGGAGACCACGGACTAGCAAGCGCAGCGTAGGACGTCCACCCACAAGATGGACAGACGATCTTGTTAAGGTCGCCGGAAGACGCTGGATGCGGGTCGCTTCCAACCGGCACGTATGGAGGTCCAAGGGGGAGGCCTATGTTCAGCAATGGACGTCTTATGGCTGAGATGATGATGATGATGATGATTTTTCAAACTGGAAGGGTACAGTCCACTTAAATAATATGTTACTCTTATGTATAAAATATGTGACACGCTCTTATGGCTCTACAAATAATATTGTGTCAGATATTTTTGCGGCCTTCGTTGTGTAACATACTATTGCAGGTGACTGTACGATGATAGATGTCAATTTCATACAATTTTGCGACATTTGGCATTTTTAAGTTATAAATTGTATGGAGATGACATTTATCATCGTACCTGTCCAGTTTGAAAAATACTATAGGTAAAGCCTGACAACAGTTTATTTGACCCTCGCCATTTTGCGGATTTTCGACGGTACTAAATTAGTGTTAGTGTAGTTTTACTGGCAACAAGTACTCTTTGACAACGAACGTTGGATGTCATCGAATGTTGCCGATGTAAACAAACGGAAAATATCTACGAATATATTTAAATATAAACGGTTTTATTACAAAAAAGCCAAAAAAAAAATACCAAAGATGCGAAAAAAATTGTAGTGAATGCAATCAAATACTTACAGCTTAAAAAAGACGAAGGATTACATAGCATTCCAATAAACAATGTTTTGAAGTTGGTTGTTGACATGACCGGTATTGACATTTTATAGTGCGGTTTTATTGAACTGGTTAGTTGTTTGGTTTAAACTTTAATATTTCATTTAAGGTTTTTGTAGATCGACGATAAAAATCCTATAATCGAATTGGAAACTGAACGTTTTATAATCGAGGTTGGTGGTTGAAAGCGACACAACATCTGATGAAAATCAGACTTCGTCAGAGTCAGAAAACGAAGAATATATTAATATTGAATATTTAGAATCAGATTTTGACGAATAGGTAAATTGAATAAACCGAATTTTCTGTAAGCAATGTTTCTGACATTATACGAGTATCAACATGAAGCCAATGCCCACTACCCCGACTATACATGACGTACGCACATTATTGCCATACGTAAGCTGTTTGCAGCGACACTATCTCAGGGTTAAATAAACTGTTGTCAGGCTTTACACAAAAAAATTAGTTTAGAAAATAAACTTGTGTTATTTTTAATTATAAAATAAATGTAAATACTTTAGTATACAAGTCTACATCTATTATGGTCTTCTATTCCCAGAGTGACACGGGCCTACGTCACAATAACATTGCCACTTTATTTCAACATAACATGTTACATGGGTACATTATAGCTATGGTTAATAAGTTAAAATATTTCTTTATAATTTTATAATTTTCATTTATAATGTATTTTATCTTAAATTTTACAATAACACGTCAATTTTAATTATTCGTTAGCAATATCTTCCGATTCACGAAAGCAATTTCAGACGTTCGGGTAATTCTGTTTACATTACTGGCAACACAGGATAGCGCTGTCACATTTGACAATTCGGATCTAGATAACTTCATGCCCTGACCGTCATCCTTGTCGAACGCGTGTTAAGTGTTATTTCCTTCTCGCTCAGTGTCAGCAGTCGCAGTGTTTTCCAAACTTTTCACGTCGTAAGCTTGGTAATTAATGTGTAACTGTGAATTAGTTTTTTAAACGTTTGTCTTGTATAGATAAATAAAGTTTAATTTAATACATTACATTTGTTTTATTTTACTATGTTTCTACATGAATAACTTAAAATTAATGCCGTTAAAATAATTTTCACCGTTGGTTAAAATTCTCCCACATTTTAAAGTTTGAGAACCTGTAAACAGCATGATGACGTAGGCCCGTGTCAGTTAGGTCATACGCGAATCTCGGAATAGAGTACCAGGCGGAGTATATTATTATACCATGATGTGCCTTAACAACAACGTTGTCCCAGGAGGAAAACTTCGAATGGGGCAACCCCGTAGCGACCTGTCTCCCCCCAGTCACCGGCGGCGAACGAGTCCTCGCCCTCGCCGCCCATCGCTGGCGAACCAGACGCGCCTGGGGGCAACCCGGGCCTTTTGCTGGAGTCATAGCACTGTTACATGCGCCTGAGCAGAGGAGGAAACTGCTGGCGAGATTGGTGAAAGCTGGAGAAGGGAGCGTAGTGGATGAGGAGTGAGTATCCTGGTCACGGCACCAAATTGTAATGACCCCACCTTTCAAGCTTTTTCATTCCATTTCATTTATTTATTAGCTTATTTATATCGTCGTCGTCGTAAATTTAAGAGTTAGACTCTTGTCGGTGTTTTGACTCTCTCTCTCGGCCGCCTCCTTGATTTCCTTATTTATATAACTTATTATAATTAGTGTAAGGGAATCTACGAATGGGGCAACTTATAGCTACAAGCCACTGGTGAACCAGACGATTATCGTTGCCTACGTACTCTTAATACAAGCCTTATTGATCTCTCTGTGAGACTTAGTCAATTTGTGTAGAGTTAGACCAAGAAAAGTATGCAATGATTTTGATAGCACTCGCAGTGCAAGTGTTATTTTAAACGTTAATCTCCTATGAAATTATGACGTATAAATAACATTTTCACTCCGTATGCTATTAAAATCGTTGCAGACTTTTCTTGGTCTAACTCTAAGAATGTCCCGTATAATACTTATCTTATTTATTTTATTTATTGTTTCAGACCCCCATACACCGACGAAACTATCAACGTCTGCTTCGCCGATCCGAAACGCTACCCGATGAAAGAGCGAGACAGGGCATGGCTCGTATCTCGTCGCGTCCCTGTCTGCGCCTCCATACTTCTTAGCGCGTTTCTGACGGAAGAGAATCGACCGGATTTGAACCAGCACTGTTTACCTGAGTTTAGACAGTAGCCCCAGATAAGCATGCCATATGGAAAATTATTTTGTGCATAACTATAATATCCAGTTGAAGCTTGTATTGTGTTTTATAGAGGTCCTTGCTTGTATTTCACTCTATGGGACTCAACTCACTCAAATTGGGAGTAACCTAATTTCTTTGCACTTGACTGATATCAAAAAGAATAGATAGTATAGAGGGGTCCTGTCATTGTAAATTTTGTAGTCACTGTAAATTTACTGCCATCTATCAACACACGACTAAAACTCAAAATGAAAACGTATAAAGTTATCAAAAAATGTATATATATGGATAAATGATTTTATAATTTTTATATCATTTTGATCCATGTTCATTCACTGATATCTATGTGTTAAAATTGTTAAATATGAAACGGTGTCGTCACACCATCTAGCCGAGGATAGGCTAAAGGTGTGTGCGCCACCTATTCGAGAATGACTTTTACTTGAATTCCGAGGCACGTTTTTTCCTTAGACTTTATTCGTCTTATACGAAGTTACATATGTCTTTGCTGATATCAAATATTTTGTTTAAATAACTTGTTTGTAAGTTCAGAATTGTGTAGATATTATTTGGCCAATTTAGACCAGGCTACCATTAAGAAAAATGTGAAAATAGCGTAGAATTGTGGTCATGATATATACACACAAAAACAATGAAAATGTGTCATTTTATTAAGGAGATGTCTTTACAAAATGACCCGTTAAAATTCCCTTTTGTCCCCGCCCTGCGTGTACGCCGGCGTGTATTAGGCGGGAACAGATGTTAATGATTCATATCAATGCACTTATTCCCGGTTATCTCTCGGTTATTATCTGTGCCCGGCGGGGTCAAATCGGAATACAACATGGGGAGACAGATTATATGTATGTTAATTTGTCCTACTTCGCGGGAACGAATGTGACATTGCATTTTTGACACTTTGTTCATATCGACATTTTTAGACGTGACTGTACATATTCTAATGGAAATAGAGTTAGACCAAGAAAAGTCTGCAGCGATTTTGATAGCCCACGCAGTGCAAGTGTTTTTATACGTCATAATTTTATAGAAGTTTGACGTTTAAAATAACATTTGCACTGCGAGGGCTATCAAAAACGCTGCAGACTTTTCTTGGTCTAACTCTATCTAAACTTAAGGTCAATACTGGTAAGTGTAGCGACGGGATAAGTGTGGCTGGCCTTCATATTGGGGCCTGTTTACACATTGATTAATGCTTATTGCAAATTCATACATTTGCAAATTACGTTTAGTGGCAAATGTATGAATTCTCACTAAATACTAATCATTACTCAATGAGTTAACAGGCCCCAATGTGACCCCAATGTAGCCACACATATGTGTATTGACCTTACATGGTTACGGTGGGCACATTAAGACTTTTTTTGTGCTCTTTAAGAATATGACTGCTATATGATTAACAAGTTATAATATTATATCATCAATATCGTCATAGTTTTTTTAATTTGACTTTTTAATTTCATAGTATTTGTCAAATTCAATTTAATATAATTATTGTATAGTTTTAATTAAATTGTATTTTATGGTTATCACAATTTGACTGTATAGTAAAACGTGTTATTTTGACATTCAATCTTTCATCTTAAATCTATATAAGTAGATGTAACTTAGTTAAAAATAGTTAATAATACTGTATCACAACTATTTCTAATATTGCAATTATTTTGATATAATTTTTTTTTCATTTACGCATTCACCTCTAATCCCAGAATCTGTTTTTTTTATTTAGGCCAATGTGAGGAAGACCAGCCTTAGAGCATTTAATAACTGGAGTCGCCTTTAAGAGCTTACCCCTCTGCCGAAAACCTTGCACAATTGTGCAAACTTTTGGGACTGCAATTGGACTGACGTTTATCTGACATGGCTATTTGTACGTTAAGTACAAATCATGTAGAAATATCTATAACATTTGACGTGCCCCTCCCCCGCAAAAATCGGCAGACTGTTTTCTACAGAAAATGACAGCCAAGGCGTCTCCAGTTACTAAATGCTCTAAGAGACCAGCATATAATTTTTAGGGTTCCGTACCCAAAGGGTAAAAACGGGACCTTATTACTAAGACTCCACTGTCTGTCTGTCATCAGGTTGTATCTCATGAACCGTGATAGCTAGACAGTTGAAATTTTCACAGATGATTGTATTTCTGTTGCCGCTATAACAACAAATACTAATAAAAACAATAAAATAAATATTTAAGTGGGGCTCCCATACAACAAACATGATTTTTTTGCCGTTTTTTGCGTAATGGTACGGAACCCTTCTTGCGCGTCCGACTCGCACTTGACCGCTTTTTAGGGTTCCGTACCAAAAAGGTACAAAGGGAACCCTTATGGTGCGACTCTATCCGTCTGTCATATCGCTAAATATCTCGAGAACTACTGAAGCTATCGATTTGATATTTAGAATAGTTATGAACAACGCTAACCCAAACATATTGGAAGTGTATTTTTTTGCTTAGGAAGACCGTCATAGTTTTTGTATGCGTCGTTCAGACTACTCTAGGTACCGAACTTCAAACTGCAATAATATGTTACTCTTCGAAGGCCGCAAAAATATGTGACACGCTCTTATGACTCTATAAACAAGATCGTGTCAGATATTTTTCGGCCTTCGTTGTGATTAAATACACTTACAGTGGCTAATAAATTGAGCTGTGTTCTCTCCTCATTTTCACAGACTTAGACAGACTGTCCGCCGGGCCGTTCTCCGCGGACCTAACAAATTCAACTTTATAATTAGGGATGTACCGACTAGTCGCCGACTAGTCGGTAAAGCCGACTATCCGGCCTCATTTGTAGTCGGCGATTAGTCAGCGACTAGTCGGCAAAGATGGCCGATTAGTGGGCACTTTATAAGTGACAGAAAAACAGGGCAAAAAGAAATAAACAGCACATATTTTCATAATCAGCACATATCCTATTTAGGGTGCTTACGAAAACTTTTGTTCGAAATTATGGACCGTGTGGTCGCTTTCTTATGTCAGTTTTATTAATTTTATTGCGTTACTCTATGATAAATTATAGCGCAACGAAAGAGGAAAAACGAGGAGGGGGGGAGAAGTATTGTTTTTTAGTGCATTTGAACCGAACTTAGACCAAACTCATGATCTGGCCGACTAGCCGACTAATCGGCCATCCGAACGCCGATTAGTCGGCTAGTCGGCCAAATCAATAGTCGGTACATCACTATTTATAATCATAGCCCGCCAGCCGCGCCGCCCAGCGCTGTAACCGACTGGCAGCGGACTGTGGAATGCCTTTTTTTCCCCAAAAATATACATAAGCGGTTTGTGATCCTTGCGGAGTAAGAACTGCCTCCCAAACAAATATTGGTGATGTTTAGTCACCCTTATCCTCATGAAAATGTACTCCTTTTATTTGGATAAGTATTATGATAAAATCATTACCTAGATGCCCACAAGCTGTTAACTATTGCCAATATTTGTTCAAACAATCACTTACAAAAAACCGGGCAAGTGCGAGTCGGACTCGCGCACCAAGGGTTCCGTACCATAATGCAAAAAAAAAAACGGGAAAAAATGCAAAAAAAAAACGGTCACCCATCCAAGTACTGACTACGCCCGACGTTGCTTAACTTTGGTCAAAAATCACGTTTGTTGTATGGGAGCCCCATTTAAATCTTTATTTTATTCTGTTTTTAGTATTTGTTGTTATAGCGGCAACAGAAATACATCATCTGTGAAAATTTCAACTGCCTAGCTATCACGGTTCGTGAGATACAGCCTGGTGACAGACAGACGGACGGACGGACGGACGGACGGACGGACGGACGGACAGCGAAGTCTTAGTAATAGGGTCCCGTTTTACCCTTTGGGTACGGAACCCTAAAAACCAACTCGAATAAAAAACGAAGAACTTTCAAAATCAAACGACTCTAGGTATTCCCGTCAAACTTTTGATTTTACAACTATTACAAACTGCGTTGTAATTTGAGCTTTATCTTAATGTGTTAAGGTTGATATCCAAATAGCAATCTGCGTATGATCTACACGATGTCACTGCGCAAGCCCCGCCCTTTCTAGTGACATTCCAAATCGTTTACCGAGCTACAGTTAAAGGTTCAAGACACAGTATAAATATAGAAATAATTAATAATCTGTTTAATTAGGCTACAATACTATGTAGCTGGGGGTTTCCAGAAAAAATGGTACCTACTATTAACTTTTTTTCGAAAACCATCAACTTTTGTGTTATTTAGACTCAGAATCACGAGTACTATAGAATGAGACAAAGACAAAAAGTGTCCCCAGTTTTTCATACAAATTTTGGGTGTCAGTGTTGTAACGGTCCATACAAAATGTATGTGAAAATGCGTTACAAAACTGAAAATTTTGGGACAATTTTTTTTCTTTTTAAATCGATAGTCCTCGTGATTCTGAGTAGAAATAACCCAAAAGTTGATGTAAGTTTTAAGTGAAAATGCCCAGGTACTCTTTTAAACTAAGTTTATTGTACTTACAAACATAATTTAAGTATGTAAGTTCACAGATCTGTCGCGTTAAGCGCGATCATTGCTGTTCTTGCTCCACCATGCACTTTGCACACATGGCCACTCTCTCTTAGTACTCTCTTCGATTACTGCAAAGTGCAAGGCTCTGAAAAACGCCCGTAATTTTGAATACATAAAGGCCAGCCCAGACGAGACGATTTTTGCCCAATCTCATTAAATTGTCTGACCAAATCAGGTGGCGTAGTGGACGTAAAAATTAAATTGGCTCGCAGATTCAACTTGGTTCGATTGTAAGATTATAATTATGACCGATCAAATGTAGGTGCGGACGCATGAATTTTTCGACGAGCCTATAAGATTTGGGGCCGGCCTAAAATTTATGGCCTCACCGGAACGTTCCTTTGGCTTCTACAATAGTAACCGCGTTTGAATGCCAGTGCCAATGGGGCTCATTTAGACGATACGAGAAGTCGCATACGAGTTTCATTACATTACGGTTTTTGATCGGTCGATTGAATTGGACATATCCAACAGTTCGCAACGAAGTCCGCTTAACTAAAATCGCATGCGAGTTCGCGCACCGTCTCAATCAGCTCTAAAATCTAAAAGTGCAATGCCCTGTTTATCAAAAGCTTGTAACTTGTAATACAAGTGGAAGTCCCTTTTTGATAGCTTTTGTTAGAAAGGGACTTCCACTTGTATTACAAGTTACAAGCTTTTGATAAGGGCACAGGAGAGTAATATCAGATCAATATAAAAGCCAGATGAGATTTTTTAAATTTCGAATGCCTGCCTATTTCGCCGGCGCTCGCGCATCTCGCCCAACCAATGAGAATACAGTCTGGGCGTGATTGGGCGAAGCCCCGCCCAATCGGAATTAGATTTGAAATTTATGAAATCAACGCTTCCATAGTTGTAATAGCTCTTTCAGAAATAGACTGGCACCGTCATATTTTAATACGAAGTTTGCGATCGTGGACAGAAATTAATGACAATTAAATGCTTTTAAACTAATCATTTACCGTCCATCAGGACGAAATACTGCTAAACGTAGGATTTGTACACACTGTATACACAAAAGCAAAGAAAACTGGCCATATTTTATAAAAATCTACTCTAATGAGTTTCGGGGACACATTTTTGTAGAAGAGAATTTTCAACATTGTAGTGTTTTTTGCGTTACCTGTTTAAACGGGCCCACTGATTAACAGTCCGCCGGACGGTATCGGCCTGTCAGTTGTTCGGAACTGTCAAAATTTTGTTCTAACTGACAGGCCGATACCGTCCGGCGGACTGTTACTCAGTGGGCCCCTAACAGGTACAGTACCCGTACCATGAGTCACTGACAGTGTCAAAACTGACATATACGCTAACGATAACGTCTACGTAATTTACTTTCTATACATCTCGCTCGCACTAATATGCGAGTACGAGCGAGATACATATAAAGTAAGTATTACGTTCTCGATAGCGTTTATGTCAGTGCCAAACTGTTGGTAGCCACACTTGTAGGTAACTGGTTATCTACAATTCGTAAAAATATAGGGCATGTACAGCCGCCATCAGATATATCGGAGCGACCAAGGAGCTCAGAAATATCTGAACATGCCTTTATTGTCGACGCGCTAGAGTGCGTGTTCAGATATTTTTGAGTACCTCAGCCTCTCCGATATGGGTCTCTATTGTTACCCATAAAGTTTTAAGTCCTAATGTATTGTTTGTCCGAATTTTCGTTAGTCATAATTTGGTTTTTCTCAGAAACGCGTAGCTTTTCATCAAACGTCGGACTATAGGGGGCAGTTTGAGGGCAAGGTAAGGTTTACAAAAAAATCTTAACTTACGAGTATTATAATGTACCTAGTATTTGTAACATAGTTAATTAAATTAGTTACCCGTTATCATTTATTCATCTTTAATGTGTAAATACTCTATGAAGTGATGACTGATAGCCCACTGAAGTGGCCACTTAGAAAACAAATAAATAGCTGACATGCGCCATTATGACTATTGTTCATACTTATATTTGGAATTTCACATTATAAATACTAGGTACCAAATACTAAGTACAAATACTCGAAAGTGAATTGATTGATTTGCGAACCTTACCTATCATTCTGACATGCCACGAAAATGCCCGCTGGAGTCCGACGTATGCTTTTCATGATTGCCATAAAACCACAATAAAACAAACCAAACCTATCTATAGGACAATCTTACGAAAATCCTGAAAAGTTAACGGTTTAGGACGACTAATGACAATCTGACAATCATTAGATTATGACTTTCAATATTTATTTATTTTATTAATATTGATATGAACTCATTTACTGTATAATAAGTGTTATAAAATGAATATAAAACTAAAATTAACTACAATTAAGACAACTAAAGCTAAAAAATATTAAAAAATACCTATCAAAATTTTGCGCCCTTGGTAGGGTGCCCATCACGCAGGCAACGTTTCAATAATTTTATTATGTCAAACAAATGGATCCGCTCCAATATATCTGATGGCGACTAGTACCTACAGCAAATTAGAAAAATAAAACGAAACAATCAAAAACTAATATTTAATTAGAATGTCTATGTACAATTACTTTGTTACATTTTAAATAAATAATACAATCTAGGTACTAACTAAAAATACTCTTATCACAATTATTATAGTTATATACGATTTACGATACAAGTGTGAAAGATAGGAATCGCAACGAGTGGCGAATTTTAAAACACGACCGTAGGGAGTGTTTTAAATCGACACACCACCACAGACATAGTTATGAAAGTTTATTTGTGCAAAAGGCTACTGACACCTTTTTCCTTTCAGACATACCTACCTAAGAGAGAATCAGTAGGTACATGTATCAACTATCAGAGCATTTTCACTTAAAAATGTACCAACCACTTTTTTTCGAAAATCCATCAACTTTTGGGTAATTTCTACTCAGAATCACGAGGACTATTGAAATAAAAAGAAAGAAAAGTGTCAAAAAAAAAATGTCAGTTTTGTAACGCATTCTCACATACATTTTGTATGGACCGTTACAAAACTGACACCCAGTATGAAAAACTAGGGACACTTTTTTTCTTTGTCTCATTCAATAGTACTCGTGATTCAGAGTCTAAATAATCGAAAAGTTGATGGTTATTCGAAAAAAAGTAAATGGTACCATTTTTTCTGAAAACCCCTATCAACTAGGTACGTAGTATAGTATGAGGTCCGGTCAAGAATCCCTCGTAGTTAACGCTTGCACGATACACCGCAACCTCGCTAGACTGTTGACTCCACAACCTCCTTCATCTGAGAACAAAACAATTACGATAAATGGGTCATACACAGCAAAATAGGTTTACGTCTCTTCTGTAGGCATACACACAGTTCAGAGGATGTCAATACCGAAAGCACTTATAGTAGTATACCCTATAATGGACACGGAACCAGTAATGGGACAAAAAAACACAATTCTTCTAAAATAAGTATATAAAAGTAGTTTATAAACACTGGATATATTTTTATCACAAATAAGAGTCCTTATTATGTTTGAATTTTTATTAAATTCGGTTATTTTTTAAGAAATGTGCGTCAACCCAAAAGTTGTCGTGCCACTGAAAAAAAATATCACTAAAAATTCTTAACAACTTCGCTAAGAGAGGTGAGTTAATTTATTAAATTTTAATTAATTAATACTTGATGAAAACTAGAATGTGTTTTGTTAATTGTATTTACCATGAGATAAGGTATACAACACACTATGTTGTGACTCCACAGATGTAAAAAAATAGTGGTATTTGGCCCAATCCCATTATAGGAGCTGTAAAACTGCATACCTCCTATGATGAGACAATTGACATAATGATGCTTGCCATGCCATAATTTAATGTTTTAAACAATACAGAAGTAAAATGTAGTTACGAAATATGTCAACCAGGAGGTACTCTCGGACTTAGGATAAATTAATATCGTTTTTCCAAACTTTTATTTAACTTGCCTTGTTAGTTAGTGTGGGTCAAATCTTGGTAGCTGAATCTGACCCACTTTTCGATTTCAGATTCAGTTGAAATTTTGTGTAAGTACGTAATTAAGTTTGCAAATCGGATGATAATGCAATATTATGATAACATGGACTTGATCTGATGATGGAGACAGGAGGTGGCCATGGAAACTTTATCGCAATAAACCCTGACTAATTGTGTTTGGGTATATTAGAATTGTCTCGATGAATCTAATACAATAATAATTGGCTGTGGAAAGAAAAATACATTCAGCTTATACCAAAAATAGATTTTTTTGCCATAACTTATTCCCCATTTCAAAATTTTATACTGATAGAGCAATGTCCATTATAGGGGGCCCATTACTGGATCCACGTCTATTACCGGGGGCCCATTACTGGAGAAAAAAAGCATAGTTTTAATTTGTTAATTATGTGGAAACTCATTGCAGTATCTTTGATACAACACGCCTAAAACATGAAAGGCGGATAGGACTTTCATCTTTTAACACGCTAAGCGGAAGACCATTTACATGTACAAGGGAAATATCATAAATACTCCAAATTTCCTCTTAAATGTCCCATGACTGGTGCTGTTACTATATCTATTTGTATCGGAGTAAATGAGATAGCACTCTGTCACTGTCACTGGGCCAGGGAATAATAACAAAACTATTAAAATATAAATAAATGTGGATTAATCGTATTACTCGTTACAACATAACTATTAAATTAAAAAAATTAAAAACCAAAAAAAAAACATTTTATGCCAAAAATGCCTTATAAGTACATTCTTGGAAAAGAGCTTATACTCTTCAAACAGCTAGATCCATTTCTATCAAACATAGCTAAGAGCCACCGCAAGGAAATTCGCTTTCACGTATAATAACCGCATCGAAATCGGTCCATCCGTTGGAGAGCTACGATGCCACAGACAGACATTGACGTAAAACATATGACACCCCTCTTTTCGCGTCGGGATTAAATATAGGTTTACGTCTCTTCTGTGGACATACAAAGTTAAGCGCAGTAAGAGCGTTACCGATATCACATGTCATCGGTAGAATCTGTCAACAGTCATTTATAGAAACTGCGCTGCTGACTGTACGGTCTGTTAACACTGTTAACAGTGGCGGATTTGCAGTCCTTGTCGCCCTAGGCCCCAGGCCCTGTAGCCGCTCCTTTCTCAGCACCCATCATATTGACTACATTTTTATTTATTACTTGTTACCATCAGCGAATTTTTTGTCACAATTTGCCGCCCCTAAATATCTTGCCGCCCTAGGCCCGGGCTTACTTGGCCTTAGGGCAAATCCGCCACTCCGTCGGCACGGCACCTTCAGCGGACTGAGTGGCTTCTGCTCTGCTAAGTTACCTCCGTTTCGGCTACGGTGACCGCTTGCCATCAGGCGGGCCATATGCTTGTTTGCCACCGACATAGTACAAAAAAAAGTTTTGTAAGTATTTTTCGTACTCACTGTTCACGAAAGGTTTCTCTCTGTCAACGTTGGAGTCCCTGGCCGGGCTCCGGCCCCCAGCCGGCTCCATGTAGCTCTTGCACCCCTCTGTTTCCAACTGTAGGACAACATATACACAAAATATTACTCTCGAAAAGTTAGTATTTATGCCATGTGTATTCTATTGTGTACGCCGCATTAAAGTAAAATTATCTGCCTATTAAGAGTCTTATTGAATTAGCAATAAAGTCCAAAATCTATCAATACAATCACCGAGCAGAGTGGTTAAAGGCGCTCGTTGTAGCCCAAGTATTGTATACCTTTAAACGAGCTATTCTTATATATTTATTTCTATATATATTTCGGGGATCTCGGAAACGGCTCTAACGACTTCGATGAAATTTGCTTCGGCGAAAAAATGATCTAGCTAGGTCTTATCTCTGAGAAAACGCGTATTTTTGAGTTTTTATATGTGTTCCGAGCAGAGCTCGGTCTCCGATATTCTTAAATTTAAATACCATAAAATAAGCTAAACATAGAATTTTTACTGTTGTGCATTGGAGTTATATTTTTAATACCATTTTGTGAAAACGCTTATGTAAGAAATAAACCTAAAAATTATATGACAACGAATTTTTAGGGGAGTCTGCATGTATAAAACGCCAATCTGACGAAATACAACAAGTAGGAACTCTCTACCTACTGAAAATGTTATTTCAACCCTATCACAGATGTTATCTGACATATCTTCCGTATAAATCCCTGCAGCATGGAAGTTTGCCATATCTATCCTTCGCCGCGGGCTAAATATAGGCCAAGTTGATTTCTATTCCCATCTGTACCTCGGAGTTACGTAAGGACTTAACAACCGGATGAGGGGATGTAACTTTTGGGAAGTACAAGATATTCTGCCCATATAAATAAATATTATATAGGACATTTTACACAAATTGACTAAGCCCCACGGTAAGCTCAAGAAGGCTTGTGTTGTGGGTACTCTGACAACGATATATGTAATATATAAATACTTAAATACATAGAAAACAACCAAGACTCAGGAAATATCTGTGCTCGTCGCACAAATGAATTCCCTTACCAGGATTCGAATCCAGGACCATCGGCTTCACAGGCAGGGTCACTACCCACTAGGCCAGACCGGTCGTCATTGATACCTAGATTCTAAGGTTTTACTGAAAATCCCCTTTTAACCCATTAAAGTTAATTATTATATTTAGAATTGGATTTTTTTTATATTACCTATTTATTCCGTTCCTGAAGTAATTTTAGGTAGTTTTAAGGGACCCACTGATTACCAGTTCGCCGGACGATATCAGTCTGTCAGTTAAACGCAAAATTTGACAGCTCCGAACAACTGACAGGCTGATATCGTCCGGCAAACTGGTAATATGTGGGCCCCTTAAAGCATAGCCAAAATTATACTCTTTCATACAAAAAGGCTAAGGTTAACGCCATTATTTTAACCACGTACTACACTTAGGAATCTACGTACGAATATAATAAAAATATTCAGTGGCCCGGTAGACCAATACGACGTAATACGTATAAAAGGTTGCAAAGTCACTTAAGACGTTTCCACACTAACATACCCGTGATAGCATCGCGGACAGAGCGCCGTGTCGCGGGTTAAATCGCCATTAATCCAAGTCCTCGCATTATTTATTACTACACGACTCTTGCGCAGAAATAGATTAACTTCCCAATCTCATACACCACTCACAACTGTCAGTCTAAAATCCACCTTGTCACCAAGCTATACGGTTGAGATTAGGTTGATAGTTTGGCTAAGATAGGAGGTTGTGAAGATGATTGGAGTAGATTTAACGCATTATATGCATATGCGTCGTATAGGGCTATTTTAATCTGTCACTAGGAATGAATGGTTTGTAAAGTTCCTAATATATTTTTAGTTGATTGAATGTATCCTGATATTTAAACATTCATTTTGTAAACTAGACATACATACTTACCAATAATTTTATTGAAAACTAGCGACCCGCCCCGGCTTCGCAAGGGTTAACAAATTGTACACCTAAATCTTCCTCAAGAATCACTCTATTGATAGGTGAAAATGAAAACCGCATGAAAATCCGTTTAGTAATTTTTGAGTTTACCGCGAACATACAAACACACAAACAGACAGATGCGGCGGGACACTTTGTTTTATAAGGTGTAGTGATGACGTTTTTGTCATTTAGACTATGTAGGTACTTTTAGTTAATGTAGGTATGAAGGTATCTGTTATTTTTCAGAGTCCTACTAGTATCACCCGCCATTTTTATCTGGCTCGAAGGACCAACAGATTTACTAGCATGACCATAATTATAACTAAAAGCAAAAAAAAATTGAGGACTATCTTCAATGAGTGTATGTATACTATCAGATTTACCATTTAACAAAATATGTGTCTAAATTATCAACACGAAAACACTTTGGTAATTTGTATCAATACATTGCACGGCACTTTACATAAAACAAAACAATGAATAATGAATACAGTAAGTAAGGAGAGGTAAACAAGGCGGTCTTATGGCTAAAAGCGATCTCCTCCAGACAATCCACCCATACGGAACCCTTGCCAATTTCAGCAATAAGCATCGAACCGTTTTGACAAGCTAGACGGCGCGAGTCCGCCGCGCGCCATCTTGGAAACCACATTAATACATTTATATCGGGACTAATTAATTCTACACGTTATTCCTGGCGTCAGAGGTTATTACAGAATGCTCTTATTCTTGGCGTCATAGATTATTACGGGGAATGTACGCGTCAACTTAGGTTAGTGCGATATGGGAGATACATCGTCAATACAATCTAGTGCCAACTAAGAATATTAGTAAACATAAATGATGTCGCTTCGACGCTTATGCGAGAGGGCGTAAATATTTACAATCAATCAATCAATCATTTAATTAAATACAAAAAAGTTAGTATTTTAAATCAGTTTTTAAACTATATCCTTGCACCTCCACCATGTATTCTTAATTCGTCTATTTTTTTCTTTACTATACACGATGAAATTTAATCAGTGATCATGAGTTGAAAAATATTAATATACTTAATGTGAATTTAAAGAGTATTTTGTCCCCTGGATAACTAATCGTAACCGTAATCGTACAGTTTTAAGTCATAATGTATCCGCATTTTTGTTAGTCATAATTTGGGTTTTCTCAGAAACGCGTAACTTTTCAGGATTGACATAAAACAAACCTAAAGTAACCTAATCTATCTTTTAAGATAACCTTATTAAAATCCTGAAAAGTTAACGGTTTCAGAATTATGACTAATGATAATCTGACAATCATTACATTATGACTTTCAATAATTATGTCAAACAAAGGGATCCGTACTCACCATGTCACCTAGTTTACCATTCTTTAAAATTCACTTTTTTAACTAAACTATACATATCTAATAATATCCACTATGATCAGCCGTAAAAGTGCATCAGTGCATGGCGACTTTATCAATGAGTTCATTCATAATCTCTCCATGTAATTTCGAGCTCATGGTACATACCGCGGCAGCAGCTCTTAGGGCAGCTTGGAGCCTCTCTATGTGTTGTATGGCGGCCCTCAGTATTTCTAGCTTCGGTAATCTCCCACTACCGGCTCTTGCACGGATTCGTAGCTCTTCGAAGGCAGCGTTTACCTACGACAAAAAGAACTTGAAAATAAATAAATAAATAAAATAAATATTAGGGGACATCTTACACAGATCAACCTAGCCCCAAACCAGGCGTGGCTGACTCCGCGATTTCGTCGCTTTGCTACAGGTAGCTAAAAGTACATCCGTTCCGCCCCAATTTTGGGGAAAGCCATAAGCCGCGCGTGGCGCTGTCGCCACCTAGCGGCCATATCTGTGCGGATCGTAACAGACGCGTTTTGTTAGAGAGTGAGTCTTCTGTACCTAGTACTATTATTTATTCTATGCCCAAACCAGCCCAAACTAAGCAAAGCTTGTACTATGGGTGCTAGGCGACGATATACATACTTATACAGACATACATACATAGAAAACACCCATGACTCATGAACAAATATTTGTGTTCATCACACAAATAAATGCCCTTACCGGGATTCGAACCCAGAACCATCGGCTTCACAGGCAGGGTCACTACCCGCTAGGCCAGACTGGTACTTATTTAAAAAGACATTATTTTTATATTTAAACTAGCCACCGGTTTCGCCCGGGTTAACAAATTAACATAAACCTTCCTCAAGAATTATATTGATAGGTGAAAACCGCATGATAATCCGTTCAGTAGTTTTTGAGTTTATCACGAAGAAACACACAGACAGACAGACGCGGCTGGGGACTTTGTTTTATAAGTATTATATGTGACGTCCCACGGTCAAAGGTACCTTATGGCGGGTATGGAGTTATGCATACCCCAGTAATCTACAATAAATAAGCTATCGATAACATAAAAGATCAACCTTCTAGGTTGCGTAGTTACAGAGATATGATTTTTTGAAAATAATGTTGTGAAATGAGCAACTTTACGATAGAGAAGTTTTAAGTTTAGCCGCCTAAAAAACTATGTTCCTGAAGTAAGTTACATAGTTGACTACAAATAATAATACCTTATATATCTGAGATTAAAAAAATATTGCAACTTGTTCTGTAATGCAAATAGAAACTTTTGATATCGACTGATTTATGTGTATACTAACCAATCTCTTGAAAATAAAGTTTTATTTCATTTTCACGATTGATCGCAATGAGCTCTCAAGATTTAAATTTTATCTATTAGAAAACGACACTGACAGACAGTTTAAGCAAAAAACAATACCGATTTAGAGGTGAAAATGTATTTTCTGACTTTTTCATATAAAATCACAAAATTGAATATTTATACTTTTAATGTGACACACAATCAATTTTTCTGAGTACATATGAAAGAAATTCTGTCATTCAAATGAAATAAATCCTAAAACCCCAACTAAATACTATATTTAACCCCTTATGCCACTTTAAACTTACATAACAATAACAGTATTTGCTCCATACATTTACGAAAAGGTACCTTATGGAAATAAATCTAATAATACATCACTACAAAATATCAATCATATTACAGTTTATCTTTTATGAATAGAAAATATTAATTTACATTAAACTGCCCCAAATTTAATTAGTTCTTCGTCATAATAATCTTAAAAAAGACCAATAATTTGTATGTAATGAAAAGGTACCTTGTGGTCAAGTTACATGATGAGGCATGATGATGATGGAACAGTTAGGATAAACTAATAATATTTTGGTAATGGTATAAATCGTCTATTTCTTATCAATAATATATTTCGGTTGCAATTGAAGATAAGCGGCATTGAGGTTCAATGACCTCAGATATTCCATAAGGTAATGCGTCGGGTATTGGCATTTTTCAGCAAACCAATGGCTGATTTACTGCATGCGACCAAACCAAATGAAGATTATTCTAGTTAAGAAAGACTTGACGAGAGTAACTTTGGTATAATAGCAGTCTACTTGGATTTGTGATGTCGGTCTATGTACGGTTATAATATTTGCGAGGCGCCCCAACCAGAACTGAAATTATCAAATTAGTTTTGCAGAATGCTAATACAGTTCTCTACCAAACTTCTTTTCCCGTATTGACTAGTTTTTTTGGGAATTTTCAATCTTTTTTCCATAAGGTACCTTTTCTACTAAACTCTCAGACGACATTACTAGGCTTATAACTAACTTATAACAAAAATAAAAACAGGTAAACAAACGTTACGCATTAAGGTTTCAGATCACACAATAAAAAAAAAATGAGCATTTTTTCACCTCTTTACAAAACATTTAATATCTCCGAAACTAGAAACCCTCATAAGGTACCTTTTCCCGTGGAACGTCACATATTAATATTAACAAAGACATATAAATGATCATGGAGTTAGGAATCTAACGAAATCCACGAGAATACCGTGAGACTCTGGGGCCCTACCGCGAAAACCGAAATCCGCAAATTGCGGGGATCTTTCTCTTTTACTACAATGAAGGCGTAATTAGAGTGACAGAGAAAGATGCCGGCAATTTGCGAACTTCGATTTTCACGGTTATATTAACCCTGACATCGCGCACACGTCCGCGCCAGTTAAGGGGCCCACTGATTAACAGTCCGCCGGATGGTATCGGCCTGTCAGTTAGAACAAAATTTTGTTCAGTTCCGAACAACTGACCCCTTTAACAACGCTCATACATTTTTTTCTTAAACTGCTCACCCGCTCCGTACAACCGCGTCGGACTCGTGTTAATCAAGACCTCGCCTTCGGCTTCGGGCTTCAAATCGCACTCGTTCATGTTTGTTTGCCGCCGTACATCACTACACCTTATAAAACAAACTCCCCGCCGCATCTGTCTGTTTGTGTGTTTGTTCTCAATAAACTCAAAAACTACTGAAAGGATTTTCATGCGGTTTTCCCCTACCAATAGAGTGAGTCTTGAAGAAGGTTTAGGCGTATAATTTGTTAACCCGTGCGAAGCCGGGGCGAGTCGCTAGTAGTGTACTAATTTAATCACATTCGTTCACCAAATCGTATTCGTCTATGCTCTTAAAACTTTATTTTTCTTAATATAAACGTTATGCATAATGGCCGGCAGTCAAAATCATCTTTTTCTATCCTAGGACAAGAAGATAAATAAGAGTAAGATGTCATATCAACAATAAATTAACTAGTCGTAAAACGCGACTTCAGTTAAGGCAGACTGCAAACTGAAAACATAAATAATTCGGAATTAATTATAGGTTCCTTTGTATTTTATTGACTGTGTGCTTGGCAATGACGCCGGCTTGGCGGCTGCGGGACGCATTAGTAATTTGACAGTAGACATATGTCAATACAGGTTGTCCCAAAAATACGTATTACGTATACACAAAAAAACTGTTTTTTTTTTATATTTTAAGTACTTACACTTCTTTTAGTAAATGCTGTTAAAAATCAAAACTACAGTCACTTAGTTTAATTGTCCCAAAAATACGTAGGTTATAAAAAAACAAATATTTTACTTATTTAAAAATATAGAAAATGTAATTAAAAATCAAACTACTCGTTACTGAAAAAACGCATTATTTTCAAAATATTCTCCTTTAGCTAACGCAAACGTTTGTTAAAATTATCAACAATATAAAAAAAACATTTATTTCAAGCTACAATATTCCGCGAAGAAAAAATATATTTAATTAACGTATTTTTTCGTAAGTACGAGTAAGTAATGCAATTCAATCTGTTGCAAAAAGATTAATTATAGCCTCTAAATAGTGTACCTACTCACTGACTCATAAACCATTCAAAAAAAGATATCTTAGCTGCTCAGCCAGCCAGTCATATTTATAGAAACACCGATAAACTCACAAATATATGGGACACATCTTAATTCCACATAAAAACTAATTTACGGCTGCACTCAAAGGGCGACAATTTATTTTTATTTAACTCTTGTACCGTTTTGTAGCCGTTAAATGTTATGGGGAATAAATCCGTCGCGGTTTGTGTAGTTTATTGAGAGGAAATAGATTAGTACTTGTACATGTACAATAAATTGTACATTTAGTTACTTAGTGTTAGAACTAATTCCTTTGTTTGGAGTAGGTACAGACGTGCTAATAGGGAATATTACCCGAAACTCTGCGTAGGGGACGCCACTACGACAATCCATCACAATCTAACGTCTCTATCACTCTTGCATATTAGAGCAATAGAAGAGGCAGACTACTAATTTTCGATTTTCGCGATTCCCGGTAGACCTTTGCAAACCGCCTTGATGCATCAATGTCATATTTTATTGTCTGTGAAAACTTGTCAAAAAACAGTTTAAGGCACAGTAGGTATAAGTTACTCTATGGTTTACTAGAGGCGCTAGTGCTGCACTCTGGCGGCAGAACATTGCAGTAATATCCCCTATTAAATTTAACCTCGCTAGTTTGATAGTTCGGTAGTTTTTTAGTTCTAAATTCTTTTGTTCGTTTATACTCTTTATTAAATTTTCCGGAAACCAATAATTCACAAACATCAAACAGTATCAAATAGCGCCCGTTATATTTTAGGAAAACACAAATTAGTCATTTTTAATAGACATCAAAATAAAACAATGTCTACGGATACAATTTATGCACCATTTCCTTAGGAGGCAGCACAGAAGAGCGACAGCCAAGTTGTAAATATACTTTGTATATTGTTGTTGTTTAAGAGTGTTATAATAGTGAAACTTGATGATAACTCATAAATACTGGTATTGATTTCTCGTTTTTAAAATATAAAAATATTTACGAAGCATTTTTACACTGGGAATGTGAAAAATATGTAAAAAAAACTCATGTTGACTTGTAATAATATCTGGAACGAAGGACCCATATAACCATTCCAGTCGCAGAATCACAAAGTGGTAACTAAATGTCAGATGTGTCGTAACAGAGTCCACACAATGTGTCTAGAATTGTTTCGAAACAAAGTGTCGTCGCCGTGTCTACACTTTTCCGTAACAAGGTGTCGACACATTTGTGTGCACTTTGCGTGCGGTTTGCGACTAAATCTGACAGCAAATTTGTGACAGCAAATGTCAATATAAAATACCTCTTGAAAACCAAGGTTTGTCAAACTACTATTAGTGTCTCGTGTGCTCGTAATTCTAGTAAGTCATCATGGGCAATGCAAATGATAATAATCGACCGAAACCATATAAACACCCAACACCCGTCAACCTTTTACAGAAAAGTTTTTAAAGAAATTCAATAAGCTACTTAGGTCAGGTAACGAATGCTCCAAAAGTTGTAGAGGGAAATGCTCGGAACACAATTTTTGACTCCGTAACTCGGTTTGACAAGTTAGGAGGTGAACACATCAAAAGTCCCCGGCCGTAGCCCTTGAGCGGGGGGGAGAGAGGGGGCTTTGAAGGTCCCATTTTTTCGTTTTTCGATTATATCTCGGAAACTATGCATCTCAGCGACATGGCCACTTATACAAAATGAAAGTTAATTTAATTTGTTACAAGTTTATTCAGTCAATTTTTTCGATATGTTGAATAGTTTTTGAGATATCCGCTCTTGAAAGTTTATTTAGGGCTCTAAATTTTATCTTGATATATCTATATCAGTGAAGGTGCTAGGCCGTGTTTGGTATCGTTTTCGTATAAATCTGGGGTGCTGAATCCATTTATGATATCACATTGACACCATTCCACAAAATAAAAATAAATCTTTTTAGGGTTCCGTACCTCAAAAGGAAAACACGGAACCCTTATAGGATCACTCGTGCGTCTGTATGTATGTCCGTCTGAATACACAAAATAGTTCTTTACCTATAGATGACAGGAAAACCTATTAGAAATGTGCAGTCAAGCGCGAGTCGGACTTAATGTACGGAACCCTTAATACGCGAGTCCGACTCGCACTTGGCCGGTTTTTTTGAAACTCTTCTTGACGCTTAACCGCTGAACCGATTTCGTTGAAATTTGGTATAGGAATAGTTTGCGTCCCGGAACAGGACATAGGATAGATCTTATAACCAAAATCATCTTTTGAAGGTGTGAAAAGTGGCGTGGAAATTTGTACGGGAAATCAATAACCGCTGAACCGATTTATATGAAATTTGGGATGGTCTACATCTTTGATTTAGTTAAAAATGATGAAAAAACATGACTTCAAACTTAAACTTAAACAGTATTAACTTCAAGAAGTCAATTCTGAATTCCCCCCTACACCTCATTTCACACCTTTAAAGGATGATTTTTGAGATAACTTATTATATCCTGTCTCGGGACTCAAAATATATGTCTACCAAATTTAAATTAAAACTGTTCAGCAGTTTAAGCGTGAAGAGGAGTTTAAAAGAAAGTATTTTAATAAGTTTATATGTTTTTACTTCGGAATGGTGTCAATGTGATACCTTAACTAAATTTGGTACTGCGAATTTATACGAAAACGATACCAAAACATGGCCTCGTAGCTTTACTGTTGTAGAAGTCAAAATAAAATTGAGAGCCCTAAATTCTTATTACTTGGCCAAACTTGTGTAGAAGGAAAAGGTAAAATAAAAGTCTTCGGCAGGAATATAAGACACAAATATATTTTTTTTTTGCGTTACTATTTCATTCATCAAATATAAACATACCTTGATTATACTATTCTAGTGAGATCCTCATAGATAAACAAAAACATTTACTTAAAAAATTACAAGGTCGAAATGTCACGGAACTTGTGAGAGTAATATGTGAAAAATATAAACTTTTATGACAAAAAAAATCTGGACACAATTTAAGAATCACCCAATTGCGTCGAGGAATCATCTGTATTTTTGCTTGTTTCATTACCTCCTCGCTTCTTTTTTGTCCTTTGTATTCTGTAGCAATTTGTTAGATCTGAAAATAAAGATAACTTGCGTCGTCACGGATGTCGATTTATAGGTTTTAGGGAGTGCAGAATTCGAAAACGATGATCATTTTATAATCCAAGATGGCGGCTACGTATTTTGTCATAAAAGTGGAATCCAAAATAGTCATCATTTTCGAAATCTGCGCCCCCTAAAACCTATAAAACGACATCCATGACGACTTTTATGACATAGTGCATGGCCGCCATCTTGGAATCCAAAATAGTCATCATTTTCGAAATCTGCGCCCCCTAAAACCTATAAAACGATTTCGAAATCGGCACTCCCTAAAACCTATATATCGACACCCATCTCGACTTTTATGACAAAGTGTTTTGCTACCATCTGCATGCAAGACATTTCTATTATTTTTACGTACAAAAATGGCCCCCTGTCAACTTTCAATCGAGATTTAATCGATAATTTATTCGATTAATATTCAGATTAATTCAATTTCAATCTATGTTAGGTCGACTAAACTAATCGCGTTTAAAATTTGAGAATTAACTTTTTTTATTCCATTAATTAGTCGAATAAACAGTTAATCGATTAATGCCCATCTCTGACCACGGCATTTTTACACTTTGAGAATATCTGAAAACAAATCAACACAAGGAGCCATTTTGCAAATCCAGTAACTTTGTTATTACTTTTGACAGCGCGTGTCATGTGTCAACACAGAGTCGACACAAAGTCGAAACATTGCAACTACTTTGTGACTGCAATATTTCTCAGCCTTAAACCATATTTATACATCATAATTAACAAGTTTCGTAGTATGTAAAGCGTTATTTCTGTTATTTAAGTATAGTATACGCATCGAAGTACTAAAAATGCTTCAAATAATATAGTTATGAACACAGGCACTGAGAAGTAAACAATTTCATTTCCGGCTAAACTAAAACAATGTGGTGGCGCGTTGATTATATTACACTTAGTTTATCAAATCACTCGAGCAGTTTAATTCCCCATAATAATTTAAGTCCTATTGTAATATAAATGCAAACAATATATAATTACGTCTTGTAATCCGTTTTAGAGATGGCGTATTAATGTCACTTATTTTTATTTAAGTATTTTTCCATCTGACAGTTTCCATTTGACAGGAACAAAATGAACGAATGAACGAATGATTTTGGCATAAAGTAGTCGCAAACCCGAAACAATGTGTGCACACGGCGACCACACTTTATGTCACTTTGTGTCATGTGTCGACCCTTCCCCATTTCTGGTAACTGTGTCGACACGGCGACGACTCTGCGACTGGAATTGTGACCGAAACAGACGGTGTCGACACAAGATGTGTCAACACCGCGTCGTAACGGCGACTGGAAATGGTTGTATGGGGAGCACGCTAAAAAAATTAAACGCTTAATATTTTCAGAGCCATAAGTGTGTGTTAACATATTTATTTAATATTGTCGATTTTAAGTATGACTCATTTGTATTATGTATAATAAGTCAAAAACGGTAAGTTCTACCTACCTAGATCTACAGTACCTACATTTTTGATGATAAACAAATATTATAGGACAATCAGCCCAATCTCACAGCAAGTTAAATAAGACGTACAACACTACGTACTAAACAACGATATTAATTAGATAGATTACATAAAATACCTTCTTAAATACGTAAAAAACATATAAACATTCTAAACTGTGCGAGGTGTATGTATGTGGTGGACCTGTAGCAATTATCTTCCTATAATCTGTATCTTTAGGTATTTAAATAAAAGTAAACAATTTGTACATTTTCGGGTAGATATAACATTTATTGGTTAACCAACCAAATACAAAACCGCCTGGATCAGTCACTGAACGACCTGACTTTAACCTACATTATTTGATCGTGTAAAGTTTTCATCTACCCTTAGCTGGATTAAGGAGCCATTTGAGGGTAGATTTATTTAAACTAAATACCTAAAGATACAGAGTCTATAGTCGAAGGAACTTGGCTGCTTTTTTACATTTGTCCACTTTTTTCTTTCGCCACAAATCGGGTCGCCGAGAACAAATGAGTCGGCGCTAATAAGCTCCTCTAATTTTGTGGGGGACATAAAACTCATAAGCGTAACGCGTAATAAAAGTAGACTTTATTTATGTTTTTTGCTTGTTTGAAATTTTAAATTTACGGTTAAAACATTGATTATTTAAAATTTTAATGAGCTTTAAAATAAATAGAGTCTGTGCGGAAAGGGAAGAATCGCTAAATGTATGGGCTCACTTACATTCCATGATTCTTCTCTTTCCGCACAGACCAGACTCTATTACTAAATATTTTGATATAAATATCTGTTTAAACATATTAGTACCTGGGAGACCGAGCTTTGCTGGAAAAATGCGCCTTTTCCCAGAGATAAAACCTAATTAGATCGATTTTTCGCCCCCGAAAACCCCCATACAGCAATTCACATCGAAATCGTTAGAGCCGTGGAACTACGAATACATCTTAGATTAGGTACAGGTACCTACTTTGCTCCCCACTGGGGAATAGGGTATTTTCCTACTAGTCAAATCAGTTACTTTTTTAGAACTGTCAAAACGATTTGCTAATATGGAATTTATATGAAACATAACATCGTGACGTCACGGTCAACTCACCTACTTTTTATATATAGATGGTCAAGCAGATCTTGTCAGTAGAAAAAGGCGGCAAATTTGAAAAATGTAGGCGCGAAGGGATATCGTCTCATAGAAAATTAAAATTTCGCTCCTTTTTCTACTGACAAGATTTGCTTGACCATCTATATCTATCCGATTTATTAAATAGAACTTGTGTTTAAAAATAACTCCTATCTGTGTTTTTCTAATAATTATCTGGTGCTTTATTTCATGCATGGTGTAAAATAATTTATTTTAAATACAGTATAATACCCTATTGTACAGAATTGTACTCCAACAGTTTTTATATTGATATTGATATTATATACTTACTCGTACATCAAAATGTGTCAAAATAATGTTAATATCCAAAGAGGAAAATGGGAACTACGTTTGTATGGAAAGTGGGATTCAGGGCGGTTCGTATTAAGTTAAGTGTGTGAGATATAAAGGTAGGGTGTCGCACATTAGTCCCTTAATTTATCTGACGTGTATTCCTTCGGGAAGCACTTTGAAACTAATAAATGCACCCTCTTAATGAAACCGCACTTAACGATAATTTTAGATTTCGAATGTGTTTGGAATTGTTACTGTTAGATTTTTCAGTCTTTTTACACATCACTTAAAATTTATAAGAAAGTTAGGTCAACGCCTGCAAGAAAAAGCGGCGACCCCAAGTCCGGCTCATATTTAGGTAAGTACCTAGTCCAGCATATTTCGCTGGCTGTTCAAAGAGGCAACGTGCTAGGCACATTTACCGGGGTATATATCGATCCTAGACTGTAAATATGCAAATTTCTTTACTTTCATATCTGTTATATAAATAAATGTCTTCCTTTATACTTGCAAATGATCTGATTAAAATAAAGAAATAAATTAGTACATTACGATACAAGTGCAAAAAGTAGGTAATTCGCAACGAGTGGCGATAAATTGAAACACGACCGAAGGGAGTGTTTTAAATTGACACGAGTTGCGAATTACCTTTTCGCACGTGTATTGTACAAGGTTTTACAGTACATATTGCCCTTTAAATTTGTGACATAGGCACGTATTGTCCTTCATTCCGCCCTAGGGAGTAAGTAGCACCATATGTACCTACTGTAACAGTACATTACGATTCAAGTGCGAAAAATAGGAACTTCGAAACGAGTGGCGATAAATTGAAACACGAGTAACACGACCGAAGGTAATGTTTAAAAATCGGCACGAGTTGCGAATTACCTTTTCGCGCATGTATTGTACAACGTTTTACAGTAACTTACATATGGCCTTTTAAATATTCGACATAGGCACGTACCTATTATGCTAATTACCGCACTAGGGCGGTAAATTAGCACCATATGTACTGTAATAGTACATTACATACCTAGGGAGGTAAATTCGTAAATGCTCCAGATCGCAGGTGTCAAGGTTATATATATGCGATCTGGGGCTTTTACATTTACCGCCCGTGGTTTGTATAAAGTTTTACGTCTTGCCTTGGCCAGGAAGTGAGATTTTCTTCCCGTCCCGTGGGACGTAAAAACATTTACGAACAATCTTACAGGATACATAGGTACAAAAATAAAACTTGTCCCGAAAAGTGTTTGTAATTATCCGGAAATTTACATACTTTTTCGTAGCTCAGTGAAAGATTTTTAGGTCACAGTGAAATGGCGCTTATATTGTACGTACAGAAATGTAGAAATAGGGAACTAACTTTAAGTAGATCTGTCCATAACTTTTATCGAAACCTGACGAAAAAAACAATTCGACAACCAAATGAAAATCGGTCCAGGTACTGCAGTAATATATTATATTACACAACAAAGGCCGCAAAAATATCTGACACGATTTTATTTGTAGTCGTGGATAAATTATTCGACGAATAATTTATTCAAATAAGGGCCGATAATCAGTTACCATTTAACTCGTCCGATAAGTAACTATCCAACGAATTAAGTTATCTGATTGTTTAACGGTGGTATAAGGAATTGTCAATTTATAATCTTCCGACATTTTTATTCGTCTTTCGCGATAAATTTTGCTATTCTTATTCGTTATTCGTCATTAGAATAAATTTTGCCCATCTCTGAAATTGCAGGTGCCTGTACTACATGTGCATCTCGATAATAAATAGATGTACCTAATAGGAGTAGGTATAATAATAAACATCAAATCAAGTTAAACTGCTTACAGTTTGAACACGGCTCCTGTTTTTGTATGAAGTTTGTAACCGAACACATTTAGCTTGGTAATCCACTCCCGCGCATCTAATTCGTTGTGACATCCTCTGGAGCGAGTCCGCTTACTCAGACGGCATTATCTATTTTAAAGTAAATTCCTTTAAAATATATTAATGTACCTTGTTTGTTTTTCTCTACTTGGCGGGAGCACTACCGTGCTTCTAGATTACCAAAGCTTTGTTTTTATATATTAAAATTAGTTAGATTCGTCAATTTAGTAGTATAAAAAAAGATGGACAAGTGCGAGTCGGACTCGCCCACCGAGGGTTCCGTACTTTTTAGTATTAGTTGTTATAGCGGCAACAGAAATACATCATCTGTGAAAAGGGTATAGCAGGATAGCCTTTGAAAAATTGCCCCCAGCGTTTTTAGGTCGAAACTATAATCAAACGATGCCTTTTGAAGAGGTAATACCCTGCACAAAGTTTCATCCCTCTGTTACCCCCTGGGGGTGAAAAACACCCGATTAACTCCAAAACTGTTTTATTTCTTTTTTCCTAAACTATGAAAGTGACGAATTTCAAATTTTTTACAAATATTAATGAGACTAAAAGTTATATTAAAAAAATATGACCCTTCTAACCATTTAAATTTTTGTAAAAAAATAATAATAATCATCATCATCCTGTATAACAAGTTCGACTCTTGGTACACACACCATTTTTTTCAAATATGAACCAATTTATATTCTACATTATACAAAATTTTCATCGTCCTAGCCCAGAAGGAACATTGCGAAATTAAAATGTTATATATCAAATGAAAGAGCTCATCTTGAGAATTTCAAATATATATTTTTTATAATTTTAAAATACATAGGTTAGAAGTAATTAAAGAAAATAGCCAAAAAATTACCATTCCCCCTTATCTCCGAAACTACCGGGTCTAAAATTTTGAAAAAGTACACAAAATAGTTCTTCACCTATAGATGACAGGAAAACCTATTAGAAATGTGCAGTCAAGCGTGAGTCGGACTTAATGTACGGAACCCTTGAAACACGAGACCGACTCGCACTAGGCCGGTTTTTCTTTAAAATATTGTGTGTAGAGTCGGACCAGGCTCAGTTTTCATGCCAAGTGATACGTAAAGTATAGAGCTTATAGGGACATATGTTGTAGGTATGCATTCTTACTGCCAAGTTTGTGCTAAGTTAGCGTGGTCAGATTCTTACTAACTTAAGTAAGTAAAGTAAGGTAAACGTACTGGTGCTCGACAAGTACGTCCTCACGTCTACCTAATCTACTTTCTGTACATCTCGCTTGCACTAATATGCGAGTACGAGCGAGATGCATAGAAAGTAAGTTACGTAGACGTGAGCGTATATGTCAATGTCAAAACTGATGGTAGACGTAAAGGTACATGTCATCTTGAAACTTAAGTCACTGTCAATAGAGGTGACAGCAAGGTGTCATCTATTGGGCATTAGCATGTCGAGCACTAGTACGTTTACCGTACGTATCTAAATATTTAAACGAGATAGAGTTAGACCAAGCTAAGTTGGCAGCGATTTATATAGCCGAAGACGGTGCAAGTTATTTAAACGTGTTAATTTCATAAAGGTTTGGCGTTTAAAATAACACTTGCACAATCTGGGCTATCAAAATTTAAAAATTTCTGCTAACTAAGCTTGGTCTAACTCTATATATAGGTATTAAGGCTAAACATCTAATACCTTTTAACGAGCAATTCTGGTTTATATATATATTTCGGGGATCTCGGAAACGGCTCTAACGATTTCGATGAAATTTGCTATATGGGGTTTTCGGGGGCGAAACATCGATCTATCTAGGATTCTAGGTCTTATCAAAATCAAAAAATCAAAATCAAAAATATACTTTATTCATGTAGGCCTAGCAACAAGCTCTTATGAATCGTAATTAATCTTAATCTAATTATCAGAGCAATTGATTGATGTTAATATTATTCCATAATAAAATTGGATTATTATACATATCAAATTTAACACTAAGAATTTCACAAAAGGATCGTCAAACATTAAACATTAAATTATCTCTTCGAAAACGCACATTTTTGAGTTTTTATATATTATGTCTCCCAGATATGCATTTATTATGTAGTCACACTATTACTATTTATTTATTAGTGCATACAAACTTAATATAATAATAAAACTGATACAAGTATGTTTATGTTCAAAGATTCGGGAAACGATTTACATACATATCTATTTCAGCGTTCTGAACCCGTTAGAGTCGACGCCACTAATCCCGTAATCTGTCCTACGTGACGTCTATTTACGTCCAGAGTTTAGAGATTACGTCCTGTTCTTGTTCTAATGAGGATAGGAGGTTGAGGATTACCTATCATACTTCCAAATAATTAATATTCACTGGTGACCGAAGAGCTGGCAGCTTTCTCGCACGACGTATTAGCATCGCAATACAGCGGGGAAATGCTGCCAGCGTCCTCGGCACCATGCTAAAGGGGCCCAATTTCTTAGACGTATTTTAATTTTATTTAGTATTAGTTTTAATTTAGTTTTATTTTATAGATAAGTTAGTTTATTTTTCTTTTTTTTAGGGTTCCGTACCCAAAGGGTAAAATGGGACCCTATTACTAAGACTTCGCTGTCCGTCCGTCCGTCCGTCCGTCCGTCTGTCACCAGGCTGTATCTCACCAGGCTGTATCTCACGAACCGTGATAGCTAGACAGTTGAAATTTTCACAGATGATGTATTTCTGTTGCCGCTATAACAACAAATACTAAAAACAGAATAAAATAAAGATTTAAATGGGGCTCCCATACAACAAACGTGATTTTTGACCAAAGTTAAGCAACGTCGGGAGTGGTCAGTACTTGGATGGGTGACCGTTTTTTTTTTTTTGCTTTTTTTTTCGTTTGTTTTTTTTTACATTATGGTACGGAACCCTTCGTGCGCGAGTACGACTCGCACTTGCCCGGTTTTTATTGTATCTAGCATCTACCTGAAACTGAATATATTATTGATATTGGAAAAAAATTATACTGAAACTGTAATCCGCTGAACCCGACACCGAATTTTTGCCTGTTTGCAGCAAGTTTTCAGAATTATCAGAACTGTGATAGTTCTCCATCTCATAGGGAACATTTTTAACTAATTTCCAAAAATGAGGGTTCTACACGAAAAATCCGGGTAGTGTTTATATTTAAGGGGCCCACTGATGTGGGGCCTACTGATGAGGGGCCCTTTAGAGTTACTTAAATGTTTAATCGTTTTTTATATCGAAAAAAAATAGCATGATATAAGTACTTACTTAAAAATACATAGATTAAATTGCTTAAAATACATTTTTAATAACTGGATACTATTTAAACAAAGTAATATATATGGTTTATCAATATATTTGCGAAATACGAATATATAACCGTGTAAATGAAATTTTGTATTCTAAACAGCTAATTCTAAGCGCGTTCCAAATTTAATACGACGAAGGACCCACCTTAAATATTAAAACGTGCGTGCGTAACTCGGGTCCATTTTCGTGGACATGCACCCAAATGTACATAGGTACACAAATAAAATTGTAGTTCAATAACAATGTGAGAAATATAAACAAATATGGTTGACTTAGGTAGCACAGGAATGTAATTTAAATGCTATACTTAATTAGTTTATATTTATGTTTAAGTTTAGTTTTAATTAGTTTTATGTTTAGTTTATGGTTTATTTTAATTATGAAATAAATTTGTTTTTATTGCTAAAATATAGGTTGTAAAAAAATACTTACTTCAGATTCAGTACAGTCACCTCCAATAATATGTTACTCTTCGAAGGCCGCAAAAATATCTGACACGATCTTATTTGTAGAGCCATAAGAGCGTGTCACATGTTTTTGCGGACTTCGAAGAGTAACATATTATTGCAGGTGACTGTACCATATTTTGACGTATAATGTGGTCGTAACGTATAATAATTAGTGAATAATTACACACAAAAAAAACAAAGTATAAACAAAGATACTTAGTCGTAGTTGGATTTATCGATGTAGGAACACCCTAGCTGTCATTTGAATTTGCCCCAAAAAATTCTTAGTCTGTAAATAATAGTCAGTTACTGTACATTTTCAAATAAACAGTGTTCCAAGTAAACAGAAGTTGTGTACGGTCCCTTGCGACGCCCTAACCTTTCAATTGTTAGTTACTACCATATTTACGTTGTCTGTGTTACTACGGACCAAAGTTTGACAGCCCACCCTAAGGTTTGGGGTAGATTGAGTAACTTTGGCCATTCATTGATTATCTACTTATAAGTAATATTTTAACGATTTTTGTTTTCTTGTCATTTTATTTCGATAAGTATTTCGTGAAGAAATTGAGTTCCCTATTCTGTACAATATCTCAATATCACCGTATTTCCTGAAAAATCTTCCTTTGAGTTACGAAATCATATGGAATTTTAGTAACGGAACAGAATTTTTTGTCCCTAATTGGGATTTCGTATTATTAATTCCGCCATTAATGATAATCGAGCTTGTCAAATCTTACCAAATTTTATCAAAACGGCCCCTAAAATTAACAACGTTTTCGTATTCCCTTCAAAATATGGTACTGAATCTGAAATATGGTCTTAACACAATAATTAATAAACACTTGTCAAAAATCACAATATAGAATTTTTTACAATGTTTGACTAAGAATTCACACCTATTAAGGTACTTTTCGAACTTCGAATTCATACCTATTAAGCTCATTTTCCGTCCTACGTACCATTTTTGAACTACAAGCAAAAAAACTGAAGAAGAGCAAAATTTTTTCCACAACTTCTGGAATGGAGCAAACTCGGATTACACTAATTTAGGACCAAATGAAAGTATTAAGACGATTTCCAGCTTGCTGGGAATTAATTCCTGGACGAAATCTAATTTGATTGGCCTAATAAAATAACAATACAAAATATACAACTAACAATTAACAGCCCGAAAATTAGGCTGTTCTGTGAAAAATAGGCACTTTTTATGAACTCGTTTGCAAACCTGTGGAGTGGTCCTAATGGCTATAAACATTTCGAATGTTTATTGATTATTAATGGACGTTTCAGAGATTTTAGCTTGAGAAACGAAATCATTTAGGGGGAGTAAATTTTACAGGATAGGTTTAAGTATTGAAAATTGTTTAAGTGTCATTAATGTTTAGACAACTTTAGTCGCTTCATAGGTACCTATACGATTTCGCCATACTTTGTTTTTGTTTTAATTTGCCGCCATTTCTGGTTTCCACTTTTGTTAGCCAGAGTCTGCCTGCATTATTCATTTGTCTTATCCAGTTAAAACTTTTTAGAACTTTTTAACAAACGGAAATTTTGCTATTCGAGGCTTGTCTTGTCTGTTGTTTTTAGGGTTCCGTACCCAAAGGGTAAAAACGGGACTCGAAGACTCCTCTGTCCGTCTGTCTGTCTGTCACCAGGCTGTACCTATCTCATGAACAGTTGAAAAATAACAACAAATACTAAAAAGTACCTTCGGTGGGCGAGTCCGACTCGCACTTCTCCTTTTTAAGATATACATAAGGTACATACCAATTGAAAAAGTTCACATCAGTTGAACTGTTGAACTTACTTTCTCACCGGATTGAAATTACTGAAAAGACAAAAAAATCTACTTATGACAAGGCAGTATGGCTTGCTTTACCCTGTCCAGATGGACGAAACAAAAATTAACTTACTTTCCTAAGCCTTCGCCTCTCTCTAAGCGTCGCCGCTTTCCGCCGGTCCACGGCCGCAGTTTTCCGTTTACACGCTTTACACGCCCACGCCAAACACCTTCGACTGGGACCCAACACATGCTGAATATGACCCTCCTCTTTCTCATCTTTCACACAACACTCCTTATCACTTTTACTGTCTTTATAATAACGAAAATCCTGGAAATTATTGTTAAATTCGTCATACAAATAACTCATTTTGAGGTTAGTATTTCGAAATTTGACAGTTGAAAGCGCGCGCTTTTTTTTTTCAAGCGGCGCGCGCCGCGGCTTACGCTACACTGTTCAGCCGAGGGTTGAATCGAGTTTTACAAAATATAACAGCTATTAATACACTAACGCCGCGCTGCTCTAACGTCGAAAGATGCCAATTTATTAGTGTTTGGATTGAAATTGATGCCGCCCATAATTTTCTGGGAATTTGTGACGATGAAAGTGTCGGGACGGTTTTATCGTCTTTCGCTGTTGAATCGATTTTTAATGTTTGAAATAGTTGCATTGGTTGTATTTTTAACAAGGATGGTGGTCAAATGGTGGTTAATAGATTTAAGTCGTCGTTTTATTTCAGGACATTCTTGAAGAGTAATATAAACATTGTAGACATTTTACGGCTTATAAACTATATAAATAAGTTTAATATCTTATCCTCCAATTAATTTGGTTTTAGAAAAGGTTGCTCTACCGAGGATGCAATTATATCTCTGTCTTCGAAAATAGTAGAAATAGTTGATAAAAATAAAAAGTGCCTTACCGCATTTCTAGATCTAAAAAAGGCCTTCGACACTGTATCTGTACCCACTCTTATAAATACTCTGGAAAGCATCGGCATCAGAGGAACTCCTCTATTCTTGTTAAGAGATTACCTTCAAAATCGCAGGCAAAGAGTCAAAATAGAGAAACATGTAAGTGATGAATGTGATGTAACATATGGAGTTCCCCAGGGGAGCGTATTAGGTCCCACGCTCTTTCTAATATACATGAACCAACTTTGCAATCTGCCTATCGAGCAAGGGTCCATCATTGCTTACGCTGATGACACAGCGGTTGTGTTCTATGGCGATACCTGGGATGATGTGCGTAGGTATGCGGAACTTGGACTAGCCAAAATTGCCCGCTGGTTTCAGGCAAACCTTCTCACCCTAAACACGGATAAATCAATCTATATATGTTTCTCAAAATACAACAGGACACAACCAGACCACATGTATACAATCAGGATTCACAATTGTAACGATTTAAATCAAACGAACTGCTCTTGTTCAACTATCACTAAAGTTGACTATGTTAAATACCTCGGCATTATGATAGATCAGCGACTAACATGGCATATGCACACAGAGCTGATCATGTCACGTACTCGCAAACTCATATGGACATTCAAAAATTTAAGACATATTGCCACCAAAAAACTCCTCAACCAAATTTACATTTTTTTAGCGCAATCGGTTCTTACATTTGCATTTCAGTCTGGGGTGGAGCCACTAAAACCAAATTCCTTCAATTAGAAAGAGCTCAACGAGCTTTACTCAAAGTCATGTATTGTAAACCGTACAGGTTCCCAACCGATAAGCTGTATGAAGATAGTGACCTCCTATCGGTGAGAAAACTGTATGTGTGGAATGTGACTTTGCGGAGACATAAAAATACTAGGTACAGTCGGGAGGATACTTCAACAAGGTCCACAAGGAAAGTGAAACGAAATGTTCTCTCCATTCCAAAAACAAAGTCTGTATATGCTAGAAGACAAAATTATATAATCTTATAGATAATGCCATTGATTTATATCCTTCTACATCGAAAGAATGTAAAAGTAAAATATTAAACTGGCTAAAAACTAAAAACTACACAGAAATAGAAGATTTATTAGTTACAATAATGTAATACACACACACATACACACACACACACATACACACAGGCAAACACACACACACACACACACACACACACACACACAAACACAAGTGGCCTATAGTTAGATATTTAGTACTTTTCTGTTACTCATAATATACTAAATTTATGGTTCCTCTTAGGTTATCTTATGTATTGTTAATTTTAATTTGAATATTTTAATTTTAGTTATATTTTTGTTTCTTTTAACTGATTGTTTTGTTTTGTTACTTAGCAAACCAGTAAGGAAGAGCGGTGTCTCTTGACACAGGTATCTTGTATACTTAAAAAGAGACACCAACCTGCACATTGTTAAGCTATTAAGTTACTGAATAAATCATTTTTATTATTCTTTTTTATTTTTTTTTATTCCAATTGTACACATATGCTACAAATTTTATTATGCTGGAAATTGTGTAGGTATATAACGGGTGTGGCCTGTAATAAGAGCAAAAAATCAAACTGGAGATTCCTTGGAGTACCCAAAGTTACCACCAAGTGGTCCCGATGGTTCAAAATTCTTAATTTAGGAGAAATTTTAATTTAAAGTCAAGTTTAGCAAGCAATGGATTTTCACATTGCTTTACGTTCGCTTATCTGGCGTAAGATGTCATGGTACCGGGACGTCTTGGTACGCGCCTTTTAGTACAATTTATTTTAAAAATGAGTACAGAGAAAAGTAGCTCTTATTATTAGGAAATCAGAACTCATTCAATGTGCAATGACACGTTATGTTTTGTTGACAAACTCAAAAAAACTTTTTTTTCTATGTAATGGAAACAGTTTATAAAATAATTTAATTTCGTAATAAAAACCTCCATAAAACACTTAACTTCATTACCTACCTATTTGAAAAATGCTTTGAACTTTGTCAATATTGACAACTGTCAAGCGAATGCACAACAATTATTTATGTAATCCAATCTTATTTATGATTGAATTAAATGATTGAACGGTGGAGCCAGAAGACGTTCAAACCAAGCTGTTGCACCGCAAACGATTTCCCGATAGGAGGCATACTGACAGTGACATCGTCAACGTTGAACGTAGTGCCACGTTTGCGGGACAACGAGCCTGCCTGTGCCCGGGGCCCGGGACGGCGGTGCAGCCTATCAGCCAGCGTGCAGGCGGTGATATTCGAGTCAGTTGCTGGCGGTATACCAGAGAATACTACGCAATTTTGGACAACTACCAGTACCAATAAATCAAAATTATGTGTATTCTATTAGATTTGAGGAGAAAAAGTACCTCATACATAATGAAGTCATTTGATAAAATAAGGATACTTAATGATACATCACATCGAAAAAAGAAAAAGCACAAAAGCAATCTATCGGGCAAGATTATGAATGGAAACTGAAAAGTGTTATTCTTATAAATTTGTTAGATGTGTTAATGTAAGTACTTGTGTTATGTAGTTGTTTAAGATTAATAAACGCAGTAACTATACGTGTTTGTTCATTTTTTTTTTTCTTGGTGATGTAATTATTTACATGAAGCGAAAGATGTAGAGGGATATGCTTAGCCCAATTTCCATCCATGGGCAACTAATCACTATGTGCGATCAGTACAAGTATCTGGGTAGTATGATGCACCATTCTGGGAATGTGGATGCAACATTCAACACCGAATAGCCGCAGCTTGGCTAAAATGGTGAGAAGTGACTGGTGTTACGTGTGACAGAAGAGTGCCGGTCAAACTCAAGGAGGGTCTGGTATACAAAAGTATACTAAGGCCGGTTCTTATGTATGGCAGCGAGACGTGGGCAACGACTCAAAGACACGTAAGTCGCTGAAATGAAGATGCTGAGGTGGATGTGCGGCGTTACCAGGCTTGACAGAATCCATAACGAGTACGTACAAGGAGGCGTAGGCGTGCGCGACATCGCCGATAAAATGCAGGAGAGCAGGCTGCGATGGTATGGTCACGTAAAAAGAAGGCCTTCTGACTACGTAGGAAATTTGGCACTACAACTTTCCATTACAGGTCGAAGATCTAGTAGGGCAGACCCAGAACAAGATGGAAAGATGTAGTGCTAAAGGACATGAGTGACTGCAAGTTATCCGAGCACGATGTCGTGGACAGGGCGAAGCGGAGAAGGTTAAGCAGGAGAGCTGACCCCACCACCATGTGAGAATAAATAGCTAGGAAGAGAGAGATAGACGTAGCTACGACCTGGTCAAAGTGATCTTTGTATGAGAAATAAAGCTTTCCATTTCAAAAACTTCTTGGAAACTTTCACTTTCCACAACTTCCACATCTGTACTGTACATGGCTCTAAAGCGACCAACTAACCAAATTGGTTGGCCGTTCTTTAGTGTTATCGAAGGTACTTTATCACGGAAAAGAACAGAGGGCCGAGCTAAGATGCCAATCGTTTGCGCTTGTAGCGAACGAAACGGTTATCTCTCTCTATCAGTCGTCGATATTAGTGCGACAGCGAGAGAGAGAGAGAGACATTAGCGTGTCGTTCACTACGGCGCAAACGATTGGCATCTTGGCTAAGCACCCAGTACATATTTAGTACTTTGCTACAACAAGTACGTTGCGTTTTATTATAAGTAAAGTTCATAATTCTTCTTTTCATTACGCACAGACTCTACCACTGTTTTCTACCGGAGTGCGTCGCCTTTCAAAAAGTTCATAATTATTGTATTAAACCTTCACAGTCACAAGCCATAAACCACGCATTGCAAATTTTTTAGGGATTGTTTACTATATTCCTACATACATGACAATGTACGTCAAGTTGCAAAATCAAAATAAAGCAAAATAGAAATAATAAAATTTATTATGAATTAATTAGTTATGCACGTGAAATATGTAACATGATATTAACGAAACAAGAGTAAATGTTAACCGAGCTTTATTTTCAACTCAGAGCTACGAATGTGGGTGCACGGTCACCGTACGCCGTGTACATACAGCCAGATGAATTAGCTGTGAAATTCTTCGTTCGTTTTGAGACTTTTGAGAAGGCCCTACACCTAGTATTGCACATGTCGATGTCGTGTCGGAGCGGAGTCAAACGGAGAACAGGTTGTACCGTCGTTCGCAGTCGTTGTTGTTGAAAGGAAACATTCTTACAAAATTTTAAAAGTGCAAGTTATCTCGTGAATCGTGAAGTTATCCGTAAGATTGGCATAATTATTATCAGTGATTTTATAAAAGTGCGCATTTTTTGTTGGAACTACTTAATAAACAGCTCAAGTTACTTTATAGCATCTCATTTCGCCCTTTTCCCGTCAGGTCCATTTGATAAGAAAACTGTTAAGTAATGTTGAAAGATGTGACTATTTAATTAGAATTGCATATGCTTATAAAGCAATATTGATGTATTTAATAAGTTTTTCAATATTATTGAAAACGATCGTAAACGTCAATGTCAAGTATTCCGACTGGACACATAATGTCTGCAGTACATTGCTGGGTCGATTAATTTTGTTAGAAAATAATCAAAAAAAAATTTTCATTTTAATTAATTGAAACTATTTGGACTTAATTCCTGACTAGTTAAAGGGTGTGTACTTTAATTTTTTGCTCTTATTACAGGCCACACCCTGTATAATATACTTGTATGTTGGTATACCCATACTACTCATAGGGACACCTTAGCTTCTAAAAAATATTTCACTTCACTTTAATAAAAAACTGTTGATGAAGACCCCTGTTCGTCTCGTAAAGACCTATCCAATGACTGCCCACGCTATGGGGGTTTAGGCGGAAAAAAATGTCATCCCCACTTTACGGATATGGAATAAGAAAAAGGTAAAACGACGACGATGGAAAACCACGAACCAGATGGTCGGACGACAGGGCCGACCTGGGGGCCGATTTTTGAATTTCGATCGCTCGATTTCGTCACTCGAAAATCGGTGGAAAACGGCGAAATGCTCATTTTTGAAATACGACCGATCGAAATTTGGAATCTAGTGGTATTCGGTTTCAATTCTATTAGTAGAATTTAAATGCCTAGTAGTGGAGATATTATTGAACGAAATACACGAAATCGAGCGGTCGAAATTCAAAAATCGGCCCCCTGGCATACAGAAAAAACATGGAAATCCATCAAAGAGGCATATGTTCAGCAGTGGACGCAAATATGCTGAGAAGAAGAAAAAGGTGGAAGAAAGACATTCTCAAAAGTCATTTCAACCAGGCTTGTAAATGTAAATCTAATACCTTTAAACGAGCAATTCTTGTATATTTATTTATTTATATATATATATATATTTCGGAAGGGGGAGGCCTATGTTCAGCAGTGGACGTCTTATGGCTGAGATGATGATGATACATTTCGGGGATCTCGGAAACGGCTCTAACGAATTCGATGAATTTTTGGGGGTTTTTGGGGACGAAAAATCGATCTAGCTAGGTCTTATCTCTGGGAAAACTCGCATTTTTGAGTTTTTATATATTTTCCGAGCAAAGCTCGGTCTCCCAGATATTTAGGCATTAAGGATGACTCACGTTAGACCGGGCCGTGTCCGGGCCGGAGCTTCCAGAGCATCGTTTTCTATGGACAGCACCACGTGATTACCTGTCATGTCATAGAAAAGTAAGCGCCGGAAGCTCCGGCCCGGACACGGCCCGGTCTAACGTGAGTCATCGTTTAATCGTCAATGTCTTCATAATATTGATTGTTGACCGTCAAATCTCCCGCCATACATTTTCAATTATAGAATATAGCACAGCACTCCTAATAGGGCGCGTTCTACTGTATAAGTGCTTCGTACATTTCACACATTTTACTTCAGTAAACACTTTCTGCGATTTAAAAAAAGTATTGAGTCTATTTGAGCAAAAAATTGTGGAAAGATAAAAAGGGTATTTGACTGTATTTAAAATAAATTATTTTACAACATGCATGAAATAAATCACCAGAAGATACAGAAACGTAAACAGCAGATTTTTTAAACACCTTTTATATTTTAAAACCCGTGTAAAACTATGAAGAGTAGGTAATTTGATCGCGACGTCACATGCTAGTTATTCGTATAAATTCCATAGTAGAAAAATCGTTTTGACAGTTCGAAAAAAGAAACTGATTTGACTAGTAGTCATATACCCTATTATACCATAAAAAATATGTACTGTAGAATAAATACATGAAGAGAAAGCTTGAACGCAAAGACATTTCAACCACGCTTATGTAAATTAAGCATTAATCGTCAATGTCGTCATATCTCCATATAATCCTAGATTACCGGGATCTCGGAACGTCAAAACTCCCGCCATACATTTCCAATAAGTGGTGCCGGAGGGCGCATGCGCCCCGCGCCGGTACGGAGAGAGGCTGCGGGACAGAGGCGTGTGTGGAGACGGTGCTGGTTATTGATTTGTTTATTTTTCTAATTTGCCTTCGTGTAGTGTAGTGTTTAGTTTTTTATGTTTATAAAAATAAATATATATATTTGTCTGTAAGATATTTGTAATATGGGCCTTGTTGCCTGATTTAAAATGTTAAATAAATAAATAAAAAGGTAAAAGAAATATCATAAAAACCCTTTCAGGTTCACTGTCCTAATACTAGTAGGTACTAATTACCTACGATGAAATTGAAATCATTATTAAATGGTACAGATTTGTATTTGTGTTATTTTGTTTGATTTTAAAACCAAAATAAGTTTTATTCTATTTACTAACACCATTGATCAAATTTGAGTGCCAATTTTATATAATTTGAAACTAATCTGGAAACTTGCTTTTGGAAAGTGAATTGGCTTGTATTGTTTTGGTTATTTTGTAAATTAATAATTTTTTTACGCTTAAAATGGTTGTGAATGAAACACAACAGGCTTAGTAAAAGTGTTTTTAGCGAAGATAATATTAAACTAGAATACAATTGCCACTCGGCATTTCCTGTCATTTGTGATTTTTATGAAATATAATTAATGATTTTTATGAATTATAAAAAAATTGCTGTCTTATTCTTTTTGAATTTTAATTTCATGTTATGTTACCAATGACTTTTAAGTACCCCATCTTTTTAAATTGTTTTTTGTATCAAATTATTCATTAAATATATTTTAAATAATGTAAAAAAATATATAACATACAAAAATTTAACTAAAATAATACCACACAAAAATTAAAACACAAATAAAAATATATTTCCTTAACATGTCTACTCCACCCATTTCCCTATCCCTCAGCATAACACATCCCTTGAATTGGGGTGTGATCCGAGTCCTCCGCGGCACAAACCTCGAAACGGCCCCACAACCAAACCAGCTAAAAACAAATCATTTGACAACTAAAAACAAAAAAAAACAAGTGACAAACGTGAAAAAAAAGAAATGTGTGCAGTTGGTTTCCTTAATGGATTTTTCTTTCGCGTAAGTAACGATTTTCTTTTTTTTGCTATCTATACTCGATTGATAACGTCAAATAATACATTTAACGTTTTTTTTACATAGCAATGAATATAATTATCTGATTAAATTATGCTTGAGCACATCATTGATCAGATTATTTTCGGAGACGAAACTCTAACCTATTTTTAGATGTCTACTGACATTTTACGTAAAAATGGCTTCTAAAAATAATACCTATAACAAAAACGAATTTTATTTTAAGATTACTATAACTACAGATAATATTACATAGATCAGGCCTCACAAAACTATATACTAGCATTTTTTTTCTATTTAAAAATATTAATAAACGCGCTGCAGAAAATAAATAAAAAAGAGTATTTAAAAAAATACTTGCGTAGATTTCTTAGATTTAAAAAGTATTAAGGTTTGACCCAATTTAATGACATTTACCTAGTAGACGTATATCGTGACCTAGGTCATTCAGGACGGGACAGATACAAAATAGTTTAAACACTAATGTGCTCGCAGGTTATGTCATAGATTCTTAGAAGTGCAAGTGTTATTTATACGTCATAATTCCATAGAAGTGTGACGTTTTAAAGTAACACTTGCACTGCGTGTGCTATCAAAATCGTTGCAGACTTATCTCGGTCGGACTCTAGGAAATAAAAAAGATACGTATATGTCATTTTAAATAGGTGAAAATAAGTGCTGAATGTTTATTTTCTAAATCCCTATAATGGGAGTATGTAGACATTTTCTAAATATAGTAAATTAATTTTATGCATTTATCCATCAATGTAATTATTTGTTAAATAATTTAAAATATCTAACGGTTTATATAAGACTTTAGTCAAAAGATGCAATGTTCTTTGCGTTTTTACTCATTTTATTTTCATTATATTAAAATTAAATTAATTTTGATATTTAGGGTGCGTTATTTCGCGTTTTCAATACTATTACAATGTTATTTTTAGGGACTTTTGGAAAATTTCAATCGAGATTTAATCGAAAATATATTCGATTAATATTCAGATTAATTCAATTTCAATAGTATGTTAGGTCGACTAAATTAATCGCGATTATAATTTGACGATTAACTTTTTTATTCGATTAATTATTAGTCGAATAAAAAGTAAATCGATTAAGGCCCATCTCTGCATATACATATATGCATATACTTAAGACTCCGAACCTTGTGGAATCCATTTTATATAAACTACTTACGTAGACGTATTTTATTTCATATAAATAAAAAAGTAATTATTTTAATGTATTATCCACGTAAAACATTGCCAAAATTAAAGTACCTAAACTAATCACAACATACTGAAGTGTTCGGCGTTCAGGGGTTATAATGATAACACAAGAGTGGAGTAAATACTGAATATATTGAGAGAAAGCGCTGGCCTTATATACCTACTAAGGTTTTAACAGGCTTAATTAACAGTGACCACCCAATGTGAAAGAAATTTGAAACTTTTTATACTGCGCTTAATAAATTGGGAATATTACGCGAAACTCTGCGTAGGGGGCGCTACTACCACTATCCGTCACAATCTGGGGGTCTACCGCGAAACCATAAAATCTAAATTTCGTTATCTAACCTATCTATAACTCTTGCTCATTCGAGCGATAAAGAGGCAGATAACTAAATTTCGATTTTCGCGTTTCCCGGTAGGCCCTTGTTAACAAACCGCCTTGATGCATCAATGTCATATTTTATTGTCTGTGAAAACTTGTCAAAAAACAGTTTAAGGCACCGTGTGTATAAGTTACTCTATGATTTACTAGAGGAGCTAGTGCTGCACTCTGGCGGCAGAACATTGCAGTAATACCCCCCCCCCCCCCCCTATTGAATGAGAATTGCAATCGCGATCCAGCGTGGGAACACTGCCTGCGTGTTGGGCACCCTCCTGAGGGACCAAATTTTGATAGGTATTTTTAATTTGTTATTTTAATTGTAGTTAGTTTTAGTTTTATATTCCTGTTTAAGTCGTTTAATAAATTGATTTGACTAGCATTTACTACATTTAGTACTCTCCGTGTTGTAATGTTTTGGAATCGATCCAACGACTATGATTTTAAAGAAAATACTCCACTTTATAATAAAATGATGAGGATAGTTTTAGTAATTTAAGCTCTATTTAAATAACATTATGATATAAATTAGATTGCCTGAACAGTTAGGTGTGTCATTTAATTCTAGAATTACTATGAGGAATTCGAATGTAGCTGTAATTTATAGTTTACTAGAACATTGATGTAAATACATTTATTTTGATATTATTTTATGCAATTGATGTGTCATGTATCACTATATTTTTGTCATTCATGTTATAGTTTTATTATTTAAAAAAACCGGACAAGTGCGAGGCGGACTCGCTTACCGAGGGTTCCGTACTTTTTAGTATTTGTTGTTATAGCGGCAACAGAAATACATCATGTGTGAAAATTTCAACTGTCTAGCTATCACGGTTAATGCGGACAGCGGAGTCTTATTAATATTAGGGTCCCGTATTTACCCTTTGGGTACGGAACCCTAAAAGATAACATTGTAATAGTATAGATTTAAGCAATGTAGCAAAAAAATAATATGATGACAGCTCACATCCTCTAGCCGCTCAGAGACCTATAAAAAGGACTTCCATTCCATTCTAATTTGAATCTTTTTTTTTTTTTAATTGTATTAAATATTTATTAGTGCATACAAACTTAATACCTAGAAACAAAATAATACCATACCTAAAACATAATAAACTAACTAACCTAAAAACTAAATCTAAAAATAAATAAAACTAATCTAAAAATAAATAATTACAAACTATCCTGCGGAATGGTGCCGTAGATGCTGGCAGCATTTCCCCGCTGTATCGCAATACTTATTCTTTGTACGAGGAAGCTGCCAGCTCTACGATCATCAGTGGCGTCTGCTATCCTTTTGGATAAATCCTTAAATAGCGTAGACGCGTTCGGACCCCACGGGCCAAGGGTCTCGACACCGAAAGGTACGAAATCGTATTCGGGGCCGAGACCCATATATTTGGCCTTTTTAATTTTTCGGCTGCCTCTGCCGCCGCGCCGGCTTTTGCAGTAGTGCCGTGGAGATGAGACGGGGCTAGGGTGTCCACACAGGTGGCGTCCCACACCAGCACCCGCCCCATCTTCCACGGAACTAGTGACATTCCGTCCGGTCTCTTACCATCATCTCTTACAATACCAGGAGGCTCGAGAAGAGCTGGTACGTTGACGCTGGCAAGAGACCGGCGGAGAATATCGTTAAGCGCGGCGTGTCTAGAGAAGCGGCCGGCGCTCCTTTGGCAGGAGAGCCCGTGGTGTCCGAGGGTATCGACGTCAATGCCGCAGGGGCACCTATGTGGAGCACAGACCCGGACGCCGAGTCGCAGGCAGGCCGCAACGCGCAGTGTGCGGCTCCAGGAAAGTGCCGGTATGCACCGACGGGAAGGCGTACAGCCAGGCGCCGGACTCCCTGGAACCGGCTGCTAGCAGTCTGGCACGTGCAGAACCTGTGCTGCGGCTTAAAAGACAGTCATAAATAATTTTGCATTGTATGTCGTCCCAAGCCCTTTGCGAATTTAGATTTTCGGGAAAATCCTTACCCGGGCAGGCGATGGACCAGGCGTTTTTAGACTCCGTTAAGACAGTAATCTCATAGTTTGGAGGACAGGCCCTCAGGATTTTTCCTATGAGAGTTGCTGAACTATGAACGGAAGATAAAAACGCCGGTGTAGACACACTTGAAATTTTGCGGATCCCTAACCCACCGTGGCGAATGGGAAGGGATGCTTGGGCCCAGGACTCTTCGCTAAACTGCAAGTTCAAAATAGATTCCAAATTAGTTTTTATCAAGTCGTCCAGAGGAATTTGAATTTTGTAAAAGGGCAGCAGCGAAGTACATACATTAATTTTGGTACGAAAAGGCAGAAGTCGAGAAGACGACTTTCATAAGTTTGAAATTTAGAGGTAGTAAATTTGAATCTTTAATTTGCAAACAAATCTAAATTGCAATTGTCTTGGCAAGTTTTGATGTCTGGGCGGCTATATAGAAGCTAATATATACTATATAAGTATATACTATAGTTTGTCAAAGAACTGTCTCATTTCAAACACAGACAGAGATAATCATACTGTAGCACCCAAAATAAAAGAATGAGTACCTGTAGTTTTTTTGTTCTTATTTTATGACAAATTTGGTTTGACCAACTATATTTCAAATGCGTATATCCAGCCCGTAACTTTCAGTTCTTTTTTTTTTCAGTTTCGTGTCAAGCGTGAGACGTAAAAATTAGACATAAGAAAAAAGATAATTCAGTAAATTTTCGACAGTTAAAAATCAAATAAACTAGAAAAATGTATTTTAGCTTTATTTAATATGCGTTTGTTAGTTTTATTTAGAAGCATTTAATTTTTAAGGTTTAATTCAGTATATAAGTCCCACGCAGGCGAAGTTAGCGAAAAATTTTAGTACCCTCATAAATAACATGGTCTAATAAAACATGGTCCTCTATTCCCAGAGTGACACAGGCCTACGTCACAATAACATGGCCGCTATATATAGCGCTATCGCATATTATCATATAGCGCTGTCGCATGATGACGTAGGCTTGTGTCAGTTAGGTGACCTAGAAAAGACGGGAATAGAGTACCAGGCGGAGTATATTATTATACCATGATAAATAATATATAAGTAAAATTCAGCATTGTGAATGATGCCATTACGGAACACGGCTGAAACAGGCTGAAACAAGCCCTGATGAGCGATAATTAACTTTACAGTTTGCTCTGAATAAATGGACTGTTCAGCTGAATGCATAATATCGTGCTCGGAGGCCGTTTGTGGGTATTTTCGACTTTTTAATATCATGACCACTTATAGCAGAGAGAAATAAAGTTTTTATATACGCACGATAGCGTGATGTTTTTGAAAGGGTTTAAAAAATATGGTGTTGTATTTTGTTGAGGTTTATGGGCTTTTTAAATAAAGGAATTAACTTACGAGCCCATCAACGTGCACACTAGCGCCATTGCTAAATAATAGTGTTTATTTAAATTTAACGAAAGATATTTAAAAAAGGGGGCCGCTACGTACTGTATTTTGTATTTAAGTATACCTTTTGAATACATCAAACTAGTTTTTGTTGCTGGATTCGTCGATCTATGAACTCACAACAAAAACGGCCGTTTTAACATTGGACGCATAGATTGACGAATCCAGCAACATAAAAACTAGTTTGATGTATTCAAAAGGTACTTTAAATACAAAATACTGTACGTAGCGCCCCCCTTTTTTAATATCTTTCGTTAAATTTAAATTAATGATGATTTCGTGTACCGTAAAACGGGGTGAGTAGGTTTCGCGGGGAGAGGTGGGTTATGAATGGGGAGAGAAGGTTTGAGAGGGTGAGAAGAGATTTTAAGGCTACTGCTACAAAAATAATGTATTCCAATTTAAAATGGAGCTATAGTAATACGCATAATAAAAAAAAATCGATCCAACAATCTTCCAAAATCACCTTTGTATGAAAACCCCTCTCACCCCAAATACGAGGCACTACGGGGTGAGGTGGGTTTTCCTCTTTATCGTCAAAGTTATGAAATGGAACTACCCAAAATAAAATAAAAACTAAAATACAAACGTCCGGAACACTTATTATATTCAGTTTTCATATTTACATATAATGTTATCGAGGTTTGAATTTCAGTTTTGACCCTACTCAGCCCATTTTACGGTAATCTCACTTCTGTTCTATTACCTTAAATTTTTTCATAAGTAACTTATTTTATTTTATTTTTTCAGGTAATGCCGTAAAGACGAAGTGATGGTTGCCGTTTTTGATACAAAATGGATCAGGTGCTGAGGTGTGCCGCCTGCGGTGTCTGAATCAGGTTTATTTAAATTATAAATAAATATCTGGGGTCAATCTTACACAGATCAATCTAGCCCCAAACTAAGAAAAGCTTGTGCTATGGGTACTACTAGGCTTAGAGCATTTAATAACTGGAGTCGCCTTTAAGAGCTGACCCCTCTGCCGAAAACCTTGCACAATTGTGCAAACTTTTATATGGACTGACGTTTATCTGACATGGCTATTTGTACGTTACGTACAAATAGCCATACATTTGACGTGCCCCTCCCCCGCAGAAATGGGCAGACTGTTTTGTACAGAAAATGACAGACGAGGAGCCTCCAGTGACTAAATGCTCTAAGGCACTAGGCGACGATATACATACATACTTATATAGAGAGTGTTCGGAAAAAGAAGAGTTGGGCTCCATACATTCCACGACTCCTCTCTTTCCGCACAGACTCTATATGTATAAAATACATACTTACAGATACATAGATAACATCCGTAAAGTAGCTAACACACTATCGCACCGCACCAAGGTCATTGTGGGACGCACCCATAAGTAAGAGGGAGAAAGCGATATCTCTTTCTCCCTCTTACTTATGGGTGCGTCCCACAATGACCTTGGTGCGGTGCGATAGTGTGTTAGCTACTTAACCCCGGAACAAATATTCGTGATAAACACACAAATTAAATGCCCTGACTGGGATTCAAACCCAGGACCTCCTGCTTGTTAGGCAGGGTCACTACCGACTAGGTAGGAGGCCGTTATCAAAAAAATAGGTACTTAACCATCCTCCTAAGGCCCAGCCATACAAATGAAAAACCCATAATTTGCCACAGAAATTTGAACCTTTAGTGCATGGAATAGAGTTGATTTTGGTTTTGTTTGAAAATTGAACGAAACAAAACAAATGCGTCTCTGTTCCAATTGAATATGATTTAAATTTCATCGAACTGAATATAATAGATAAGTACTAATAAAGTATATCTCTTTTTCTCTAGTGTTCGTGCGCGGTGTGCGAGCGAGAGCGCAGGATGCACCCGACGTCCAGGTGACGCTGTCGGCTCCACCCGAGGAACATGTCATGGGATTCTATAGAGTCGCGAGACTTCCTCGGGTAAGCTAATGTGAACCTTATTGGAATGTGGTAAAGTTGAAAATCGTAGTGTCGTTAATGTTTGTGTCAGTTTGGTGTTTAGATTACATACGAGATGGCGCTGTTTTGTGACTTCCTCGGGTAAGCTAATGTAAACCTTATCGGAAAGTGACAAAGTTGAAAATCGTGGTGTCGTTAATGTTTGTCTAAGTTGGTGTTAAGATTACATACGAGATGGCGCTGTTTTGTGCGAGTTAATTTTCAGAATTACACTATCAAGGTTTTTTGAAAGAGTGATTTTTTGCTCTGGCTCTTGTTATGGAGAGAAAAGTACATAGAGTGCTCACTCCATACATCAGTTTTGGTAACAAAACGACTATTATTTTCGTAGTCGACATCTAGCATCGAGTAGCGGAATTATCAGTACTGCTATGTAAACAGCATTGGAGCTATAGAAGCTCCAATGCTGTTTACATATAAGTAAGAGTTGTAGATCATAAAATTTGAGACGAGTTAGGCATGAATCATGTTTTCATGGGATCAGCCGTTTTCAAGATATAGGGCACAGAAAGCGCAGTGATCAGACATACTTACTATTAGCTGGTTTTATAGTGCACGACACCTTGCATTTTGTGACTATGCCCTGAAACTTGGCACAGTTGATTCTTAGCTGGTCTTGAGTAGATTCAGACCGGGATACATCGAGAGCCACGGCACATTTAGTGGGGGGAGGGGAGCAAGTTCGACGCTGCCGCGCTTCAATTGAAGCATCATTTCTCTAAAGCTATACATATTAGGGCATGTGATATATCATTTTCGGATAAATTAAGGATGGGGAATCTATTTTTAGAACAAAAACAATGCACTTTCTAACAAAAAAAATGAATAAAGTAGAAAAGACTAAAAAACGTAGTTTTGTTTCTTAATAAAACAAAATGCACGTGCACCATCCCACTAACCCGAGGTGAACCGGCTAAACCTGGAGTTACCTACCATGGTTACCAGTACAATTTGATACTGGGTTAACGGTTTAAATGCTGTGCCATAAATATCTGTTTACTAAGAGAGACCGGCAGATAGAACACATCCCACCGAGCAAAGCTGTTGTATATCAGCATCTACCCTGTCCGTCTACTTGGGGTTGCACGAAGGTCAACAACAACTGGGAGCCTACATGGACGGACTTGCCTGTAGCTGCAGAAGCAGGTCTAGAAAATGTCAGGTGCAAATGCAGAAAACAGTACCGCGGCTAGTGCAATCGTAAAAACAGGCAGGCAGCTTAAATATCTCTTGTCTGTGCAGATCTTGTAATATATAAAATAAATAATAAATGGATGTTTTCTATGTATATAAGTATTTGTATATATGTGTATATTATATATATCGTCGTCTAGTACCCACAACACAAGCCTTATTGAACTTACTGTGGGACTAGGCCGATCTGTGTAAAATTGTCCTATAATATTTATTTATTTATTTTATTTATTTAATGTACATTGCGTTGTTTCATTTAAAGTACTAAGCGCCACTTGCACCATCCCACTAACCCAGGGTTAACTGGCTAAACCTGGAGTTACCTACCATGGTTACCAGTACATTTTGACACTGGGTTAACGGTTTAACCTAACCGGAGACCTAAAACAATAAAATATATTCACCTTTCGTGTGTTTAAAACAGTACCTACCTAAACCCTAACTTCACGGACGATCGTGCATTGAGATCACCTGACCCACGCTTAATATTATTTTTTATCTCCCATGTATCAACAGATTAATGTAATTAACTATATTTGTTTTTAAACTAAATAAATGTAGCTTTACGACTGTTTTTTATTTTGAGATTTCTGTTATATAAAACAAAAAAATGGTAATTATAAAAGAAACAAAAATACGTTTTTAGTTTTTTCTACTTTATTCATATTTTTGTTAGAAAGTGCATTGGTTTTGTTCTAAAAATAGATTCCCCATCCTTAATTTATTTGAAAATGATATATCACATGATGCCCTAATATGTATAGCTTTAGAGAAATGATCCTTCAATTGAAGCGCGGCAGCGTCGAACTTCCCCCCTCCCCCCCACTAAATGTGCCGTGGCTCTCGATGGCTCCCAGTCTGAATCTACTCAAGACCAGCTAAGAATCAACTGTGAAAAGTTTCTTCAAAATGCAAGTTGTCGTGCACTATCAAACTAGCTAATAGTACGTATGTCTGATCACTGCGCTTTCTGTGCCCTATATCTTGAAAACGGCTGATCCCATGAAAAATGTTAAATAGGTATTTACTTGTATAACCTATACCTAATATAATTTTTACCTACATATAAATAACATTGGAGCTATAGAAATGTTGATATTCGCGAACTTGTATAACCTATACCAGATACCTAATATAATTTTTACCTACATATAAATAACATTGGAGCTATAGAAATGTTGATATTCGCGAAAAACCGATTTTTATGACCCTTGACCTTGAATAACTTCTGACGCGCACACGATATATGCGTTGACTTTTAACCCTTGGGACGCCTAGTGCCATATCCGTACCAGTCCTGTCAACTGCCGGAGGGTCTTCAATTTTTGTACCCGTCAACTGCCTAGTCCCAGATCTGTACAAAGTGTCTCAACTGCCTTGTGCCTTATCAGTCACCAAATTTATTGTATTATATTTTTACAATTTTGAGATCTAAACACTTACAAATAGAGTTTTATATCATTTACACAATAGCACTTTTTTTTTATCGCGGCAGTTGACGGGTACAAAAATTGAAGACCCTCCGGCAGTTGAGGGGGATGGGACGGATCCGGCACTAGGCATCTGACGGGTACAAGTACGTTTGTCGGTTCGGCGTTCCAGGGGTTAAGAGAACCTTTAATACGTCATAACGAAGGTGTATACGAATTTCCAGCTTATTATCTCTCATTCCGAGGTGAAACCCTTAATTTAACTGTTCTATTATAGAACGAAAAGTTATGCATTAAAAATATAATAATTCCATGTGTATAAGTATAATTTAGTTAATTATATTTTGAAATAAGCACGTAGCCTCTGACCACCCTCATTTTATACAAATTTTGGAGTAATAAGTTTTTGGCAAAATTTCATTTTTGGTACAAGTTTTTATCGCCGACTGTACTTTTTTTTCCACAGGCAACTAATACTCATCGAGACAATTCTAAAAACCCTAAACACAATTAGGTTTCGTTGTTTTATCACAGAGTTTCTATGGCCACCTCCGGTCTCCATCATCAGATCAGCTCGATGACACCATAATATTGCATTGTCACCCGACTTACGTATGTATGCAAAATTTCAGCTCAATCGGAAACCGGGAAGTGGATCAAATTTAACTTGCAAGATTTGATTACACACAGACAGACAGACAGACAACGGTCAGGTGAAACTAAATAAAAGCTTGTAAAAATGCATACGTATTCTAGCCTAGACCGAAGTAAGTCTGCAACGATTTTAATAGCACACGAAGTGCAAGTGTTATTTCATAATTTCATAAAAGTTTGTCGTTTAAAATAACACCTGCACTGCGTGTGCTATCAAAATCGTTGCAGATTTATCTCGGTCTGACTCTAGCGGCCTCTAATGATGTAGTTTTGTATGTATGTATGACTGTATGTATAAACTCTTTATTGTACAAAACACAAAATATAATTTTATGGCGCAGGATAGGCAGTACAAATGCGAACTTATCACTTTAAGGGATTTCTTCCAGTTAACCTTTGAGTAGATGATGAGTTTTATAATTTATTTATTAATTTCAGCGGGGTACCAGCCCACCAGCTGTCGGCAACGCGGCTGCTGAGCTCCCCGGACCCCTCACATCACCTCGATGAGCCGCCAGGTAACATCTTATCCTAGCATACCCTACCATACTCCTGCGAGCATGGTATATTAATGAACATTTTTAGGGTTCCGTACCCAAAGGGTAAAAACGGGACCCTCGGTGGGCGAGTCCGTTTTTTATTCGGAGCCATCTTATGGTAATTTAGTATTTCCAAGACGTTAAAAAAACGTTCAGAAGCTTTTTCTTTTTACATATTACTACTTACGTAGTAAAACTTAAAAAAAATACTTTATATTATGTCGTGTCCATACTTGAGTATCAGGAACAAAAAAGACTACCTATTATTAAATATATTTGTACATTATATATAATTTTTAGGTACATTTATAAATTTCTTGGTGTGCGATCATTAGTTTTCTTCAGAAACATCATATTAATTTTATTACTTACATAATATGTGACGTTCCACGGAAAATGGTATCTTATGGCGGTGGGAATTAGTATTTGAGCGTCGTTAATAGCGTAAGCGCCAACCGCCATAAAGGTACCTTTACCAGTGGAACATCACATATATTTAGTAAAAAACAAGACCTGAAGACTGGATGGATACCATATATATGTACACTCAGCAAAATGTACGTTTCTTAGCCAAATTATCACCCTAAAGGGTGCTCAAAAGATATAACAATTGCCAAAAAACATTTTTTTTTTAATTTTGCTGAGTGTAATAACTTAAAAAAGTAATCTTCTCATACATCAGTTTGAATCATCGCTTGTCTGTCTGCATGTCTGATATGTCTGTTAACTTCAAGGCTTGCCAGATTTGCCCGATCAGACAGGTAAGAAACTATTACATACATTATACTATAGTACATTATACTAATATCGGCTATCCAATGATTGCCCTCCTCAATCTTATTATATTTATTTAAATTTTGATTCAAGCAACAAAATCCATATTTTACACAAAAACATTCATATAAAATGTTTTACTAACATAAAGTATATATTAAAGTTAATAAATTTAAAAACTTTTAAGCGACGGAATCGTCTGGTCTTTAACCTTACTAAAACAAGAAGGTTTGCTTTAAGACAGAAGATCTTTACATGATTTTTCTGATTTTGTTATTGATTTTCTGCATGTACCTGATGTAAGTTCAATGTGGCTAATTCAGTCATAGAGACTATTCCGACCACGAGCGTATATTTCTTTTATTTTCATCGTAGGAAAAAAACCATTTGCTTTTGATTGCTGAAACTAAAAGCAATCGCAACTTTGTCGACGAAATTATCAATGTTGTTCGTTGTTCGAGAATAGCCACTATGACGGAATTAGCCACATTGACCTGTGTAATTGTAATTTACAAACATTTATTTATGTAGACTTTATGTCCACTGAATATTGAGTCTAAAACTGTATTAAGACCTGTTTGTAAACTTTGTAACGTATTCTGGCAAATAAACATTTATATTTCTATTACCCCCCTTCCACTCACAAAAGTGTAAGGAGTAGGGGAAAAAATCATATATGTACATTTATAGTTTATATATAAAAGCTATGAAAAGTGCCTGCTGGATCGGACAATATGTACCTATGTATTTAGGGTACAACGTAATACTTTATTTTTATAATATGTTTCTGCCTGCATTTCTTCTCCCATACTAATACTTGCTAATAGGGTTTGCACGACGGATCCGAAATGTATAGGAAGATCCGCAGATCCGGATCCAGATCCGGATAATTTCATACATTTCGGATCCGGATTGCAAACCCTACTTGCAGTACTTGCTTAACTAGTAAGTAATCATTGTTTCTTGAATGTTTCTAATATAGTGTCATTCATTAGTTCATTCTTATTTTAAATTAACCCTATCATGTGCATTTATAGTCCTCGAATTGCACTGACTATTAAGGGTTCTCTAAATGTAATTAAGTAATTAGGTTCCTTATTAATAATGATGAGATTCGGAAAAAGTAGCAACTACCAAGTACCAAAAGACTGGTAAATATATCTTTTACAGTACATATGGTGCTACTTTACTGCCCTAGGTCGGGATTAAGGGCAATACGTGCCTATGTCAAAAATTTAAAGGGCCATATATGTACTGTAAAATGTTGTACAGTCACCTGCAATAATATGTTACACAACGAAGGCCGCAAAAATATCTGACACCATCTTATTTGTTAAGCTATAAGAGCGTGTCACATGTTTTTGCGGCCTTCGAAGAGTAACATATTATTGCAGGTGACTGTACAATACACGTGCGAAAAGGTAATTCGCAACTCGTGTCGTGTTTCAATTTATCGCCACTCGTTGCGAATTTCCTACTTTTCGCACTTGTATCGTTATGTACTATTTCATACTTGTATCGTAATGTACTATTACTTCAAGCACCGCAATTTCGTACCTAATTCTAAAACCATATAAATATATTTGCACAAACCCCTAGTTTGATCACCACTTCCAAACATACATTCTCATACAATTAAAAAAAAAAACAGTCTATCAAACTACTTGCAGCGCCATCTATCAAATCACGTCCTAACTAACATCCATTTCATAGAGCTACACTCATTCGCTGAGGACTGCGGGGAGCGGAATGGAGCGCTGCGCTGGGGCTCCCGTTTCGGTCCCGCGCACCGCCCCCCTGCTACTGCGGGGCTGCTTGACTGCTTCCGAGGGTGCCGTATGCGCATCGATCAATACCTCGCTAGGAGGAAGGTGAGGTCAATGAACTCACTGAACTCTCAGGTGCAACTAAATACATCTGACCTAACGGTGACAAAGAGTAAGTATACCAAGAAGTAGATTGTTACAATTTAGCACGCTGAGTTTCTTGTTTCACGACCGTGCATTGCCCCCCTGCTACCGCAGGGCTACTTGACTGCTTCAGAGGGTGGCGTATGCGCATCGATCAATACCTCGCTAGGAGGAAGGTGAGGTCACTGTGCTGTTAGGTGCAACTAACTACATCTAACCTAACGGTGACAAAGAGTAAGTATACCAAGAAGTAGATTGTTACAATTTAGCGCGCTAGGGTTCCCGTTACGGTCCCGCGCATTGCCCCCCCTGCTATCGCAGGGCTACTTGACTGCTTCAGAGGGTGCCGTATGCGCATCGATCAATACCTAGCGCTGAGGAAGGTGAGGTCACTGTGCTCTTAGGTGCAACTAACTACATCTAACCTAACGGTGACAAAGAGTAAGTATACCAAGAAGTAAATTGTTACAATTTAGCGCGCTGGGGTTCCCGTTACGGTACCGCGCACCGCACCGCCCTCCTGCTACCGAGGGGCTATTCGACTGCTTCCAAGGATCCCGTATGTGCTTCGACCAATACCTCACTAGGAGGTTTAGGAGGAAGGTGAGGTCAATGAACTATCAGCTGTGACTAAACATATCTAACCTAACGGTGACAAAAGGTACCAATACCAAGAACTCCCTGAGTGCATTAGCAAACCGATTAATTTTAATAGATACTTATACTTACTGTATAAATCCAGCAGCATTTATTATCTAAGTATTATTGATCTATGATACTGAAATTAAAATATAGAATTTCGTTTAGATCGAGCGTGGCGTGCGCCTGTACGGGCAGAATGAGCAGCAACTGGCAGTGAAAGTGTGGCTATCGGCGCTTAAAGGGGTCCGGCACAGGAGTGACCGCTTTGCTCTGCTTGGCCACCTATACCAGGCGTACAATGACTTTGGAAAGTACAGGTAAGGTTCAGTTTATAGTCCACTTATGAGGTAGAATGAGCATAGCAGTGAAAGTGTGGCTATCGGCGCTTAAAGGGGTCCGGCACAGGAGTGACCGCTTTGCTCTGCTTGGCCACCTATACCAGGCGTACAATGACTTTGGAAAGTACAGGTAAGGTTCAGTTTATAGTCCACTTATGAGGTAGAATGAGCATAGCAGTGAAAGTGTGGCTATCGGCGCTTAGAGGGGTTCGGCACAGGAGTGACCGCTTCGCTCTGCTTGGCCACTTATACCAGGCGTACAATGACTTCGGAAAGTACAGATAAGGTTGAAGGCCCTATTCGACGAGCGACGTTTGACGTATCATGTTGATCTCCCGTTGATGTGGGAAAAATCATAAGTTCTCGAATACGTACAATGTCAAAATTTGACGTTAGCAATCCACAGTTTTACTTTACTCTTTGGTTAGGTGACAACCAAACCAAACCGAACCATCCCGAGTTCAGAGTTGTTTTGGTTGTACCAAATGATATTATCCACAGGTGATCGAATCAACACTTGTTAGAATCGACATGCAATAAAATCAACTGTTGATTTGACGTGGATGCGAAATCTGACAGTTGCACATGTCGAATTTGGCCCAAAAGTGTAGTTGCCGGCGCTTAAGGTGATGTTCTGATGTTAACTACAGCTTCAGTACTGTAGCAGCGTCGTTGTTGCTGCTGCTGTATCATTCGATCTCCTTGATAAAACGAGTGGCGGAATTAACATCATAATCGCGGCAGTAATATTTTCGAATGCAAGGAATCGACAAGGTTCATGAACCATAGGCGTGGTGTTCAAAGGGTCATCTCCTTGTTTGTAACCATGGTGTATTTGAGGATATTAAACATTTTTACTTTTTACAGGGAATCCCTGGAATTTGCAAACCGCCAGCTCGGGATATCAGAGGAGCTGGACTCCGCACCGATGCGCGCTGAAGCTTACCTCAATCTGGCCAGGGCACATCAGACCTTGGGTGGACTGGACAGGTATCATATTACGATAACATTTTCTCACCTCAGTCGGGCTGGTATGATATATGAAGGAGAGAATCACATGGGTCAAACAGATCACTGTGTTATGTCTTTCCTGTAGACATACACAAGAGTTAAGGGCTATAAAGGTTAATTTTCTTATTTAACCCTTAGGGGTCATCCATTAATTACGTCACACGAATTTCTAGGATTTTTTACCCCTCCCCGCCTCCTTGTCACACTTGGTCACATTTGGCAAACCCCTCCCCCCTGGTGTGACGTCACATTTCTTCAACGAAATCGGCAAATATTTATTTAATATTTTATCAAAATATTTTTGACAAAATAAATATTAGTAATTTTATAACCCAAAACTGATTAAGAAATAAAATTAAACGAATAAAAACGATTATCGTTTCAAAACCTTGTTATTTAAATGATAATTAGCGTATAAAATAATTTAAATACATTTTCGGTTACTGATGAAAGTGATGAAGTTAAAGTGACGTCACAAAGTTTATGACTCCCCCCTCCCCCTTGTCACAACATGTCACTTTTTCTTGACCCCCTCCCTCCCCCTAAACGTGTGATGTAATTAATGGATGACCCCTTATCCACGTGAAAAGGTCCTCCTTTTATTTAGAGAACTATGATAAAATCATTGCTTACATGCCCACAAGCTGTTAACTATTGCCCACAGGAGAGAAAAATGTACTGTTCGCGATAACACACTAGTTTTCTCTCCTGTGGGCAATAGTTAACAGCTTGTGGGCATGTAAGTAATGATTTTATCATAGTTCTTTAAATAAAAGGAGGACCTTTTCACGTGGATAAGGGTTAAATAAGAAAATTAACCTTTATAGCCCTTAACTCTTGTGTATGTCTACAGGAAAGACATAACACAGTGATCTGTTTGACCCACCATGTCAAACTCTCCTCGAGTTTGCTCAATCTTTAAAATGAAGGTTTGCAATACATCGGTACTGCATGATTTGGATCTAAGTTGTACTGAAGATCAGTCCGAATCCGTCCAGTCCGACTGATGATTGAAATCGGAAAATTAGTATCAGGATCTGAAAATTGGAATACCATCGAGCTCATCTAAGAATGGAGCCAGACGATGCATAGTGGAACTCTTTTTGACAGAAGCAGGCGTGGCTCACTCCGCGATTTAGTCACGTCGCTACAAGTACGTGCTGCCCACACCAATTTTGGTGTCTAGCAGTAGTAGTTGCCGCGCACGGCTACGGAACGGACGCCTGCTCGCGCTTGCGCCAATTTGCGGTCATATCTGTCGTAATAGACGCGTTTTGTTAGAGAGTGAACCATCTGTACCTAGTACTATTATTTATTCTGTGACAGAATCCCAAATTAAATTTCCAGAGCTCTATCATATGCCCGCCATGCGCTGTACAACGACTGCGGGGGAGGTTCCACCGCTGGCTGCGTCCATCTTACGGTCGCAGCCGTCAGTTTGGAACTCGGCGCCTTCTCCAAGGCCATGGATGGCTTCCAGAAGGCACTGGGGGTTGCTCAGGCCCAGGGCGACAATACGTTACTATTACAGGTTAGAATTTAAACGGCATAATATTGCATGCACTGTACAAGGAGGTTCCACCGCTGACTGCGACCATCTTACTGTGGCAGCCGTCAGTTAGGAGCTGGGCGCCTTTTCCAAGGCCGTGGATGGCTTCCAGAAGGCACTGGGGGTTGCCCAGGCGCAGGGCGACAATGCTTTACTATTACAGGTTAGAGTTTAGACGGCTTCATATTGCATGTACACTCATGTACTGTACAAGGAGGTTCCACCGCTGGCTGCGTTTCACTGTAGCAGCCGTCTGTTTGGAACTCGGCGCCTTCTCCAAGGCCATGGATGGCTTTCAGAAGGCACTTGGAGTTTTTTAATGGAATAAATAACCAGACTGAACCAAATGAACTGGACCATACTTAGTTATAGGGATCGACCGTGCGCGTTGGAGGGTCTGCCATCTTGTGGCCTGAATCAAACATGTAGATACATTGCCAAAGCAAGTGCTGACTTCGACCGTTCTCGCACGTTTTCTTGTGTATATAGGGTTGCCAGATCAAAAGGCGCTATTATCGGGAAACAATATAAATTTTTGGGACTTAAGTAGGGAAAAAAAAACATTCAATTTAAAGTAAGTGTATTAAAAACAACGATATTTTACATTATTGGCACTACGTTCGTCGCTCGCTCGACGACAGTCCGGGGCTTGAAATTATTGTTTTATAACGTGAAGCTGTTTTTCGGGACAATTTTCACTTTGTCGGGAATCGGGAACACATGCTAAAAATCGCGAGAATCCCGCCAAATCCCGACCATCTGGCAACCCTATGTGTATATGAGGTTCTGCCATATTGTGGGCACACACAAATTTTGGTGGCTAGCCATAAGCCGCGCGTGGAGCTGTCGCCACCTAGCGGCCATATCTGTCCTGATCGTAACAGACGCGTTTTGTTAGAGAGTGAGTCTTCTATACGTACTATTATTTATTCTGTGGTTCTACTAATATGTATTTCCAGGTGTACGTCGGTCTGTCCGAGCTCTGGCGTCGTCTGCGCGACGCGGAGCGCGCGGTGGCGTGCGCGGCGCGCGCGTGCGACCTGGGCCGCGGCCCGCGCGCCGCCGACCTCAACACGAGACACCACAGAATAGCGCTGCTGCAGATGGCGGCCGCTTTACGGGCAAGAGGGGAGCTTGGAGATGCTCATGATTATTGTAACGTGAGTTATAGACAAATAGACAATGTCAATAACCAAGATAGTTAATACAGGGGTGGAAACAAAAAAATCCTTATCTCATGAATCTCATGATAACACCAATGTTATGAATAGCCAATCAGTAATTACTAGATTTGTAAAGGTTTTCGGTATTTTTGTTCACGATTGTTTCTCCCATATTTAAAGGACGACTCACGTTAGACCGGACCGTGTTCGGGCCGGAGCTTCCAGCGCTTATTTTTCTATGACATGACAGGCGATCACGTGATGCTTTCCATAGAAAACTATGCACCGGTAGCCCCGGCTCGGACACGGCCCGGTCTAACGTGAGTCATCCTTTACGGTTCCTAATTACAAGTTATTGTCGAAAACCAATAAATTCTCTATCAATCAACCAACCATCCAACCATCCGGTGCGCAAAAGAAACAGACAACAGTGTTTGGTATGGTATTATTACTGGTTCTTAGTATGTATAAATTAGGTATACCTACATATTTTTTTCGTAGCAAGTGGAAATCGTTGGTCTCTGCCTTCCCCCGGGAAATAGGCTTGATTATATGTATGTATGTATGTATGTACATATTTTTTTACATTAGTTAATGCATTGAAAACATCCACAGGAGGCGCTAAGGCTGGCGGCGGTGGCGGGAGACCAAGGTAGCTACGCACGAGCCGTGCGCATAGCCGGGGATGTCTACAGACGGAAATGCGATATTGGGAAAGCTCTAAGGTATTTAATTAACATATATTAGAATGTATAGAAACTGGATATAATCGCGTTTGCACACGGTGTATGCGGGGATCACGCACACTTCTTTTCTACTTGTGCCAGCCACATTACGTGGCTGTAGCTTGGTGGCAAAGAACTTACGCGATCTGCGTGGCTAAAGCAAGGAACTATAACATAGACAATTTATTTATTTATTGATTAAATAAGTAACACAGCATTACAGTATAAAACCAAGGCAGTAGGCACTGTGAAACTACAAAATTAAAGACAAGACAAAGAAAAACAATACCTGGTCTACACATAAAAATGAAATTAACTAAACATTAGTATTGGGCGACGACGACGACGTAACATAATATAATATAGATATACTATTTGTTTTGCACTTTTGTTGCGTCTTTCATTGCCAACATTAGGTATGTCACTCATATCCGGTTCGAAGGACCACATTATTTTCTGATTGACACGCCGTTGGCATATCGACAATTTAACAGACCATCCTCTATCTGTCTTGCTGGGATATTTGTCAAGGTTTTTCCCAAGCCAACGCTGCCTTTAACTTAACGACGTATCATAGCTTTGACAACAACTTCTAACTCCGTAAAGCCGACTTGCACCACTCCATCAACCCAGGGTTAACCGGTTAAACTGTTAACCCAGTGTCAAATTGTACTGGTAACCATGATAAGTCCAGGTTTAACCGGTTAACCCCGGGCCAGCGGAATGGCGCAAGTGGCCCTAAGTGTCTTTTTTTTAACTTTCCCAGGCACTACGAAGTAGCAATGGGTGCTGGTCAAGCCCTAGGAGACCGTCTAGCTCAAATGGAAGCTATGGACGGTGCAGCGCGCTGTCTGGAAGCTCTTCGCAAGCAGGGCCGCATCTGCAACTGCCGGCCGCTTGAGTTCAACACTAGGCTGCTGGAGGTAGCGACATCTGTTGGGGCTAAGGTGAGGCATTGTTATGTAATAAATAGATATATCAACTTGTATATAGCTCAAATGGAAGCTATGGACGGCGCAGCGCGCTGTCTGGAAGCTCTTCGCAAGCAGGGCCGCATCTGCAACTGCCGGCCGCTTGAGTTCAACACTAGGCTGCTGGAGGTAGCGACATCTGTTGGGGCTAAGGTGAGGCATTGTTATGTAATAAATAGATATATCAACTTGTATATAGCTCAAATGGAAGCTATGGACGGCGCAGCGCGCTGTCTGGAAGCTCTTCGCAAGCAGGGCCGCATCTGCAACTGCCGGCCGCTTGAGTTCAACACTAGGCTGCTGGAGGTAGCCACGTCTGTTGGAGCTAAGGTAAGGCATTGTTATGTAATACATATATCAACTTGTATATAGCTCTAATTGGAAGCCATGGACGGCGCAGCGCGCTGTCTGGAAGCTCTTCGGAAGCAGGGCCGCATCTGCAACTGCCGCCCGCTTGAGTTCAACACTAGGCTGCTGGAGGTAGCGACATCTGTTGGGGCTAAGGTGAGGCATTGTTATGTAATAGATATATCAACTTGTATATAGCTCTAATTGGAAGCTATGACGGCGCAGCGCGCTGTCTGGAAGCTCTTCGGAAGCAGGGCCGCATGCATTTGTAACTGTCGCCCGCTTGAGTTCAACACTAGGCTGCTGGAGGTAGCCACGTCTGTTGGGGCTAAGGTAAGGCATTGTTATGTAATAAATAGATATAAGTCATAAGTCATAAGTTATTTATTAGTAAAACCAATTTCACCCAATTTATTTCAACCAATATATCAACTTGTATATAGCTCTAATGGAAGCCATGCATCCGCAGCGCGCTTCGGAAGCGGCGGCGGCGCACCATCTAGCAGCGGGAAGGCCCTGAGATCTCGTGTCTTCAACTTTGCCTGTCATTATAACTCTCTCTAGCCAGTGGTAGGCAAAGTACGGCTAGCTGATGACTAGATATATCAGTGTACGGCGGTTAAGACGATAGGTAGGCACAATGCCCTTGAGCGTCTGGGCGGAGCTAAGCGCTCTGTACCCGCACCACCCGTTTACCCCGCTCACTGCGATCGTATGTGAATTTTGTATCGCTGCACCTTCACGAGGTTCAAAGAATAAGATACAGCCCAGAGGCGTAAATTATATTTCACGGTTAATACGACTCGAGTCTCGCTTAATACGCCAAATAAAATTATATTATTACTTATTATATATATTACTTACCCATCCCGTTACGCACCGTGCACGTTTGTGTAATTGACATAACCGTCGTATTGGTAGAGTGTCATTCTATGAAACTTGCTAACTATGTAAATCAAACTTGATGAATGAATGAATTTACTAGTAACTTTTGTTTACATAGTTAGCAAGTTCCATAGAATGATACTCTATGCAATACGCCGTTAGCCAACATTTTTTAATGTGTTTATTACCTACCTTAAGTTTTTTGTTATGTCTAATATCTAAAATTATCTTTTATCGGATCCTTATCGGCGTAAGAATGCGACGCCATCGCCATCTGTTTGACCGTTATGGAGCACGGAGTGCAAGCTATCGCTCCCATATTTATTTGCAGTCAGTTACTCCACGATTTTCTAGCTGAGCCTATCGCGGTAGCTTTGAAAGAGGAGGTTATGTCGCTCCGTGATTTCTTTGTACCTAGTACCTACTGCTACTGTTTACGCTTGTGCTCGGCCCAAGTGCAGCCAAAAGGCTAATAAAAAATCAAAACTACCGGATTTAACGCAAACGCGAAATGTATAAAATTACTGTATAATTTGTTGTGGCGTAATTACACTAAATCAATAACGCATGGACGTTTCAGTGTTTAAAGTATTATCAGTATTAAAGTAGTATCAGATGACCGCTTCCCATCAGGCGGCTCATTTGCTGACTATCAGATAAAAAAAAGCGGCCAAGTGCGAGTCGGACTCGCCCATGAAGGGTTCCGTAGCAGCAAGTAACATAATAAAATTGCGGTTTACGATTTATGACGTACCTATTAAAAAAAAAACTACTTACTAGATCTCGTTCAAACCAATTTTCGGTGGAAGTTTGCATGGTAATGTACATCATATATTTTTTTTCGGTTTAATCATTCTCTTATTTTAGAAGTTACAGGGGGGGGACACGTTTTACCACTTTGGAAGTGTCTCTCGCGCAAACTATTCAGTTTAGAAAAAAAAATATATTAGAAACCTCAATATCATTTTTGAAGACCTATCCCTTAGATACCCCACACGTATGGGTTTGATGAAAAAAAAATTTTTGAGTTTCAGTTCTAAGTATGGGGAACCCCCAAAATGTATTGTTTTTTTTTTCCTATTTTTGTGTGAAAATCTTAATGCGGTTCACAGAATACATCTACTTACCAAGTTTCAACAGTATAGTTCTTATAGTTTCGGAAAAAAGTGGCTGTGACATACGGACGGACAGACAGACATACAGACATGACGAATCCATAAGGGTTCCGTTTTTTTGCCATTTGGCTACGGAACGGAACCCTAAAAACATTTCTCGAAAGAAGATATTTAATATTTATAATATTTAACATGGCCATATCCCTATTAGGTATATGCCTGCCGAGTATGATATTAAACACACAGCAAAGAAATTATATTTTATGAACGTAAGGCCGGTAAATGTTATGTATGTATACTTACTTTTCTCAAAAAATGCGTGGAAATATTATTATAAAAGTTCAAATAAGGACGGGACGTAATGACAATATTTCCACGCATGTTTGAAAAAACTTAATTTACTTAATAAACTAACATCATTTTAATAGGTAACAATCCTAAAAATGTAATGGTTTCTGAATCAAACTACATATCGACGCTTATCATGAACAGTGGTACAACTAAAAATGAAATGCTATTGCATTTAATATTCTATCTTTTACAGGTAAGATTTAAAGTCGAATGGCATTTCATTTTGTTTTGTGTCACTATTCATGATAAGCAACGATATATAGTTTACCTATACCTACAACATAAGTTGCCAATGTTGATCAACTACATAATTATAATTGTTTAGGAATCGAACTTTATTAAAAACGTTAAATTGTAATGTCAATATGTCGGCGCATGTTCGAAAACGTTTTTAATTATAAATTTCAAATGAAGCTTTCTCAAACATAAGTGGAAATATTGTAATTAGGTTTGTAATAATAGGCTGCGAAAGACCGTGTTGCGCGCGCTAAAGCGCGTCACAACCAAATCAACTTTCTGCAGTTATTTAATCTTTGGCCACAATAACTCCAATTTTATTGCACTTGGGCTCAGCACAAGCATGCAGAATACAAGGAAGGCACGGAGCGACGAGCGACACAGCCTCCTCGTCTCAAAGCTAGCACACGACTGCCGGCCACGCCACGCCTTTTTCGAGCTACATACGCACGAAATATTGAAAAATATTCGATTTCTTAAAAAAAAATTGATTAAATAACATTATTCTACGTTGCATTTGTAGTGTCGGTTAAAACATTTATTTTAGTTTAAAAATAACTTTAATCGAATAAACCGTCTAGTAGAAATAGGCAAAGTAACTCGCAAAACGGCCTCTCGTAATGTTCCTTTTTTCGAAAAATTATAAGTCACAGGAAAAAAGTCAAACGTTACAAATGTTGTACATAAAACGTAGATTCATATATATTTTATGCATAGTTTTTTGTTGAACCGTTAAGAAGATATATACTCTAGAATGTAAGAGTTTACGGCCAAAAACGGCGCGTAGCGCCTTAAAAGTGGTTGGCACGTTAGCTACGCATAAAACGCCGGTCGTCAATGATATGCCAGGATAAAATACTCGCTTCGGACACCTCTCACGTCGCTCCGCGGAGTCTGGAGCAGTGGTGGGCAAACTTTCTTCATGGGGGGCCAGAAATTTAAGAGGAGGGCCAAAATTGCAGCTAAATCGTATTTTGATTTACAATTATCGTGGGCCAATGATTATAATACTAACTATTTCATAGGACCGGCGGCGGGCCGGATAAGAAGACACATCTTATCTCATATTCATAAATAAATATTGATTTCCAGATTTTATATTGCCTAAAGGAAAAAAAATTAAAAATTTACGCTTCCGGCAGGACTTGCACCCGCAACTTCCGAAATCCGTGCGTTTACTCTAACCAATTGAGTTACGGAAGTCTACCAGAAACTCGCGAATCTTTCCATTCCTTCCCTTATGTATACACGCCTTTGGGGTGGCGTATAGCCTCATCTACCGAAAGACGATTACATCTTTTTAACGGCACTGGAGTCTCAAGTTGCATTGAGAATTCAACAGTAACAATGTGCTAAACGTACTACACGTTTTTGATTTCCAGATGCTGGTCCGCCGTGTCCGCCTCCGCCTCTCCGAGATCTATACCGCCCTGGGCGACAACAACGCAGCGGCGCGTCTCAAGCGCGCGGCGGCCGCGTGGGTGGCCCCGGCGTGCGCTAGATGTAGGGAACCTCTAGCAACACAGCCGGAGCCGCTAGCTTCACTGCCGTGCGCGCATATAGTACACCAGGCGTAAGTAGCTTACCCGAGAACACCCATTTAATACTAGTAAGTAGGATAAATAAGTTCTACATAGCGCTGGGCGACAAGCAGCAGCGCGTCTCAAGCGCGCGGCGGCCGCGTGGGTGGCCCCGGCGTGCGCTCGGTGTAGAGAACCGTTAGCGACACAACCAGAGCCGCTAGCTTCACTGCCGTGCGCGCATATAGTACATCAAGCGTAAGTAGTTTACCTGAGAACACCCATTTAATATTAGTAGGATAAATAAGTGTTACACAGCCCTGGGCGACAACAACGCAGCGGCGCGTCTCAAGCGCGCGGCGGCCGCGTGGGTGGCCCCGCCGTGCGCTCGGTGTAGAGAACCGTTAGCGACACAGCCAGAGTCGCTAGCTTCACTGCCGTGCGCGCATATAGTACATCAAGCGTAAGTAGCTTACCCGAGAACACCCATTTAATACTAGTTGGATAAATAAGTTCTACACAGCGCTGGGCGACAACATCGCAACAGAACAGCGCGTCTTTAAAAAATAGTTTTGATCATTAAATAAAAATCCCTCTTAGTCGCTCTTAGCTGAAAAGCCGTAGAGGTGAAAAAAAGCTTGGTATGTGTAGTCTCAGCTTTTAAGGGGCCGGTATATGACGTTTTCGATTTAGACCTCACTTTGTAACCATAATTTGTTCAATAAGTGTTTAATAATTGCATTAAATTACACGTAAATTTGTTCACGAAGAAACCGTGTACCGACTCTTTGTGCCATTATATTTTTAATTTGCTGTTATTCTCTACAAATCGACACTAAAAGTATCAAAAAATCAAAATATGGAGTTCCGTTTGAGACAGAAGCAAAACAATTTTGTCTTTGACAGTAATTGAATTATTGTATGATTCTGAAAGCTAGATAATTCAGCTACCAATTTATTATCGATTTATATTTTTACTCACAAAGACAACACAGAAATTCAATCTCAAATGTAAACTTTCGAACAATTTCCATACATTGACGACATCACTCAAAATTCTTCTTCAAGTCAGATGCCCGTTGGGGCTACACCGGAGCACATGTGTACTTCTTCAAATGAAAATGACAGCTCGATTTTCTTGCTTTTGACAATTATATTGACATTAAATCATATACGCACACGAGAAAGTATACCAGTAGATAAATTGTATTTCAAAAAATAGGGTACATAAATATCTGCTCGCGTCTCATTTAAATTTGATTTGCTGTTATAATGGTTGAAAACCGCAGTAAACTATCTTAAAACAATACGATTACAGTCGAATTTAAGTATTATGTTCCTTCAAAACTCGCTTAAAATGAAAAAAGTTTAAAGACTCATCTTTACTGATTGGGATAAATTTTTATTATGCTGGTATCATTTTGCGTCAGTTTAAAAACGTATTTGACTTCTGTACGTCAATGAATTTTGATGACAATTGTAATCTTGTATTATATTATACAAGTTTTATCTTAAAATATTGCCTATTAACAGGAAGAGTTATGTAATTCGTATAAGTAATACCTGAAAGTCTTGTACCTAGATCTGTAATACCATGGATTGCGACGAATAAATGATAATGATTATGCCGTTCGTTCCGTCTATATGTATAATGCGTGTACGTGCTGTTCTCTGAAAGTACTAGCGAGTTTTTGCGGCTTTGGAGACCGAGATGAAGCTTACAGGCCAATGGCGCTCTAGTTATTGTTATGTATACCTATGTATCGAATGTTTTATAAATTACCTATAAAAAGCAATGTTTTATTTCGATTAGGTCTACATTTTGTGCATATTGCATATCTGAAGTATTTTCGTACTAAACTTGAAACTTTCGTTGAAACTAAATAAAATAATTATTCCAAATGTACAGTCGCCTGCAATTTATGTTACACAACGAAGGCCGCAAAAATATCTGACACGATCTTATTTGTAGAACCATAAGAACATGTCACATATTTTTGCGGCGTTCGAAGAGTAGGTACCGTCATTAACACCAACTTTGCCCGCTTTTTTTTTAAAACGAATTTCTCAAAAAACATCACATCATATGACTTTTTTGCTCAGCACGTCCATTGTGATCAAACGCATCAGTTTATTTGAAAAAAATATATTTTTTACCCATTTTTTTGCGTTTTAGAGGGCGGGCAAAGATATCCGGGGTTTTCGCCAACATTGCCCACGTCAATTTGGTATTCAAATACAGCTCGTATGATGATGATGTCTAAGGATCACTTAAAGGTTTTGGGCAATCCTACCATTCCCTGTTAATAACTTAGCGATAAGTGTAAAAACTTTAAAATAAATTTGCTGGGCAATGTTGCCTACCCGTTTTTGCCCATTTCCAAATAAGGCTCGCCTAAGCATTTTACAAAGGCTAGGGTTGTCACTTTTGAGAAAATCTGTTACAATAGTTTAATGGCCAAAAATTAAATTTTTGTTGTGTTTTTCATTCGTTAACGAGATAAAACATCTAAATAAAGGATAATAAGACAAATTAAATACAGTATATATTTATAAACTTATTTTAGTGTACAAACATAACCTTCTTTTACTTGCGAAGTTGGGTAAATTAGATGAAAGTGACAACCCTAATCCGTTTTTGGTGGTGGGCAATGTTAGTATGGATGCATATTACCGGATTACTTTGCCCACCGCTAAAACTTTTGTGTATTTAGGCCTTTTTAGTTTAAATCTCAATAGACATAATCTATGCTTCATGTGTTATAACTAGAGGTGTGCGCCGATGGCAAAATCATCGGCGGCGGCGTCCGATGATTTTTTGACCGGCGGCGGCGGCGTGATCGGCGTGAAATCGGCGTGGCATAATTTTTGATACTGCATGAGAACGTGGCTGTAGAAACTCTACATTAAAGCCTTCTGAGTATTTACTAGGCTATCCAAAACATATTATGTGTGTTTTCTAAATTATTGCCGTAAATCATATCCCATCATGTCACTTGGCAACTATTTATTACCAATACCAACCTAACGGTTACCAACGGTATCTTTAAATATTTAAATAAGAAGGATACTTTAAAACACTACATTTTAGGCAGTTTTACTTACTTTGTAAGCGGAATACAAATAAAACACAAAAAAAAATCTTTATATGTTAAGTCTTAAATCTATATTGACTTTTCCCAGCCGCTGTCGCCTCACCTAGTATTTGTTACGAAATAATGATGAACTACATACTTTACATTTGTCTGAACTGAAGTTTAACAGAAATGTATATTAGAATAAAGATGTTATCGTTTTCGAAAGTAAACGTCTCTGGCAGGTTGATTCGCTCAAGAGAATGTCTTTGAAGTGTCCCGTTTTATGGAATATTAAGGTCTACGTTGTTTTCTTTACTGCTAGCTTAATGATGATACTTGGTGATTTAAGTTCCTATAAGTAGGTATAATTGTTTAGGTATAGCTCATTAGGAAGCTTTAACCTGACTTTTATAATTTTGATTGAAATATATATTGTTAAGTAAAAGAAGCTGATAATCACCATAAAATAAAATGACTAAGAATTGATCGTGTGTAATTTTAAATGAAATTGTATATTATGTGATAAATAAATCAAATCATATCTATCATATGATGACCCTTATGCGTGTCACCAGCATCACACGAGAAATCATAAAATACGCAATTATAATCATGGTGACAGCTTGCTGGAGATTCTAAGAAATAGCATGTTTATGTCCTAGGATATGAACCTGTTATTTTCTTGACTTTAGTTCACTGATTAAATTGACAATCAAGAGACTATTGATGTAAAACAAAATGCGTTCTACAAAAAAGCTGTGCGATAAAATATCAAATAATAACCTGAGATCCCGAAACTAGATCTTGTTTAAATTAACGCTAAATCGTTATCACGGCTAACACCGCAACGACAAAAATGATGCTAATTTGGTTCACTGGCAAATAATAAGCGAAAAAGCATAAGGATCTTTAAATTATACCTCTGACACTATCTACTCACTACGCAACATGGAATAAGACACGATAGGTATCAAAATTTCCCACGCCGATTATACGCCGGTCAAATTTATCGGCGGCGGCGGCGTGGAAAAATCGTCGGCGGCGGCGGCGCGGCGGCGCGGCGCACATGTCTAGTTATAACTCAAACCCGGAAATATTTGTCAAAGGGTTCTCAATTTTTTCTACTTGCATTTATTATTTATAAATTTTTTGCCCGCCGAAATATACCCTATATTAGACAACTCGCTCAAACTCAAAATTCCCAAGTCAAGTTATGCACAAGTTTGGTATATAGTTTTGTCAGAAATATAACCTATATTCTACTAAAAATAGCAGGGTGGCCATAACTATTATAATTTTTTCTACATTAACGAATTTGTTTAAAATTGTCGTTTTGGGCAAAGTTTCCCTGGAGGCAAACTTGGCGCTAATGACGTAACATATTATTGCAGGTGACTGTACATAAATGTTTCGGTGATTTTGAGATTATTTTTCAGGTTAGTTTACTAACAATCAAGTTATGCAGATACCGATTTCGTGAACGTATAAGTAGTAAGGTACCGCTATTGTTTAGCGATACCGATTATTTTTGAAGGTAAAACTATACCGGTTGAAATATAAAGATATTAAAATTACAGCAGGGACAACCATTTTTTATAGGTGTACCTAAACCATCATTGGCCGAGCGTTAGCAAAGGTCTCCGTTTCAGCTTGGGCAAAAATGCTTTTGTATGTTCTCCTTTGCAGATCACATTTCTCAACTGATTCTCGTGAAAATTTGTAAGCAGGTTCGATAGAACTATTCTGTTTCGCTTTATCCGCCAAAATGGAATTGCCACCCTGCTGAAACTTTATTTATTTAAATTCCTATTGAATGGATTTTGCACCTTATGAAAAACCGTACAGAGTAGTAAATAACATTTTACATCTGACTTAATGACATCTTGTTTTATTCGCTTTAATTGTACAAAACGCGTATCTCGACAAAGCAATATTAGGTAGTAAAACAGTCAACAATCAAATGAATTAAATAGGTACGTCACGTGTGACATGAACAGACAAGGAAAGCAAGATTAAATGCATTGTTTCTCTTTCATCTTTCAATGGAACGCTTTTACCCTCAAAGGAGGCTAGTGGTCAATACTAAACTAAAAGTCCAATCTTAAAAAAACATGATGGGTCACTGACCTGTCCCAGTAAAGCGAGGTAGTGTGCGTGAAGTGAGCTTGTGTGTGAAATGGGGTAAATTGACAGAATCTGAAATTTTACCCACCGCTACCGTCGCCTTAAAGCGGTAACATACTATCGTACCGCACCGCGACCTTGGTGCCGCGCACCCATAAGTGAGAGCGAGAAAGAGATATTTCTTTCTCGCTCACACGTATGGGTGCGGCGCTCGGTGACCTTGGTGCGGTGCGGTAGTGTGTTACGGCTTTTAATTTTATTTCACATTTGACTTTGTAATTTGATGTATAAAGTAATTGCCCTTTCCAGTTGTATGCCTGAGTCATGGTCGCGTCGGTCGGTCCGCGGCGCGCAGCCCGAGTGCGCGGAGTGCGCGTCGCCGGCGCGGGCGCCGCGCGTGCCGCCGCCGCCCGCGCCACCCGCTCCGAGGGACTTCCCCGATCAGGTAAAGGAAGAATCATATTGATTTAAGATCTGATTCGACCAATTCACCTCAGATGTTCTCTTTGGTGTGAAATGTACCACCACACCATGAGACCAAATTCACATTCTCAAGCGCATGCTGCGCAAGCATTTCTTTGACAAACTTTCTTCTTCGTCAACTTAATGAGTCACACTAGGTATATATGTAAATATGTATAGTATCTATGTAGGTTTATTTGTATTAAGTATATGAGTAAGTTTATCAACATAATTTACATTCATATATATATATAGTCTTGTTCACAAATTCATTTACTTTAAAGACACTGCACCTACTTAATCTTTCTGGTTTGACCCATGGGTTGACTGGTAGAGAATGCCTTAAGGCATAAAGTCCGCCTTTTGTACCTTCATGTATTGTGCAATAAAGATTAAAAATAAATAAATAAATGTGTTCATAACATATGTTATGTTTCCAGGACTTTCCCTTCGGCACCCCGCCCGTGCTTCGCGAGTCTGACCTCAACTCGGTGCTTTCTGATCGCAGCAGCCAACAAGCCACTTCTAGTGTCTAAACTCTAAGACAGGGCTCTCCAAACCCCGGCCCGCGGGCCAAATCCGGCCCGCGACGCGTTCCAATCCGGCCCGCCGACACCCAAAGCAAGTGCTCACTGTCCGGCCCGCGGGAGCCAGGCTCCAGGGGTTCAGCATTCATTGAGAGTGGAACTGTTCCTAACCAGCAACCAGACACCGTCCCCCGGCGCAAAACCCGACGGTGGCCCGTGCGAAAGTTTCTGAGGCGCAATATGGCCCTCAGGTAAAAAAGTTTGGAGGCCCCTGCTCTAAGAGATTACAACCACTGTCTTTAGAGAGGAACTACCTTAAATACAACCTGTTTTGACAACCATCATCATCATCTTCCTCGCGTTGTCCCTGCATTTTGCCACGGCTCAAGGGAGCCTGGGGTCCGCTTGACAACTAACCCCAAGAATTAGCGTAGGCACTAGTTTTTACGAAAGCGACTGCCATCTGACCTTCCAACTTCCAACCCAGAGTGGAAAGTAGGCCTTATTGGGATTAGTCCGGTTTCCTCACGATGTTTTCCTTCACTGAAAAGCAACTGGTAAATATCAAATGATATTTCGTACTTAAGTTCCGAAAAACTCATTGGTTACCTACGAGCCGGGGTTCGAAGCTGCGACCTCCAGATTGAAAGTCGCACGCTCTTACCGCTAGGCCACCAGCGCTCTAACATTATAAACAACAATCTGGTGATATTATCTTTTGTCTTTTATTTACTATTATGATTTCCACGTATAATAATTATATAGACACCCGATATTATTACAAACAATTTGCTGCCTGATGTTAAACCTAGTTGCGGATGGATACCTTTAAAAGTAAGTAATTGTTTTTTTAAACAAAGATGACATAAAGTTTTCAATAATGAAGGTAGTTCCTGCCTAGAAAAGTGTTGCTAGAGGCAAAAAATTCCTAAAACTATTTCTACTACACTTACTTGTGTTCGTCACTGATATTTTTAAGCGCTTTCTACACGATGAGACCGCGAAAGACAAAACACGATCGTGTCAAAAATCTATATTACGCTTATCGTTGTTTTTGAAGCGAATTTATAAACCGTTTTAATAATTTGTATATAATATATATTAATGTTGATAATAGTTACATTTCAAGTTTCGGTTACTAGTTCAAATAACTACCTATGTACAACGTCCAAAATGTTATATACAGATAATATAAAGTCTCTCTTAAAGTCTAAAGTCTGTTAAGCTATCCATAGAGCCCATATAATATATGACTAAAATACCTAAATCATCATTAGTATCATTACGATTATATTTATGTCTATTTGTAAATTAGAGAGGGACAGAATATTTCATAGAGCATGTACCTGGAACCTATGTATTAATAGATATAGGTACATAGTAACAAACTATATAAAACGGTAAAACTATCAAAACGATTTCCTAATTGTGGAGGAGTAGGTTTTTTTTTTTTAATTATTAATTATCAATTATCGATTCAAATCTACTGATGATATTTAAGGGCACTCTACACGAGCTGAAATTATCAGAAATTAAGCACAGAAATGTCGATTATCACGGAATATTGTGTACGGCGCCATAAAAAAAACAGATAAGGTCAATACGAGTAGGTAAGTGTACTTGCATTTAGTGGCAAATGTATGAGCTTGTAGCTTGAGATGTGTGTATAATAAACACCAATGTGTAAACACTCCCAAATTCCCAATATGCAGGCCAGCCACAATGTGCTTATAATTTCTGATAATTTCAGCTCTTGTGGGGTGCGCCTTAAGCCCCCTCCAGACTATGCGCGTGAATCGCGGGCGAAGCCGCGAACGCGAGTGTGGAGTCGATTTCGCTGTCTGCGAAAATCGACTCCACACTTGCGTTCGCGGCTTCGCCCGCGATTCACGCGCATAGTCTGGAGGGGGCTTTAGTCAAGTGACTTTTATCACCGTTAGGTAGTACGCAATTGTTTCGTCTATCGTCGACTAAAACGTGTCTCTATCTAAACATGTGTACGACTACAAGTGCGACAGAGACGGATTCTTCATTCGCGGTGATAATGGTTAAAAGAAAAAGATTTAGTGTAGATTTTGCTAAATAATTTTATAGATATATAATTTACCCATCTTGCTATTGCTATAACGTGTTATTTTTATTATATTTAGTCTTATCTTTATAGTATTTAGTCTATTTATATAGCAATAAAAATGTCAAAGATTATGCACAAATGTGTACATACATGAAATGAAACGAATAAAACATTGACATTATACATACATTGTATAAATATGCGTATAAATCTCATTATACATACTTATATGAATATAGTAACTATCGAAAATGTCATTGTTTTTTTTGATGTTCATAATATATATAGATATACCCATAATAATATATTTAAAATGATAAGACATTTTGATTAAATCGAAGGAATTTATCGTACCTACGTAAAATAATTTTATATATGTATAATATTTAGATGTGGATTTTAAGTGTACTTAATTTATTTAATATAGATATATATTAACCAATTGATGGTAAAAGCAAGGAAATATTATATAAGATTTAATAGGGGTGTCGGGGGTTAATTTTCATTAAAATTACGAGAAAAAACGTTGGAAAATTAACCTTTTTTGGAAAAGCACGTTAAATTTATTATTGTGTCTTTATGGTAAATGAATCCTACTGGAAAGCTTAAAACGAAAGGATCGATCGAATGTCCATATCCTATTCTATATAAAATCGACTTTAATGGTGAACACTATTGTGGTCCCACTCTTCCACCATTTGAACAAAATGTGTAAGAATAGGACAAAATCTGTGTAACTTTTTAAAAAGTTGCATAGCATCACTGTCAAAATAATTGTCTGTCAAATGTCCTTTGGGTACATAGTTTAATTTACACTATACGCTTTATAAATTCTTTGATTAAAACGAATTATAATAAATAAATTATAAATATTGTTATCATTGATGTATATACAGTTTAAATAACATATAAGTGTAACTAGTATAAACATTTTTTTTAAATAATTTTTTGAATGTTTCGAAATTTTAGTGTAAAATTTATGTGGTTTAGTGATTAAATTTAATATATTATGTAGGTATGGGGCTATTCATAAATTACGTCATTTCAAATTAGGGGGGGGGGGTCTGGACATCGGATGACGGTAGCATGAAGTAGGAGGAAATGGGGTCATTTGAAGCATGATTTTTGGATGATTATAGGGGGGGGGGGTCCAAAATCGTCAAAAATCGATGACGTAATTTATGGACAGCCCCTATGTCACTTTTATATTTTGGCTGTAGTAATAGGTAGATAGCTTCTGAATTATTTAATTCAATAATTATTTATATTGACTTGGCAGCTATATAAACATATGTATATATAAATACTTGTACATACTAGTCTAAGTCTGGCCAGCCAGATTTCATAGTATCAGGGAATATATCATAATTTTTTATTCATTTCGTCCTAATAAATGCTAAGTGTATGAAAGAACGAGATATATTTAATTAAAAAAATGTCTGGCTTATAAAAACAACTCGAAAGATTCAATTCCGCAATATATATAGTATACGGATTGCATACTCATTGCCTGGGGCGTTGTCACGTCAGCGTCACATTAATCAAGTAATTTTTTTACTAGCCAGACTTTTCTATATTTGGCTAGCCAGACTTACCTGTACTTTAAATATAACTGTCATTCGACCACCATTTCCTAGGGTCTCGATTTTGTTGCCAGTGTAGACTATATAATGAATTCAGATGTGCTTACACGATCTGGTCAGAAAGTCAGAGCGTGTAAACTCATTTTAATAGATAGAACTATCCTCGTTGAGATTGAACATATTTTAACTGTCGAATAAGAAAATATAGGGTCACACTTAAAATTCACAACTCACATTATTATAAATAGATTAAAGTCAATTAAGGAAAAACACGATTAATATAAAATATAAAGATAATTAGACCGTGCTGAGTTGACAAAATCATTCCGGATTAAATTTGTCGTGGAAATTTTTAAATGAACGTATTATACATTCGAGTATGGAAACAATCAAAACCACCGGCAACATTAATAATCATTAAAGTGGTAACACACTATCGCACCGCACCGCGACCTTGGTGCGGTGCGATAGTGTGTTACGGCCTTTATATCAGTAGTCGGCAAGAAAAATCTGCAGCGGATTTAATAGCCCACGCAGTGCAGTGTTATTTATACGTCATAATTTCATAGAAGTTTGACGTTTAAAATGCGTGGGCTATCAAATCCGCTGCAGACTTTTCTTGGTCTGACTCTACAATAAGGCGGCAAATTTAAAAATACAGGCACGATGGGTATGACTGGATTTTATTCAAGTTATTGTATTGGTGTTGCCAGTATTTGCCTGTGGATAAATTAAACTAAAGGCCGTAACACACTATCGCACCGCACCGCGACCTTGGTGCGTCGCACCCATAAGTGAGAGCGAGAAACAGATATCTCTTTCTCGCTCTTACTTATGGGTGCGACGCACCAAGGTCGTCGTGCGGTGCGATAGTGTGTTACGGCCTTAAACCTACTCGATAGAGACGATAGGATAAATCAATAAAATGTATACCTACAGATCTAAATGTGATGCAAATTAAAAACCATGCCAGTTAAATAAAATATGTAACTACTTCAAATGCCAAGCATTTCCACAAACGCTTATTAATCTATACTGGGTCAAGCAGATCTTGTCAGTAGAAAAAGGCGGCAAATTTGAAAAATGTAGGCGTGAAAGGATATCGTCCCATAGAAAATTTGAATTTCGCGCCTTTTTCTACTGACAAGATTTGCTTGACCATCTATACATGCCTTGTTATGCCTTCCTTCTGACTTCTATCGATATAAAGCACCCATCTCTTTCTAAAGTGTAAGTGCGACAAGGACAAAGCCAGTAAATGTAGGTACACTATTTTTAAGTAGTTTTGGCACAAACTTGTTTAAAAAAAACACGTATCTTTACTTAGACGAGGGTGGTTTGGTAGGCAGGGTCACTACCAACTACGCTAGGAGGTCGTTAAGTATAGCCAAATATCTATTTTTTTCGCACTCTAAAGAAAAGGATGGGTGTTTTATAGTTTTTCATTTTATTTAATTTTTTTGAAACATATTTGTTTCTTTACTTTTTATAAAAAGAAGTCAGTTGGTTCCTTACCTCCTAAAATGATTACAAAACCGATAAAATTCTTAATTTCTTAGAAAATCACATACAGCTATTAACTACACAATTTTTGTAGTGTCGATGTGTTTAAAATATTATTTCAATTCGCTTGCTCAAAACTGTTGAATTTCTAAATTACCTTAAGAATGCACGAAAATTAGAAAGAAAAGGAAAGTGTAGAAGTCACAAATCAAAAACATATATTAAAAACAGGGAGGCGTATCGTAAAACCGAATATTGCTCTTCTTTAGTCCTGGTAACACCATTGAGTTGTCATGTCATAATAATGTTGCCAATTTCTGGCAGTAAAAGCCGTAACACACTACCACACCGCATCAAGATCGCGCTGCGGTACGGTAGTGTGTTACGGCTATAAAATTGCAGTTTTTAGCTTTATAATATGCTCAGGCTAGCAACTGGATGATGACGTTTAACTATTTGGTGATAAGGCTCAAAATACTAAGCAACTATTGATAAGTGCACCCGTATTAGATAGTACCTCACTTTCTATATATAAATTATCTTCGGCCAATGATCGATCACGGACTGATCTAATAACATTCCTCGTAAAAGACAAAATATGAAAAGTAGGTTCAGGTTACCAGAGGGCCTACCGCGAACCACGTTCGACGTGTTGCCTGTCTGTCGCACTTGGAAATTCGTACGTGTGACAGGGAAGTAACACGTCGAACGTGGTTCTCGGTAGGCCTTCAGGTCTGAACTATGTTTCATTTTTATCATATTATATTACTATAGGCAGCTATAGGTAGACCAAATCGGACTCATTTTGATACAAATTTAGTCTGCTTACTTCCTTTGTGTGACTTTTGCTGTAACTTATAAGCCTATAGTGTAAATAACATTATTTGCGGTATTTGACACATTATGACTGACGTATATAGAGATGTAACTAACGCAAATCGATTGTCACAGCAAGCGATTACGATTGGATGGCACGTAGACTGAGGTATCGAATTGTGACGTATAATGAATTTTTATTTGAGATTTAAATAAAGCTAGAATTATATGGTTTTCCCGACCAAGTTTTAATACACCGACCGAGTAGGTCGCACCCATTGTCAAAATTGAAACTAACTGGGGATCTATTTTAAAGTTTATTTATGTTATTTCTGTGTCAAATTTGTTGTCTGTTAGGTGACGATAAATATATCCATATTTACAGTTAATTATCCACCTTTTCCTTATTTTTATTAAAAGAAAAATGAAAAATTCATATCGATTTACTTAGACGACTACCGATTCATAACGGTGGTGTCCGGCCAACCCTAAAATTAAAAAAAAAAAGACGTAGAACGTAAACGTTCGCAGTGCAGTTGTTTTCCTTTGTGATTTCGATGTGCAAAACATTTTACGTAGTATTGCTGTTGTGAGTGACAGACGTCAAATACCGCAAATAATGTTATTTCCACTATAGTAGGGAAAACAGTCAAAATCAAAAAAGGATCCGAGCATTCCATGGTTTTTCAAGGAGGTATTTGTTAGTGACCCGATGACTAAGCGTCATGAGGATTAGCTCAGTTCGTGCGATGGCCACTATTGCCACTGAGTATACCAATGTAAAATATGTGCTGGTAAACATTAATTTTCCGAATTTCATGGAAGCATCTTAGAAATATCTCAAAAGTTCCTATAAAGAAGTTCAAAAACGTTTTGTCTTGATTTTTTTTATATCCGAGTTCTTTTACAACTTTTTGCCTTCATAGGCTGCCGTTACCGCTTTAAGGCCCCTGTACACAATGGGCCAGCGTGGGCCAGTCTGGGGGACGCATTTATGCGTTAGAGGGAGAAAGTGATATTGCTATCTCATTCTACCCCATGGCTGCGTCCCTTGGACTGGCCGGCGCTGGCTCATTGTGTACAGAAGCCTTTACAATCAGGCAGACATTGCTCTTATTTACCATAGTGGTATCTAAAGACAAATAAATAATTGCAAGCAAATATTTGACATTGGTATAATGTCTTCGATGTACCTACAAATACTTATCTATCTATAGGTAACTTATCTGTTTTATTTTTTGATATAACTGTGTTCTAATACTTATAGGCTATAGATTAAACCAAGTAAGAATCTTATGGTGTCCATTTAAATTCTACCATTGGCATCTTAAATTATAACTGAATTTTGTAAGAACCGACAACACTCATATAACAAAGTTGTATTTAAAAATAGAAATCGTTTATTCCTTATCGTTAGGAGCTCAGAGAACAGTAACAAAATGGACGATTTAATCACAGAAACGAACAAAACGGACAATTTAATCACAGAAAAGTAACAAAACTGACAATTTAATCATAAAAAGTAACAAAATGGACACTATAAGTTACTTACTAACGCCAAGCGTTCCACGATGTGATTCCTCTAAAAAATTACCTTCATTATAATCATTATACTTACTAAATATGCAAGAACTTTAGTAGCAGCAGAAATTGCATTCCGAATTCCGAAAGCCTACAAGAAAAATTAAATGTGTAAAATTAGTATTGAAATTTGTTACCTAATTAATGTCATTAACGGGTCTAACGCGATTAAATTTAATTATTTTACCTTTTTCCGACGTTTCAGCCAGATACGGACGGAAGACTTCCGTGGCCACAGCTAGTGCTACTGCAACAGTCTAATAGAGGTAGACCAAGAAAAGACTGCAGCAATTTTGATAGCCCACGCAATGCAAGTGTTATTTATACGTCATAATTTCATAGAAGTTTGACGTTTAAAATAACACTTGCACTGCGTGGGCTATCAAAATCGCTGCAGACTTTTCTTGGTCTAACTCTAGTAGGCTTACCACGATTGCCTTAGCAGTGTCAAACTGACATTCGTTAACGTCTGCGTAACATACTTTATGTTATACGCACACCTTATGTCAGTGTCGAACAGTTCGACTCGAACTGGTGGTAGTCATACAGGACATTAATGCTAAGAAATCAAGAGCGTTTTTTGATGATTTCAAACATTTCGGTTGTTTAATGTTTATAATCTTTCGCTAGTACAGCTTGGCAATTAGAGTAGAAATTAAAAAGTGGCAACACTGTAGTGTCATCCCTTTCAAACCAATATATAAGAAAACGGGACGACACTACAGTATTGCCACTTTTTAATTTCTATTATTTTTTGCCAAGCTGTAAAAAACAATCCTTTAGCTATTAAAATTAAGTTTATGTTTCTATATAGGCACTTGGAATGTAATAATTATTGCTAAAAATTCTCTTGTAATTATAATATAAAACCATGTAGTTGTGAATTCGGCGTTGTGTTTATTTTGACATTTTATCAATAAAAGTTGAAAGTATGATTGTTCGTTATATTTTGAAATTTTAATTGAAATAAATCAAATTGAGAAAATGGCTATTGGTTTCTTATTTACCTAATATCCTTTATAGACTTAGTTTTTTTTTAATTAGATAGATAAAGAATAGAATAGAAAATAATTTATTTGAAACAACACATAACAATCTTAAAATTAATACAGACAAACATGTAACATAGGTTATGTAATTGGTTGTTCCAAAGAGGATACCACTCAGCATGTGTCGGAGCATTTAGTGCAACGACGCTGATTTTCAGTGGACCCTTGAACTTATAAAATAAGAAATAAAACAATACTAAAAACAATGCGTAAAATAATAATGGCCGGCATAAAAACAGAATTAGAATTCTTCCAAAAACAGGTACTTAGAATGGGAACAGAGATGAATGAGGAATGTATTTGTAAAACTTTAAACGATAAAATAAAAAGACACAGGCGACTAGGAGTGAGAAGTTTGATGTGTGATAAGATGATGTTTTAATTCATAATTAGCCACATTATTAAAGAATTACCTTTACTAAGCTCTGGACATAGGGCTTGCAATCCGGATATCCGGATAACCGTTTTATCCAGATATCCGTCTAATTTACTATCCGGATTTAGATGAGGTTGATATCCGGATAAAACGAATAATTCGAATACCATTTATGACAAAAATATCATTTAAATTTATAAGAAAATTGTTTCAAAAACGTTGAAAATTATAACGTTAACGGTGTCGGTTGATTTATTTATTTATTTAGATACATTTTTACGGTATGAAAACTGATTATTTAAGTATTTCTCCTTGATTGTTGTCTACTCCCTTATTTTTTAAAATATTTGGGAACAATCTTCTGGGATCGACCTAGCTCCGTAAAACGTACAACGTACGTAACTTTGAATGTACTCCTGTCAAACGCGCTGCGCTGCATTATTGTTAGCGTCTGAATACATTATTAATAACGTGCGAAAAGAACTAAAATGGGTCCAACGGAGGAGAACTTCGGTTGATATTAAACTGCTGAACGAGATGCAGTATCTGTTTAGCAGATATGGTAAGAAAGTTTTAGCATTCTGCATTTGAATAAATCTGTAATATTTCAGCAGTTAGAAGACGTATTCGATTCTCTAAATATCATCGAAACCACGGCCAGTACCATATGTCAATAAGACGCCAATTTCTTAACTGAAGAAGAGTTTGACCATTATTATATACTTAATTCATGGTTGTTAAATTTTAATAAAATAACGCCAAATAACTTGTGATCATCTGAAGTCACTTAAGAAATAGTAGAGTGAAGCTCCCTCCCTTTTCATTAAGCAAAAAAACCTGATACGGATAATCGTCAATATTGAAGAACCGGATAGTTGCAAACCATACTTTGTAAAATTTTAAATACTTACTCTACCCTGCCTTTACATTTTGGAGACTTGCAAATTTGTACATAAATACACAGAAATTTACACAAAACGAGGAGACATACCCTCGTCCTACCCATCTAGATATTAAGCGGAGGGTTATAAACTATATATTGTTAAAAAATAAAATTTGCCGAAGGTTGGTTGTCATGTCACAGTAAAGCTTCAGAGAAAAAAAATTACCAAGTGAAATTCGGACACTAAAATTTCGACGAAAAGGTAGAATTCCTAAAAATACCTTATTAGCATTTGCTGTTACGCAACCTTTTATACGTAAAATTTGATTTTAATAACATTTTTTATAAAGTTCGTGAGAGTTTTGTTAAATACAAAGCAAGTATTCGAATTATCCGTTTTATCCGGATATCCGGATAGTAAAATTATAAATATTCGAAATATCCGGATACAAAAAATGGACGGATAATGCAAGCCCTATCTGGACACTATCACACCGTCGTTAAGAACATCAAAAACAATTTTACAAAAACTTTAAAAAGTATTACAATAATATTCATAAGAGTTGTAGCATCGGCAATTTTATAACATTTTTTGCATATTCAGAATGTGTTTTTTGTACTTAATTTTAAATGTATGAACAGTTGATGAATTGCGTATAGGTGGCGGTATATTGATTTCCAGCACTTATCTCAGTTTATTTCAGCTTATAATTCATATATGAGCTAATAAACTTCGACAGATACTGTGGAGAACAGCACAGAATAGGGAGGAATGGGAAAAACTGGGGGAGGCCTTTTCCGCACACGCGACATGCAAATAAAAATATTAGATTGTAAAAACAATGAAAGTGTAAAACAAAAATGCATGAAATAAAGGCTATTGTTTGAAAAATTGTTTTGAAGATTCAAAATGCAATGGACTGGAAGGCCATTTTATAGGTCTCCGGGTGGCTAGAGATTAAGCAACTGCTCCTGACCTCTCAAATATACTAGTACAACCCGCTGCCACTCTTTGCAGACCCGCTCTGACTTGATGATGTCACTAACGGATATGTAACTCAGCACTTCTCTCCAGCACTCCTCGTTCAAGTAATCTAATATGGTTGGCGCGTCTCCTAATAATCTAATATGGTCGTATTCTGACATCTGCAAATTTGTTTATTTATTTATAGCCTTATTTCAGAATACATTTTTTTTTTACTATATCTACAGTTTTCCTTTATCTACATTCTACGATAACCCATTCTGTGTGCCTTTGGGGAAAGGCCCAATTCTGAAGACATCTGCAAATTAAGGTATTTTAATGTACATAGTGAGATGATTATTATTAATGTATATAACTTACAAACCTCAATTAGTTAAATTATTGTAAAATAAAATAGATGTTATATACAAAAGTATAAACTACTTGCAAGAATGGTTGCCTCGGGAGACTATAGGGCTGGCGCTTACCTCTCCCAGCGCATATCGCTAGCAATACAGAGAGGTAATGCAGCCAGCATTATGGGCTCAATGCCGCAGGCGGAGGTTTTAGAAAGGGATATTCTTTTTATAAATTCTTCTTCGTATTTTCATTTATTTTATTAGTATGTTTTAGTTTTAGTATATAATACAATAAGTAATAGTTTAAAAAAAGTACCTTGGTGATTCTTAAATTATGCAAAAAGTATTTTTTTCTTGTAAGAACATAATGAGAAAAAAATAATATGGTATATTTTGTTAAAACTAGGTAGCAACTTTTTCGTTATAGATAATGGTATGATGCAAGACTTATTTATCTAAATATTACCTTGTACTTGATGACAGCATCAGCGTTTATTTACTTAAATTATTTTAAGTTACGTTTATCAAGTATATAACTACTGTAACTAGCTCCTTGTATTTAAGCTTAGTCTGTATCTAAGATTTTCCGGAGTTACATTTGTTGTTATCGCATATTTTTTTGACACTCTTTTGTATTTACACCACTGTAACAACATGTAACAATCTGCTGCAAGAAATCTGCTCTTAAATTCTATACCACTGTTTTCACGAGACCCATACAAGATCTCCTAAGACCTAAAGAAATTCGGTGTAAATAAAAATATACCTTGTTATTTACGGTGTAAATTATAATACAAATGTTATGACTCAAACTTCTAAACAACATGAAAAAGTTTATGAAAACTTGAATTTGTTGTGATTTTTTTTGTTATGACATTGACATAAAAAAAAAGTCACTACAACGGGTGCGTTCAGGGATAGCGCCGAAGCACCGTGCATCATACAACAATGCTGGTAAGTGTACGAGGCCTTTAAATCTGTCACAATGTCACCCATGGCTGTATACTCGCGAGTCTATGCCCGAGCAACATAAACAAATTTATGACATAAGAAAAAAAAACATTGCATTGTGTTTTATTGATTTTCCGTCGCCGAACTCTGGAATTCCATCGGAATAGCCCAGTTTTCCCTTGTAATTTAATATTAACGCACAAGCTAGCTAGTTATAAGAGAAAAGGTTTTCAGGAGCCGCCCATTGCTCTAAAACGTCGTCCCTTTTACCTGTTTACCGGGGCGTAACGCGGCCTGGCTGCGATTAGAATTTATTAACTCTAGTTTCTTGAAAAATATATTGTTGTAAGTGAAAATGAGCACTACAGCATTGCAGGAGTCTGCTGTTAAGGAGAGTTTGTTTCAATTTATTACTAAGAACGTCCCCTCGGCGGACTTGAACGTTATTGACGATATAGTACTATCTTATGTGATTTCTTTCGTGGAGGAATCTTCACAAGATCCCTGCTTCGATGTCGAAGGTAAATACTTTGAAAATGTTATAAATTTATAGATAAATAACTAAACTAGGTCTTGGGATGGAAATTATGACGATAAACTACCTATTTTCGTTTAAATAAACTTCCTAATTTGCATTTTGTGTCAATGATTCTAGTGGGTTCACATTATTTTTATAAATTACTTTATAAACTGAGTAAATGCAGTTTAGGTAATAATGTATAATGCATTTACACTTTATTTAAATAGAGCTAAAAATATGTATACAAACTTTTACACAAAATCAATAGGTATGAATTGAAGAAAACAAGTTGTATAAATCAGTTGATTTCAGTTGTATTCCTTTAAAACATGTATTCTCTAATCTACAGCTGGATAATAATCGGCTAATATGAGAAAATAACTGTAAAAATAAATTTACAAAAATCAATCAATATAGGGTGGAGTCAGCTGCACCTATGTTGTTAATTTTGTGAGCAGTAGGGTAAATGTCACAAAAAATGTAATTCTTAGTGAGTATTCCTCCAGTATATTATGAGTTCCATCACAACAAAAGATTAAGAGAGAATAATTATTTATTGAATTAAAGTTTGACATTTGACTGCATGTGTATCATACAGCTGCAATTTTTTCATTAGAAACAAATTGGTTTTCAGGAAAATGTTAATAGGGAAGAGAATGATATAAATAAATGAATATGAATAAATGATTATTCAAAATATAAAGCAAATGAATACTAATATCTGTATATCTAAACAAATTTCCTACCAGCCAGGGCACACCTTTATATTGGTACTATTGGTAGGCCTAGCGCCACTTGCACCATCCCACTAACCTAGGGTTAACCGGTTAAACCTGGAGTTACCATGGTTACCAGTACAATTTGACACTGGGTTAACAGTTTAACCGCTTAACCCCGGGTTAGTGGGATGGTGCAAGTGGTGCTTAGTAAAATAGCAAGGGCACAGTAGAAAGCTTTAGTTATATACTTAATCAATTCTCTATCATATTTCTTATCTGTCTTCTAGGGTTCATAGAGATGATGGCGGCGTACGTGCCGCAGTTCGCCAACATTGACGTGGAGCGCGTGTGCTCCTGGGTTGTAGACCTGGAGGCCCTGCTCACGAGCGAGGAGAGCGACCCTCCGTCTAGCCACGGTTAGTTACTTTAGCTACATAATTTTGGCCACTTTAACCTCTTCTATACTGATATCTGGATTCAAAATTCAAAAATGCATTCTCAAGTGGTGTTGCGGCCTCAAGGGCTCTTTCACAAGTCATTATAACATTTACAGTGACATCATAATTATAGTGAGATGAAAAATAGCAACTTTTATAAATCCCTTTCTAACTAACACAAATTACAAAATGACAGATAAGGACAAACATTAACGAGGGTTTGTTACACTTAACAGATTATTGTTTATAAATTTTACATAATTTTAAATAAATGTTTGACATATCGGTTGCAGACCGAATAACAGAAATGCCGACTTTAACATCATCATTATTACTAGAGATTTTCATGAAAAACTTGAAATGAAACCTAGCAAGCACTTACTTAAATATCAAAAACAGTTTGCTGGATTTAAATACTAATAGTTCCAATTTCCACTCTTAATCCGTTTTTAGACACATCTACTACAGCTAGTGTCTGAAAGTTTGTAGGTTTTGGGCGGGATTAAAGATAATACTAAGTTTTTAAATTATTGTGTAGGGTGCGTGAAAAATGACAATACTTCGCCCAATAAGCTTCCAATAAGAATAGGATTAGATTATTCTAATCGAAATTGGTACACGACAACATTCAGTGTCCATTTAGGGTCTATTTTTTTTTATAAGTTCTTTATTTAACATAATGTATTACAAGGTAATTACTAAATCTAGTGTACATTTGCATCCTAGACAGTAATATCAATAAATTAATATAGTTTAGTGAGCTATAGGCGCTCATTATAAACTTTTTAGGGTCTATTGCTTCTCTTGTAATCTTTAGGTATTTAAAAGTAAATCTACCCTCAAATGGCTCATTAAGCCAGTTGAGGGTAGATGAATACATTACATGATCAAATAATGTAGGTTAAAGTCAGGTCGTTCAGTGACTGATCCAGGCGGTTTTGTATTTGGTTAACCAATGAATGTTATAACTACCCCAAAATGGACAAATTGTTTGTTTACTTTTATTTAAATACCTAATGATATGGACTATAGTGCACAATATGTAAACAGGCCGCTTGGAATAATAAAAAAAAAAATAAAAAAAAATAAAAAAAAAAGAATAAAAAAATAAAAAAGCCCTTTATTCATTGTAACGTGTTTACATAAAAAAATTTAAATAAAACTATGACTTATAATATGTGTTGTTACTAATGAATCCCTAGTGGGTAAAGGCCTCCTCCATTGCTGCCCATTTGTGCCTGTCTTGTGCTGTCGCCATCCAGTCTGTGCCGGCTGTTCTTTTTAAGTCTTCCTCCCAACGCATTTGTGGTCTGCCCCGGCCTCTTTTGCCAAGTGGACCTCTCCATTTGGTGACTATTAATGTCCATCTCTTATCTGTAAGCCTTGCTGTGAATATGGCCGCTTGGAATATGTCCTTTGAAATTATAAGTACTTACAAGTGCAACCTAGATTTGCTTGAAGTCCTTATGTCAAGGTTTCAACAACTTGTTCCCAGCTACCTTGAAGGCGTAAAATCTAGTCTATAGCTAGTTTTATGTCCTTCATAGACTGAAAACTTTATTGTCTTGGTTACTTGACTTAGTTGACTTGTAGTAAAGTGATTGCGCTGTAAGGCATATCGATGTAGAATGTCCTGGGCCAGGATGGCACGATTATTTGATTTATTATTAACAATTGTGTCCCATTTCGGCCTCATTTTATTACAAGCTTTTATTTAACTAGGAATATATGTACCTAACTATGTTTTCATCACACTCGCTCAGTAAATGTGGATTTGCACGCAGGTCTAGCGGGAGTTATAGAAAAAGCGTTCTCCCTAGGGAGTTATGAAGTTTCTAGTGCCATAATAAACAGTTTTTTGTCTTTATACTTAATTTTTGTATCACAAGTGTGATGAAAAACATTGTGTGTAACTTGGGGCGTAATAATATTGCAAACTCGAGTCTATAAATCGCTCCGGCAAGCCGTCGCGATTTAACTTACTCTTGTTTGCAATATTCAACTTACGCCCCATGTTGCACAATGTACTATTGTATGGGTCAAATCTTGCAAGTTAAACTTGACCCACTTCCTGGTTTTGATAAAGCTGAAAATTTGCATTACATATGGATGAGTATGCAATATTATGGTACCATCGAGCTGATCTGATGATGGAGACAGGAGGTGGCCATAGAAACTGTGATAAAACAACGCATCCTAATTGTGTTGTGCAGAATTGTCTCAATGAGTTAAATTGCCTGTGGAAAGAAAACTTCAGTGAGTGATAAAAGCTTGTGCCAAAAATGATTTTTTGCCGACAACTAATTTCACTCATCTCGGTTTGGTGCTACTTCTGGCGATTCTCTCAAAAAGAAGTTCACCATTTCTGACAAGGTCTGCCGGGTACGAAAATAAGGTTTCAGCGCCAGCTAATGGAAAAAGTTGGAGAAGACTTAATGACTACATATTCCATTACTATTATAACTTGTAAGTTCTTGTTACAGAGGAGTCGTCGAGCAGCAGCGACAAGCTGACGATGACTCTTCACACCCTGAGCGAGATGCTGCCAACGGCCACCAAGCCCAGCCGGTGAGATGATCAATAATTCCAGTAGTTACATCATTAAGTAGAGTTAGACCCAGAACAGAACCCAGACCCAGAGCAGATCCCAATGCGTCCTCACAAACGGCAAAGAGGGTGAACGCTGGAGTGGGTTTAGTGGGTAGGGCGAAATTCTCCCCCTCTCTCGCCAGGAGAGGGGAAAGGAGCGGCGAGTCCCACACATCGTGCGTAAATGCATTCCCACAGTGCTCTGTGGGACCCAGAACAAGATGAAAGGATGTAGTGCTAAAGGACATGAAAAAAAAATTTACTATATTTGACAAAACGCAGTTCTAATGCATGAAATTAAGAATACTTAAAGAAACTTTTTAAATCAACATTAGCGATTTTAGTATGTTCGTTAACAAGTCAAGCATTGAAGATTACATTAAATGTAGCATTTCATTATTTGTCGTAGTCAGATAAACTTCGGTATAGTTGAATTATCGAGAAGATGGAATTGCATTTGTAGTGGTTGTATGCTGATAGTACAAGAAAATAGAAAATTCAAATATAGAATGCCTGTAAACAAACAATACTACTACATATGCAATTCCACGCTCTCGATGATACGACTATAGCCTATGTTCCAATGCCGCGAATTCGAGTTGAAACGGTATATTTTTAAATGCTTATTTAATTTAAAATATTTTGCTATTGTTTAAGAAAATCTCTTTTCCTCTTCTTTACTCGTGTTTGGAAACTAGAAACAACTCTGTTCCAGCTCTCATTCAAGCTCCGAGAGCTCCGAGGAGGCCGAGCGTCAGCGGAGCCTGCTGGAAGCCGAGGATCTGCCCATGCTCGCTGCTCAATGCGCGGTGCTGCATGAGATGTTCCCGAATACCTGCGCTATGGAGGTAAGATTGACAAATACAAATGTTTTACATACAGGGTCAAGGGATAATCAGGATCTTCTATATAACCATAGAGAAAAAAATACATAGAGTGCTCACTTTATACATCAGTTTTAGTACATATAATACATCTAGCATCGAGTAGCGGAATTATCAGTACTGCGACTTGACAATAGATGTTGCGACGACCGAAAAGTCTAATGCTCAACAATTTACGGCTAATATTATAACCGGATTAACCGGAACTCTATTTTGAACGACTTCTAGTTTTAATATTAGTTGTAAATTGTTGTTCAATACAATTTTCGTGAGTCGCGACACTAGAGAATTCTCGTACCTATCACTGTCTCGCGGTACTGATAATCCCGTTACTCGATGCTAGATGTCGACTGCGAATATTATAGTCGTTTTGATACCATAACTGATGTATGGAGACTATGGAGTGAGCACTCTATTCTTACTGTATTTCTCTATGATATTACATCGTAACCGCTTGCATCGAAGACGCTACTCAGAGTAGTGGCGATAGTATTAGGACTCAGGACCCCGTGGTGTGGAATATAGTAAAAGTGACTTTGAGATGACGAGCTCTGAGGAAGCCGAGCGTTAACGAAGCCTGCTAGAGACCAAGTGATAGTGGGTCAGTGACCAGGGCCATGGAGCGCTGCGCTGCGCCATTTAGTAATTTGTTTATATTTTTGCAGTAAAACCTATTTATAGCTTGATTTACAAAAACGTTTTCTAATTAGAAACCTCCGAATCCAAATGCAATATAATTGTGGGTGAGCAAAATAAAGGTAGTACAAAGTAGAATGTGCAAAATATTATATTTACATTTTAGGTAGCCGCATTTAGAACAAACCTTGGTTAAACCTGACTTACAGATAAAGCACTGCGTGTCGATCGCTTGCGGCGACGTGGAGCGTGCGGCGGCGACATTGCTGCACCGCCGCGAGCAAGGCCAGGCGCTGTCGGCCGCCGCCCTGCATCAGGCTAGCAAGACTCCGCTCTGCGACGACTCGGAGCTCAAGAACCGTATCATCGCTCGGTAAGTACTACAGAAACAGCTTTTGGGTTCCGTAACCTTATTACTAAGACTCCACTGTCCGTCTGTCTGTCACCAGGCTGTATCTCATGAATCGTGATGGGTTCAGTTGAAATTTTCACAGATGATGTATTTCTGTTGCCGCTATAACAACAAATACTAAAAAGTACGGAACCCTCGGTGGGCGAGTTCGACTCGCACTTGTTTTGTTTTTAATTAGATAACCCTTCTGCAAAAAGAATCACTCACGAAATCTCGCTTTCCCATTGGACAACCTCCCTCCTCCCTATATGTGCACTTCTGCAGCTGGTCAACCAAGAAGAATAAGAATAATAAGATAAAGAAAAGAATAAAAAATTAAAAAGATAAGGTAAAAATTTGTCAGCTGTCGCTCTCCATCAGGCCTGCAAGACTCCGCTATGCGATGACTCGGAGTTGAAGAACCGTATTTTTGCGCGATATGTCAGACTCCTGGGGCCCATTTCTCAAAAGCTTGTAACGTGTAATTGTCACTTATTGACAGCTTTTGTTAGAAAGGGACTTCCACATGTATTACAAGTTACAAGCTTTTGAAAAACGGGCCCCTGCAGCTAGTAAACTAACTGACGTGAGCAAAGACAAGCGCTGTTCGTTATTGCCCTCCATTGAAACCGAAGATCTGTATTGTTGCTCCGTGAGTCCTATTGTCTTTCAGGAGCGCCGTTTGGTTCGGGGCTTACTAGTTGACATCGTTGGGATATGATCGCTTTGTCTAAGCCTAGCTATTCTCTATAGGTGACTCGCCATCAGCAAGACCCGCTCTGGACGGCGATTTTCAATCGCTCGATTTCGTCACTCGAAAATCGGTGGAAAACAGCGAAATGCTATTTTTTTTTTGAAATACGAGCGATAGAAATTGGGAATCTAGTGGTATTGACCACTTATTTTCAATTCTATTGGTACAATTTAAATGCCTGTAGTGGAGATATTATTGAACGAAATACACGAAATCATGCGGTCGAAATTCAAAAATCGGCCCCCTACGATGACTAGGAACTACGGAAGTCTTATTGACTCTTTTGGTAATACCATTCAGTTCGGGACTTCCTGGTTTGGCCTGGTGCTGCCGTTAGGGTACCTCCGCTAAACCTAGTCTTTTCAGCTACTGCACTGACATATGATACAAAGCTCTTTCGGCTGAGCTCGTACAGTCAACATTAAATTTTACTTATTATTTCGAGAGTGTTAAAAACGAACTTATGTATAAAATAAAACTAAAAACGAATAACTACATAAACTAAAATGCCCCTTTGGCATGGCGCCGAGGATGCTGGCAGCATTTTTCCGCTGTATTGCGATGCTAATACGTTGCGCGAGAAAGCTGTCAGCTTTTCAGTCGCCAGTGAAGCCGACTAGACTTTTCCGGAGTTGGATAGCTCTTTAAAGAGCTGTAGAGCGTTAGGACCCCACGGGCCAAGGGTCTCAACCCCAAAGGGCATGAAAGTATACTCGGGGCCGAGCTTTCGTGAGTTAACATGAGTATTGTTGTTTTAGCTACTCGTATGTGGACAAGAACTCGGAAACGAAGGAGCACAAGCCACTGGCGCCCAAGATGGAGCCGAAAAAGATGGTCCGTTACCGCGACAACAAGATAGTGTCGCTCAAGGGCGAGCGGTACACTGAGGTGAGTGTGACATGGTTACATACATCACAAACAGTAGGTGAAGTTAGCACAAGATGGTCCGCTACCGCGACAACAAGATAGTGTCGCTCAAGGGCGAGCGGTACACTGAGGTGAGTGTGACATGGTTACATACATCACAAACAGTAGGTGAAGTTAGCACAAGATGGTCCGCTACCGCGACAACAAGCTCGTGTCGCTCAAGGGCGAGCGGTACACTGAGGTGAGTGTGACATGGTTACATACATCACATACAGTAGGTGAAGTTAGCACAAGATGGTCCGCTACCGCGACAACAAGATCGTGTCGCTCAAGGGCGAGCGGTACACTGAGGTGAGTGTGACATGGTTACATACATCACAAACAGTAGGTGAAGTTAGCACAAGATGGTCCGCTACCGCGACAACAAGATAGTGTCGCTCAAGGGCGAGCGGTACACTGAGGTGAGTGTGACATGGTTACATACATCACAAACAGTAGGTGAAGTTAGCACAAGATGGTCCGCTACCGCGACAACAAGATCGTGTCGCTCAAGGGCGAGCGGTACACTGAGGTGAGTGTGACATGGTTACATACATCACAAACAGTAGGTGAAGTTAGCACAAGATGGTCCGCTACCGCGACAACAAGATCGTGTCGCTCAAGGGCGAGCGGTACACTGAGGTGAGTGTGACATGGTTACATACATCACAAACAGTAGGTGAAGTTAGCACAAGATGGTCCGCTACCGCGACAACAAGATAGTGTCGCTCAAGGGCGAGCGGTACACTGAGGTGAGTGTGACATGGTTACATACATCACAAACAGTAGGTGAAGTTAGCACAAGATGGTCCGCTACCGCGACAACAAGATCGTGTCGCTCAAGGGCGAGCGGTACACTGAGGTGAGTGTGACATGGTTACATACATCACAAACAGTAGGTGAAGTTAGCACAAGATGGTCCGCTACCGCGACAACAAGATCGTGTCGCTCAAGGGCGAGCGGTACACTGAGGGAGCTGAGCACTTTAGAGTTAGACCAAGACAAGTCTGCAACGATTTTGATAGCACACGCATTTTGATAACTTCTATGAAATTATGACGTATAAATGACACTTGCACTGCGTGTGCTATCTAAATCGTTGCATTCTCTTGGTCTAACTCAGTATAATTCCAAAACCTCCGTGGCAACGGGAATGCAGTTATTTTTAGCCACTGTGTATATAGCGAATAGCGGGAGCATAGTTCACTAATGTTTGGTAGACCTAAGTTCTTCTAACTCGCCACAACCGGATGCTCTACCAGTGTGATAACCGACGAAAAGCAAAAAAATGTGCAATACATTATATCGCCAAAAATTCCAGGTACCAAGGTCCGGAGTCGACGAGGAAAACTTGAAAAAGCCCAAAAAACAGCACTGCCCTTAACCATTACAACCACATCAGTACCGGGCCCGCCCTGCCCCCGGCCCCTGCGGCCCTAATCCCCCCCTCATGTGTAGCGTTCATTCCCTCCCCGTACTGATTTTGGTTTTAATGATTTTAGTGATTAAGTTTACTATTATGCTCTCTCTTGACAGTATTATTTCAAATAGGTCTTTTATTAGTGAGAGTTGCGAATCGCGACGGGGTCTGACGCGCGGTCGGTTAAGATTTTTATATGGTTTTAGTGTATAGTTTGTGTGTGCGGGTTGACGTCGAAATGTGGATCAATTTGGTCAATTATTTTCCTTTTGTCGTATTAAAATATGCGAGAAACTGAGTGAAATCTCGTATCGCCATTTTAAGAGCTTATGATGCATATTTTGCATCAAAATTGACAGATGCTCACCTCTTGGGTCTTATGATCTGATGGCATTGGCTTGGGTTTAGATGTCTGAGCGGACGCTAGGTTTCTGCAGTATGATATATGGATTACGGAAAACGTAAAGACGAAGACAATCTTCATTAAAGATTTCTTGTCCGAAATAAAATATTTTCGAATTTTATTTTAATTATATAAACTACGTACGTTGACGACCGGTCTGGCCTAGTGGGTAGTGACCCTGCCTATGAAGCCGATGGTCCCAGGTTCGCATCCTGGTAAGGGCATTTATTTGTATGATGATACAGATATTTGTTCCTGAGTCATGGTTGTTTTCTATGTATTTAAGTATTTATATACATATTATATATATCGTTGTCTGAGTACCCACAACACAAGCCTTCTTGAGCTTACCGTGGGGCTTAGTCAATTCAATTTGTGTAAAACATGTCCTTATAATATTTATTTACGTACTGCTTAAAGTGGTTGACATCTAATACAAACGAAATTTATATGGGACCATCCTGTATTCTTTATTCGATAAATCGATACATTTAAAATTCTATTTGGCCGCCCATGTAAATTAAAAAAAAAATCAACGTTTGATAATTAACTGTAATATTATTGAGTAGCGATACTTAATAAACTGATAGTGAAGTGAGTAATGTTTTAATACAGAGTAAGTTTATGATAGTTTTGGTTTGTTTAGAGCCTTATATTGTTTTTACACCGTTTTATATCGTAACTAAACACAAACGTGTACCAGATCGGTTTTAAAATCAATTTTCTAGTATTATTTGTAAATAATCACTGCTTTGAGTGTAATATTTCGTTTTTTATAGCGCTTCAAGTCAAAGTACCACACTTTGAAATAATATTTATACATTTAAATGCATTGATAACAATTACTTAATCATTTTTTAAAGTCGATGGCTTAAAAATTTAACCCAATTTTCCAACAGTGGACTCAATCGATCCCATTTCGATATTTACCCGCATATCAAACTAGTTTAATAGATATTCAATTGTTTTTTAATGAAATTTCTTGAAAAGAAATGAACTTAGGCGCTTTAAGAGTTGGCCAAAAATATGCTAGTCTGATTATCGGCCGCCTGTAGGCGGCCTGTGATGTTTTAGATTCGTTTTAAGCTGGATACTGTTTTATATGTAATGAGGGGCAAATCTAGAGTTAGTTACTCGTATAAAAAAATCTTTAAAACATCATCGCATGAAAAGTAAAAATACTAGGTATTTTTATTTTAACTTTGATTTTTCTCCGACTTTTATACCTACCTCAAAGTTGATCCCTTGGTAACATTTGAGCCTCACAAAAAATAAATTGAAACCATTATTAAAGTTTCCCTAAATGTCGAGATAGAACGTCATTTACTCGTCGTTGATTTTATATTAATTAATGCAGCGGGACAATTTCGACTAATCGAAATATCTTCCATGTTTTACATTATTAACTAGAGTGCCATACGTCCAGATAGCGAAAAAGGTGTGTTGTGTGACCCTAGTTAATAATGTAAAACATGGAAATTTTTGATTAGTTGAAATTATCCCGCAGTCGAAATTACCCCGCTGCACCTTACTTATTTTTTAATTGGCTAATAACTAGATCTGTTCATCATTGCAAATAAATACCAGCGTGATTTATTTATTTATATTAGAACTATATTGTTATAGGTGATGCGTGTATGCCTTTACTTATATTTATTGTTTATTTATGTAGTTTTGACAACTATTTATTTCATTAAATAACTAGACCTCAGCTATTTATTCTGTCAACATTAGGTACAAACTTTTCGGTTTCATCTAAATCTATTAATGATGACAGTTCTGGCATTTTTCATATCTTTTCTGATGCATTAATTTTACATACCTCTAGGAACAACATTTATATCTACGTATATATTTGAAAACACTATTGTCTTGCAGCCATATATTTTTATCAAAATATATATATCGATATTCGACGACCGGTCTGGCCTAATGGGCAGTGACCCTGCTTGTGAAGCCGATGGTCCTAGGTTCTAATCCCGGTAAGGGCATTTATTTGTGTGATGAGCACAGATTTATTTGTGTGGTGTGTGTGTTTATTTGTGTGTTCCTGAGTCTTGGGTGTTTTCTATGTATTTATGTATTTGTATATTATATATATATCGTTGTCTGAGTACGACACAAGCCTTGAGCTTACTGTGGGACTCAGTCGATCTGTGTAAGTATGTCCTGTAATATTTATTTATATTTATTATTTATTTATTTATATGGCAACGTTACGCGCATCACTAGTACCAACCAAACAGCGACCGGCGTCAGGCCGTCCCGTCGCGACAACTCTAGTCTATGGGAAGTGTTCATTCGGTTAGTTAGGGGAATGTATCGATATCGATAGTAATAATGCAGGCACATCACTATGAGCGAATTGAGTATGATTGATCGATTAAATGTAATTATTTTAGCTGGATTAAATTGACAAGTATGTATTTAAATAATTTAATATTTAGATATAACAATAGGTTAAAGCACTAAAACTACTAGGATAAATTTAATTATTACAAAACCTTAAAAAAATCCACCATAACTATATGTTGCATCAAATAAACGTCAGTTTACTTCAGCTAAAATATTGATATTTATTTAAGGTATTGTTCCACGGCAGTAGCAATCTGGCTGCAGTCGAAAATGGAACAGTACCTTAACTAAATGCAGAATGGATTTTACCATAATCACTATAATTTTATCATTTTAAACTATTCTTAACATTTGTCTGTGTTATTCTTTATGTTGTAACATACTTATTGTACAGCCACCATCAGATATATCGGAGCGGCCAAAGTGCTCAAAAATATCTGAACATGCATGCACTTTAACGTCTTGATAATAGAGGCTTTGTTCAGATATTTGTGAACACCTTGGCCGCTTCGATATATCTGATGGTGATTACGAATAAAAAAAGAAAAAAAAATAGTTAAAACAATAAGTACCTAATAGTGAGTCTTTCGAACAATTGAAATGAATGTTTAAATTATCTGCTCAATAATAAAATTACACGAAGAATAATTTTCTTTTTTAGGTCTGTTAAAACTACTATTAAAAGAAATTATTTTGCAGCATATTCGCTTTTATAATAGTTCATTATAGCACCCTGTTTTATTATAGCAATTTATATTAAAAATATATTAGGGAATATTTAGAAAATGTGTCATGAAATTAAATTATTTATATTAAGGTCAATATGGCTATATCATAGCCATAGGGACTATTCCGTCCACGATCGTATATTTCTTTGATTTTCAATCGTAGGAAAAAAACCATTCGCTTTTGAACGCTGAACTATAAGCAATATAGAATAACGCTAGTGGACGGAATAGCCACCTATGACGGAATTAGCCACATAGACCTGAATTAAACCTTTTTAGATTATCGTTTAATCACAAATTAACTTACATTTTAGTCAACTATGTGTAGATCGTAATAATGTAGTAAACTTTTGAAAGTGACTTTAATATAGATTGAACGCCTGCAATTCATTGTTATATCGATACATTCCCAGATTGTGAAATAAGAACTATAAATAATACTAGCACGTCGAAAACTGATTAAAAAAAACGTCTAAAGCGTCTCGAACCTATACTTTGTATCTTTAAGTATTTATATGTCGTAGGCCGATCGTAAGATCAGGCAGATTGTAATGTTCCTGTGTAATGTTTTGACGATAGTCACATTAAACCAATACATAGATAGGATAGGTTCGTTAGGTTGCTTCAGATGCCCGAAGGGCAAACTGCCGGGGCTCCGTCGACTCAGGGAACGAGTCAAAGATTATCACGTTTCACGATATGCCTGATCTTACGATCGGCCGCCGACATATATAAAAGTAAATAAATAATTTGTAAATTTTCGGGTAGTTAGATATAACATTTATTGGTTAACCAACCAAATACAAAACCGCCTGGATCTGTCACTGAACGACCTGACTAACCTTTTGATCATGTAATGTTTTCATCTACCCTCAACTGGCTTAAGGAGCCATTTGAGGGTGGATTTTGTTTACATTTATTTAATTACCTAAAGATACAGAGTTATAGGCGCCGCCATACAATCGAATTTACACTCTCATTTTAAAACGACATTTTGAAATAACATGAAATAATATGAACATTCAATACATACTTTCGTTTCTAGAAATTGTAATACAAAAAAAAATCGAGCGAGTATAAGTAGATATGCCACGAATATTTGGCAACTATTCTGTATTCCGCAATATTGCCGAATATTCGGTATTCGGCCATATTGCCGAATAATCGGTATTCGGCCGAACGTTGCCTACTATTCGGCCGAACCCGAATATCTGTTGCACGTTGCACCTACCTAAAAAAAATTACACAATATAAATAACCGCAAATCACTATATTTAATGTTAACATGTTTTCTTGAAAAGTTGTTAAATACGAATACGCTGTTTTTGAGCATTTGTTGATTACAAATAGTTTTATTTGTATCATGGGTCTGATTTACTACTTCTGACCAACAAAAGTTAAATCTTAGCAAACGTTGTGCTTTGTTGACGAACAGTTCTCATAATTAATTTAATTTAATTTTATAATTAACGTGACTCAAAATTTCGCATGTTATGCCGAATATTCGGGGTTTCGACCGAGAGATGGGCCGAATATTCGGTATTCGGCCAAAACCACTATTCGGGGCATCTCTAACCTCCTAAGACCCAGGGTAATTTTTGCAGTTTTGAATTTGGAACCTTTTTTTATTTCATTATAGTTCAAAATTCGATTTTAATTTGTTCTTTTTAAAGGAACTCGGGACTTAGGAGGTTAAGTATAAATTTTACATACAAAACTTCTACACGCACTTTTTTCTTTGTATAACAATTTTTGTATAGCAATGAAAACTAGTACCAGACATATTGTTAATGTTCATGCAAAGTTTCATGTAATATACGCATGTCGTTTTGAAATGAGAACGCAACTCCGATTGTATGGCAGCGGCTTTTTGGTTGCGGACTCGTGTGAATCCTATCTTAAAATCCTAGAAAGTCTAGTATTATTTATTTCATGCGTTATTATAACAAAACATATGTTTCGAGTAACGCAAGTTCTTACGATAGTGTTAAGAGTATTAGATCTGTCTTAAGACCTGTGATTTTTGAATTGTTAACGATATTTATATGATTAATTCCTAAAATGTGATTCCTAATATTTACTGCGCTGTCTTTAAGCATCTGTGAAATGTATTTTTATTTATTTATAGGTTACTTAAAGTATCTTATAACAGTTTTAATATGTGTCTCGTTTTAAGCGTGTTAATATTTATACTTGTGTGAGTGTAGGGAATGCAAACCGGTTTTTATTTGTATGGAATTTCGGTTAATAACCGGTTTTTTCATACAATTAAAAACCGGTTTGCGTTCCCTCATTCAGAATTCGTCTAGTAAAATATTCGTCACAAGGATTAGGTGTATTTTTTTCTGATATTTTTCTTCATCAAAACGTTAGTTATAATTATAAATATGAGCCATTTGAACAGCTTTTAAATGTATGACTTTTAAAATATGTCAAACTGATGCTTCATTTTTAAATGATTAAATGTTCAATAAAATATAGTATTTTCTACATAAATACTTTTAAATGATTTTGCGCTGTGCGTCCATAACAATTTTATGAAAAGGATATGGGCATACATATGTTAAATGTATTCATGAAAAAATGTAATGTTTAAATCAGAATAATTGCTGTTTTTTGTCATAGTTAAATTTTTATTATTTCGTAATGCTTTTATAACAGTCAGCAAATACAACTATTATTATTTTAAATAATATCTCTAAAAACTGTCATTTTAGATAAGTTTTAATTTTTAAGTATAAATTATTTATCTCTGACGATCTGAATTTAGTATTAAGTCACTTATTTTATAGGTTATTTTATTTTTGACTGCAATTACATTTTAAATGTTAGGTTAAGTTGTGTCTTAATTCACAGATGCGGTGGGATGCTGGCATTTTATATTTATTTTTATAACACGTGTTTTGTTATTAATGAGGTACAATTTTTGCAGTCAACTACGAAATGTCAATGTGTGTGTGTACGAAATGTGAATTAGTTATTTTGGCACAACTGTTTGTCAAATGTCTATCGAAAATATGAAAGTCTTTAAGATGTGTGTAAAAAGCAATAAAGTAAAGAAGCTGAGCATGAAGGATTTCGAACTTTGACCCGCCGTTTCCTATCGCTATACCAAAGAGAATAGAGTGTATAGAGGCGGATTGTCAAAGTAAATTATGTAGCCACTGTAAATTTACTGCCATCTTTCGACAGAAGATTAAAACTGTTAGAAAGCCATTTGACTTTGATCCTTTTTCTTTCACTGGTATGTGTTAATTTGTTAAATATTGTAATTAACGCCAGCTACTCGACTGTAGAGTGTAGCCCAAAGGTTATGGAACCATCGCTCGAAAAGATTGCACCATACGTTTGGCCTACTCTCGAGTAGATGGCGTTAATATTAATATTTAACAAGTTAACACATATCAGTGAAAGAATAATGATCAAAGTCAAATCGCGTTCTAGCAGTTTTAATCTTCTGTCGAAAGATGGCAGTAAATGTACTGTAGCTTCATAATTTACCACGACAGTAACTCTCTATTTCAAATTCTCTTTGGCTATACCCCCGCATAGTTATATTTTGCTGTTTTGATCGCACAGTGGCATTGACCGCCGACATCGACATCATCGCCGGGACAACAATATATGTAATGCACGTGTGATAAAGATAAGAAATGGCGAGTCAATGTACGAAATTATTCATGCTTAGCGTCCTTATTTTACCCATTGACAGATTTCACACATTTTTTATTCGAAAATTGTATCATATAAACAAAATTCGAGTTTTTATATTTTTTGCAATTATTTGTGGCGGCATCCCAAAAGGCAGCGGAAAGTGGCAGCATTTATTTTATACTGTTATTATTGTTTAGTTTAGGTAGGAATAAATATACGTGAAACTGGGCGCATTGTCATATCTCCATTTTCGATGTGAAATGTATAAATTATACATTACCCCTCTTATGCTTGGTTTTATTTATACTCTTAACCGTTTGATCGCTGGAGCGGTAATATTTAAGGTAGAGATGCCACGAATATTCGGCAGCTATTCGGTACTCGGCCACTTTGCCGAGTATTCGGAATTCGGCCACTTTGCCGAGTATTCGGAATGCGGCCGAATGTTGCCTACTATTCGGCCGAATACCGAATAGGTGTCTATTGCACCTACCTAAAAAAAATACACAAAAATAACCAAAACTAGATAATATTAATATATATAATATTTAAAATGTATTGGAAAGTTGTATTGTACAAAATGATTTTATTGACTCTAACTAGCAAACGCAAGCAAACGTTGTGCTATGTTGGCGAACTGTTTTAATAATAATTGTGACTCAAATGTTCGCATGTCATGCCGATTATTCGGCGCTCCGGCCGAGAAAGGCCGAATATTCGGTATTCGGCCAAAACCACTATTCGGGGCATCTCTAGACGAATGTCAATGTGGTGAAGACCGGCATATGATTGTTTTGGTCAGGGTGACCGTCATAGGGAAGAACTAGTTAGACCAAGATAAGTCTGCAACGATTTTGATAGTGCAAGTGTTATTTATACGTCATAATTTCATAGATTGACGTCAAACTAGAATAAGTTAAATGGCTCAAAGCATTTTCAAGTGTGACTCGGGCGACGTAACGTTACTTTGGAAACTAGATGCACGAAATTATTGATTCACCAGACAAGCGATTAGCTGAGGAGAGGATTAAAAAAAAATACAAGTTTAGGTGTATTATTATAATACATAAAAATATGAAAAAGGTACATATGTGATGTGATCAACAAGGTGATTTGAAATACATAATAATTAAGTACACATTGTGATTAAAATTCGTTATAAGTTGACAATTTCATGTCGTGGAAATGACTAATTTAAAAAAAAAACGGAACTCTTTGATAAACTACAGGAGGTGCGTATGACACCGCTTTTTTTTAATACATTTTTATTTGTTTGTGATTTGTGATACAATCAATAGGAGTAGTTCTTTCTTCTTTTTTTATTATTAGTTAGGTAAGATGGGGTAAGTCTAACACTGGGGCAAAACAAACACACAAGTTGATCATTTGGGCTGTTGTGTACTGTTTGTCTTGCCCCAAGCAAAATAAACTGTCTTACCCCACATGACCATAATTTCATTGTATTAGATCTGCTGACAGTCCTAACACTAAAATATTACTATGCTTATTTTAATAAAATCTTAAAATTATTGTCATACAAAAATTTGCATTTTTTACTGGCCGCCAAAATGCTGGTTATTACTATTATTATATTATTTTAAAAGTAAAAATGTATGCCCGAAAATAACACTAAGAAATACATGTGTCAGAAAATTAAAAAAAGTGCAATAACTTTAACATCAATTAAAACAACAAAAAAATATACTTTAGCTTTTTTTTCAATTCCAAATTTAGACATGCGATGGATTCGTTTTGTTTTGCCTATGTATAAAAACAAATTAGTCACAGGATTTAAAGTCACAGATTCTTTTTACTGAGGAATTACATTTAAGTTTTGTGCATAATTTTTGAGATCAACCATAGTTAGTAGACAGGAATACCAATTTGAGATCAATACATTGCATTTAGTATAAATTTCCAAGATTCTTAATGCCTATGTTTTAAAAGCAAATCATAACTATTCGTCTAAACCTATTTAATTTCCAAAATACTGGCCCCAGAATTACTGGCACGTATCTATTCTAAACATTTACTTGTTTTTTTTTACAATACAGGTGACTTAAAAAATACGTTGACAATTTTTTTCACTGCGTCGCATATTGTTAATAATTTTAAGAAAAGTTTTCATTTCTGTATAAAAAAAAGCTAAGGGAGTCTTTTTTTAATCTAATACGAATTGTTTCAGTGAAATGATTGTTGTTTTTAATTTTTAACAACATTTTGTAAAAAAAAATGTTAGTAAAAGAATATTCCAAAAAAATATTTACAACGAATTTTTGAGCCAGCCTGTATATTATTTTTCTTGAATTTCACATCATTAATAGTTTTAATACGATGCGAATTATCGTACATTCGGATTATTTTGGGTATAGGTACTTGAATAAATCGGTAATTAATATATCACAGTACCTAAAAATTTTATACATTGTAAGCACCTTTATTTTCTAGTTTATCAATTTTTCACCCATTTTAATAATTATGTAAATCAACAATATCGTCATGTTGTGATGTAAAAAAAACCTCTATGTTCTACTTATGTCTAATTATTGTATACGAATATCAAAATATTAATTAAACATCTGAAACAAAACAAGTTCTAAGAACATTAAAGTTTAAGTACAAAAATATATTTTTAATACTTAAAATATAGGAATTTTCATCTTATAAATTTAATTCTATCTAATATTGCCACAACTGCCCTGTATTTTTTTTTGTGGAACTTTTTGAGCATTAGCACTATAAAAATAGTTAAAAACTTAGATATATTCAAATGTCATCAAATTAACAAATACTTACAAGTACTCTCTAAAAAAAGTAACTACATACTCATATAAAATATATTTAGCTATTCATAATAACATAAAATCTAATCTACTAATGAAACACATAAAATATCACTTTAACATAATTATTTAAAAATATAAATGTAATTATACTGGCCCTAGTTTAAGTATTAATGCCACAATAAGTATATCTATGTGTCGTTATTAGGAAAAAGGTGCCCCTTTTTGTTGTCGAAATGTCGATAAGGACTACGGGGATTTTACAATTAGAAATTCCACTAATTGTTAACTGCAAAAGTAGCACCTTTTGTCCCAGAATGTCACATTTAATGTCTTTTCCATTCAAAAGCATAATTCAGTCGTTTTTGTGTTAATTTCTCTTTTATATTTTATCGATATATACATTTTATTATAATTTTAACGCCTATTTAGTAATACAACGTTTATGTAGCTTTTTGATACTCCAATCCTTACAACACACTGTTAACTGTCCATCTTACCCTTAAAACAAAAGGGATAAGGTCCAATGATGGACAGTTAAGAGTGTTGCTGTTTGTACAGTAAGTAGCAATAGTTGCTAAGCGGGCGAGGTGTTCAAAATGATCTTGACGCGACTTTATTGTAAAGAGAATAAGAGAGAGTCAAGGTAATTTTGAATACCTCGCCCGCTTAGCAATTTTTGCTGCTGACTGTACATTTTTATTCGTAGTCGTAGCCTTTAAAAAACTGAAGAGAGCCTTTTATAATTCGACAGCTACTTACTGAATCTTATACGTTGTTTAAAATTATAGTCTGTTAAACAACTTTGTCAGTAGAAAAAGGCGCGAAATTCAAAATTTCTATGGGCCGATAACCCTTCGCGCCTACATTTAACAAATTTGCCGCTTATTTCTACTGACAGAAATGGCTTGACAGACTATATTTATGTTTTCTAATATTCAGAGAACTTAGCGAACGAGCGTCTACATTGCTCAACATTGCAACAGCATTGCTCGTAGTAGTATGGTTTTTGGACTCGGCTTCTGCAACTCATGGAACCAGTGCTGAGAGCTAAATATAGACTAATATATTCAACCCGTCGAAGCCAATTAAGCATTGATAGCATGTAGTATAGTTTTCGCACCTGCAGTGTAAACCATATGTTAATTTCAAGTATTTCAACACCACTGAAGAGACTATGTGCAGACTAAGACAATGGAAAATTAAAGATAAATGGTCAAAGCATTAATAGCAGTATTCGCAGTGGTATGGTTTTATGACACTGGCGCAACAACACATATATTCATACTGTAGATACTGGTATAGTGAAAAAGTCTGTCTAGAATGGTAGAAAATAATAATAAAATGGTCAATGCCGTCTCATATGCAGTCCTAAGATGGTCGGAGCGTGCGAAGGAGCGTCTACACAGAGGACACGTGAAAGGACGATGCCGTGTGTCGAGTCAGCTAGTCGGAGCCAGTTAAGCATTGCTCGCAGTAGTACGGTTTTATGACACTGGCGCTACAACACATATCATTGTAGATACCGGTATAGTGAAAAAGTCTGTCTAGAATGGTAGAAAATGATAATAAAATGGTCTATGCCGTCTCATATGCAGTTCTAGATGGTTGGAGCGTGCGAAAGATCGCCTACACAGGGTACACGTGAAAGGAAGATGCCCTGTGTGTCGAGTCAGCTCGTCGGAGCCAGTTAAGCATTGTTCGCAGTAGTATGGTTTTATGACACTGACGCTACAACACATATATTAATTGTAGATACGGGTATAGTGAAAAGGTCTGTCTAGAATGGTAGAAAATGATAATAAAATGGTCTATGCCGTCTCATATGCAGTTCTAAATGGTTGGAGCGTGCGAAAGATCGCCTACACAGGGGACACGTGAAAGGACGATGCCCTGTGTGTCGAGTCAGCTCGTCGGAGCCAGTTAAGCATTGTTCGCAGTAGTATGGTTTTATGACACTGACGCTACAACACATATATTAATTGTAGATACGGGTATAGTGAAAAGGTATGTCTAGAATGGTAGAAAATGATAATAAAATGGTCTATGCCGTCTCATATGCAGTTCAAGATGGTTGGAGCGTGCGAAAGATCGCCTACACAGGGTACACGTGAAAGGACGATGCCCTGTGTGTCGAGTCAGCTCGTCGGAGCCAGTTAAGTATTGTTCGCAGTAGTATGGTTTTATGACACTGACGCTACAACACATATATTAATTGTAGATACGGGTATAGTGAAAAGGTCTGTCTAGAATGGTAGAAAATGATAATAAAATGGTCTATGCCGTCTCATAGGCAGTTCTAGATGGTTGGAGCGTGCGAAAGATCGCCTACACAGGGGACACGTGAAAGGACGATGCCCTGTGTGGCGAGTCAGCTCGCCGGAGCCAGTTAAGCATTGTTCGCAGTAGTATGGTTTTATGACACTGACGCTACAACACATATATTAATTGTAGATACGGGTATAGTGAAAAGGTCTGTCTAGAATGGTAGATAATGATAATAAAATGGTCAATGCCGTCTCATATGCAGTCCTAGATGGTCGGAGCGTGCGAAGGAGCGTCTGCACAGGGGGCACGTGAATGGACGATGCCCTGTGTGTTTGCGTGTGTGTCTAGTCAGCTCGTCGGAGCGAGCGAAACGCCAGTCGCAGCCTGCCCAGCCGCACGAATAGGGTTTTTCGCCTGAAAATAAAATAATAGATATTTATACTCAAACACACAACTTGTCAGAAGAAAAAGGCGCGAATTTCACATTTTCTATGGGAGATCAACCCATTTTTTAATTTGCCGCCTTTTTCTATTGACAAAGTGGCTGTGGCATAGTATAATTTAAAAAAGTTGTTCCGCTACTTGTCAAAAGTGTGCGGTCAAAAAGTAGTCCGGTACAGTCAGCGTCGTATAGTAGGTAGTAGGTAGCATCCAAAGTATTCAAATACGACTAGTTCCGTACGCCATACAAATAATATGGTGTACCGAACTATTTGAATACTTTAGATGCTACCTACTATATGACGCGGACTGTACATATCGGGTATTAAAGCTGGATTGGTAAATTAATGCATTTTATTTAATAGAGCATTATTGAGCTCATCTGCAATTATAAAACGAAAACAGCCTTTTCCGATTTCAATTTCGTTAAAAGTTTCTAAGTAATTACATAATGTTGCAAGAAAACATTGCAACTCAATTTTAACAGCTGATTTATTTTTCCGTTTTTATATGGCGTTAAATGCCTTGATGTCTGCTCATGTGAATTTTTGAGCTATCTTCCAAATCACCTTTTTGTATATGTTGCATTATATTTTGAATTTTGATTACCTACGTTTGCAATTATCTGGCAGAAAACAGGGTTTCTACAAAATAATTGAATACAGCCAATTAGTCAAAAGTGTGTCCACAAATAAGGGTATTGAGGCGCTCCAATAATGACCCTAAAATTAAATAATATTCTCTATGTTAAGTTCATACCTGTATGCGTCCTCTTATGCGCCTTCAGATGCGAACTCTTAGTATACACCTTGTGGCACCCCGCCACATCGCACTTGTGTAGTCTCCTTCTATCCTGTTCTTCTTCCTTCTTCAGCTGGCTCAAACCCGAGAGCTGGAGCGCGGTGTTGAGGAAGAAGTTCTTCAGTTCGGGGTTGTAGCCGGGTTTTAGGTGGGGTGGGATCAGCGGGTATTTGTCTTGATGTGGTGGTTTTAACCTGGAAATACATATTGAATCTAAGTAAGACCAGTTTTTTTGGGGTCCATATATTTTGTCACATTGCGACACTTAAGTTATCCCTTCTCCACAAATATACTTTTCACATCACCTATTCGAAAAAGGGATTTTTCTTCCCCGCTAGGAGGGATCAAAGTGGCACTTTTCTTCCCTGCTAGGAGGGATCAAAGTTGTACTTTTCTTTCTTGCATACTATTTTTTTTTGGTCAAACAATACATATTTTGGAACATAACAATTTCCTCATAGTTGATGTGAAAAGCAGTATGTCACGCGGTATCAAAATTATTTCGTCTTGGGCGTTAACACTTGAATCCCTCATTACGCTCAGCTTCATTCAGGATTCAATGTACGCCCTTGACAGAAATATACCATTTTGATCCCTTGTAACACAAACTACTATTTTCTAAAAAGATCCCGCTAATTAGAAAAAAGTTGTGATTGCCGCCTTCGAAGAGTAAATATTATTGAAGGTGAGGTGACTGTACAGTTGAACTGCTCGCGGCACAATACACGTGGAGTTTATTTTTTGAGCTCTAGTCAGACTTCTATGGTAATTCTAGTTTGTTGTTTCAAAGCAAAAAGAAAACTTACTTTGTCGTGCTGTGTTGAGGTTTTCTCGCGTTGCGGAGATCCGGGCCCACCTTGATTTTCGGCATCTCGTGGCTCAATCTGCAATAATATTAAATCATATTTATCACAATAATTAAACTATTATGAATGTTTAAGAATTACAGCTCTGCAAATATTGTGTGCTCATACTGATAGCAGCCGCACATGTACCACCCCAAAAGTTACAGAAATCACAGAAGTCCACCATTAAAATTTCAACAATATAAACAAAAAGTTGTTAAGGGGCTACCCGAAGTTTTCATCGATTTTTGAATCGTATCTCCTTTTTTTGCACTACAGATAGAATTATAAGACAAACGGTTATCGGTTCTTCAATCTTTTATCTCCGGTTTTGTCCACCGGATTTTGAAAGAAATGAATACTTATTTTTTTATGAATTTTGTCAAAACTGTGTCAAAATAAACACTTTTTTCGTATCTAGTTTGCTGTGAAGGATCTTACATGTACGAAATCTATATATTTGGGTTCGTCTTTGACGTCTCGAAAAACGTGTCCAGTGTTTTAATATTAAACTAATTAACACAAAAGTTATGGCCAGAAAACCAGTTTTTTAGCCTAAAACTGTTCAACTTTGATGCCAAATATCTCGAAGACAATGAACTTTGAAGTAAATACGGGATACTATATTGCTTAAAGCCGTTGCTGTTAATACAATAAGCTACAAAAACATTAGAAAACTAAGGGATTCAGATCGAAGGTCATTGGCATGGGGTAGTCCCTTAAAGGTATGAATGGATGTACGCGAACCTATATTTCGTTGAGCGTCCTTGCATAGAAACCCCTTTCATATTTGTGGGGCTGCATCCTGAAGACGTACTAGTCGACGGTACCGCATTTAATCCTTTATTAACTGTCGAAAAACTTCCGATCGTAGAATCTTCTAAAAATCTGCTAGACGTGCCAGCAGTTGAACCACTTTTACAAGCTTTTGAAAATGTCGATGAATCGCTTTTATTTCCGGACGTTGTCGAAAAATCTCCGATCGTCGTGGAATCTTCTAGAAATCTACTGGACGATGTGGCAGTTGAATCAGTTTTATAAACTTTTGAAAATGGTGAAGTATCGCCTTTAACTTGAGAGCATCCTTTGAATGATGTATTAGTAAATTTTTGAGGTCTTATATCAGTGGCAGTTCTTTCCTGTGTTAAACTAGTCAATGTAGTTGAATCCCCAATATATGTGTAAGGTCTAGCTCGTGATATGCTGGCCAAATTTGTATAGCTAGTCACTGTTGAGGTTCTTCGTGCTATTGTGGAAGATACCTTGGCTGTACAATCGACGCCTCTGTAGCCTTGTACAGTGCTTTCAATAGGTCTGGTATTCAGGTTCTCTGTTTCATTTTTCCAAGGATCTGATGATTCTTCTGTGAAATCCATTGTGCTTGCTTCTTGATCAACCTAATTTATATTTCTCACGTCACGTCACAAACTTTGCTTGGAGTTGAATTGCTTCAAACTGGATGGGTTAGGATAGGTATCTTGCCTTGTTCTTTTGCTTTCATTCTAATATTATCCTAAAAACTCAAGATTCTTCTAATTTGGTAAGTTTCTCATTAGATAATCTTTTCAATTTTATTGTAACTGTTGTAACACTAAGTACAATAAACCAAGACTCCATAAAGGCAATAAAAGATCAGCAAACCTGGAGATTATTTTAATTTATTGTAGAGTAATAGCTATTTACTTTTCTCTCTTCTGTAGCGTTTATCACGTTTGCATCCCCAGCTTCTGTTTCAAAGGGTCCGCTAATGAAATCCAAGATACTGGCACTATACCTTATACTCTTTCTATTATGTCAATACATGTTACACCTTAACTTCAGTTTATAAACACATTCTGTTAAATATCTTCAGTTTCACACCGACTATAAATATTATTTAGAATATTTTTTGGTTTTTTGAAGATGGATCCTTTCAATCGTCCGGAACTTAGTCTTTCATCTTCGTCTACATTTTTAAGGTCTCATCGGAAGATCAGCGCTGGAAGTCGCCAGTATGAAATAAGACCATTTCGTGGCACTTTTTCCTTCCTATGTGTTTCTGTTTTCTATAATTTTCTCTTCTGTGTTTATTCTTACGAATAAATTTTTATATTCTTCTATTCTAATAAAACGCACTATCAGTACCTAGCTGCAGACACAGACACCGATTTAATCTTAATAACTTTTTCACTATACGGATTCAGAAGAAGCTTCATATATGGTTAGCCCAAAAATACATTGACACACGTGTGTAGAGCTAGACGAAGAAAAGTCTGCAACAATTTAAATAGCACACACAGTGCAAGTGTTATTTTAAACGTCAAAGTTCTATGAAATTATGACGAAATATGATTATGTCATTAGCAAAGATTTAGGTGAATATTTTGAAGTTTTAGTTAAATAATGGTGGAAATATTATAATTGTAAGAAAGGAAGTCCTAAAATTCTTTGTCAACGTATTTTTTGAACTTTTAAAAGCGATCAAAGAATCACAGACAAATATCGGATTTAGACAATCTAATCCGCCCCGCGGTACAATTTTTACTGAGCCAACACAGTTGCTACAACGAATCGTTTACACACCTGAGCAGGCACATGTTTTTCACTAATTTGTACACATAAGAAATAACTAGGCGGTTCGCTTTCACTAGGATGGCATAATTCGAATTATCGATCGAAATCACTGGCCCTTTTAGGCGGAGTTACCGCACAATTAACTGAGGGCTAGGCAAGATACAATTTATATAAAGAAAAGTACCTACTGTATGTAATTGCGTGAATTCTATAGTAATTTAAATTGTATATTTTTGAAGTGAAAACTTCTTTAGCGGCGCTGAGCACTTTTTGAGGTGGGGAAAAAATGATAAACTCGGGACAGCGTAACGCGTAACGCGAAGGCGTCTCTCCTCTCTTTCTACCGCACGGCGAAAATGTATGCCTGAGCCGGCTGTTTCATGTAGGCGGCGCAGGGCGCTTGCGTGACTTATGTCATGTGTGACGGACAATGTTATTCACCAAAGAACTTTAGTCATAACGTATCATAATCAGGTCAATTATTTAAAACTGGACTTTTATATTAAGCAATAAAGCTCAATGTTCTAATCTTGTACGGGCTGAAATACGAGGATCTCACAGTTACATTCTAACTTTATATCACTCCAATATAATTCAATAATTCAATAAAGTCTCATCTTGATGAAATCGCTAATAAAAGTGAACTCTAGTACTGGTGAATAAAACTCAAAATATCATGACCAAATATATTTAGATGCGAGGTCTGCAAGGTAACTTTACAATTTCTATTCGAATTTTAAACAATTAACGCTACAAATTTAAGTTCACTGGCCAGCAATTTCGGAACTAAAGTTTCATACAGTAAGGTTAGGATAGATTCAATAGAAAGGAAGATGGGTCAATTATACATAGTGCTGCAAACATTTTGGACTAGTTATTGAGTTTTCACTTCTGTCGGCACTCCCGGAGTGCAACCCGTTGTTTTTAGGGTTCCGTACCCAAAGGGTAAAACGGGACCCTATTACTAAGACTTCGCTGTCCGTCCGTCCGTCCGTCTGTCACCAGGCTGTATCTCACGAACCGTGATTACAGACAGTTGAAATTTTCACAGATGATGTATTATTTTTTTATTTACTTGAAATGCATGAACCTTATGAACCTTGTGTACGTATGTTCGCGATAAACTCAAAAACGTCTGAACGGATTTTCATGCGGTTTTCACCTATCAATAGAGTGATTCTTGAGGAAGGTCTAGGTGTATAATTTGTTAAGGTTTTGTAAACCCGTGCGGGGCCGGGGCGGGTCGCTAATATAATTTACTTACTCAATAGGAAGTTGCGTGGGCCGCAGTTCACGGTTGATCTTCGATGATGTAGGCATTGCGCTGGCTGGAACAAAACAAAAAGGAATTTATTAAAAACTCGTAAATCTAAAGGTGACATTCGGAATTCAACTGCAGCTGCATTACTGTTGCGACATTACTGCGGCGGCGTTGAGGCCACCACATCTTTCAATTTCCTTGATTTTAATGAGTAGGTACATATTTGCAACCTTTCGCGAGCGCTGGCGGCCTAGCGGTAAGAGCGTGCGACTTTCAATCCGGAGGTCGCGGGTTCAAACCCCGGCTCGGACCAATGAGTTTTTCAGAACTTATGTACGAAATATCATTTGATATTTACCAGTCGCTTTTCGGTGAAGGAAAGCATCGTGAGGAAACCGGACTAATCCCAATAAGGCCTAGTTTACCCTCTGGGTTGGACGGTCAGATTGCAGTCGCTTTCGTAAAAACTTGTGCCTACGCCTATTCTAGGGATTATTTTGTCAAGCGGACCCCAGGCTCCCATGAGCCGTGGCAAAATGCCGAGATAGCGCGAGGAAGATGATGACATATTTGCAACCTTTCTCATACAATATTAAAAAGAATTCCACCGACCATTCAAACTTACTTAGATGCGGCTGTTACGTTTTTATATTAAGAACAATGCGGTAAGTCCTAAGGTACAAAAAGCGGCTTAAACGACCAGCGGTGGACCTTATTCCAATGCAATAAGGTCTATGTACTAATTATCATACGACGTAGACGATGGGAGATGGGACTGTAATGAAGTATAAATGTTGTTATATACCAGAGGCTAGTAAATACAGAAGACTGACATCCTCCATGTAAACGTGCGCGTACAAGTCGAGTGCCTCATCATTGTAGGTTAGCTGGAAAAGATCCCTCATAGGGATGAGTTCGCCTTTGTACTACACCATTATAAATTATCTGCTGTAACCAATATTTTTTTGCACAATTAAGCGTTTATTACTTACTTACATTGTTGTAGGTCGCCCTTTTTACATAGGGTACCTTCTACCTAGCCCAAAAATACGTTGACAAAGAATTTCGCTGCGGCGTATTGTTGATTTTCACAAACGTTTGCGTTTGGGTATCGAAGGTAAAGAAGAAGATTAAATTTTAACCCCTTACTGCATATACTAAAAAATATTTGTTGAAATTTGAACTTTAATAGATGTCAATAGAGTTAAATATTTATCCGCCATATATGGCTTCGTATGCGGTAAGGGGTGATAATGATGAGTAAGTAAAAATATATTCAAAAAAATTGTATTACCTATCGATCTGGCAACGTAATTTTGGGTCACCCATATTTATATCAATTTATATCAAACGCGTAATTGTATGTTTGTCGGTCTTATATCTACTAGTCTATGGTATAGACTAAACCCCGCTAGCTGATCAGGTCCCGTCTTCCTGTTGTTTTTGCGGGGACGATAAATTATCGAAGGCTTTGTCGGCACGATCTCGTCTGGCTGCGTTTCTTGCCTGTAGCACAGAATAAATAATAGTACACAGGTACAGAAGACTCAGTCTCTAACAAAACGCGTCTGTTACGATCAGGACAGATATGGCCGCTAGGTGGCGACAGCGCCACGCGCGGCTTATGGCTAGCCACCAAAATTGGTGTGGAGCGGACGTACTTTTAACTACCTGTAGCAAAGCGACGTAATCGCGGAGTGAGCCACGCCTGCCTGTAGGCCAAGCACATGATTGGCGCGACAGTATCTCGCCGCGAGATAGACTACCCGTCTTTTTCTAACTGTATTAATTAAAGAGGGACGGGTAGTCTATCTCCCGGCTGATCCACAGTCTATAAAACAATACAGTCATTCGACGATGCCGTCTAGACAAGGCAATCGTGCGGGGTGCGACGGGCGAGGGGGGGCCGCGCGCACCCGAGCTGCATACATCGCCATTGTTAGTAGCTCGGTACTACTAACAGGGCTAGCGTGTCTTATAGTAAGTCAAGTGTAAGTCTTGGGCAGTTGTGTAAAAGTCTGTGACAACCCTACTGTGTTCTTGCGTAGCGTCGGCATTTATATACGCAAACATCAAAGGCGCGTCGAATTAAACTGTTGTGAGACATATGTACTAACATTGAATCATTTTACGGACCACAGCAGCTTGTAAAAGTTCTCATTGTTGTTCAAAAACCGATGAGAAAGTTAAATTTTATCCACAAAAGTGGAAAAGTACCTAACTACTTAATCTAATGCAAATTTTGAGTTGTTTGCTCATGCTGGCTGGTAGAATTGATTTTTTCATCACACTTGCTCGGAAAAGATGTATTTACACGTAGGGCTTGCGGGCGGGAAATTGAATTTTTCGCCCTAGGGCGGAAAAAATCTTTTCCGAGCAAGTGTGATGAAAAACACTTATTTACACGTAGGGCTTGCGGGCGGGAAATTGAAATTTTCGCCCTAGGGCGGAAAAGTGTTTTATACAGAAGTTTGTTTTTATTAATTCTCCTTTTTTTCCTTACAAGTGTGATGAAAAACATTGTGTGTGCCACGGGCGGTAAAGAAATTCCGAACTCGTGAACATTTTAAGCCCTCGCTTCGCGTCGGGCTTAAAATTGACACTCGTTCGTAATTTCTTATTTCCCGCCCTTAATACACAATGTACTATTACAAAACATATGGTGCTACTTTACCGCCCTAGGGCGGGATTAAGGACAATACGTGCTTATGTCAAAAAATTAAAGGGCCCATATGTACTGTAAAACATTGTACAATACACGTGCGGAAAGGTAAGTCGCAACGAGTGGCGATAAATTGAAACACGACCGAAGGGAATGTTTTAAATCGACACGAGTTTCCACGTTTCCTACTTTTCGCACTTGTATCGTAATGTGCTATTACGTGATTTTGAATAACATTCATTTGAATATTATTTGTAATGTTCGTTAATATTTTTCTCGCGTTTGCTGCGCTGAAAAATTTTGTGTTTCAGTCGGTAAGTATAATGTTTATTTCATTTTCGTGCCTTGAAACCCTCGCAACGCTCAATATTAGCACGAGGAGTTTAAAAACAACAACTTTGTCCTGTTGTAAAACAAATAACTATTGTTTTTATAAATGTTTAATTCTTATTTTCTTTTTAATTGAAAAAATTCAGCTAAGGAGTATTAGTATATATAGAGATCGAGTTAAAATAAAAACTTATTCCTATATGATAACTAATGATATACAAAACCGGGCCTTCTATAGCAGGAATTAGACATACTGGTATGGTAATATCTGCATCCGTACTGACGAAAGCCTATATCTAGATGAAGTACAGTTTCTCACGTATTATCGTTCGATAGAAACACGAAACACATCGACTAAAAGTCCCGAAGTTGGTCTGGCGGAAAACCCTAGAGCTAGACTGACCCGACATTATACCGAAGACATCCCGGACATCAGCCTGTACGAGATTAGAATGGCTCTCAAACAGCTCAAAAACAACAAGGCACCCGGTGAAGACGGAATCACAGCCGAACTTCTGAAGGCAGGTACTAAACCGGTCCTTATGGCCCTTCAGAAGTTGTTCGACTCCGACCGAACAGAGGTGTGGTGGTGTTGTTCTTCAAAAAGGGTGACAATGCCCTACTCAAGAATTACCGACCCATCTCACTTCTGAGCCATCTCTACAAGATGTTTTCAAGAGTCATTCAGAACCGTCTCGCACGCAGGCTAGATGACTTCCAGCCTCCTGAACAAGCCGGTTTCCTAAGAGGTTTTAGTACCGTAGACCTCATCCATACTTTTATTTGAAAACGCCTTGGAGAATATTATATACTTAGTTTTAAGTTTTAACTGAGATTTTTCAGCAAAGTACCTTGGTGAAAACTACTTTTCACGAATTATTCAAAATCAATTTTTAGTTAAGAGGGAAGAATAAAACGTACTCGTGCATTCCAAAAGAGAAAATGGTTTTCCACTTCTAAATATTTTCCATTCTCCATGATTTTTTAGGTTTATATTATAGGTCTTCCTTTTTTCAAAATTTGCAATAAAAAAATATGTTTAAACAGCGAAACCTTTAAAACTAGAATATATGTGACGTCCCACGGTCAAAGGTACCTTATGGCGGGTATGGAGTTATGCATACCCCAGTAATCTACAATAAATAAGCTATCGATAACACAAAAGATCAACCTTCTAGGTTGCGTAGTTACAGAGATATGATTTTTTGAAAATAATGTTGTGAAATGAGCAACTTTACGATAGAGAAGTTTTAAGTTTAGCCGCCTAAAAAACTATGTTCCTGAAGTAAGTTACATAGTTGACTACAAATAATAATGCCTTATATATCTGAGATTAAAAAAATATTGCGACTTGTTCTGTAATGCAAATAGAAACTTTTGATATCGACTGATTTATGTGTATACTAACCAATCTCTTGAAAATAAAGTTTTATTTCATTTTCACGATTGATTGCAATGAGCTCTCAAGATTTAAATTTTATCTATTAGAAAACGACACTGACAGACAGTTTAAGCAAAAAACAATACCGATTTAGAGGTAAAAATGTATTTTCTGACTTTTTCATATAAAATCACAAAATTGAATATTTTTACTTTTAATGTGACACACAATCAATTTTTCTGAACACATATGAAAGAAATTCTGTCATTCAAATGAAATAAATCCTAAAACCCCAACTAAATACTATATTTAACCCCTTATGCCACTTTAAACTTACATAACAATAACAGTATTTGCTCCATACATTTACGAAAAGGTACCTTATGGAAATAAATCTAATAATACATCACTACAAAATATCAATCATATTATAGTTTATCTTTTATGAATAGAAAATATTAATTTACATTAAACTGCCCCCAATTTAATTAGTTCTTCGTCATAATAATCTTAAAAAAGACCAATAATTTGTATGTAATGAAAAGGTACCTTGTGGTCAAGTTACATGATGAAGCATGATGATGATGGAACAGTTAGGATAAACTAATAATATTTTGGGGTTAAGATGGTATAAATCGTCTATTTCTTATCAATAATATATTTCGGTTGCTATTGAAGATAAGCGGCATTGAGGTTCAATGACCTCAGATATTCCATAAGGTAATGCGTCGGGTATTGGCATTTTTCAGCAAACCAATGGCTGATTTACTGCATGCGACCAAACCAAATGAAGATTATTCTAGTTAAGAAAGACTTGACGAGAGTAACTTTGGTATAATAGCAGTCTACTTGGATTTGTGATGTCGGTCTATGTACGGTTATAATATTTGCGAGGCGCCCCAACCAGAACTGAAATTATCAAATTAGTTTTGCAGAATGCTAATACAGTTCTCTACCAAACTTCTTTTCCCGTATTGACTAGTTTTTTTGGGAATTTTCAATCTTTTTTCCATAAGGTACCTTTTCTACTAAACTCTGAGACGACATTACTAGGCTTATAACTAACTTATAACAAAAATAAAAACAGGTAAACAAACGTTAGGCATTAAGGTTTCAGATCACACAATAAAAAAAAATTGAGCATTTTTTCACCTCTTTACAAAACATTTAATATCTCCGAAACTAGAAACCCTCATAAGGTACCTTTTCCCGTGGAACGTCACATATTATTATGAAGCAATCGACATCAAAATCTGTTAACAAAATTTGTTAATATTTAGTTAGTGGAAACCGTTTTCTCCGTTAGTATAAAAAAACTATTTTGTACGGAACCGCCGCCATTACTCACAGAGGCGTTTTTCTCGCGCGGAATGTGAGCGTGCGCGTAAATTGCGCTAAATGGATAATGACAGCTGCTTATACGGTAACACGGGGTTTTGCGTCATTAGGCCGCCTTGCCAGTGGGGAGACACTCCTGACTTCGGTCGAACTCGGCTCCGTTCGGCTCAGCATTGCTCCGAGCAATTATTAGGGTTGGCACCACTTGACTTCCTTGTGCGTGCACGACCACAGATAAGATAATCACTTGAATTTTGACAACCCTAAATAGCCGAAAGGGATAGTGCCATATATTAGAAAGGGATATCATGATTCGACCCTGAATCGCTGTCAAACTCCGGGTTTGTAGGAAGTGTCCTTTCTGTACGGTAGTACTATTATTTCTTCTGTGGCCTTGCCCCTTAAACGTCTAATATCTGGGAGACCGAAAACATGTAAAAAGTCAACAGTGCGCGTTTTCTCAGAGATAAAGACCTAGCTAGATCGATTTATCGCCCCCGAAAGCCCCCATATAGCGAATTTCATCGAAATCGTTAGAGCCGTTTCCGAGATCCCCGAAATAAATATATAAATAAACAATATTTGCTCGTTTAAAGGTATTAGATAGATACAAATCCTTTACATACTAAACTAGAATTATTTGTATATTCACAAAAAAAACCGGACAAGTGCGGGTCGGACTCGCCCACCGAGGGTTCCGTACTTTTTACTATTTGTTGTTATAGCGGCAACAGAAATACATAATCTGTGAAAATTTCAACTACTAGCTATCGCGGTTCATGAGATACGGCCCGGTGACAGACAGACAGACAGACGGACAGAGAAGTCTTAGTAATAGGGTCCCGTTTTTACCCTTTGGGTCCGGAACCCTAAAAAGTCCCCGCTCGCACAGTGCCATTGACCGCCGGCATCATGGGCGGGACAGCAAAATAATTACGTGCGTGCGATAAAGACAGGAACAGGCGGGAAAATACTAAATTCCTCGTGCTACGCGTCCTTTCTTTAGTGTAAGTCGTGAGCATAAATATGTTATGCGAAATCACACCAATTCTGTTAACTATTAACTAGATTTGGTCGTGGAAAGTTACGAATAGATGGAGTCAGAAGTTGTGTGAAGCTTTCCTTTATTTGCGTATACTCTAATCAAGGAGATGGTTTCTGTCACGGTTTCTATAAGGATTATTGCCTAGATATTGTAGAGAATTGTTTGTGTGAAATGATCGTTATGTGAATGGCCGCGTATGATTGTTAGGCCCACTTGCACCACCCCACTAACCCGGGGCTAACCCGTTAAACCGTTAACCCAGTGTCAAATTGTACTGGTAACCATGGTATAAGCTCGAGGTGTAACCGATTAACCCCGGGTTATAGATATGGTGCAAGTGGCGCTTAGTAACTTAGTGGCGATTTAAAAATGCTTGTTGCTAGGCCTACTTCAATAAATAATATTTTGACTGACTTTGAAATATAGGCGATACGTAGCATTTCACTGTGCAATATTATTCAAGACACCGTCTCTACAGCCTGGACTACACCTCGTGATCTCAATATTACTGCGATATGTCGCCATCACCGAAGATCGTTAGCGTATACATGCTAGCGCGCCACGCGTAGCATGACACTTGGATTTAATTGCGCCAAATGGGTTACAATAAGGCATTCTCTAGCATGGATCGTAACTAACACTTTATAGTCTAAGAGCTATTCCCGACAAAGGTTTTTGGGGTTCCGTACCCAAAGGGTGAAACGGGGTCCGTCCGTCCGTCTGTCACCAAGCTGTATCTCACGAACCGTGATAGCTAGACAGTTGAAATTTTCACAGATGATGTATTTCTGTTGCCGCTATAACAACAAATACTAAAAACAGAATAAAATAAAGATTTAAGTGGGGCTCCCATACAACAAACGTGATTTTTTACCGAAGTTAAGCAACGTCGGGCGGGGTCAGTACTTGGATGGGTGATCGTTTTTTTTGCCGTTTTTTGCATTATGGTGCACCCTTCGTGCGCGAATCCGACTCGCACTTGCCCGGTTTTTTAAATGATATACTTAGGAAGTAAAAGAGCACCAATTGGGTTACGACGTTCAACCAAGGCATTCTCTAGCATGGATCGTAATTAAAATTGTATGGACTAATTATGAATGGAATCACGAACATACGTAGGTTTAGAATGCACTTTAAAAATTTATAATAAATTTTGCACAAAAGCTATAGGTATGCTACCTACATATGATTTTTTTCCAAAAATGGGCAATATTATGCTTGAAGAAACTCAGTGGTTAAATTTTAAATAAAAATACATGATATCCGCGCTCCCGGGCACGCACTTCCATCTCGCTCACGCTTAATACGATCAGTGAGAGTGAGAGAACATGAACATACTACAACCTTAGCCCTACGTGTGAGAGTCACAGGCCTAGAGTGCAAAGTTGTGGTCACACTTCAGATTTATCATCACCCAATTCAGTCACCCATAAGTCAGTTGTCGTGACCACCCAAGGCGTCCGAGTCGGACATAATTTGAACGAGCCAGACATATATGGCAATAGATCGGCTGCCCTAAGCAGAAAACAAGTAACTCGAAAATTTTCAAAAACGTTTTTTTTGGATTTTCGGAATCTACAATTTCAGGCACATCTTTCACCAAAAAAATAATTGTAAAATAATGTGTAGTTTTCAAAATATTCATGTTTTTAAAATCCGAGTATCTTTTTTTGACCCTGTATTCTACGCTAAATTCAAGTATATGTCCCATTTCTACGCTAAAGACAAGTAACTAAACAGAGATACTTGTAATTCATATAGATGACCGAGATACTTGAGTTTAGCGTAGATGTTCGTAACTGCGAATTAGTTTATTACAATGGTAAAACAAGTATCTCCCAACAAAATCTGCGATTTAGGTTAGAAATTAGTTACATAGTTATACAAACATGTTTAAAGACATACATAGAAAACAAATTTGCTTAGCAATATTCCTGTCAAAGGTGAAAAGTCTGTGAAATTTAAGTTTAAAGAAAAGGTGTTGTTAAAACAATTAAAATTATCTGTATTGTCTACACTGTAGACTCTACAGTAATGAAAACAGAACACTAGAATACGCCAAAGAAAGAGGAAATCATAATTATGCCGTATCCGTGCCAAAGGTTTTGGAAAAAATTAGAAACAAACAACAACTGACTGTATTCAATCAATTGAATAACAACCCAACAACAATTAAATATTTCCCTTTTGGTCAACCAAAAGGGAAATATTTAATCCAGGAATAATGCCAAAATTTTAATTATTATAAAGACACTTATTATGTGGTAAAGTGAATCATCTGAGGTCAATCTCGAGAAGTCTATTAGTAGAGTTCGACCAAGAAAAGTCTGCAGAGATGTTGAGAGCACACCAGTGCCAGTGTTATTTATATGTCATAATTTCATAGAAGTTTGACGTTTAAAATAACACCTGCACTGGTGTGCTCTCAACATCTATGCAGACTTTTCTTGGTCTAACTCTATTAATAGACTTCTCGAGATTGACCTTGTGCTGTCAAAATCTCTGCAGACTTTTCTTGGTTTAACTCTAGCCACTAAAGAGATCCACCAATTACTTACCATATTAATAGGTGTATATCAGCAAAATTTCAGATCGATATGGTTTTATAAGAAATAGGTAAAACTGACTTGAAGGATTTAATTAGATTTTTACTTTGTTACAAGTAAAGTTAAATAGTAAATAAAGTAACTATGTACCTAAGTATGTATTTATCTATACACGTATGTATATATCGTCGCCTAGTACTCATAGTACAAACTTTGCTTAATTTGGGGCTAGGTCAACCAGTGTAAGATTGTCCCCAAATATTGATTTTTATGAACTCACCAGCTCTCACCATTCCATGCACCTGCCTCATTCCTATCAAACACGTCTGTGAAATAGGACTATAAAAAAATGCAAGTTGGACTCGCCGGCCGAGCGTTCCTTACAATTTTAGTTATTGTTTTTTTTTATTTTTTACAAATTTATAGTTTTCAGATTATTCCTTGTACTTATAATGTAATACAATATTACTTGCCAAATTTCATAGTTCTAGGGCAACGGGACTTCTCGTTGGCCTAGCTACCTACTACCCACCTACTTAGGTACCCTTTAAATTTTGAATCCCTTGAGAATGTCGAAATATACTTACGTATTTTGGCATAAACCACCGTATCTTTTTTTTACGTTAATGTAGATGTTTGATTTATTTCTACATCTTTAAGGGAATGTAGACCTGACTATATGGTTTTAATTTCAACTCGATACCTCCACGCGTTTCCGAGATAAAGGATCTTGACAGACAAATGGACGGAGAACGGACGGACAACAAAGTGATCCTATAAGGGTTCCGTTTTTTCCTTATGACGTATGGAACCCTAAAAAAGAAAAGTTCGGAAGCAGGATCCTGTAGGTACCACCCATCCACGAAGACAGAGGGTTTGTTGAAGGAATGGGTCATCGTATCACAAAATAATCTCTGAAAATAAATAAAATCGATGAAATAGGTACCAATAACCATGTGTCAGAAGGTACGAGGATGGCAACATCAATCACTAATTTAAAAAAAGTCTATTTTAGAACAGAACTTTAAAATATATAAAAAAATATTTTTTTTTTCAAGCGTTTTATTATCTAACAGGGATTTTGAAGTCGATAAACCTGAAAGAAATAAAAATCAGTTTTCGGTAGCTTATGTTATTAGCTTTCATTTGGTACCATTTCCTTCAGAATTGCATGAAAATTGGAAAAGTTATTGAGCGGAGAGCCAAATATGTTTAGTATTTAAGAAGCTAAAGTGCTTGCTATTTCCAAGCTAAACACGAGATACTTGAATTTGTGTAGAATGGTTCTGAGATTTTCGGGCAGTAAACTACACAGAAAACATTTCATGCCTGTACAAAGTTTAATATACAAGAATAACAAAAAATAAAGTCTGTATAAGCTTAATTTTATCGCCTTTAACATAATGGTATAAACAGATGTTACATTTTAGACCAAATACCTAACAAAACTGACAAATTACGTTTTTTTGCTCTCCTCAAAAATTTGTCAAAACTGGGTTACTTGTTTTCTGCTTAGGGCAGCCGAGATGTCGCATGCGCGATTGTGTGAAAACCTGCGCTCCTTGTGCAGTCACTGAGGTACTTACAATTATGTAGGTATTATTATCTTGCTGCTATTTGGTACAGTCAGCCAAGAAAGTGGAAAGAGTCGAAAAGTGGTAGACCACTTTCTTGGCTGACCGTACCACAACAGGAAGATAGAGTACCTATCAGGTGTTCAAGTTAGGACATCCCTACAGAATATTTGCTATGTGAGCTAATATCTTTATTAAGTATCCCAATATCAATAATATCATATCATTGTTTGACGACCGGTCTGGCCTAGTGGGTAGTGACCCTGCCTGTGAAGCCGATGGTCCTGGGTTCGAATCCCAGTAAGGGCATTTATTTGTGTGATGACACAGATATTTGTTCCTGAGTCATGGTTGTTTTCTATGTATTTAAGTATTTATATATTATATATATCGTTGTCTGAGTACCCACAACACAAGCCTTCTTGAGCTTCCTGTGGGACTTAGTCAATCTGTGTAAGAATGTCCTATAATAATAATAATATAATAAAATATTGGGATAAAAATAAGGTATAATTAGTTACTTCCGATATTTGCTAATTAAGCTACGGTTTATATGTTTAGCTTCAAAATAAAGTATAAGGTGTTCATTATTTTAATTGTGTGTATTTGAAGTCCTATCCTTGGCCTAAGTGACCTGCTGTACTATAGATAAAGCTCTGGCGATGTTCTTTCTCCTCAAGAATGGGAAGTCACACGGCATTAACTTCCGTAAACTGTAAAAAATGCTAAATGACAATGCATAATTCAAAAAGAGGTCTCGGACACTGGAATCCGAACCGGCAGCTTCGGACGCAACTGGGACAAATTCAAAGAAAGGAGCGAGCCAAATAGCCCCATGTATCGTTATGCGGAGGCTCGAACTGATGCTTTTGTAGCAATCATAAGCAAGAAAGCGGCCTAATTACTGCGTAGAACCAGGGATAGCACAAACAGCATTCTCAGGATGATTGCTGATCACGTTTGTTATCCCATAATGATAAGTTTAATTAATAGAATTAAGTCTAATATAACTTTTAAGTATTAATATAGTTTTTAAGCCTTATAATATGTAATACTAACACAATGGGATCACTGTTATCTTAAAATAAATAAATAATTGAAATTCTCTCTTTTTTTGTAAGGAAGGACGGCTAAGGAATGGAATGCGCTCCCGTCATCTGTATTCCCTGAGAAATATGACCTCGGTCTCTTTAAAGCTAGGGTGAATAGGCTATTACTGAACCGGTGAGCTTCTTCTTAGGCTCTGTCTTCACTTTCCATCAGGTGTGACTAGAGCCAATCGCCGATCAGTTTACAATAAAAAAATAAAAAAATGCTATGTGCGCTTGCGTGGTCTACTTATGTATATGTCTGTGGAGCGAACGCATTGTCCCCTCGGCCCAGTTTCCCACAAGATCATATTACCATACGTTTAACTGTCCAGTACAGACTGTTACTACTTACAGTATTGGCAGCTTTGATATGCTGGCGAAGATATGGGCAAACTAGTTATTAGACGAAATTCTTAAGCATAAACATTGATACGAGTAAGTAAAGGTACTTAGGGCATACTGAAAATTCCTGGACTGGCCACTTAGAAAAAATAAGTTGTCTCATATATCAGAATCCAGAAACTTTCAGTATGGCATTGCATAGTAGAAAAAGGCAAGAAAAAAAACATCGTATATGGGTCACTTTATTTCAAACTTTTCAATCCTAATAAAAGAAGAAATGTCCTGTGATTATTATTTCCAGTTCCGAATGAAAGTCTCGAAAATGTATGTAAATTTTAGTGCACTCGTTTTCCTCCTATTAGGATCGAGGAAGCTCGTGATTCTGAGTATAAATAACATAAAAAAACCGGTCAAGTGAGAGTCGGACTCGCGTTCCATAAGTTCCGTACATAAGTCCGACTCACGCTTGACTGCACATTTCTAATAGGTTTTTCTGTCATCTATAGGTAAAGTACTATTTTGTGTATTTTTTTCAAAATTTTAGACCCAGTAGTTTCAGAGATAAAGGGGGGGAATGGTCGGACAGACAGACGCACAAGTGATCCTATAAGGGTTCCATTTTTTCCTTTTGAGGTACGGAACCCTAAAAATTCTAAAATTTGAAAGAAAGTGTAGTGTACAATTTGACATAAAATGCCAACTATAAACGTGAAACTGTCACTACTGTCAGCGCCGCTTTAAATTTAGAATTCTTATCCTCATACTTTTTTACATGTGAGAGTTAATTAAAAATTGTTTCATTCACCTTATACTATAGTTTGTCAAAGGACTGTCTCATTTCAAACAAAGATTGAGAGAATCATACTATCTTTGTTTTACACTCTAGTACTAGCATCCAAAAGAAAAGGATGAGTATAGTTTTTATGTTCTTATTTACTGACAGATTTGGTTTGAGCAACTATAAATTGCGAGGCCTATTAGAGGCTATAGATAGACCGCTTTCCAGTTTAGGGAGTTAAGGATCTCACAGAAGCATCTGACAAGGTCTTCACTATCGTCTTACTGATAAATTGCAAATATACGTACATGGCTCATCTACATTAATTCTCTTGGAGCTAGTTGTCTAATTAATTGATTTACAAAATTCTCGTAATAACAGTAAATTAATTAGTAATCAAACATATGTCACTTGGAGTGCCACAAGGCAGTGTTTTGGGGCCGATGTTGTTCATATCGTCTACATTCTAGATCTCGCTTTAACTTTAACAGTTTCATGTCTGTGAGACGCGCGCATTGTCCACTCGGTCCAGTTTCCCACGAGATTAACATACGCATGTAAAACAGTGAAGGGACGTCACGAGCTTTCGGTAACAATGTCGGTTGATACGCAAGTGATGATATGGACAAACTCGGCAATAATACCAAAAATGTATAGGTTTATATAAATGAGCATGATTTACGTATTACAGAGTATTTTCCCAGGACACTTTTTTAGGCGTTTTTAGGGTTCCGTACCTCAAAAGGAAAAAACGGAACCCTTATAGCAGTGGTCGGCAACCTTTTAGCAGCCAAGGGCCACATAGTAGTTAACGAAGGTGACGCGGGCTGCACTTTGTCGTTTGTCAATATTACATGCAAAATAGCCAGGGAGGCTCGCGGGCCGCAAGTGAGAGATTCGCGTTCCGCATGCGGCCCGCGGGCCGCTGTTGCCGACCGCTGCCTTATAGGATCACTCGTGCGTCTGTATATCTGTCCGACCATCCCACGCCCCCCTTTATCTCCGAAACTACTGGGTCAACATTTTTGAAAAAAGTACACAAAATAGTTCGACAGAAAAACCTTATAGAAAACTGTCCGCGTGTTTGACGACGTCGATAAGGTTTAACACAAAAAACTCTATTTAAATACAGATAACAAATTAAACCCAAAGACTATATACCTCCGCTGTTATTTAAAATGTTAACTTAGTCGTTTAGTATAAACGCAACTTACGTTAAGCTGCATATAGAGCAACCATCCAAACATGTCACAACACCGCATAGAGCAATGTAGAGCCACTGGAAGGGACTACACCATCTCTTCAAACTTCAACATTTATTCAGCAAATAGGCCACAAGGGCACTTTTACACGTCAACATTGAATTTACATATAAGCAAAAATAATAACAATACATCAACAATTTTATAAAATACAACTAACAATTCAAACTAACGTATTACAATTACTTAGAGATGTATATGGTCTCTTAATGTCGAATTACATAAAAAAACTATAATATTAATATTAAAAAAAAGAGATACAAAAACACGAAAAAAAACTATAATATTTAGAGGTGTAAATGTCTCTGGGTGTCAGAAATATAAGATTACATAGTTTATCAAATTATCCTTAAAGATGTATAGGGTCTCCAAGAGTCAAAATCCTGTATAATTAACACATTCATTAAGATAAAAGAAACATACGAGAGCAGAATGAGGCGTCTCACTGTAATTAAACTCAAAAATAATGTTACTAAGTATAATAGTTCATGTTAGCTTAATCAGACTTCTTCTAAGTCGGTCCCTCACTGCTGAGGATCGTGACTCCGCTTGCTAATTTTTCCTATGGCAAAAAAAAAAAAAAAAAAAAGTAAAAGGTTATAAACAACAAACTCAAAAGTTTTATGCTCATTTAGGATCGTGACTGTACCTGTGTATTTTATTTCAATTGCAGTCGGGGACCTTTCTTTTAAATGGGAAAATGTCAATACATCAAGGTCCCCGACTGCAATTGAAATAAAATACACAGGTACAGTCACGATCCTAAATGAGCATAAAACTTTTGCGTTTGTTGTTTATAACCTTCACTAAACACTCATATTCTAATATTTTTTTACATTCATTAAGTTGAGTAACTAACACAACTAAAAACTATTTTTGTCTTTTCAGTTCGCTTTTTCGCAGTCGTGTTTTTAAATTTTTAATTAATTTATTTTATTTTATACTTTTTAGAATTGTTACATTCATTAAGTTGAGTTACTAACACAACTAAAAAATATTTTTATCTTTTCAGTTCGCTTTTTCGCAGTCGTGTTTTTTAATTTTTAATTTATTTAATTAATTTTGGGGTCATCATTTCGTTACTAACCATTTGAAGTCACTTTATATTACTTTTGCGAGGGCGTCCTCAGTACGTACAGAAAGGCACGCAGAGCGCCGCATATATCGGGCTACGCCCGACTCCTTTGGAACGCGTACAGTGCGCCACGAACGTCGGGCTACGCCCGACGCTTTGAGTGAGAGGGTACTAAAGGCGTCTTGGTAAGCGTACAGCGTGTCACGTACGTGGGCCTACGCCCGACACTGAATATGAGAGAGTCGAAGGCGCCTGGCTTTGGACCGAGTGCAACGCGCCACGTACGTCGGGCTACATCCGACTCTATTACTATTAGGGCGCCGAAGGCGCCCGGCTTTAGAACGCGTACAACGCGCCTCGTACACGCCCGACGCTTTGAGTAAGAGGGCGCCGAAGGCGCCCGGCATTGGTAAGCGTACAGCGTGTCACGCACGTCGGGCTACGCCCGACACTTAGTATGAGCGAGTCGAAGGCGCCTGGCTTTGGACCGAGTGCAGCGCGCCACGTACGTCGGGCTACATCCGACTCTTTTACTATTAGGGCGCCGAAGGCGCCCGGCTTTAGAACGCGTACAACGCGCCTCGTACACGCCCGACGCTTTGAGTAAGAGGGCGCCAAAGGCGCCCGGCTTTGGTAAGCGTACAGCGTGTCACACACTACGCCCGACACTTTTAGTATGAGAAAGTAGAAGTCGCCTGGCTTTGGACCGCGCGCAGCGCGCCACGTACGTCGGGCTACGCCCGACTCTTTTAGTATGAGGGCGCCGAAGGCGCCCGGCTTTGGAACGCGTACAGCGCGCCACGTACATCGGGCTACGCCCGACGCTTTGAGTATGAGGCCGGCTTTGGTAATCATACAGCGTGTCACGCTACGCCCGATACTTTTAATATTAGAGATTTGAAGGTGCCTGGCTTTGGACTGCGTGCAGCGCGCCACGCACATCGGGCTACGCCAGAACCTTTAAGTGTGAAGGCGCCGAAGTTGCCGGGCGGCTTTGGTATGCGTACAGCGTGTCACGTACGTCGGACTACGCCCGACACTTTTAGTATGAGAAAGTAGAAGTTGCCTGGCTTTGGACCGCGCGCAGTGCGCCACGTATGTACGTCGGGCTACGCCCGACTCTTTTAGTATGAGGGCGCCGAACGCGTTCGGCTTTGGAACGCGTACAACGCGCCACGTACGTCGGGCTACTGCCGACGCTTTGAGTATGAGGTCGCCGAAGGCGCCTGGCTTTGGTAAGCGTATAGCGTGTCACGTACATCGGGCTACGCCTGACCCTTTTAGTGTGGGGGCTTTAGACCGAGTGCATATACTTGGACAAGTTGCAGGAAGCGCACATCTTCCTTACGCTCTGAGCCTTAGGCCCTACGTGGAGCTCACCCTTCGGCCTTAAAAAAATGTCTACACCATCATACATGTTAAAATTAAATCAAACCATATGGTTATAATGATACTTTCACGATTTGTTCTGCCAAATTCGGTGCAGAGTTAGCTTAGACGGACTCTGCATCGTATCGATTAATAAATAGAATTTATATTTTAAACTTTTCGATTCCATAAGCGCAATTACGAACATGTTTTAAAAACTATGAGTAGTATGTACCACCTAATATAATATAATTATATTTTTTTATGATCAGCGGACAAACCCTTTCCTTTTATTTTAATAAGTACCTATATCACATTCAATAATAATATTTGGTTTTATGAGATTAGCTTCTCTAAACATATTTTGTCAATTCTTACTTTTTCAAAATGAGACTTAAACCCACATGTTGCATATATATTATCAATCGGCTTTCAAAGCCCTTCATTTTGATACCCTACTCGATAAGTTTGCACGATATTTTTTTCTAAAGGTTGCGTAATATGGCGTATTAAGTCCGCCATATTGTTTTTATAATGACGTCACATAGCCTATGTTACCCGGGATGACGTAAAGATACTAATGATGTATCATACGTCTAAATCGGTTAAGGCATTCAGAAGTTAAGGTGGAATAAAGAAACTCACATACATACAAACATGAACGCTGAAAACAATACACTCTTTTTGTTTGGGCAGTCGTGTAAAAATAGCCAGGGAGGCTCGCGGGCCGCAAGTGAGAGATTCGCGTTCCGCATGCGGCCCGCGGGCCGCCTGTTGCCGACCGCTGCCTTATATTATAGGATCACTCGTGCGTCTGTATTCTGTCCGACCATCCCACGCCCCCCTTTATCTCCGAAACTACTGGGTCTAAATTTTTGAAAAAAGTACACAAAATAGTTCGACAGAAAAACCTTATAGAAAACTGTCCGCGTGTTTGACGACGTCGATAAGGTTTAACACAAAAAACTCTATTTAAATACAGATAACAAATGAAACCCAAAGACTATATACCTCCGCTGTTATTTAAAATGTTAACTTAGTCGTTTAGTATAAACGCAACTTACGTTAAGCTGCATATAGAGCAACCATCCAAACATGTCACAACACCGCATAGAGCAATGTAGAGCCACTGGAAGGGACTACACCATCTCTTCAAACTTCAACATTTATTCAGCAAATAGGCCACAAGGGCACTTTTACACGTCAACATTGAATTTACATATAAGCAAAAATAATAACAATACATCAACAATTTTATAAAATACAACTAACAATTCAAACTAACGTATTACAATTACTTAGAGATGTATATGGTCTCTTAATGTCGAATTACATAAAAAAACTATAATATTAATATTAAAAAAAAGAGATACAAAAACACGAAAAAAAACTATAATATTTAGAGGTGTAAATGTCTCTGGGTGTCAGAAATATAAGATTACATAGTTTATCAAATTATCCTTAAAGATGTATAGGGTCTCCAAGAGTCAAAATCCTGTATAATTAACACATTCATTAAGATAAAAGAAACATACGAGAGCAGAATGAGGCGTCTCACTGTAATTAAACTCAAAAATAATGTTACTAAGTATAATAGTTCATGTTAGCTTAATCAGACTTCTTCTAAGTCGGTCCCTCACTGCTGAGGATCGTGACTCCGCTTGCTAATTTTTCCTATGGCAGCTCTCCACTTCTCCCTGTCGGTTGCTCTGTGGAAAGCGTTGTTTAGTGTGATGTCTATCTGGGCGGATATTTGGTCACACCATCTCGTTGGACTTGGTCCTCTAGGCCGTCTGCCGTCCACCTTTCCCATCACCACAAGTACTACACTATACTTGCTGCAATACCAACTGGTAGATCATGATGCTATCTCCTTTACCCTTGTTAAGAACAACCAAGAGTGAAAGAGTGGTTCTATTCTATTCTATTCTATAAAGAGATGGCATCATGACCTGACTCGCCACTTGGTTTTGCGGCAAGTATAGAGGCTCTGTCAGCTGCAGAGCTCGTGATAAGCTTAAACGATTGCAGTAAGAATGCATACATATTTCTAGGTGTAAGCTCCATACTTGACGTAGGACATGGTATGAAAACTTAGCGTGGTCCGACTTTTAGGCTGTTTTATGAATGTAAGTGGTCGGCTTTCAAGCCTAAGGTCGCGTGCTCAAACCCCGGCTCGTAACAATGAGTTTTTCGGAACTTATGTACGAAATATCATTTGATATTTACCAGTTGCTTTTCGGTGAAGGAAAACATCATGAGGAAACCGGACTAATCCCAATAAGGCCTGGTTTACCCTCTGGGTTGGAAGGTCAGATGGCAGCCGCTTTCGTAAAAACTAGTGCCTATGCCAATTCTCGGGATTAGTTGTCAAGCGGACCCCCGGCTCCTATGAGCCGTGGCAAAATGCCGGGATAACGCGAGGAAGAAGTGGTCGGCTCGACCGTCTGTACATAAAGCTGTCTGGCTTAAGCCACATCACAGGGCGGACACGCCATACATCAAAAATCATTTGCGTTTATATGTGTGCGCGGCACGTCTGTACACGCGTCATTGTGTATGTGTGGGTAAGTCGTTTTACTGAGAGGACGCCAGAAGTCCGCCAGATTCATGTCGCGCGGCGAGGTAATGCGAGTCGGGGCGGGGCGGTGCGTGGCCGTTCTGTATGATAATACTATTACTTATTCTGTGGCCACATCCAGTGATCCATAGATCTGTGCGCGCGCATTATGGTCATTAGAAAGGATGTCGCGACAATACCCCGTTCTCTGCCCTTCGCGGCACTACCGCAGATGTATTTGGCAATCCGTATCACGTGGGAATTGTATCGATGCTTGTTGATAGCTGTTACAATATTGTAATAAATTACTAAATTAGTTCGCTTGTCGTGTGCAACAACCACAGACAAAACATCCTCCAGACTGAGCATAGTAGCTCTACCCCCTCTGCCACAAATATACGGTAGTTATACTCCATTTTCGAGTCTAAGTGTATTTGTGTGACGTCCGTGCCTTTGAACGGACCAATCAAGGCACGGGACTCGCTCACCTCGTCCCCCGCACCCCAGTATTTTTGGCAGCATCGGTTTCATGAAATAATTGCTCTAAACACCGTCTAGAGGATTCCTAGTCTATGGCAACAAGAAGTTTGACACTTACCGGGACTCAACGAACTAGAATAAATACATATCGCCGCTATACTTACTCAACCTCGTATCTGCAACACACATTTGATGACAAAAACACCCGTATTCCGAATGAAAGAAAAGCGACATTTCCATCAAATGATTGTTGCAGATATGAGGTTGAGTATGTATAGCGACGTCTATAGCGTGACGAGGGTTCGCGTTTGCGTTAATTATTTAAACATTATTGCACAGTAAAAATTGTACACAAGGCGAACTTAATGCCAGAAGGCATTCTCTACCTATTATTCTAGGCGTTGTCTATTTTTGTATGGGATTTTGAACGGCGCGCCAAGCGGGACGTTTTGAAACTCAAAATGACACTAAAGGCAAACGCGTATATAGTCGCCATCAGATATATCGGAGCGGCCGAGGTGCTCACAAATATCTGAACACGCCTCTTTTTTCAAGGCGTTAGAGTGCGTGTTCAGATATTTTTGAGCACCTCGGCAGCTCCGATATATCTGATGGCGACTGTACATCACGTCACGTTATCGAATGAAATTTACACCAGTACGTCTACCATCAGTTTTGACATTGACATATACGCTCACGTCTACGTAACTTACTTTCTATGCATCCCGCTCGTACTCGCATACTAGTGCAAGCGAGATGTACAGAAAGTAAATTACGTAGACGTGAGCGTTATGTCAATGTCAAAACTGGTGGTAGGGTCCATATTGGGTTGCATACAAGTTTAGGTCATATCTTTGATGCGCATAACAACTTGTGTCATAATCATCATTGCGCATACAAATTAAAAGTCATATTATTATGTGTCATACATTTTGAGCCATAATATTTGATGACATACTCAGCAGTTGTCATATATTTTTTGTGCATATAAGTTTTGATTATAATGAATCAAATGTCATACCAGCTAAAAGCATAGTTATCGATACTTATAATGTTTCTACAGTATAACGTTTTGTAGCATAATAATTTTCAACCAAAATGGTTTACATAATTTTAGCCTCTCAACAACTCCTCGAAAAAAACCTTTTCCCTAATATCCGCCCAAACATTTAATTCGACGGAGCCCCGCTCACGCGGGGCTCCTATTTCTGCGTAATTTGCCCTTCGGGCATCTAAAGAAACCTAACGAACCTAACCTACCTATTATGATTAGTTTCTTTTATAAAACCGTTTCTCCTACTGGAGGGGGCTCCTCTCCTTCGATCTCCTCTTTTATACGGTCTTTGTGTGGTTACGATTATGACATTTATGACTAAAGTAATATTTGCTTCATAGGTTGCTCACAACCATACATATTTATTATTCATGCTTTGGTTACAAAAATTTTGAAACTTTTGAAACTTTATGAAAAAAACATATTATGACCACTATAAATATATGACTTAACTTTTTATGTCTATATTAATACTATGCACTGCAATACTTCGAACGAAAAACAATTATGGATATCAAGCATATGACTTAAAATTTTATGCGAATTAAATTAATGACTATAAAAATTATGACAACTCATTTATGAGAAAAACCCAGTTATGCTCAGGAATAATTCTGACTGAAGATTTTTATGACTTCCAATTGTATGCATAAAGTGTTATGACAATTTAAAATATGACAAAAGTTGTTATGCGACCAGAGGGAGTCCCCTGGTGGTAGACGTATAAGGGTACTGACTAGAGCTCAAAACTGGTCATTTCGTGGTTGTTCCCATAGTAAAAGTTGCTCAGTATAATCCCAAAACCTCCCTGGCAATGGGAATGTACTTATTCATTGGCCACCGTGTAGAGCTTCGTCAATATATAGTAGATTGTTAACCAAGGGTGGAAAGTGAACCATTTCACCCGAGATATTTTGGCGCTCGAACGAAGAGAGAGCGCCAATAGTTCGAGGCTGAGATGGTTACTTTTACCCGAGTTAAACACTCTACTTTTCATTTCGACTATGAGGAAAGTCATGCAAACACGAGAAATGTAGGTTAATTATTGGTAAGTATATTTCTTTAGAACAATTTTTTTTTTCCGATCACAATGTAAACGGCGCCAATTTCAGTCATGCGGAAGCTAATATGAGAGCTTTTAACTGAATTATATGGCATATATGGCTGTTAGCCGTTGCTCGGGGTAAAAATTAAAAAAAAAATACTTTCCATCCTAGGGTGGGAAATGCAATTTTCCACCCGGTTATCAGCCTATGAAAGGTGAACTTTCCGAACAGGAGAGAAAAAATGAAAAGCGTTTAGCGCGTAGGAGAGATGAAAAATTTATTCTGTTGCTGCAAGTGACAATCACAAATACAAAAATACAAAACTAAGTTTATTTACTAGAACAGAACTAAATAGGCACTTTCTTTGGTTATCTTATAATTATAACCTTTAAACTCCCTTTATTTCGGGGATCTCGAGAACGGCTCTAACGATTTCAATGAAATTTGCCATTTGGGGGTTTTCGGGGGCGAAAAATCGATCTAGCTAGGTCTTATCTCTGGGAAAACGCACATTTTTGAGTGTTTATATATTTTCCGAGCAGAGCACTGTCTCCCAGATATTGGTTACTAAATCCCAGTATAAACTTAAACCGCTCATTTATTGTCATATAGCCGTAACGCGTGATGCGGTGGTAGCCGAGTGGATATGACGTCCGACTTTCAATCCGGAGGTCGCGGGTTCAAATCCTGGCTCGTACCAAAGAGTTTTTCGGAACTTATGTACGAAATATCATTTGATATTTACCACTAGCTTTTCGGTGAAGGAAAACATCGTGAGGAAACCTGCATACATCTGCGAAGAAATTCAAAGGTGTATGCGAAGTCCCCAATCCGCATTGGGCTAGCGTGGGGACTATAGCCCAAGCCCTCTCGCGCATGAGAGGAGGCCTGTGCCCAGCAGTGGGACGTATATAGGCTGAAATGATGATGATAGCCGTAACGGTTCATTTGCCAACCGTTTCGCAAGGCAACAATGGCTACCGAATAAAATAAATCGTACGTAATTGTAGAGTAAAGTGTGAGAATCAATTCGCGTGTGGTGCGTGTTATGAGCGATTAGCGGGTACAGGAAAACCCGCTTATCTAACACCTAAGGGACAGCGGAATGCGTTTCTTAGGCGGAAAGGTGTACGGTCTTAGAGGATATAACCAAAAGGAGTAGTCATTAACAGGCGTTCCCCTCGGTCGAAAATAGGCGGCCAATAAATATTATATGCCTATTATTTTATTAACAATTTGTCATTTTGTTCTTGGTTACGTGTGCTCAGATAATAATTTGACGAATCCAGGATTTGGCGAGTCTCTAACTTGACGAATCAAGGATTTGACGAATCAAGGATTTGACGAATCAAGGATTTGACGAATCTCCAACTTGACGAATCAAGGATTTGGCTAACTTCTAACTTGACGAATCAAGGACTTGACGAGTGTCTGCGAAATCCAATGGTAATACACATTGTATGGACTGACGTTTATCTGACAAGGCTATTTTTACGTTACCTATACATTTGACGTGCCCCTCCCCCGCAAAAATCGGCAGACTGTTTTGTACCGAAAATTACAGAAAAGGCGTCTCCGTTTGGGGCTATTCATAAATTACGTCATTTCAAATTAGGGGGGGGGGGGTCTGGACATCGGATTTTATGGACAGCCCCTTTATTCTCCGTTATCGTTCACAAACGTGTCTCCATAATATTTATTCTGATTATAAATGGCGAGCATCGCTCGCTAAGCGAATACCGCCGAGCGAGTTTTAGTTTCGATAGCTCTAATTGCTGCGACAAACTAGTCAAGAGATAATTCTCGCCGGCAGTGTGAATAGCCACTGTTCAACTATTAATATATAGCCTGTCAAACAACTTTGTCAGTAGAAAAAGGCGTGAAATTCAATTTTTCTATGGGAAGATAAATCTTCGCACTTACTTTTTTAATTTGCCGCTTTTTTCTACTGACGGAAATGTCTTGACAGACTTTATGTGTCTTTTTTACTTACATAGAATCTAGAAATATCTTTTGTTCGTTTCTTGAGCGACAAAAAAGTCGATAGCTAATCGCTTCCTCGCCGGTGATGGTGAGACAAGTGTCATAGCCCAATATTTGGCGTAGCACTTCGTAGAAAAACTTAACGTGACCGGTCTCTATTATTATCCGCTAGATCGTGTAACTTGCGCCCAAACCTTTCCAATCAGCGAAACGAATCGCAACTCGCCGAAGGCGGCCCTATAAACTGTGAACTGGTTACAATTAAGATGCGATCTATTGTTGTAGATCGAGGGGAAAGCTGATACGATACTCGATATATATCGATCTTAGAATATTGGATTCAGATAGGATTTTGATGTTGAAAATACGGGAGCAGGGCTATAATCGCGAAAATCGAAGATCGCAAATTGCGGGCATTTTTCTCTTACTCTAATTACGCCTTCATGGGAGTAAAAGAGAAAGATCCCCGCAATTTGCGAATTTCGGTTTTCGCGGTAGCCCTCCTGATTCTATACAGATTTCAAGCAGGAAAGTGTGGAAGTGTCACCATAGACGTCGAATTCTCATGGAACTATTAGGTTAGGTTGCTGCCATGTCGGTTGAGACGGAATAAGCGAGTACATAGGGACAAAATACTTGTCTTTGTCGTTTTTTGTCCCGTATCGATGTAGTTTCGTATAAGTATACAAACTGAGAACTGTACGGTTACCATCAGTTTGTCACTGACATAAACGCCGTCGAGAACGTAATTTACTTTCTATACATCTCGCTCGCACTCGGATATTAGTGCAAACGGGATGTATAGAAAGTAAATTACGTTCTCGACGGCGTTTATGTCAGTGACAAACTGATGGTAACCGTACTGGTTACAATTAAGATGCGATCTATTGTTGTAGATCGAGGGGAAAGCTGATACGACACTCAATCTATATCGATCTTAGAATATTGGATTCAGATAGGATTTTGATGGTGGGAATACGGGAGCTGATTTCACAGAGATAAATGTGTTACACAGACATATTAAATATATTAATTTGTAATATTAATAGAGTTAGACCAAGAAAAGTCTGCAGCGATTTTGATAGCCCACTCAGTGTAAGTGTTATTTTAAACGTCAAACTTCTATTAAATTATGACGTATAAATAACACTTGCACCGCGTGGGCTGTTAAAATCGCTGCAAACTTTTGGTCTGACTCTATTAATTTCTGAAATAAATATATTTTTAATTGGAATTTATTATATGGAATTTTTGATTATTAAGAACGGGTCACTCACGTATTATAAGTCTCAAGCTCGCTCAGAGGAGGGCACGCGAGGAGTGTCGTCAACGCAAGCTCAAGAAATTCTTAGAAACGAGAACGTTCTCATCGGCACATCACTAGGTCTGACTCTTAAGTAGGTATATCCCTATAGACCCCGTGCATGAACTATAGAGGGCAGCATAGGAGCCGTCAGATTTTTGGCGCGAGGCGTAAATGTCTCGTTTATGCTTCCGATGTAGCCCACAAGATGGCAGAACCTACTATGCACAAGGAAACGTACCGACTAGAACGGTAGATGGTAGAACTTGCTTTGGCAAAGTACATATGCACATATGTTTCCGATTCAGGCCACAAGACAGAACATAACCTCAAATTTTACAAATAAGTACGATCAACGAGCATGATTGTATATACATTGTAGGCACCTTGACTTTGCTTAAGTTCATGCACAATCTTATTTAATATATTGGTATTTATTGGTGACAGCAGAAATTTCTCTTGAAATAGCAACGATTCAGAATGTAAACAAACAAGATGGCTGTCATCCACGATCCACATTCCACAGATAAAACACAGATGACACGCGATTTTGGAATTATTCGAAAACAGTGTTGCTAACCCGCGAGTTTTCAGATTTGCCGCCTTTTGCTACTGACAAGATTTGCTTGACCAAGTATATGCCCTATCTGTACCTATACACGGGCCCGTAATAGTACTGTTATAAATAATTATTAGAAATCGTGTGAGATATGATGTTGTGAACACAATGCGCTAGTATTGCCGGTTTTAGAAGCTATAGGTTCGTTAGTTTATATAGGTACGGTCAGCAATTAAAGTGGTTTAATGCACAATTGCATAGATATACTGAAAAAATTTAGTGAATACCAAAACTTATTTGCTGGCTTTACCTACATCTTATACCTTTAAAGTGAAAACCACGTTTAGAGTTTAAACGAGCAAATCTTGTATATTTATATTCTTCTCGGAAACGGCTCTAACGGCTCGATGAAATTGGCTATGTGGGGGTTTTTGGGGGCAAAAAATCGATCTAGCTAGGTCTCTCTACAATAGGTCTGAATACATCAAACTAGATTTTATATTGCTGGATTCGTCGATCTATGACCTCAAAACAAAAACGGCCGTTTTAACTTTGGACGCATAGATTGACTAATCCAGCAACATAAAAAAACTAGTTTGATGTATTCAAAAGGTACTTAAATACAAAATACAGTCCGTAGCGGCCCCCTTTTTTAAATATCTTTCGTTAAATTTAAATAATCATGATTATTTAGCAGTGGCGCTAGTGTGCATGTTGATAGGCTCTTAAGTAAGTACATTGAATTGAAACATGCGACAGTAGGACTATTTGCCATATAGTATGAATTATCTCAGGTGATTTTTTCGGGCACGGACCCTAATCTGTTAAACAAAAGGTATTGTTTCCTTTATGCAGTGGTTACACTACTTACTGCTAATAGCCCCGACATAAGTAACGGGAACAAGCCCGTTTAAAAAGCAAACTTACCATTTTATTTATATGATTCAAATTCATGAAACAGCCCATAACGGAGATAATACGTTTTGTTATCTCTAAAAACAAGACCACCCTGATTGTTCTCTGAACGAGCTGTCCCATGAATTTGAACCGTAATACTATCACGATAGTTGCTTTTTAAACGAAATGGTTGCTTTGGCGCGTGCTGTAGACCGCTCTTAAAAGAAACAAAGGCTTTTGTTTAACGGATTAGCACCCGAACCCGAAAAAATCATCTGAGATAATTTATACTATAATAGTAAATGAAAGCACAAGTAAAGGTCTTCATAAACGAACTAACAAGCATAACTATTGGCTAATAAGGATACCATAATAATCATGTTATGAAACCTGGGCCAATACAATGGCACTTCTGAATAAGGCACTGTGCCATATTTATTATACTTTATTATTTAAATATGAAATATTCAGTTAAAAGTGAAATCTATAAACCATTAACCAATAAAGAGTTTACTACTACTAATATTTCTAACCGTTTTTGAGGTACAGTTTGTTAAACATTAGTGCAAAAATCTATATGTTTCAACCCTAGCAAGTAGAGATTATTAAATGACATGACATGTGTCAATTTAAAATGTATATAACTTTGTAGGGTTGTCACTGATATAAAAATATTTCATTTTAATGAGTTTGATTTACTTTTTAACTCAGCTTTACAATTATAATAACTCGATTGTAGATCACTTAGATAACACTATCCTTTCAGCTCAGTCCCTAGAAATGTTCCACCCTGTATAAATAAGAATGTTACCTGAATGCTCGAAAACGAATGGGCCGGAAAACTTTTTTGTTTGAAACGGTGCACTAAATAGTTAGTCAAGAATCAAGATATATTCGCGTTAACGTATCAAAACCAAAGAAGAATTGTTTAGTTCCATCATTGTAGTTTTAATCATACCTAATGTTAAGTAGTAAAAACCATGTAGGTAATAAAGAAAATATTTCTAAAATTTCTTGGGACACCGTCTGGGCGCCCTACCGGACGGCACAGACCCGGGGCTAATTTTCTATTTATAGGTATTTACTTTTTATGTAGTTTTAGTTTAGTCTGTTTAGTTCTTAGTTTAATTTATTTTTGTTAGTCCTTTTGTTTTTAGGCTTTTTAGGTGTAATTTTGTAATAATAACATTCTTTGTCAACATATTTTGGGCCTACAGGTTGGGCGTTATTCAACACATACGAAGTCGCGGGCAGAGCCTTATCTTATATATTTTAAGGATTTCCCTCACTTTAAAAACATACCACCTTATTCATAAAACTTTACGGGCCTGATTTAATTAAATTATGTTTTATCCCTTTCTTACAAATACACAAGTCAAAATGACAGATAAAGACAAACGATTATTAGCTAATTGAGGTTTGTAGCGCGTTCATGAATAAGGGGGTTAGTATATCTGTCTCTCTGCGTGATCGCATCAGAAATGAGGCCATCCGCAGCAGAACCAAGTAACCGATGTAGCCCTCCGAATCGCTAAACTTAAGTGGCAGTGGGCGGGGCACATTGCCCGTAGAACCGATGGCCGTTGGGGCGGAAAGGTTCTCGAGTGGCGACCACGTACCGGAAGGCGCAGCGTGGGTAGACCCCCCACAAGGTGGACTGACGACCTGGTAAAGGTCGCGGGAGTCCGCTGGATGCGGGTGGCGCAAGACCGGTCATTGTGGCACTCTTTGGGGGAGGCCTATGTCCAGCAGTGGACATCCTCTGGCTGATATGATGATGATGATGATATCTGTCCCTGTTACAAACTTCATACAGTTTTGCCACTAGCCATAATGTAGAAATGGGAACGTTTCTAAATTCATAAGGTGTTAGATAGTCATCTGCTATTATATCACTTGCTATCTGCTCCGGCGATCTCTGAAGATATAGGATTAAGATCTATGGATTACATATATTTTATAAAATAATTATATTACGCTAAGTAAGTGTAACAAAGCGCTGGTGGCCTAGCGGAAAGAGCGTGCTACTTGCAATCCGGAGGTCGCGGGTTCAAACCCCGGCTCGGACCAATGAGTTTTTCGGAACTTATGTACGAAATATCATTTGATATTTACCAGTCGCTTTTCGGTGAAGGAAAACATCGTGAGGAAACCGGACTAATCCCAATAAGGCCTAGTTTTCCCTCTGGGTCGGAAGGTCAGATGGCAGTCGCTTTCGTAAAAACTAGTGCCGACGCCAATTCTTGGTATTAGTTGTCAAGCGGACCCCAGGCTCCCATGAGCCGTGGCAAAATGCCGGGATAGCGCGAGGAAGAAGAATTATATTACGCTAAGTCTGTTCAAAATTATATTTTATGTACATATTACATTTTCACATCCCAAATGGCAGAATATAGTATAATAAGTGCATGCGCTGTATATGTATTTAAGTGAATAAATCATTCAATTAAATTAATTTTCATAACTCAATTAATAGTTAACCCCGGGTTAGTGGAATGGTGCAAGTGACGCTAAGTGTCACTTCTCATATTTAGATATGCATCTACATATATCACCAGCTATCTGGTCGAACCATCGGCTTCCCTATGCGTGTAAATTGAATGTTAGTGCGTCGCGCTCTGCAATAAATCAATTTTTATAGGCTTCCATGCATAGATAAAGGCTACAGCGCTTAGAGCATGAGTTCAGATGATTCGCAACCTTATTTAGATGGGCTTCTCGCTGCAGAGAAAATACTGGTGCCGCCTCAACAGAATCCGCACAGGTCATGGCAGGTGCAATTATATGCGACACAAATAGGGATGGAACGAGAGTCCGTTGTGTGACTGCGGCCTTGAAGATCAAACACATTGTAGAACGGTGCCCAAAGAGACGTTTCCAGGGCGGCCCGGAGGACCTCTACACCAATCTGACACCTGATGCGATCGAATGGCTGCGTAGCCTGGATGTTGAAATAATTTGTTATAATAAATAAATAATAATAAATAAATATTATAGGACAATTTTTACACAAATCGACCTAGTCCCACAGTAATGAATAAGGCTTGTGTTGTGGGTACTAGACGACGATATATATAATATACACATATATATGTATATAAATACTTATATACATAGAAAACATCCATAACTCAGGAACAAATATTTGTGATGAACACACAAATAAATGCCCTTACCAGGATTCGAACCCGGGACCTCTTGCTTCGTAGGCAGGGTCACTACCGACTAGGCTAGGAGGCCGTTAATGTTATACTAGTAGCATGATTATATTGCCTACAATATTAATACACCATACGCTTAAATAATAAATAAATAAATTTAGATGAGCGTAAGGTTCATATTTATGAATGAGAACACCTAGGGTACGACTCGCTCCAGTTACGGAGGATGCTCTCTTTGGCGAAATTCACGATCGGTGTTATTAGAAACAGAATAGATAGCGTAGCCCTTGTCGAGGCCTTCATGCGATTATTTGTGCCTAACCAGTACACTCGCGCGCGGCGCCACCCGCTGCTGGCGGAGGGCACCGCGCGCACGCGGGCGCACGCGCAGGCGCCGGTCGCGCGCGCGCACGCTCTGCTCAACTCCGTGCTCGAGGCACACCCAGAGTGTGATTTGTTTGTAAGTGCAATTGGACGACTGATGATTGAGTGTAAGAGAGTGATAGAGCGAGAGATGCCTGTAAGTAGTATTTTATAATATTGTTATGTAAATACTTGTGTACCCTAGGTATAAGTATTACTGTCTCCCAATTTGTGCCGCTGTGGCTTTAGCTGTTAAGGTACAATTGTCAACTTAAATAATAAATAAATAAATAATGAGTATGTTCATGTAGGGAATTAGAATATCGATACGTGGTTTAAAAGGGTTGTGGACCAGGTTAAAAAAAACCGGTCAAGTGCGAGTCGGACTCGCGCACGAAGGTTTCCGTACCACCTACGCAAAAAACGGCAAAAAAAAATCACGTTTGTTGTATGGGAGCCCCACTTAAATATTTATTATATTCTGTTTTTAGTATTTGTTGTTATAGCGGCAGCAGAAATACATCATCTGTGAAAATTTCAACTGTCTAGGTATCACGGTTCATGAGATACATCCTGGTGACAGACAGACGGACAGAGGAGTCTTAGTAATAGGGTCCTGTTTTTGTACCCTTTGGGTACGAAACCCTAAAAACTAACGCTATTAATTAATAATGTTTACTTCAAGAATGAGTCACATCTTTTTTAGGGTTCCGTACTCAAAGGGTAAAAACGGGACCCTATTACTAAGACTCCGCTGTCCGTCTGTCTGTCTGTCACCAGGCTGATAGCTAGGCAGTTGAAATTTTCACAGATGATGTATTTCAAATACTAAAAAGTACGGAACCCTCGATGGGCGAGTCCGACCGTTTTTCCCCATATAACCATTCCAGTCGCAGAATCACAAAGTGGTAACTAAATGTCAGATGTGTCGTAACAGAGTCCACACAATGTGTCTAGAATTGTTTCGAAACAAAGTGTCGTCGCCGTGTCTACACTTTTCCGTAACAAGGTGTCGACACATTTGTGTGCACTTTGCGTGCGGTTTGCGACTAAATCTGACAGCAAATTTGTGACAGCAAATGTCAATATAAAATACCTCTTGAAAACCAAGGTTTGTCAAACTACTATTAGTGTCTCGTGTGCTCGTAATTCTAGTAAGTCATCATGGGCAATGCAAATGATAATAATCGACCGAAACCATATAAACACCCAACACCCGTCAACCTTTTACAGAAAAGTTTTTAAAGAAATTCAATAAGCTACTTAGGTCAGGCAACGAATGCTCCAAAAGTTGTAGAGGGAAATGCTCGGAACACAATTTTTGACTCCGTAACTCGGTTTGACAAGTTAGGAGGTGAACATATCAAAAGTCCCCGGCCGTAGCCCTTGAGCGGGGGGGAGAGAGGGGGCTTTGAAGGTCCCATTTTCCCGTTTTTCGATTATATCTCGGAAACTATGCATCTCAGCGACATGGCCACTTATACAAAATGAAAGTTAATTTAATTTGTTACAAGTTTATTCAGTCAATTTTTTCGATATGTTGAATAGTTTTTGAGATATCCGCTCTTGAAAGTTTATTTAGGGCTCTAAATTTTATCTTGATATATCTATATCAGTGAAGGTGCTAGGCCGTGTTTGGTATCGTTTTCGTATAAATCTGGGGTGCTGAATCCATTTATGATATCACATTGACACCATTCCACAAAATAAAAATAAATCTTTTTAGGGTTCCGTACCTCAAAAGGAAAAAACGGAACCCTTATAGGATCACTCGTGCGTCTGTATGTATGTCCGTCTGAATACACAAAATAGTTCTTTACCTATAGATGACAGGAAAACCTATTAGAAATGTGCAGTCAAGCGCGAGTCGGACTTAATGTACGGAACCCTTAATACGCGAGTCCGACTCGCACTTGGCCGGTTTTTTTGAAACTCTTCTTGACGCTTAACCGCTGAACCGATTTCGTTGAAATTTGGAATAGGAATAGTTTGCGTCCCGGAACAGGACATAGGATAGATCTTATAACCAAAATCATCTTTTGAAGGTGTGAAAAGTGGCGTGGAAATTTGTACGGGAAATCAATAACCGCTGAACCGATTTATATGAAATTTGGGATGGTCTACATCTTTGATTTAGTTAAAAATGATGAAAAAACATGACTTTAAACCTAAACTTAAACAGTATTAACTTCAAGAAGTCAATTCTGAATTCCCCCCTACACCTCATTTCACACCTTTAAAGGATGATTTTTGAGATAACTTATTATATCCTGTCTCGGGACTCAAAATATATGTGTACCAAATTTAAATTAAAACTGTTCAGCAGTTTAAGCGTGAAGAGGAGTTTAAAAGAAAGTATTTTAATAAGTTTATATGTTTTTACTTCGGAATGGTGTCAATGTGATACCTTAACTAAATTTGGTACTGCGAATTTATACGAAAACGATACCAAAACATGGCCTCGTAGCTTTACTGTTGTAGAAGTCAAAATAAAATTGAGAGCCCTAAATTCTTATTACTTGGCCAAACTTGTGTAGAAGGAAAAGGTAAAATAAAAGTCTTCGGCAGGAATATAAGACACAATTTTTTTTTTTTTGCGTTACTATTTCATTCATCAAATATAAACATACCTTGATTATACTATTCTAGTGAGATCCTCATAGATAAACAAAAACATTTACTTAAAAAATTACAAGGTCGAAATGTCACGGAACTTGTGAGAGTAATATGTGAAAAATATAAACTTTTATGACAAAAAAAATCTGGACACAATTTAAGAATCACCCAATTGCGTCGAGGAATCATCTGTATTTTTGCTTGTTTCATTACCTCCTCGCTTCTTTTTTGTCCTTTGTATTCTGTAGCAATTTGTTAGATCTGAAAATAAAGATAACTTGCGTCGTCACGGATGTCGATTTATAGGTTTTAGGGAGTGCAGAATTCGAAAACGATGATCATTTTATAATCCAAGATGGCGGCTACGTATTTTGTCATAAAAGTGGAATCCAAAATAGTCATCATTTTCGAAATCTGCGCCCCCTAAAACCTATAAAACGACATCCATGACGACTTTTATGACATAGTGCATGGCCGCCATCTTGGAATCCAAAATAGTCATCATTTTCGAAATCTGCGCCCCCTAAAACCTATAAAACGATATCCATGACGACTTTTATGACATAGTGCATTGCCGCCATTTTTAAATTGAAAATGTTATCATTTTCGAAATCTGCACCCCCCAAAACCTATAAAACGACACCCATGACGACTTTTATGACATAGTGCATGGCCGCCATTTTGGATTTCAAAATGGTCATCATTTTCTAAATCGGGGCCCCCTAAAACCTATAAAACGACATCCATGACGACTTTTATGACATAGTGCATGGCCGCCATCTTGGAATCCAAAATGGTTATCATTTTCGAAATCTGCGCCCCCTAAAACCTATAAAACGACACCCATGACGACTTTTATGGCATAGTGCATGGCCGCCATTTTGGATTCCAAAATGGTCATCATTTTCAAAATTGGGGCCCCCTAAAACGTATAAAACGACACCCATGACGACTTTTATGACACAGTGCATGGCCGCCATTTCGGATTCCAAAATGGTCATTATTTTCGAAATCGGCACTCCCTAAAACCTATATATCGACACCCATCTCGACTTTTATGACAAAGTGTTTTGCTACCATCTGCATGCAAGACATTTCTATTATTTTTACGTACAAAAATGGCCCCCTGTCAACTTTCAATCGAGATTTAATCGATAATTTATTCGATTAATATTCAGATTAATTCAATTTCAATCTATGTTAGGTCGACTAAACTAATCGCGATTAAAATTTGAGAATTAACTTTTTTTATTCCATTAATTAGTCGAATAAACAGTTAATCGATTAATGCCAATTCTCTGACCACGGCATTTTTACACTTTGAGAATATCTGAAAACAAATCAACACAAGGAGCCATTTTGCAAATCCAGTAACTTTGTTATTACTTTTGACAGCGCGTGTCATGTGTCAACACAGAGTCGACACAAAGTCGAAACATTGCAACTACTTTGTGACTGCAATATTTGTCAGCCTTAAACCATATTTATACATCATAATTAACAAGTTTCGTAGTATGTAAAGCGTTATTTCTGTTATTTAAGTATAGTATACGCATCGAAGTACTAAAAATGCTTCAAATAATATAGTTATGAACACAGGCACTGAGAAGTAAACAATTTCATTTCCGGCTAAACTAAAACAATGTGGTGGCGCGTTGATTATATTACACTTAGTTTATCAAATCACTCGAGCAGTTTAATTCCCCATAATAATTTAAGTCATATTGTAATATAAATGCAAACAATATATAATTACGTCTTGTAATCCGTTTTAGAGATGGCGTATTAATGTCACTTATTTTTATTTAAGTATTTTTCCATCTGACAGTTTCCATTTGACAGGAACAAAATGAACGAATGAACGAATGATTTTGGCATAAAGTAGTCGCAAACCCGAAACAATGTGTGCACACGGCGACCACACTTTATGTCACTTTGTGTCATGTGTCGACCCTTCCCCATTTCTGGTAACTGTGTCGACACGGCGACGACTCTGCGACTGGAATTGTGACCGAAACAGATGGTGTCGACACAAGATGTGTCAACACCGCGTCGTAACGGCGACTGGAAATGGTTGTATGGGTCATTACATCTTTGAAATCATCTTTCATTTATTCTTATTACAATTGAAAATATCAGATAACTGACTTAAAATCCAGTCGTTCTGACTATAATTATTACATCGAATAATAACAAAATTACATAATGGCGTCTTAGGTGATAATCTGATAATTGTCACCGGTCAAATCTGTGTACCTACTGTTTACTCAACAACAATGTGACAATGTCAGAGGTCGACAACGTAGTAAAAATTTTAATCACACATTTATATGTAAGTAAAATATAAAATTACTAGTAAATACATGTTTAAACGCGTTTACTGGCCTATTTAATATTTGTATTGCAGGTGGACGGTGTTCGGTAGCTTATTATATTACTTTAATGATTATTATTAATGCGATAAAATACACTTTCCGGAGCCTCATTCAGATTTAAAACTTGTTACTGTTTTTTTTGGTGGATCGAGACCGGAACACCACGCTACGCTCCAAGACCCAAATCGTCGATGTAGCTCGGAAGGCGGCCAAGCTAAAATGGGACTGGGCTGGTCACGTCTGCCGAATGCCGAATGAGTTGTGGGGCAAAATCACTTCAGAGTGGGAGCCCGAAAACTCAAATCGGGGACCTGGCAGACCCTGCCGGCGATGGCGGGATGAACTACTGAAATTGGGGGGAGGCCAAAGCAGTGGGACACGACAGGCTCCAAATAATACTGTTTTTTTACCCCTCTGGACCCTGAGCTGGGTCTACAAACGATAAGTTTCAATTACGAGTAAAAAGCGGCTAGCAAGAAAAGTCGGTAAACTAAGTTCCTCCTTTTCAAAGTCGGTCAAAAGAGGCGTTTACTAAGTCCAAGTGTTTATCAAGTATTTTTAATATAAAACATGAGATCCGGCTCAACCCGACAGCAGGTGACCTCGCTCTCCCCTAGTTCACGATCATACAAAATATACAAATAATCATCATCTTCCTCGCGTTGTCCCGGAATTTTTCCACGGCTCATGGGAGCCTGGGGTCCGCTTGACAAGTAATACCAAGAATTGGCGTCGGCACTAGTTTTTACGAAAGCGACTGCCATCTGACCTCCCAACCCAAAGGGTAAACTAGGCTTTATTGGGATTGGTCCGGTTTCCTCACGATGTTTTCCTTCACCGAAAAGCGACTGGTAAATATCAAATCATATTTCGTACATAAGTTCCGAAAAACTCATTGGTACCAGCTGGGGTTTGAACCCGCGACCTCCAGATCATACAAATAATATTGTAAAGAAGATTCCGACTTTACATAAAGTTGATGTATAAAAAGCCAAAGCACAGTCGCGACCAAATACATCGGAGCGACCAAGGCGCTCATAAATATCTGAACACGCCTCAATTATCAAGGAGATAGAGTGCGTCATCGTTACGCAAGCGGTGTGCCATGTCTCATAAGGATCTGTATATTACAACGCGTCTACGCACACGCATCCGGTGTGCACGGGTCTTAAGAGAGACGTTTACTACAAGTGTTTATCAAGTATTTTTAATATAAATCATGAGATCCGGCTCAAGACAGCAGGCGACCTCGCTCGCCCCTAGTTCACGATTACACCAATAATATTGTAAAGAAGATGGCGACTTTACATACAACTGTATATAACAATAATAATATTTGGGAGCCCGAGCTTTGCTCGGAAAACGTATAAAAACTCAAAAGTGCGCGTTTTCCCAGAGATAAGAGCAATCAGATCAATTTTTCGCCCCCGAAAATCCCCATATAGCAAATTTCTTCGAAATCGTTAGAGCCGTTTCCGAGATCCCCGAAATTAACAATCACATACATACAACCTCGATTTTTATTTCTTACATTTTTTTTGTACCAAAATGTACTGTAGCTATTTCAAATTCTCTTTGGTAAAGCTTACATAGTAAAATGTGTCCTTACACCAAAACATCTACGTAACTAATTAAGGTAAACTCCAGTGAAAGGGACGCTATCTTCCCTTGCACAGAATGTCGTAACCGCCATGAGTTGTGTATGAACATAGGCTGTTTTGTAGAGTGTATCGTTGATACATCGGATGTAGTGCAGTAAGGCGTAGGACACACTGACTGAAGTGTCAAGTCTAAGCGTAGTGCGTTTGAAGCTTTCGAAGCTACGAGTATATAAGGAGTAACAAAAATAGTGCTATACAAGGTGTATCTAACAAAAACCGGGCAAGTGCGAGTCGGACTCGCGCACGAAGGGTTCCGTACCATAATGCAAAAAAAAAAACAAAAAAAAAGCAAAAAAAAACGGTCACCCATCCAAGTACTGACCACTCCCGACGTTGCTTAACTTTGGTCAAAAATCACGTTTGTTGTATGGGAGCCCCATTTAAATCTTTATTTTATTCTGTTTTTAGTATTTGTTGTTATAGCGGCAACAGAAATACATCATCTGTGAAAATTTCAACTGTCTAGCTATCACGGTTCGTGAGATACAGCCTGGTGACAGACGGACGGACGGACGGACGGACGGACGGACGGACAGCGAAGTCTTAGTAATAGGGTCCCGTTTTACCCTTTGGGTACGAAACCCTAAAAATGATTGGATGCGGTTTTTCAGTATCGTGTTCTGATAGAATAAAGTAGAAAAAAAACCGGGCAAGTGCGAGTCGGACTCGCGCACGAAGGGTTCCGTACCATAATGAAAAAAAAAACGGAAAAAAAAAATGCAAAAAAAAAAACGGTCACCCATCCAAGTACTGACCACGCCTGACGTTGCTTAACTTTGGTCAGAATCACGTTTGTTGTATGGGAGCCCCATTTAAATCTTTATTTTATTCTGTTTTTAGTATTTGTTGTTATAGCGGCAACATAAATACATCATCTGTGAAAATTTCAACTGTCTAGCTATCACGGTTCGTGAGATACAGCCTGGTGACTGACAGACGGACGGACGGACGGACGGACGGATGGACGGACGGACGGACGGACGGACGGACAGCGAAGTCTTAGTAATAGGGTCCCGTTTTACCTTTTGGGTACGGAACCCTAACAATGACGCGAAAAAATGTTGGCCTTTGTATGGAGGGTTGACTGATTTAAGACGACATGCCCCAAACAAAGAGCAAAAAACAATTTTTTCGCGTCAAAAAATTATCTTTTCGCACGTGTATTGTACAACGTTTTACAGTACATATGGCCCTTTAAATTTTTGACATAGGCACGTATTGTCCTAAAACCCGCCCTATGTACTGTAAATGCCTTTATGTGGCTGTCCTAACAGTGTGTACCAGCCTAATACGCACTAGCTTACATGGCGTTTCACGATTTAGTGCATTTAAGAGAGTATACGAATTTAAACACGTTATTCGCCTTATCGGATGCTAGTACTTAACAATCTTGACATGGACACGATTGTGTTGTGTTGTGTCAAGTTGGGGCCAATTTAGAGTTTTGCTTTGGCTAAGATTCATTGATTTACACAATCAATTAATCTTAACCCTGATGTGGAAAGTCTAGGACAATTTTGTTCTCAGAAATTCGACAGCTAAACAAGATGGCGTTGTACGGCTTCCTGTGGTAAACTTCTTCTTCTGTATTTCTATTAAATAATTGCCTAGCATCGTCCACACAGTTAACTAAGACAGTACAACCTTATTGTGAAGACACAAGGCTCATTCACGATCAGTTCATGTTGCCGTTGGTACAGTCAGAATTAGAGATGCCCAGGGGCGTATTTACCCTAGGGCCATCCGAGCCATGGCCCGGGGCGCCAATCCGCCAGGGGCGGTTTATCGGCCGTATGGCCAGGCCTCCGTCACACGCTCAAGGCCACGCGCTATATGCCTACCGCTCGGCGTATCGTCGACGATACAACCGACAGAGGGCCGCCGAACGCCCGCCTGAACGCTCGCACCGCACGTTTCCCGCGCTTACGCTTCGAAATGCCGAAACCACGTAATTATTGTGCAGTAAATGGGTGTAAAAGTCATAAAACAAAGGAAAAAGCGTATAATAAAGATTCATCTTTTTATGGCGGGCTAAAGGTCCCACCTGAAACGTTTAAGAATTATATTGAAGGGTTAGAAAAAGTATTTTTAAATAATTTTGACGACGTAATAATTAATCGGCCTGGTATAGCACCGTATTACAACTTTAAAAACCGTTGATTTTCCGTTGCTTCCTGAGTATTTATTAAAATTATTTACGCAATTTAGGATATTTACAACTATAAAATTTAATAACAGAGAATTCCGAGAAGGGAAAAAAATATAAATCATTATATAAAACTAAAACATATTTGATTGACTAATAAAAAATATGGTTGATCCGCCCTACAACTCTAGCGCATTCTTACGATGACGCGTTAGCACGTGACTCGCACGGCGGGCAACACAGTCTCGACTCTTTGTGCGCGTACTTATGCTACATTTCTTCTTGTCCTGAGCAGCAGGTATTATTATTAAGGTTCTGTAGGCTATTATAGCGTAGGTATTTTCGCTTTTGTTTGGGAATGAAGTATCTGTTACGTAGTAACTATTTATTAATCTGTGGTATGGCGCCCCTGGCGAATTGCATTTTGTTTTTCTTCCTTGACTTCTGGGGCGGCGAAACGTATTGGCTCGGGGCGCGAAATTTCAAAATACACCCCTGGAGATGCCACGAATATTCGGCAACTATTCGGTATTCGGCCACTTTGCCGAATATTCGGTATTAGGCCACTTTGCCGAATATTCGGTATTCGGCAGAATTTCGCCTACTATTCGGCCGAATACCGAATATCTGTTTGCACCTACCTAAAATGAAAAATTACACAATAAAAATAACAAAAAACCAAGTAAGTATGTGTACATTTAATATTTAAAATGTATTCTTGTAAAGTTGTTAAATACGAAGACCCTTTTTTGAGCATTTATTGATAACAAAATATTTTATTTTTATAATGGGTCTGATTTGATTGACTCTTACTACAAAAAAATATATCTTAGCAAACGTTTGTTCTTTATTAGCGAACGGTTTTTATAAAAATTGTGACTCAAAATGTTCGCATAAAAGTTATAAAACTAAGTCCCCCGCCGCGTCTGTATAGTAGGAGTAGTAGGTATGTCTGTTAACGTATGTATTTGGTATGTTAGGTATAGATAATCGCGATAAACTCAAAAACTACTGAACGGATTTTCATGCGGTTTTCACCTATCAATAGAGTGATTCTTGAGGAAGGTTTCGGTGTATAATTTGTTAAGGTTCTGTGTAACCCGTGCGAGGCCGGGGCGGGTCGCTAGTACTTTTATATAATAGAGAAATCTCTGATCACCAGTGATCGTTAATTTTCCGGCAATTTTGGTGCAGCATTGTTGGTTAAAAGTAGAGATGCACCGGATATCCGGTTACTATCCGGTATCCGGCCTATCCGGCCATTATTTTACTATCCGGCCGGATACCGGATAGTGACATATTATCCGGCCGGATACCGGATAGTAACATTGCTTGATTTCGGAGTAAACAAATTGGATTTCAGAAACAGACATGGTCATAATCGTACTTGTTTATTATTTTAAAACAAGTTAAACATTCCACTGACTTGCACGTGCACTCATTTCTAACCTAGAAATATGGCCACGCGAACGTTCACTAGGAAACAGGTCAAACCAGCAGAATGCGCACCTGAAAAACCGAAATGTAGGTATAGTTCCGCTGGCCGAATATTCGGCGGCCGGATACCGGATATTCGGCCGATGGTCAGGCCGAATATCCGGTATCCGGTATCTGGCCAAACAACTATCCGTTGCATCTCTAGTTAAAAGCATCTGTATGCCCTACTCTAGGTGGAATAGATAATTAGGGTTAATAACAGTAATATTAACCTTAACCAATCCTCTCCCTAGAAAAAAATTGAAGAAAATCCTTTATTTTTACTATGCTGCACACAGTGGCGTAGCTAGGCGTGGGCGAAGTAGGCCGTCGCCCACGGCCTCGCGCCCCAAGGGGGGCGTCACGCGAGGGGCCTTCGGACACAGTGAAATAAAAGGGCCTCGCAGATTCGATTTCGCCCACGGCTAGATTAGTTCACGCTACGCCACTGGCTGCACCAAAATTGCTGGAAAATTAACGATCACTGCTGATCACTAATCAGACTTCTATTATTCTAGTTCGTTGGCTACTAGTGATTCTGACTGTACCTAGCTCCACAATGTTACACATAGGTCGTATATACTAAGATATAAATCATGTATCAGGCTTGTTAGATGGTTAATGCAGATTTCCTGGGCCGATAAATCTGTCTATACTATACGGTTCGCCCTTGTTAGCGATTTCACTAGCACTACAGCACTTAGGCTCAGGCCACAGAATTAATAATAGTACTAGGTACAGAAGACTCACTCTCTAACAACACGCGTCTGTTACGATCAGGACAGATATGGCCGCTAGGTGGCGACAGCGCCACGGGCGGCTTATGGTTAGCCAACAAAATTGGTGTGGAACGGATGTACTTTTAGCTACCTGTAGCAAAGCGACGAAATCGCGGAGTGAGCCACGCCTGCTTAGGTTAACACACATTGAGATAAGGGCGTTCATATACTGGCGTTTTGGCGCATCATCAACTTTTTAGGTTTCCGTACAGTCACCTCCAATAATATGTTACACTTCGAACGCCGCAAAAATATGTGACACGGTTTTATGGCTCTACAAATAAGATCGTGTCAAATATTTTTGCGGCCTTCGTTGTGTCACATATTATTGCAGGGGACTGTACCCAAAGGGTAAAAACGGGACCCTATTACTAAGACTCCACTGTCTGTCTGTCTGTCACCAGGCTGTAACTCATGAACCGTGATAGCTAGACAGTTGAAATTTTCACAGATGATGTATTTCTGTTGCCGCTATAACAACAAATACTAAAAAACCCGGACAAGTGCGAGTCGGACTCGCTCACTGAGGGTTCTGTACTTTTTAGTATTTGTTGTTATAGCGGCAACAGAAACTTCTACTCAAAGTTGAAAAGCAGTAACTCTGTATGCATCCATACATAGATACCACGTTTTTCTTTTGCTTTACAGAACAAGATACGAGTTTTTTTGAAATTAGTGCCGATATGCTCAAATTGAATGATTGCCATTAGACTTTATCCAGGCGCTATGCTAACTCTATCTGTCGTTACTATACTCTGTATCTTTAGGTATTTAAATAAAAGTAAACAAATAATTTGTACAGTTTCGGGTAGTTATAACATTTATTGGTAAACCAACCAAATACAAAACCGCCTGGATCAGTCACTGAACGGCCTGACTTTAACCTACGAGTACATTATTTTATCGTGTAATGTCTTCATCTACCCTCAACTGGCTTAAGGAGCCATTTAGCCATTTTCCGTGAATATGCGAGTACGAGCGAGCATTAAGGAGCCATAATATGCGAGTACGAGCGAGATGCATAGAAAGTAAGTTACTTAAACGTGAGTGACTATATCAATGTCAAAAGTGGTGGTAGTGGTACTTGCTAGAATGCACGAAGATTGATATTGTGTCACGGGGAGTATTCCTTGCCCGACTGAGGCTTTTCCCTGGGGAAACTCACGGACAATTAAGGTTACTAAATTAACCAATCTAAATCTTAACCAAAAACTCAAGCAGGTGCTTACACTTATTTCCATCAACTATTCAGGGGTTTCTAAAGGATGTCAAAATGAAATGTTAGTTTTGTGACACATAATTTATTTCTATTCTCACACTAAGGAAGTTGTTCTACAAGTAAATCATTTATTAAGCTAGCATTAAGCACCTTATTCTATAATGTCAGACGATAGAGCCGGGTCGTGCCAAAAATGGTTCTACAATGATTTACAAGCAGACCTATCTAAATTTGTTAGTACCTAATTTATCATTTGCCATCACATACGATTTAATAAATTCTCTAACTTTAAATTTGGAAAAACTTCTAGGACGGAAGGAAAGCGTACACCAACCTCATAACAATGTTCCACCAGTTCAAGACCGACGTGTGATCCTCCGCTGTGCCGGAGCTGATTTGCTGCAGCGGGAATCTGACCCGACACCGCAGAGCAACACCGAAGGACTAAGGTCTCAGTTTGAAGGTGACGTCACCTCCATCCAGCAGAAGAGCGAATTTCTTATGGCGAACTGCTCACCAGACACACTTGAAGTTTTAGGAATATGGACAGACTTCCATACTCTGATATGCGAACTGATTTCACATACGTAGTAACATAAAAACGAAAAAACCAGTCAGCTGAAAGAAACAATTCAAGATTAATAACTAGAAGCATGTGCTCTGCTAACCTAAGAGACATTATATGATCTAAGTTTCTCACCAGCTGGAAATTCCTAGAGTGGACTCATCTCGCAGCTCTGATACTCCCTCCCACCACATTGTTTTACCAGCAGACTGGAAACAAAGCGAAATGGTCAAACAAAGATTCAACAAGGAGTTGCACCTGAGGACATCCATATATTATCATATTCTACTTACTGTTTGTGGCAAAATAACAACAACATGAGCTCCCTAGCTCATGGATGCAGCGGCTACTGCATAACCAAGCCTCTGATCGATGCTACCAGAGCATGATGTACTTCGCTTCACTGTTCTATGTATAAAAGATGCCCATCCAGGGCGCAAACCAGCCAGGAAATGATCTCAAACCATTCTGTCCCTGGGATGACACAATCAAAATAACAGTAACTAATGAAATTCATGGAATAATTTTATATGCAAGTATAACCCAAAGAAATAAATCATATTCAATTATTTGAATATATTTCAACCTATTTTGTATTTATAAATTAAGTTTTTGATTTAAATATTTATTAATATTATTCCATAAATTTAGGATTTAATTTGAAGTAGCAACACCATCAGATTTAATTAGTTTCTAATTGGCCAAATGGTTGTCATTTGTTTTGTTGCTACATCAATGACTTCCTTGCCATAAAACCAAAACTATACTATATTCGAGACAATCCTAAAAACGTTAAACTGAATTATACATGCAAAGTGCCGTGTCACAATTGGGCTGTAGACGCCCGCGTCAGTTGACGTCTTTGGCATTCGAAAGGACGAAGGAAGGACGGAGGAGGAGGGAAGGAAGGAGGAGGATTCATACCTAAAGATACAGGCTAATCAGACTCTAGTATAAGGAAGGTATAAATCGAACAACAATAACCACGAAACCCATTGCCCTGCGAATAATGCTAGCTTTCTCTACATTAAAGTCTAATTGCAAATAAACTATAAACTAGGCTGCGACTTTTACTATCGTAACTCGAGCTACAAATATTTAGCTCCAGGCATGTCTATTTCACATGTCACGAATTGACGAGTCGAATATAACCATTGTTTATACCGGTAGCCGAGTAAAGATACAGTTACCAAACACAATAAATTAAAAGCGGCCAAGTGCGAGTCGGACTCGCGCACGAACGGTTCCGTACCATTACGCAATAAACGGCAAAAAAATAACGTTTGTTTTATGGGAACCCCACTTAAATATTTATTATATTCTGTTTTTAGTATTTGTTGTTTATAGCGGCAACAGAAATACATCTGTGAAAATTTCAACTGCCTAGCTATCACGGTTCATGAGATAAGGTCACTGTGGCGAAGTCCGGCATACTTTATTTTTTTTTTACTTTGGTGTGATCTAGTTCCGTTACTTATTCACCTATGTTACTGCTTGTAATCACATACGATGAAGAATTTAATAATTAATAGTTTAGCCTTAGTGACAGATCATTTCAAGCACAAATTAAGCAAAAACAATGGCATTTTTTTAAATTCGGCGAGTAGACGGACTTCCCGTGCAGTTTAAGGGAAGTCCGTCTAGTTATGATATCAGCCAATCTATGGGTGTGTATATGTTCGTAGTCAAATTCCTAAAAAGAACGGATCAAGACAATGAAAAGTGTATTTTAAACTTGTTAATATACGGTTCAGATTCGAAATAAACACCATTTTTCTAAAACAAAGGCAAGTCCGGCATATACTACCAAAATGGGGTGGTAAACCTTTTTTGGAAAATAATTAAACATAATTATTTTTTTGATTTCCGAAATAAAAGATCAATAGTAATTTTAAAATGAATTTTAATCGTTTCTTTTAATTTACTGATATCAAAAGTTAATTAAGTAACATCATGCGCAAAGTCAGGAGGATTTTTTGATACCTTATCAAATCGTTATAATATTAAAGTTGCACAAACAGTTGGTAATCTCTGATTTAACGAAAGTCATATGACGGACTTGCCTTGAACATAATAGACGGACTTTCCAACTTAGTCAAATTTTAATATGATAAATTGTGGAACGTATAATTACAAAACTAAGCTAATTTCTGATATTTTAAAAATAGAATAAAGACAACTGGTTCTTATGGTACCTACGTAGTTACTTTTTGATGCACAATCTTTTCAAAAACTATTTTTTTAATTTTTTTTTCGAACGGCTGTCGCACTATGACTTCGAGTTCAAAACACGAAATGACTTGTTGAGGCGGATTGCTCTGAAGTTGGTTGTCACAGCGCCATCTGTTTTACAGTGACGGAACTAGCGCGAAAAACTGGTTAATCGACTGGACTCCAAAGTCGCATACACCTTCAAATTCAAAAGTTATAACATGTTGACGGACTTGCCTTGTAGACGGACTTACCCACAGTGACCTTACAGCCTGATGACAGACAGACGGACATTTCCCACCACCTCCTCATGGTCTTTCCTGGCTCTCGCCGTACAGACCGAATCGTGGGAGCCGTGTAACGGTCCGGCTTTCCGTGCCCCGCTACACGTTGCTTCTGGACTCCCTACAAATCTAATAATGTCCCTGGCCTTTCTCCCGCAATTGGGCAGGCCACTATCTTAGCATCTCTTCTGCCCCAAATTTGGGCTTGACGACAATCACGGCGCTCGACGTCGTCTCCACCGTTGAGCAGCTGTCCTCACTCTTCAAAGTGTCTTCGCTTGGTGTGCCAGGAGTGCGCAAACTTGCGCAGCGCTTCGAAGTTCTCTTCGCACGAAACCAACTCCTCGTGGAACACTGGGCCAACCGTTGTCCTCTTCAGCGATGTCAGCATCTCCGACCGTTCGTCCGCGTACAGCACACATTCCCAGAGGGCGTGATCCCGGCTCTCGTTGTGCTCACCGCATGGGCACTCTGCAGACTCGCACTGGCCTAGCTGGTGTAGGCGCAGCCTGAAGCAGCCGTGCCCGGTGAGGATCTGGGAAACCACGTAGTCCGGTTCTATCCAGTCGGAACTTAGCCTCACGCCCACGTCTGGGAAGAAGCTGTACAGCTCGCGTCCGTCTTCGCTGGTCTGCCACCTGTCCTGCCACTGAGCCACGATCTCCGTCCTAACCGTCGACTTGAGTTTCCGGTGCTCCCTGGGGTCCAGCTGGTCTCCCTCCTGAGCGATCCTTCCTGCACGACAGACTTCCAGGTCGGCAGGTAGAACCCCCGCCAGCACAGGTAACGCCGCGGAGCTACACGACCTGTAAGCCTTCGTAAGTAAAATTAGTGCCGGTCTTTGCGTCTTAATCAGCGCTCGTTTGACCACGAAGTTGGACGAGCATCGGCACCATACTGCAGCAGCGTACGTGACCGTCGCCACGTATGTCCCCGCGTACAGGACGCGAAGAGATCGGTACTTGACACCCCATCTGGTGGCGGAAATCCGCGACATTTTGCCGAAGCAATTGGAGGCCTTTTCCCCTATGAGTCTCGCATGCGGCAGGTAGGACCTAGCCTCGTCCAGAGTGACACCGAGCAACGTAACCTCCGAGGCTCCTTTGATTGAGTCGCCTTCCAGTCGAATGACTGGCGCTCGCTTAAACTTACCTTTGTACGTCATGGTCAAGGACTTCGCGGGCGAGAATCGCAAGCGATTCCGTGACCCCCACCCGGATACTTCCTTCAGCATGACGTTGGCCTTGCGTTCGATGTCCGCGCGAGAAGACGCCTCTATCAATATCGTCACGTCGTCAGCATACGCGATCAAATGCACTCCTCCGGGTCGCGGCAACAGCAGGAGATCGTTCAGGAGGATATTCCATAGCGTAGGGCCCAATACCGACCCCTGTGGACATCCCATGGTGCTAGTCTTCGAGCATGTCTGATCGCCCACATAAAGACTGACTCTACGGTTCGTGAAGTAGCTGACCAAGATGCGGTAAAGGTTCGGTGGGGCTCCACCTTGCTTTACCTTCAACAAAATCATTGGCCACCACGCGTTGTCAAAAGCACCTGAGATGTCCAAAAGGATCAGTTGTACATACGGAGCTGAACTGGCGGAAGCGATGTCGTTAACCCGGCGCAGCGCTGACACTGTCGACCGGCCGCGAGTGAAACCAAATTGAGCGTCCGAGATATTGCGGTACAGGCAGGGAGCACAGGAAACTATAACGCGTTCCAAAACCTTACCTAGAATAGGAAGGAGGGTGATTGGTCTATACGCTTTCGGGTCACTAAGAGGCTTACCGTTACCCTTTGGCAGGACGACAAGGCGACCAGATTTCCAGATCTCCGGGAAGACTCCTTCGGTGATGCACTTACTGAACATGAGCCACATCTCATCCGACGTGGCCTTCCACGCCCACTTGACAATGACTGCCGTGATACCATCTGTACCTGGAGCCGTGTTAGGCAGGGAGCGCACGATGCGCTCGACCATCTCCTTTCCGGGGGCCTCCATATCGCGACCAGATGGCGCGAAGGCGGCCGCTACACGAACAGACTGGTGGTAAATGGTATCACCGTCCGGCTTGTCGTCTGGATACAGCGTCTGAAGGAGGCCCGACATGGTGTCCCCGGTGGATTCGGTGTACCCCTCTACGAGCTTGATGCCGTTGGTGATGTTCGGCGGGGGGCGCAAGCGCCCGCAAGCCTCTCGATAGGCCAGTCCCCATGGATCGTCGTTACCTGACTCGGCTATCCGGCGAAAGAAGTCTAGCTCTGCCTGCTTCATGGCTTTCTTGTATCTTCCCCGAAGGGCACGAAGATCGTCATGTAGCTGCTCCTCTGCTATACCTCCTAAGCGGCGTGACCGCTGCCACGCGCGCCGAGCCCGGTTGAGTTTCGGACGATACTCTTCCAACTCGGGGGTCCACCATTCGTACCTACCATCGTTCTTTTTGCCGCTGAAGCCCAAGGTCTCTCGGGCAGTGCGCAGCAAGATCTCCGAATATCGTTCGCTGTACCTGTTGGCGGGAAGGCCGGGGTGAATCCTGTCCATACGAGTGTGTAGCTTCGAACAAAAGTTGGCCCAATTGACTCCACGCGTCCGGAATGGCGGCGACAGACGTATCGATGACGACTCACTGGCTGTTGGATCTAACCTACCGAAGACCGTTTTGAAAGTGATAAGCTGGTGATCGCTCAGGCTGGCGCCCTCATGTACCGTCCAGTCGCACACGTTAACTCCACGGGTAGTGATGGTCAAGTCTACGTTCGACATACCATTGGGTCCGCTGAATGTCGGCGGCTGTCCCGAAGCGTTGTGCAGAAGTAGTCCCTTGCCGAGGATGAGTCCCTCCATCTGGTTCCTCCTGTACTCCGTATCCGGTCCCCTTCCAGTGTACTGTCTCCTATCGCAGTGCCACATAGGCGAGTGAGCGTTACTGTCAACTCCTATGAGAATAGGTTTGCCCGAAAGCCGTTGAAGAACTGTCTCCAGGTGAGCTATGTGACGACCGATGTCATGACTGTACTGGAAGTATGCTGACACTACATGCAGACTGGATCCTCCGTGTGCGACATGGACCACCGCGCAGTACTCGTTGCTTAAGTGATGAAGAAGCGTGACTGCCATTGCGCGATTGAGAATGAAGACGCCAGCCTTGGGGTTTGCGCCACACTGCAGAATCCCGGGCCGACTGTTGTACTGCTCCTGGACCAGTACTAAGTCGAGTCGGTGCGAACTCGCAACCACGGGTAGTTCTGTGGTGGCAGCCTCCGAACCCTGCAAATTGAGCTGTCCAAAAGAAATGCTAGACACGCCTGTATCTGCTATCGATACAGCATTTTGGCCGCCTCCTGCTGCTCGGCATGAAGCCGGGCCGGGCAGGAAGGCGACGCGGTCGCGTGTGTGGTCGCCTCCGCTCGCTTGAAACGTTTGCACGTCGCACAACACTTGGTCTCCGACTTGCACTCCGCCGACCTATGGCCTGTCTCACCACACTTGCCGCAGACGGACAGTGGAGTCATAGTAATAGGGTCCTGTTTCTACCCTTTGGGTACGGAACCCTAAAAATTTATTCTTAGGTTAGAACATACCGGGAGGCCGACCGCGTCTCCTAGGAGTGGAGGGTCGTTTTAAGGCCTGGCCAAACAGCCGGCGCAACGCAGCGCCACGTCCGCGCCGCGTGATGGCGACGCGATGCCTGTTCAAACAGGGCGCGCGCGGATCGCGCCGGCCTCACGCTCTCAACACGCCCTCATCGCGCGCGCAAACGCGGCGCGGCCGCGCGGGAACGCGGCGCACCGCTCGCTGCCTAACGTCCGATCCGACTGATGTGACCTTGTGCGACGCGGCGGGCCGCCGCGTCCGCGCGGCGCAGCGCTGCGCACGCGCCGCGTGGACGCAAGGGGCCGCGCGGCGCGGGGCGCGACAGAAGCGGGGCGTGATACCGGCGGCACGCAGTCTGTTTGACGTCGGTAACCTGTTAGCATGTGCCGCGGTCGCGCGGCGCGGACGCGGCGCTGCGTCGCGCCGGCTGTTTGGCCAGGCCTTTAGACTCAAGTCAACCGGCTCCATTTGTAACAGGGAAGGGGTGAAGTGAGAGGGGGGATTAGGGGCAAGGTCCTTAAGGGGTTAGTACTTACCAAGAGGCCGACCGCGTCTCCTAGGAGTGGGGGGTCGTTTGAGACTCAAGTCAACCGGCTCCATTTGTAACAGGGAAGGGGTTAAGTGAGGGAGGGGGGGGGGGGGGATTAGGAGCAAGCCTGATGATTTACTATTCTCTGACTTTTCCCAAATAAAGGTCCTTAAGGGGATCCCATGCCCCAATGACCTTCGATCTGAATCCCTTCGTTTTCTAATGTTTTTTGTAGCTTATCATATTAAAAACAACGCCTTAAGCAATATAGTATCCCATATTTACTTCAAAGTTCATTGTCTTCGAGATATTGGGCATCAAAGTTGAACAATTTTAGGCCAAAAAACTAGTTTTCTGGCCATAATTTTTTGTTAATTGGTTTAAAATTAAAACCCTAGATAGACACGTCTTTAGAGACGTCAAAGACGAACCCAAATATGTAGATTTCGTATATGTTAGATGTGTCACAGCAATCGAGATACAAAAAAAGTGATTTTTAGACAATGTTTAAAAAATAATTAAAAAAAATAAGTATTAATTTCTATCAAAATCCGGTAAACAAAAATGGAGATAAAATATTGAAGAACCGATAGCCGTTTGCCTTATAATTTTATCTGTAGTGCAAAAGTAGGAGATACGATTCAAAACTTGTCAAAAATCGATGTAAACCACGGGTAGCTCCTTAAGAGCCAACGGGAGTGGTCATTTCTCCGTACAAACGTACTCCTCGTTTTCCTCCGTGGTTTTTGAAGCTAGAGCAATAATTTTTTCAACACAGATTAATATTGTCAATATCTGTGTCGGACCGTTTTGCTTTTTTTGATATTTTTGTTTTTTAAGGCGCTAGAGCCCTTTAAAAATGGCCAAAATGGCCTAATTGACTATGCCGCAATGAGAGGCGTGGCATTCAAAACTGATATCAATTATTTAATTACACAAACGGGTCTACCGCGATATAATTTCATTGTTTTTACCTTTAATTCCGACGTTTCAGCTGAGTTGCACCAGCTGTGGTCACGGAAAGACTGACGTCCCAACAAATGTCAACGGAGATATTAATAAAACACCACTAAACTACCCGAAATTAGTTTATAAAAATGTTCGGGGTAGACAAAGAAATTGTAGCTACACGTTAAAGTTTAATGTTTATTGTCCACGGCACGACACGCAACACTCACAGTATCCGTACACTGGTCCGAAGATATATCCGCTGGTTTCAACATTTGAATCATTTAATGTGTAATTAAATATGTGTACAAAACGCGAGAGTTTAAAGTGATATCAATTAGCCAAAAAAGCAAAACGGTCCGACACAGATAATTTCATAATCATTTAGATTTCCAAATTTGGTTACGATTGGTTAAGTTTTGGTGGAGGAAACAGAGGAGTACGAAACCTCGATTTTTGAGATTTTTACGCAGGATTTTTCGCCTTGTCCTTATCGCACTACTTTTAGGTGCCGCTTCCGTTAGCGAGACGGGTATATTTACCTAAAATATTTAAAACTCAGCTCCTGTTTCGTCTTAAGGAGTCGGTACTTACCAGGAGGCCGGCCGCGTCTCCTAGGAGTGGGGGGTCGTTTGAGACTCAAGTCCACCGGCTCCATCTGTACCGGGGGGCCGCAAGCCTGTAACAATATAATCGCATTATAATCCATCCTGTATAGTGTTTTTTATCACCCTACAATGTAGGTTTGTAAATATATGTTGATGTAGGGCCTACATCAACATATATTTACAAACTATAGTCTGTATCTTTAGGTATTTAAATAAAAGTAAACAAAATCTACCCTCGAACGGCTCCTTAAGCCAGTTGAGGGTAGATGAAAACATTACACGATCAAATAATGTAGGTTAAAGTCAGGTCGTTCAGTGACAGATCCAGGCGGTTGTGTATATGGTTGGTGAACCAATACATGTTATAACTACCCGAATATGTACAAATTATTTGTTTTCTTTTATTTAAATACCTAAAGATACAGAGTATAGATAGGAACTTAGGAACCCTAATCCCTATGCATTGTCCGACATGATATTGGTCAGTTTTTTTCCCAAATACATAAATAATTAAATACTTCCAAATCATTCGCTTGAACGAAATATTTATACGCTTCAACGCACTATTGCAAGCATAAATACTAAATCATATTAAGAGTCACACGAAAGCGCCGTCAAAAAGGCGCTCTCATACAATACGCAACTCTCTCATTTTAAAATGACAAGCAGAAAAAATATGAATCTTGGTACTAACTAATATGGCTTAGGGCCACTTGCACCATTCACTAACCCGGGAGTTAACCGGTTAAACCTAGATTACCATGGTTACCAGTACAATTTGACACTGTATTACCGGTTTCACCGGTTAATTCCGGGTTAGTGGGATGGTGCAAGTGGCGCTTAGCGACCCAAAGAGGGTCTTGGCCTCCGAAACGAAAGCACGCCACTTTTCCCGATCCTGCGCCGTTTCCTGCCAATTATCGGCTTGAAGCTGACGCAGATCCGCTTCCATACTGTCTCCCCGGCGGTATCTGGGCCGACTTACCGGGCGGCCACCAGTCGGTCTTCCCAGGTACGCCCTCTTGGCAGCCCGATCCTGAATCTTGGTACGAATATTTAAATAACATTCGTCTACTAGCGACCCTCCCCAGCTTCGCACGGGTATAACTTTATAGATTATACACCTAAACCTTCCTCAAGATGTTCAAGAACCATGCACTCTATTGATAGGTGAAAACCGCGTGAAAATCATTCAGTAGTATCGCGAACATACAATACGAAAATACTATAAAAATGTATACTTAGTCATGTTTAAAAAAAAACACATGCATTTTACTTTCCTCGTATTCGACTCCTTCCGACTTCCTCGTGTTTAACTCGGGTGAAAGGCATCATTTCAGCCTCGGACTATTGGCGCTCGAACCCAGTGAGACTCGGCAGAAATGAGTGCCTTTCATCCCTTGGTTAACAATCTACTATTAATATTCATGTAAAATTTCATGCTACATACAGCTTGGCAAAAAAGAGTAGAAATTAAAAAGTGGTAACACTGTAGTGTCGTCCCGTTTTCTTATATAAATTGGTTTGAAAGGGACGACACTACAGTGTTGCCACTTTTTAATTTCTACTCTTTTTCGCCAAGCTGTATTTCATAATTAGACCGTAAGTCCGATTGTATGGCGGCGGCTAAGTCCGTGTGACTCTTAACCACTGAAATGGAACTAGACATAATACATTAATCGATTACCTTATACGGAGTTCAACGGTAAGCAGTAGTCATACTAATCCACTTAATAATGCAATTGTAATGATTTGTTAATTTTAGGGTTCAGTCGGCAATGGAATAAATATAGACGAAGCTCTAAAAAAACGTTTGACTTCAAAATACAGTCCATATGACTGAATTATCACTTATCTGACACAAATCACTGATTGGCAGCGGAGCGGAAGCTGACGTCCACTAGGGTTCATTACAAATCGCCCTTAGCCACTTCACGAGTAATAGCCTGGGTACAAATCTGTCCATGACCCGCGTTCTATATGAGATTTAGGCGGGTTTCACATTGAAATCATGTACGGGCACCGGCCTTAAACCCGACTCACGTTTGCCGTTTCCGTATTAGTATACAAGCCACTAATCGCAGCTACTTGCGCTTGCGCAACCAGCCGTCATTACGTTTAATGTAACCAATAAGTGCTTAATCCAGCGTATGAGCGAGACAGCGCTATGCACATATAAGTAGGTAATAGTATTTCACGCACACAAGCTTTGGGTGGCTTCAACCCAACGGAGCGGCAGCTGACGTCCACGAGGGTTCATCACAAATCACCCTTAACCCCGTTACGAGTTATCGGGACGCTGTTGGGCATGCAAATCTGTCCATGACCCGCGTTCTATACAAGATTTAGACGGGTTTCACATTGAAATCATGTACGGGCGCCGGCCTTAAACCCGACTCACGCTTGTCGTTTCCGTATTAGTATACAAGCCGCTAATCGCAGCTACTAGCGCTTGTGCAACCAGCCGTCATTACTCCTTAATGTAACCAATAAGTGCTTAATCCGTTTATCGGAAGCATACTGTTTTTCCCCGTGAAACTACACGCTTTGGGTGGCTTCAACCCAACAGAGCGGCAGCTGACGTCCACGAGGGTTCATCACAAATCACCCTAAACCCCGTTACGAGTTATCGGGACGCTATTGGTCATGCAAATCTGTCTATACCTATGTGATTTAGGCGGGTTTCACATTGAAATCATGTACGGGCACCGGTCTTAAACCCGACTCACGCTTGCCGTTTCCGTATTAGTATACAAGCCGCTAATCGCAACTACATGCGCTTGCGCAACCAGCCGTCATTACTCCTTAATGTAACCAATAAGTGCTTAATCCGTTTATCGGAAGCATACTGTTTTTCCCCGTGAAACTACACGCTTTGGATGGCTTCAACCCAACGGAGCGGCAGCTGACGTCCATGAGGGTTCATTACAAATCGCCCTTAACCCCGTTACGAGTTATCGGGACGCTATTGATCATGCAAATCTGTCTATACCTATGTGATTTAGGCGGGTTTCACATTGAAATCATGTACGGGCACCGGTCTTAAACCCGACTCACGCTTGCCGTTTCCGTATTAGTATACAAGCCGCTAATCGCAGCTACTTGCGCTTGCGCAACCAGCCGTCATTACTCCTTAATGTAACCAATAAGTGCTTAATCCGTTTATCGGAAGCATATTGTTATTCCCCGTGAAACTACACGCTTCGGGTGGCTTCAACCCAACGGAGCGGCAGCTGACGTCCACGAGGGTTCATCACAAATCACCCTAAACCCCGTTACGAGTTATCGGGACGCTATTGATCATGCAAATCTGTCTATACCTATGTGATTTAGGCGGGTTTCACATTGAAATCATGTACGGGCACCGGCCTTAAACGCGACTCACGCTTGTCGTTTCCGTATTAGTATACAAGCCGCTAAACGCAGCTACATGCGCTTGCGCAACCAGCCGTCATTACGCCTAATGTAACCAATAAGTGCTTAATCCGTTTATCGGAAGCGTCAATAACGAATTGTTTTACCCCGTGAAAAAAGTGACCAAGACCACATAATAAATAAATCTTATACCTTTAATTAAACGAGTAATTCTTGTTTATTTATTTATATGTATATATATTTCGGGGATCTCGGAAACGGCTCTAACGATTTCGATGAAATTTGCTATATGGGGGTTTTCGGGGGCGATAAATCGATCTAGCTAGGTCTTACCTCTGGGAAAACGCGCATTATTTAGTTTTATATGTTTTCCGAGCCCGAGCAAAGTTCGGTCTCCCAGATATTAATAAATAATGTACCGTACATAAAGGACGCTTCCTACAAAATCGAAGCTTGACTGCGATTCAGGGACGAATCATGCCATCCCTTTCTAATGTATGGCACTATCCCATTCGGCTATTTAGGGTTGTCAAAATTTCAAGTCATTATCTTACCTGTGATCGTGCACGCAAAAGAACGTCAGGTGGTGCCAACCATAATAATTGCTCGGAGCAAAGCTGAGCCGAACGGAGCCGAGTTTGCCCGAAGTTGAACCAAAGAAAACCCAAAATTGATTATATATTACCGAAAAATAAAAGTTATTATAGATTCTTAGTATTCTTACGTAATAATTTAATAAATATGATATGATATAATATAATTTAAGGGGGAGGGGGTCGGCCTAGGGGGTCAAAAACTGGCAATCAAAATGAAATCAAAAATCATCTTACGTAACAAATGAATGGCGCCTTAAATGCCGCAATGTATTGCAAATCGCATGCGATTGTCGGTGACGTATGTAGATTCCATAAACCGCGATCTAACACATTACAGATGTAAAGTGTCATTCTATGGAACTTGCTAACTATGTAAACAAACCGCCATATTGAAATTGTCTCTGAATGATGAATTTACTAGTGACCTTTGTTTACATAGTTAGCAAGTTCCATAGAATGACACTTTAGTGCATAATTGATTTCCATCGTATTTTCTCGGAAACGTTCGTATTTGTCATGCTACTTCAGTCAACCTCAGTACTTTTTGTACCGAGACTGACTGAGGTAGCAAAACACGTTCGTACGTTTCCATGAAAATACGATGGAAAATAATTATCCACTACATCTGTACATACGCCATCAGATATATCAGAACGGCCAAGGCGCTCACAAATATCTGAACTCGCCTCTATTGTCAAGGCGTTAGAGTGCGTATTCAGATATTATGAACACCATGGCCGCTCCGATATATCTGATCGCGATTTAGGGTTCCGTACCCAAAGAGTAAAAACTATTACTAAGACTCCGCTGTCCGTCCGTCTGTCACCAGTGTATTTCTATTGCCGCTATAACAACAAATACTAAAAACAGAATAAAATAAAGATTTAAGTGGGGCTCCCATACAACAAACGTGATATTTGACCGAAGTTAAGAAACGTCGGGCGGGGTCAGTACTTGGATGGGTGACCGTTTTTATAGATAATGGTACGGAACCCTTCGTGTGCGAGTCCGACTCGCACTTGGCCGGTTTTTTTATTATTCTTAAGATTAATTTAAAAAAAGGTGTACTATTTATCTGTGGAGAAATACATTAAAAACCACATTAAAATACTACTTCCTGCTAAATATCATCATAAATATTAATTAAAAACGCTTACTATTGCATGAATCATCCATAATTACGCTGATCTCTATTAATAAACGCTTGAACATGCAGTAATGGATGACATTATGCCACATGTGTGCAAAAACGTTTGTCATGGTTTAGCAAAGGTGTAGGGTATGATAAAATATTCTAATACATAATTTATGATGTTGTATAGGTATGTTTAAAATAACTTCCGGCCGCAACTTTGTCCGTCTAGCTAGATAAAAAATAAAAAAAATATTAGGGGACATCTTACATAGGGTGATTGCTATAGTTATTGGCCAGTATATAGTAATTGGCCACTCCTTACAAATCAGAAAGAAACAAGCCAATTGAAACCTTATTAATTATTATTAAGAGTGGCCAATTACTATATACTGGCCAATAACTACCTATAGCAGTCACCCTAAATCTAGAATATCTAGATCAACCTAGCCCCAAACTAAGCAAAGCTTGTACTATGGGTGCTAGGCGACGATATACATAATTATATTTCAATAAGTTAAGTTCAATAATATAAAACACTTCACTGATAAGAAGACCTTGTATACTTTGTATCATGCATTAGCCGATTCAGTTCTTAGCTATGGGCTCATGGTCTACGGAGGTACATTTAAAACACAGATAAGTAGAATACTCAATATCCAACTTAGAATAATTAAGACCTTAGTACATAACAAAATCAGAAAGAAATGTAATAAACAATATGATACACTTTTTAAAAAATGTAATATACTTCCGGTGCAGGAAAAGTTTAAATTTCTCCTAGCGGGCAACCAATATAGCTGTTCAAAGTTCAAAACAACCAAAGTGTACCCTCGTTCTCTAAGAACCTTATCGCTAACACGAAAAAAATATGTTGAACCGCGGGCCAATAACTATTACGGTAAACGGACGAGGGAGTACCTAATACCGAGAATCTATAAGTAATCCCATCTGAAGACGACTGTAGTAGCATATTGTCCTTTAGAAATAAACTAAAAGTGTTTTTATTAGACAATTACACAAAAACAGATTAACGTGGTGTTAACTTGTTTTTTGTTTTAAGTTACTTCATTTAATTATCGACGTAATGTTCTGGATAACAAGATTCGGATTAAATAAGTCTGTATGAACCTATAATGCTTACTTTACCTATAATGCTATAAAGTGCAACATAGGTACCTGATACCAGTTCCTAATGGTTAAATTTCTTTAGAATAAACATATTATTATATAATATAGCATAGTACTAGATATAAGATTGTATTTAAGTATGTTACCTGTTAACAAATATTCCATCGGCGTCACAGTTATCTGACCAGTTTTAAACTTTGTTGCAAGGAGATAAAGCCTAACGACTGCTCGGGTAAGTGTATTGCCGATAGTACCTACTTATACCTTACACAGTAGATTAAGGAAGATTGTTGAGTGCTACCGTTCGCCAACAAACTGTCATGCAGTTTGGCGAAAAAATATGTGTAATGGATTACTGTGTATCTTTTATTGAGTAAATAAATTAAAAAAAATAAAATATAGATAAATACATAACTTAGGGGCCCACAGATTACCAGTTCGCCGGACGATATCAGCCTGTCAGTTGTTCGGAACTTAACTGTTAACTGACAGGCTGATATCGTCCGGCGAACTGGTAATCAGTGGGCCCCTTTATATACATAGAAAACACCCATGACCAAGGAACAAATATTTGTGCCCATCACACAAATAAATGACCTTACCGGGATTCGAACCCAGGACCATCGGCTTCACATGCAGGGCCACTACCCACTAGACCAGACCGGTCAACAAATTCTTTTTTTTTTCATTCTTCATAATTTATCCGTCACTATCAATCAACCATGTATTTACATGAGTCATTTAGCGGAATCATTAATACAATTTACACATTTTTTCATACATTTAACCGAGTTTCTTCATACGGGCCCCTAAAAAGTAATACATGCAGACAATTTGCTGCGTATATGGTAGTAGGAATAAATGTGGTAAAAACTGTAGTCTTTAACCGTGACGGGGCCGGTCACGCGCAATAATATGTATAGGTACATTTAGGTCAGGGGTTCCCAAACTGTGCCTGGGCAGGGGTGCGAAACTCCTCCCTTCGGGCCACTTCGGGCAAACTCGGCTCCGTTCGGCTCAGCATTGCTCCGAGCAATTATTAGGGTTGACACAACTTGACGTCCCTTTGCGTGCACGACCACAGATAAGATAATCGCTTGAATTTTGACAACCCTAAATAGCCGAAAGGGATAGTGCCATACATTAGAAAGGGACAGCATGATTCGACCCTGAACAGCTGTCAAACGTCGGTTTCTTAGGAAGTTTCCTTCCTGTACGGTAGTACTATTACTTATTCTGTGCCCTGGGGCGCCGTAGACTGTACAAAGAGGCACCGTGAGGCAAGCAATCCTCTTCACCATGGGACCTGGGTCAAAATTTTTTCGTTCTCTTGTTTTTTGTCCGCAAAAATGAGTGAAATTTAGTTTCTAATTTTTCTCAAGAGAATTATCATCTACAGCTACAGAGTTTTTTGCGTAATGGTACGGAACCCTTCGTGCGCGAGTCCGACTCGCACTTGGCTGGGTTTTCATGAACGCGCGACTGAATTAAGTTTTACACAATTAAGTTTACTTTTGTACAATTAAGTTTAAATAAATAAATAAAGTCGCATTATACTATGCTTTCAAAGCCTAATTGGACCATTTCCCGTGGATCGTGTAACCTAAAAACGACTTGCAAACGTGTTCGTGTGTGGCCTTAGCGTATACAACATAGTTACTTGATGTTGTGGCGCGGTGCCAGTTACAGCGGAATAGTTGGCAGCTGTCATACCAATTCTTCTTCTATCTTCTAAGTCGGTCCCTCACTGCTGAGGATCGTGACTCCGCTTGCTAATTTTTCCTATGGCAGCTCTCCACTTCTCCCTGTCGGTTGCTTTGTGGAAAGCGTTGCTTAGTGTGATGTCCATCTGGGCGGATATTTGGTCACACCACCTCGTTGGACTTGCTCCTCTAGGCCGTCTGCCGTCCACCATTCCCATCACCACAAGTCTCTCCAAGTTGTCAGGGTCTCTGCGAGCTATGTGACCGAAGTATCTCAGTACTCGTTGATACGTCATACCAATAACCAAGCCATATTGTCGTATCAATAAACAAGCGAGGAAGCGAGTATAGGTAACTTAGAGGATATAACCAAACGGAGACGCCATATCTGTAATTTTCGGAACAAAATAGTCTGCCGATTTCTGCGGGGGCACGTCAATTATACGTAACGTAAAAATAGCCATGTCAGATAAACGTCAGTCCATACAATGTGTATGACCATTGGCCGCCTATTTTCGACAGAGGGGAACGCCTGTTAATGGCGACTCCGTTTGGTTATATTATCCTCTAAGGTAGGTAACCTAAAAACGACTGACTTGCAAACGTGTGGCCTTAGCGTATACAACATAGTTACTTGATCTTGTGGCGCGGTGCCAGTTACAGCGGAGTTCTAGGCTGTCATAGTCAAAAAGGGAGGAAGCGAGTGTAACCTAAAAACGACTTGCAAACGTGTTCGTGTGTGCCTGTGTGGCCTTAGCGTATACAACATAGTTACTTGATCTTGTGGCGCGGTGCCAGTTACAGCGGAGTTCTAGGCTGTCATAGTCAAAAAGGGAGGAAGCGAGTGTAACCTAAAAACGACTTGCAAACGTGTTCGTGTGTGCCTGTGTGGCCTTAGCGTCTACAACATAGTTACTCGAGGTTGTGGCGCGGTGCCAGTTATAGCGGAATAGTTCGCAGCTATAAGAATAACCAAGGCCTATTGTCGTATCAATAAACAAGCGAGGAAGCGAGTGTAGGTAACCTAAAAACGACTGACTTGCAAACGTGTGGCCTTAGCGTATACAACATAGTTACATGATCTTGTGGCGTGGTGCCAGTTAGCGGAATAGTTCGCAGCTACCAATAACCAAGCCCTGTTGTCGTATTAATAAACAATATCTCTATAGTAATAATAACTCAATAGTTACTATTACTATAGAGAATGAAAAAAAAAATGAAAAAATATTTATTCGCTAACAAGCAATCTTTGACAAAATACAGGTTGGTGCACCTTTTTAAGTATAAAAATACCTGTGTTAAGGAACACCGCTCTTCCTTAGTGATTAACTACAAGCTAAAAGAAAAACTATGATAATAAGTTTAATAACAATAAAGTAAATGAAATTAAACTAAACAATTTAATAAGTTAACTATGTAACAATAAAACTAACATGTGAGTAGCAGAGCAACTAATGTAATTTTAATAGTTTAAGAGCCACTTATGTAAAAGTGTGTGTGTGTGTGTGTGTGTGTGTGTGTGTGTGTGTGTGTGTGTGTGTGTGTGTGTGTGTGTGTGTGTGTGTGTGTGTGTGTGTGTGTGTGTGTGTGTGTTAAGGGAATAGTTAGGTTGATTGAATTATATTAGATTATGTTTTAAGTAGTTTTCTATTTCGTCGTAGTTTTTATTCTTTAACTAGTTTATTACTTTTATTTTACATTCTCTATAGGTGGAGGGATATATATCTATTTCTTTATTTAGAAAGTTGTACAATTTAGCCGATTGGACATTGTACTGTCTTCTGGCAAAGGCAGAGGCTGTTGGTGGAATAGGGATTATGTTAGTTTTTTTCCTTCTAGAGGTATTAGAGACAGGGTAATAAAACGTAGACTTATGTATCCGTAAGATTACATTAAGCATATATCATTTTCTTACAGATAAAAGGCCACATAGGTCATACAAATCAACGGTTGGAAACCTATAAGGCTTAAAGTACATGACTTTATCAGTGCTCTTTGAGCTCTTTCAAGTTGCAAAAACTTTGTTTTAGTGGCTCCACCCCATACTGAAACACAGTAAGAAAGGATCGACTGAGCTAGGACAATATAAATTTGATTTAAAAGTTTTGAGGTCGCAGCATATCTTAGGCATTTAAAGGTCCAAATAAGTTTCCGAATTCGGGACATCATTAGTTCCGCATGAGAGTGCCAAGTAAGTCTCTGGTCCATCATAACCCCTAAATATTTTATATGATCCACTTTTTAAATGGGAGGGCAAGAGCAAAGTGTTGAATCGATGTCAGTGCAATTATGGATTCTGAGTGTGAAAGTAGGGTCGGGTTGAGTTCTACAGTCATGGGTGAAACAGATGTAGTTTGTTTTGTCTCTATTTAAGGTAAGGAGGTTGGCTTGTAGCCAGCGGGCAAGCTTATTAAGGCCGATTTCTGCAGATGTACGCACTTCTTCCCAATTATCTCCATAAAACACAACAGCCGTATCGTCCGCATACGAAAAGATAGAGCCATTGTCGATAGGCATGTCGCAGAGTTGGTTTATATAGATTAAAAAGAGCGTTGGGCCTAGAACACTCCCCTGCGGAACTCCGAATTTTACGTTGCACTCGTCACTTACATATTTCCCGACTTTCACTTTCTGTTTTCGATTTCGAAGGTAAGAACTCAGTAAAGAGAGCGGTATATCTCTAATTCCTATACCTTCCAGAGTGTTTATAAGAGTGGGAATAGAAACCGTATCGAAGGCCTTTTTTAAGTCGAGGAATACAGTTAAACACTTTCGTTTCTTATCTACTTTTTGAACTATTAGAGAGGAAAGAGCTGTAACTGCATCCTCGGTGGAAAGACCTTTTCTGAAACCAAATTGATGTGACGATAGAATGTTAAATTTATTGAGATAATTAATTAATCTGTTATTTATGAGTTTTTCTAATATTTTTGATAAGACTGGGAGAACAGATATCGGCCTATAGTTCGATACTAAATTTCTATTCCCACCTTTATGCACTGGGGTGACAATCGCTTTTTTAAGAGAGTCTGGAAATACTCCCAGTTTAAAGCATAGGTTTACAAGGTGAGTAATTATGGGGACCAGAGTCTTGCTCGCTAATTTGAGGAATTTTGTAGGTATATTATCCCAGCCAGGGGCGCTTGTTGATTTTAGGTTAGATAGAATAATAAATACTTCATTAGGATTAGTATCAAAAAGCACAAATGAGTTAGTACTAGAGCTTAAAAGATTACTAGAGCAGTTATACGAAAAGTTATTACTGGACATAATGTCCTCTGCAAGTAATTTACCGACATCAGAGAAGTAGTTGTTGATGGAATTTACTGAAGTGGTTGGGCAGTTGCCATTATTGTCTAATAATTCTGAGTTGTCATTCATATTATGTTTTCTATGGGTTATTTTATTGACTTCTTTCCATAGAGTTTTAGAGTTTTTGCTCGCTTTAGTTAAGTTTATAGAGAAGCCATACTAAACAATGAAATTGTCGCAATCGCAACCTATACCACGCGACAAAAACGTCGTAAGCGCCGTAAAATTCATGGCGCTTACGCGTTTAGGTCGCGAGATTCACGCTCCGCTTCTATGATTTGTTGTCAAAACGACAGCAACTCATGGCGCAAAATACTGGTTCTCTGTGCCGGTTGTATACGTCAGTAATAATAGTTCAATGCTCCAGTCAGACTTGTATACTTAGTTATTCTAGTTTGTTAATCCGCTTAAAGTGGAGCCTGACCACACTTGTCTCGCAACTCTGGTTGTGCAACCGTGCCGCGCTACGCCCGCCGAGATACTTGTGCCATCTTCCCTTCTATGCAGGCAGTGCATACATCGGTTGAGACAGACAGACGGGTAAACAAACAGACAGACACACAGACAGGTAGACAAACAGACAGTAAGACAGACAGACAGTCAGCCAGACAGACAGACAGGCAGGCAGACATATATACATACAGAGTTACTTCCACATTTATAATATTAGCACAGAATAAATAATAGTACTAGATACAGAAGACTCACTCTCTAACAAAACGCGTCTGTTACGATTAGGACAGATATGACCGCTAGGTGGCGCAAGCGCCACGCGCGGCCTATGGCTAGCCACCAAAATTGGTGTGGGACGGATGTACTTGTAGCTACTTGTTGCGACGCGACGAAATCGCGGAGTGAGCCACGTCTGACATTAGTAAGATATAGACTACAGTCTTTATCCGCTTAAAGTGGAGCCTGACCACAATAGTCTCGCAACTCTGGTTGTGTAACCGTGCCGCGCCACGCCCGCCGAGATATTTGTGCCATCTTCCCTTCTATGCAGTTGTGCATAAATTGAGAAGTAGGCTTAGAGCATTTAGTAACTGGAGACGCCTTGTCTGGCATTTTCTGTGCAAAACAGTCTACCGATTTTTGCGGGGGAGGGGGACGTCAAATGTATGGCCAGTTGTACGTAACGTACAAATAGCCATGTCAGATAAACGTCATCAGGCCATACAAAAGTATGCACATTTGTGCAAGGTTTTCAGCAAAGGGGTAAGCTCTTAAAGGCGACTCCTTACTCCGACTCTTATTCCATTCTATCTAATCTAGTCTAAGGAACATGTATAAGAATGTACCGAGTTTGAAATCTACAGGGTGGCTAAAAATAACTGCATTCCCGTTGCCAGGGAGGTTTTGGGATTATACTGAGCAACTTTTACCATGGGACCAACCCCGAAATCGCGCCACCATCTAGCGAGAGTCTCTCAAGATGTTGGTCAAGACACATCGCTATGAGACCGTGTTTTCGTTACTAAATACTATTACTTAATAGCTGTCATATCCCGCAATGCAATAACGCTAACAAAAGCTAGCATAACGTCAAATTCCTATGAAAATATGTAGTTTATAGTGTCACTTCACTTCCACACTTTCGCGATGCAATTGCAAAATCTTTTTCAGTTTAAACGGTCTCCAACGGTATTAAAAATAAGTGCACCCAGTAATAAAGTAAACATAGTAGTAGGTAGTAAACATAGTAATGCATAACTGCATACTTGCATAGTTGCATGCCTAGGCGTGGCCGTTACGACAGCGATGAGCGGCGCAATTAAACCCACAAGCCGATCCCGTATGCACCGCACCCATACAACGTAGTCCACCTTCATCATACGTATATCGGGTGAGTTCGGACTCTTAAAACCAACGCCAAGACTTAAAGCACAGAATAAATAATCATCATCATCATCATTCTAGCCTTCAGTCGCCCACTGCTGAGTCTGCTGAGCATAGGCCTCTCTTCGTGTACGCCACTTATCCCGGTCCTGGGCTAGTCTCATCCAAGTGCCCCGCGATCTTCCGAATGTCATCCACCCAACGAGCCAAAGGACGCCAGAATAAATAATAAATAATAGTACTACCGTACAGAAAGGACACTCCCTACAAAACCGAAGTTTGACAGCGATTCAGGGACGAATCATGCTATGGTTGTCAAAATTCAAGTCATTATCTTATCTGTGGTCGTGCAAGCAAAAGGGCGTCAAGTGGTGCCAATGCCAACCCTAATAATTGCTCGGAGCAATGCTGAGCCGAACGGAGTCGAGTTTGCCCGAAAGGAGGAGTGTCTCCCCACTGCTTAATAAAGGGCTTATACAACTAGTCCATCAGCCGTTCTATAAGCTCTTTAAGTCTTGGCGTTGGTTTTAAGGAAACCCGATATATCTAAATATAACTTCAATTCATCATCATCTTCCTCGCAATGTCCTGGTATTTTTGCCACAGCTCACTTGTAGAGCCGGGGGTCCGCTCAGCAACTAATCCCAAGAATTGGTACAACACTAGATTTACGAGTGACAGACATCATACCAACCAAGACGAAAATAGGTCGCATTGAGATTGACAAAGATAACTTCTATTGAGTTTCAAATATTTAATTAGGCATCATGTAGTTTTTAGGGTTCCGTACCCAAAGGGTAAAAACGGGACCCTATTACTAAGATTCGGCTGTCCGTCTGTCCGTCCGTCCGTCCGTCTGTCTGTCTGTCACCAGGCTGTAACCCAAGAATCGTGATAGCTAGACAGTTGAAATTTTCACAGATGATGTATTTCTTTTCCCGCTAAAGTGGGGCCCCCATACAACAAACGTGATTATTTTGCCGTTTTCTGCGTAATTGTACGGAACGACTTGGCCGGTTTTTTTAGTAGTTTCCGTTGAATCAAAAAATAACCAAAAAAATGAAAACCAAACAACGAATACACGATAACTTTAATAAGCTATACAATTAGTTGTATGTTGATGTATGTATATTTGTAAATGTTGTACGAAGTTATAATTACTAAGCTATTATGTATTGAATGAAACTTTACTCATTATGCGCAAAAATGAAATCAATCATATTAAACACGTAAGTTGATGTAAGAGGATTTTTAATACTATAAAACAGCAATTTCCAAACTATGGGCCGCGGAATATTAAGAGGATATATTAGTGGTAATTTTTTGATACAAACGTTCTCGACATTTTCCTCTCTGGATTTTATTTTTATATATTGAAATGAGACAAAAGAAAAAGTGTCCCCAGTTTTGATGAGTTCTATATTACCAGTGCAGTGCAGTGTGCATCGGATAGGACCAAATGGCGGGAAAGAGGGGAGGCCTTTGCCCAGCAGTGGGACAATCCTACAGGCTAATAAAAAAAAAACAACGGGTTGCACTCCGGGAGTGCCGACAGAAGTGAAAACTCAATGACTAGTCCAAAATGTCTGCAGCACTATGTATATTTGACCCATCCTCCTTTCTATTGAAAAACTTTAGTTCCGAAATTGCTGGCCAGTGAGCTTAAATTTGTAGCGTTAATTGTTTAAAATTCGAATTGTAAGTTACCTTGCAGGAGCCCATTTCTCGAACGGTATTAGACTAATATTATTAGTCCACGAACTGTCAAATCGTATCGGTTACCATGGTAACACACTAATAATATTAGACTAATACCGTTCGAGAAATGGGCCCCTGACCTCGCATCTAAATATATTTGGTCATGATATTTTGAGTTTTATTCACCAGTACTAGAGTTCACTTTTATTAGCGATTTCATCAAGATGTAGCTTTATTGAATTATATTGGAGTGATATAAAGTTATGTAACTGTAAGATCTTCGTATTTCAGCCCGTACAAGATTAGAACATTGAGCTTTATTGCTTAATATAAAAGTCCAGTTTTAAATAATTGACCAGATTATGATACGTTATGACTAAAGTTCTTTGGTGAATAACAGTGTCCGTCACACATGACGTCAGCGCGTTACGCGTTACGCATTACGCTGTCTCGAGTTTATCATTTTTTTCCCACCTCAAAAAGTGCTAAGCGCCGCTAAAGACGTTTTCACTTCAAAAATAAAAAAAATATTACCAGTATAATTATGTGTCTGTTTCGCGTTTCGCTTTTTTGATATTCTTTTACTTCAAACAGCGCTATTAAAGCCAAAGAAATGCGTAAACAGACGCTTATCATACAAAATCGGCAACAAAAAACGCAAAAATTAAAACGGTCAGACACAGATAATTTATTTCTCTTTGCATTCCCAAAATTTCGTTACGTTTGATTAAGTTTTGGAGGATGAAAGTGTCGAGAACGAAACCTCGATTTCTGAGATTTTTACGCAGGATTATTCGCCTAAGCTGCAGTTGTCCTTATCGCACTAATTTTAGAAGCCGTCCCCTTCAGCGCGACGGAGATATTTACCTAAGATTCTCAAATTTATGAAGGGGCATAGCTAATAAATCCTCGTAATTGGGCCCTGAAACTACTAGGAACGCGGAGCGTTACCAATAATATTTTATGCGCTCTTCTTAAGACGTCCAAGCGTTGGGCCCTAACAATTATGTACACAGGTAGAAAGCTTTAGTTAAGTGTTCCTTCTTATACCCCGGATATAATCCCCTTAGAAGTGTGGGTTAGAACTTGCTTGTCGTGCGTGCGACAGGCACATATAATCTATAGAAGTATGTATTAGTAGTAGGGATTGCAATCCGGTCCGGCGGATCCGGTAATCCGGCCGGATCCGGCACATTTTTCGAGATACCGGATCCGGCAAAATTCACCGGATCCGGTAAAGTGAATCAAAGTACTAAAATATAAAATAAAAGCTTAAAACACTGCTAAAATTTAAAAGTTCTCGCCAATATTCGAATTTTCTCGCTCGCAAACAGCAACACAACAACTTGTTTGTTAGTTGACGCCAGTCTTCTAGCCGACGAAATATGTGTCGTCGTAGCGTTGAGATTTCCGTGCACCGTAAGTACTGGATTGGTTTATACCTATTCAATTTATTGTGTTGTTACATTGTAATTTAATGTACATGTTCTTTCGTTTTATTTTATACAAACCATTATTATAGCCCACTTACATATAATAAGTGTTACCTGCATTTAAAATATAATGAATGAATATTTATAAAACTTGATTCAGCACTTCAGCAGTTAAGTTAAATGTTTTGTCGAATTAAAAGTAATTAGAGGAATATATGTTGATTTTTGACGACCGGTCTGACCTAGTGGGTAGTGTAGTGACCCTGCCTGTGAAGCCGCGATCCTGGGTTCGAATCCCGGTAAGGACATTTATTTGTGTGATGAGCACAGATATTTGTTCCTGAGTCATGGTTGTTTTCTATGATTTTAATTATTTGTATATTATATATATCGTTGTCTGAGTACCAACAACACAAGCTTTCTTGAGCTTACCGTGGGGCTTAGTCCATTTGTGTAAAAATGTGTTATAATATTTATTTATTATTATTATTTATATGTTATTTTGTTATTATTATGCTACTAAATAAAGCGAAAAAATGTTTTGTGTGAATAAATGTTTTAATGTACCTATACTTGTAAGTGGGATAAGGGCAGGGGAAAGAAAAAGACTTGTATAGGTATGCACATTCATTGATTTTGTTTGCTCAAACTAAAATGGTTGAATTGAAAGCACCTTTTTGTGGGAAATGTGGGTTGGACTCAATGACCTTTTATTTATGTAGACGTGTGACGTTCATAGTTGACAAAATTAAAAATTGATCCAACGATTTTGACAGCTTGACAGGTTGGCGTCACCCATACGCCTAACTAAATATAGGTTCCGGAACCTATATTTAATGGCTCACAATCGTGCGCCTGGTACCATATCTACCTCAAGTTACTTACATCTATGGTTGGACTATAGATATTTTAAGAGAAAAAGAAGATTTCATTTGTGAGACTGATTATTGTAATAAGACTTAGTGGTTAAGTAACAAAAACGTTGATTTTTGAAACTTAAAACAGCCGTTTTATTAATCCAGTAAAAAATATCCTTAACTTAGCATATAACGCTAAAAAACATAATAAAATACGTGACTTGATGATATTTTTATCGGCAATACCAATCCGGCCGGATCCGGCCGGATCCGCCGGATTGAGGCCAAAATCCGGCCGGATCCGGCCGGATTCCAAACCAGACCGGATTGCAATCTCTAATTAGTAGTACACATTTTTTGGGTGCGTTCCTAAATAATATTAATCGGAAAATCTAAAAAATATTTATTCTGTTCAAGTGGAGTAACCGGCTGTCAGGTGATAAAATATAAAAATAGTACGAAAATAGGCGGATGAGTACGCGAGTACGCAAGACCATAAAATAGTACGCAATTCTAACTTAGAAATCTAGGCAAATTCGCATGCCAAACCTAGTTCAATAATAGACTAGTATTAATAGCAATTTCAAAACTTGTCCAATTAATCTTTGGCTACTTATACAATCTAGGCACCTCCTTATAAGGGGGCAATCAGTCGCTATTCATCAAAATCTAGCTAGGTTTGGGGGGGGGGGGGCTTCGTTCGAGAAATTACCTAGGACAGCCATTCTCAAAATGGACCCCTAGGGCACCACAAAGCCTCTGGGGGGGCACCGCGAGAAAAAGCGAAAACAAATCAATAATCAGCTCTTCTATATCTTTGATACAGTTAAATAGTGACGAACGATGTTTTTTATTGTGGGCTTCGTCAAATATTTTGGTTTTTCAAAAGGGTTCCGTCGCTAAAAAGTTTGAGAACCGCTGACCTAGGGACAGAACAAACCCTATAGGCTAATTTGAAAACAGGTTTAATACTTTTGAGCTAATTTTCTGTTGAGTTACAAAATGACTATATGTTTTCGTAACTCAGGGGAAGATTTTTAAGGGCATACTGTGATATTGCGCTTAAATTGTACAGAATAGGGAACTCTATTTATCCTACTCTCATCATCATCAACACCTAAAAAACCTGGCAGAGGACCGCGAAAACTGGCGCATATTACTCCACCGACAAGAGCCATGCTCTTAAATTTTGATGATGATATCCTACTCTATTATAATAATAATAATTCAGCCTATATACGTCCCACTGCTGGGCACAGGCCTCATCTCATGCGCGAGTTTGGGCAACAGTTCCCACGCTAGCCCATTGCGGATTGGGGACTTCACATACACCTTTGAATTTCTTGTACCCCCATCTCCTTTATTACTCAATTTTATCGAAATCTGACGAAAAAAATTTCGACAGCAAAATAAAAATCGGATAATTTTTACTTTTGCACCTTGTGCACAATCCAATCTGTACAATCCCCATAATATCGGTGCGGCCAAGGTGCCCACAAATTTCTAAACACGCCTCTGTTGTCAAGGCACTAGAGTGCGTTTTCAGATATTTTAACTTTAACCACCTCGGCCGCTGTACAGTGTGGAAAAATAAGTCGGGCCCTGGAGGGATACTACTTTAAATCGTTAAGTTGGCTCATTTTACTTAAAGGACACATTCCTTTATTTTTAAAAAGAAACAAAACTGTATACCGTCAACCGTCAACCAACATTTTATGTTTTGTCCCTATTCACCCCAGCCATCCCTATTCACCCCGGTGTTGACGGTACCTGATGGCTACTGTACTCGAATCGACTCTATTGCGTACTTTCAAACCTCACTGTCTCATTGTAGCACACTTCGTCATATAAGGGCACAGTCTAACGATACGGTAAGTGACAAATCAATAGTTCAATTATCAGATATCGATCGGTTTATAGAACTATTCAAATGTACAGAATTGGGGCGGTAGACGGAGAGCTAGCTACGGAAATAGGCTTGCAATTTATAGAGCAACGAAATCCCTCTAGTTAGTGTGCCATACTACCATTATTCATTAATCCGGGCGCCTGGCAGCTGTTCAGCGGTGGGTGTAAGAGGTGTACAATTTATATTGAATTGAATTGAATTGAATTGAATTGAATTGTCATTTATTCACAAGAACATATGGTACATGAGATGTTACAATAATGATACTGAACCTTAATACATTCGGCCGTTAGGCATGTGAAAATTAGAGTATGTTTAACCTAGTTAACTACTTAATCTAGTGCATGCATATTATTACTGATTTAAATAAGTAATAAAAATAATTAGGTATAATGTTATATAGTCAAAAAAATATGAAACAGGAAGAGAGTTAATACAAAATAGACTTCCATCTTACATGTCGTTATAATACATTATTGAATTATTATTTTAAATAGGATTACATTAAAATTTATCATTAAAAAAATGTTCTATTTTATAATATGTTTTTTCAATTAGCTCTGCCTTTAATTTTCTTTTAAATAGATTTAGGTGTAACTCTTTTAACTCTTCTGGTAAATGATTATATACTTTAGAGGCCATACCCAGTATGCCGTTTCGCAATAACGCAGTTTTGCCAGCTACTGGGTTAATTTTGTACTTGAAACGCCTGTTCCTGGAGTTTTCTGATACTAATGGGAATAAATCGGGGTTTGATTTAACAAAAACTGACACTTCATAAATATAAAGACCGGCCAATGACATTATATTAAGATCTTTGAAATAAGGTCTACAGCTTTCAGTTCGTTTTACACCACAGATGGCGCGAACACAATTTTTTTGAGCACCAAAAACTAGTTTTTTGTTTGTAGAGTTGCCCCAGAAAACCATACCATAACGAAGAATTGATCCAACATATCCATGATAGGCTAGTAACGCAGTTTTTCGATCCGAAATTTTAGCGATTCTTTTAAGGGCAAATACAAAACTATTTAATCGTTTACATAACGTTAAGGTATGTGTTTTCCAGCTTATATGATTATCTATGTCAATGCCTAGAAACTTAGTTACGTCTGTGTGTTCAACATTATGATCATTATATTTTACGTCAAGATTTAATGGTTTTGATTTTGATTGATGGAATTGCATAATTTTTGTTTTATCTATGTTTATTTTTAGTCTGTTCGTTTCCAGCCAGTTGATGATAGTCTTAAGTGTATTGTTTATGTCAGATTCATATGTAGTCGGGTCGTTTGATTTTATTAAAACTGTGCTGTCATCTGCGAATAGTATCATGGGATGTTGAACATGTGTTGGCAAGTCGTTTATATAAACTAAGAAAAGCAACGGGCCTAGGATGCTCCCTTGTGGAACCCCACGCATCAAAGGTCTTAATTTAGAATAGTAAGCAGTTTCTTCTTTTGTCTCAGGACATAGCCTTTTTATTTCAGTACACTGCATTCTATTACTTAAATATGAATTTAGTAAGTCTAGGGCGTTACTTCGGATTCCGTACCGTTCTAACTTTTTCAGCAAACGGTTATGGTCGACGAAATCGAATGCTTTCGATAGATCCATATATATCGCACAAATCGGTACCCCTTTGTCGACATAATGAGTGGCAGTTTTTATCAATTCGTAGATGGCTGTGGTCGTCGACTTTTTTTTTCGAAATCCATTTTGCTCTTGTACAAGTATTTGTTCTCGTTCTAGAAAATTATAAATCCGTTCATAAATGATTTTTTCAGCTATTTTAGAGAAGATGGATAATAAAGCTATAGGTCTATAATTTTCTAGCTGCTCTTTGTCATTTTTTTTGAATAGCGGCTTCACTACCGCGATTTTTAAGTTATCTGGGAATATCCCTTTTTCAAGCATTTGGTTACAAATAAATGCTAAAGGATACGATATTGCCTCAGCACAGTATTTGATCACATTTGTTGTAATCTCGTCGATTCCGGTACTTCTAGTATTTTTCAATGTTTTTATTATTCTAATAATGTCGATAGGTGTCACAGGATGTAAAAAAATTGTATTAAGGGTATTTGTCGGTAATTTCTCATCAGTATTAGGTAGGCGGTTTTGATCAACATTAGTCTCGCCTATATAGAAATCGTTGAAAGCATTCGCAATAGTGATGGGATCTGTAAGCATTTCATTGTTTTTGTTAACAATTTTATGTATTGATTCTATAGGTTGGTTTTCATTCTTATTATTAATTATTTGCCAAGCAGCACGATTTTTGTTATTTGATTTTTGTATGTGGCGTCTATTTTGTGATTTTTGTGTAAGTTGAATTATCTTTTTCAGCTTATAAGAATACGCTTGCAGCTCCGTCTTATTTGAAGCACTTGGATTGGATCTATAGTTCCACAGCATTTCCCGTTTTTTTTTACAGGATATCTTGATACCTTTAGAAATCCATCGTGGTTTATTTTTGAAAAACAGCTTGATCCGTTTATACGGAAAACATTGGTCGTATAATAGTGTAAATAATTCTTTAAAGTTATTATATGCCTCATTGGGATTCATGCTTTTGTAGACATCCGTAAAACTGAGGCTTAGAAGATAATTATTAAATTTTTCTAGATTAGCAGTTGAATACTCCCTTTTTTTTGTATACCAAAACGAATGCAAGCATTTCTTTTTTAAAGGACAGTTTAGAATTATGGTACTATGATCTGACAAGCCTAGATCTAGAGAGCACGTTTTCGTCCCAGGTATGTTGACTGCAAAATTGTCCAAACAAGTTCCGCTACACGGACGAGTTGGAATTTTTATCTGTAATTTTAGGTTATAGTTCGCAAGAGTATTTTCAAACAAAGTTACAGATTTGTCTATTTTCAATATGTTAATGTTGAAATCGCCACAGACAATTATTTGTTTCCGTTTTTTACTTGTCAATATAGCTAAGGCGAGTTCCAATCGTTCTGTATAGAGTTCTGAGTTTGGTGAGTTTGGTTGAGGTAGACCATGTCGGTCTCGCATCGGTCTATTTAGCCACCAAAAACGGTGTTTCTCCGGTGTTACACCATAAATCGTCTGCAATAGACGAAAAGGCCTGATGATGGTGATGAGTTTGGTGTGATATAATAGCTAATTATGTATTTAATTCGAATATAACATTGCCAGGCGTTTTAATTGGGGGAAAAGTGCCAAGTGACGTCCAAGATGCGCGACAAAGTGCCAAGTCATCTCACTTACTGGGTCAAATTTTATCGTGTTCCGTTACCCAAAGGGTGAAAACGGGACCTTATTACTATAAGGTCCCGTTTTCGGTCCCTTCTATAAATTGCACGTCGTTTCTACAACCCCTCTGTTGCCCAACCACTGTCACAACCACCCGCGGAACAGCTGCCAGGCGCCCGGATTAATTAATAATGATAGTATGGCACACTAACTAGAGTGATTTCGTTGCTCTATAAATTGCAAACCTATTTCCGTAGCTAGCTCTTAGACAACGGGTTGACTTTAGTCTGTCACATGGAATCGGGCTTTACGCCTACTTTGCATACAATTTCTGTGAATTTGTGCGGTGACGAAACTTTATCTCATCATCGGATCAATTGCACAAACGTGCATTCTGTGCATTTGAATACGTCCATAAACCGTTGGTCGGCAAAAGTGGCCCACCATGTTGCCCTACCATTGGAGGGGAAACTAAAATCGACGATGACACAAATGTTTCGTGGGCTCTTCATATTTCACCTGAAAATATAAATGCCTCTCACTAAATATTACCAAAAAGAATAGATAGTATAGAGGGGTCCTGTCATTGTAAATTTTGTAGTCACTGTAAATTTACTGCCATCTATCGACACACTACTAAAACTCAAAATGAAATCGTATAAAGTTAACAAAAAATGTATATATATGGATAAATGATTTTATTATTTTTATATCATTTTGATCCATGTTCATTCACTGATATCTATGTGTTAAAATTGTTAAATATGAAACGGCATCGTCACGCCATCTAGCCGAGGATAGGCTAAAGGTGTGTGCGCCATCTATTCGAGAATGACTTTTGCTTGAATTCCGAGGCACGTTTTTTCCTTAGACTTTATTCGTCTTATACGAAGTTACATATGTCTTTGATATTACTAAGGTAATATTTTTCATTAGAGATGCGCAAAACGCTTCACTGAGTTGAAAAGATTGATTCATATCTTTCGCTCGCGGTGATATGTATCACTCATTTCGCTCATTTCGTTCATTTCGCTCAGTGGATCTGTAAGCTTCTATTGTTCACGAGTGAGAAGAGAGAGATGTCAATCAATCAGATACACACAGCCATAAGTGCGACCGAGGCGGATAATCACGCGATACGCGACACCCTACGAATTCTTCCGAACCGCTCCGAAACCTATTCGCAAGTTCGCAACGTCTCACTCGTTCGCCCACTCATCCCGCTCGGCCGGCTCATTCGAATCATGAATGGGAAAGAGCGAGCAAGGAAAACTGAGATAGATGAGTTACTGAGCGAAATGAGCGAGTTGAATCTGCACTGTGTTGAAGAGTGAGTGAGTTCAGTCAAATGATACAGTTCATAGAAATCACACAACTCGTGAACGACACATGTCTATTTTTCATCAATTTATAAACCGTGAAATCAAGAGGATAGCGGTCGACCGCATCTCCATACAAACGTAATTCCCATTTTCCTCTCTGGATATTGGCATGGGAAATAATTTTAAGGTCAATGTGGCAAATTCCATCAATATAGGGACCTACCCTATATGAGCGTTTTTCTCGAACAACAAACAAAATTGATAATTTCATCGACAAAGCAGCAATTCCTTTTAGTTTCAGCAATCAAAAGCAATTGTTTTTGGCTGCTATTTAACTGATCACCAGATTTAGTAAAATTTAATACCAAAAAAATCTATTTTACCACCCTAAAATAATGAATGATCACCAAAATTATAACACCATTTTAATGTGAAATGATTACCAATTTTATTACACTTTACTATCATTTTAAAGGAAATGACACCAAACTAATCATTATTAACCCAAAAATACTAAATGATTACCAAATTTCAAACCCCATTTTAATGTGAAATGATAACCAAATTTTTACATTTTGCTATCCTATTAAAGAAAATGACACCAAAATAATCATTGTAAACCCAAAAATAGTAAATGACCACCAAAATTTGAACTCCATTTTAATGTAAAATTTTAACCAAATTTTTAAATCTTGATATCATATTAAAGCAAATGACTCCAAAATAGACGTGTGCGCCGATTAAAAAAGGATCGGCGGCGGCGTTTGCCTAAAAATCGGCGGCGGCGGCGTGTTTTCGGCGTGAAATCGGCGTGACCTTGACTTTCGGGTTTCTTAAGAGAAATCATTAATTTGTTGTTTTTCTTGAAAATTTTATCAATGCAGGTTACTGGTCAGTTAACAACGTATAGTTTGAATATGCTGTGAGTAAAAAAGGGTTTATAAATGAATATAGCATAGTTATAATAACTTGTTTACCCTAGTAACTGGCTTGCATTAAAGAGGTTACCTGGTCCCAATGACCTTCGATCCGATCTTTAACTCTCCGTTTTCTCAAGCTTTCCATGGGTATTAAAAATGACGTACGTAAATGACGTTTAACAAAACAGAACTCCACATATCCTTGACATTTGTTAGACTATAGTGGACTTCTATGGCTTTTTTTAATGGTTTTCTTGTCGTACAAGCAGGCTCACTGAGACTTATCTTCTTTCTCGTATTCTCATTGCTGAGGCTCTCGACCACATGTAATTTGTCTCCATTTCGTGCGGTCATAAGCCGTATGGACTGCACGGTGCAGACTGCCGCAAGCCGACCTCTTCATAGCGTTCGACCATATCACACATGCTCCAACTCGAGCACGTTTGCCACCATTCGGCTTAAATTCATGTGTTTCTCCACATCATGCGTTGGATAATATGTCCGAAGAATCTAAGGGCTCACCCATGGCATGTTGGGAAGAGATGAGTGGCGATATAGAGCTCTTTGAGAATGGAGGGGTTTGTTCTTCTAGCAGACCAAGGTATAAGCAGCACTAGCAGCAGTCTTCGTTCGTTCGTTAACAGTTAACGGTGAATATGTCGTAGTCAGGTCGTATAATCCGCCGTATTACATTACGGCTAGCCGTTTTCAAAAACAGGGGCGTTTTGAAATGCGGCGGTTCGACGATTAGCCGGATTGTCATTGCGATACGTTCTTCAATAAGGCGGCCTACGTTTAGCCGCATCGTACTACTATTTAGATTGTAGAGTGACCAGTTCTTTCGGTCGCCTACGTAATCGGAGTTTGACAATGTTTGCAATTTAATTTATTTTGATCATGGTCCCACCGCACTACATGTGTTTCTTTTCCAAAACATTCCCTTCACAACTTAAATAGGCGGAGCCCCGCGAAAGCGGGGCTTCTATTTCTGGGCGGTTTGCCCTTCGGGCATCTGAAGCTACCTAACTAACCTAACCTACTTACCTACCTACGCTTTTTTCCCCAAAGTGTAATGTTTTCACGGACGTCTCACTAAATCAATATGTAGGTAGGTTAGGTTCGTTAGGTAGCTTCAGATGCCCGAAGGGCAAACCGCCAGAAATAGCTCGCTTCGCGGGGCTCCGTCTAGTTAAGTTGCCAAGGAAATGTTTTTTGAAAAGAAACAGTCCGACGAAATCCAGATTTGATGGACACCCCAGCGTTTTTCATAGTTTGTGTTGTTATGTCAGGCAGCACCACGAGTGTTAAAAATAGGAACTAAAAACTGCCAAAGCGGCGCCTAATGACTCGCTGTATTACATTACGGCTAGCCGTGTTGAAGGACGTATGGCGCCGAATACATTCCGGCGGATTCTCATTCAGCCGCATTCAATCCGGCTAATCGTTGAACCGCCGCATTTCAAAACGCCCCTGTTTTTGAAAACGGCTAGCCGTAATGTAATATGGCGGATTATACGATCCGACTGCGACAAATACTTAGGATTACTCAGTTACTTCAATTGGTGTGTCAAATAGTTTCTGCAACTGGCTATTCAGTTTTATTTAATTAATAATTGGTGTATATTTGACAACTGTAACATAATACAAAATCCATTTTGTAATTCAAAAACCAATTTGGAATAGCTAATTAACAACACTCAAGGTCACGCCGATTTCACGCCGATCATTTATCGGCGGCGGCGGCGTGGTCAAAAAGCCCGGCGGCGGCGGCGCGCCGGCGCGGCGCACACGTCTACTCCAAAATAATCATTGTAAACCCAATATTAGTAAATGTCCACCAAAATTGCAACCACATTTTAATTAAAAATGTGCAAATATTTAATATAATTATCGTTATATTAATTAATCCACTTCGTCACCTTTTTGTAGTAGCATTTTATTTCTGTAACAGTCGCAGTTCTAACCTAACCTAACCCACTTTTCTAGTAGTATTTCGTTTCTGTAAGGGTTGCAGTTCTAACCTAACCTAACCCACTTTTCTAGTAGCATTTATTTTCTGCAAGGGTCGCAGTTCAAACCTAACCTAACCCACTTTTCTAGTAGCATTTCTTTTCTGCAAGGTTCGCAGTTCAAACCTAACCTAACTCACTTTTCTAGTAGCATTTCGTTTCTGTATGGGTCGCAGTTCAAACCTAACCTAACCCACTTTTCTAGTAGCATTTTTTTTCTGTAAGGGTCGCAGTTCAAACCTAACCTAACCCACTTTTCTAGTAGCATTTCTTTTCTGTAAGGGTCGCAGTTCAAACCTAACCTAACCCACTTTTCTAGTAGCATTTCTTTTCTGTAAGGGTCGCAGTTCAAACCTAACATATCCGACTTTTCTAGTAGCATTTCTTTTCTGTAAGGGTCGCAGTTCAAACCTAACCTAACCCACTTTTCTAGTAGCATTTCTTTTCTGTAAGGATCGCAGTTCAAACCTAACCTAACCCACTTTTCTGATAGCAGTTTGGTTCTGTATGGGGCGCAGTTCAAACCTAACCTAAACCACTTTTCTAGTAGCATTTCGTTTCTAGAAGAATTATTATTTTGGAGTCATTTGCTTTAATAGGATAGAAAACCTAACCCACTTTTCTAGTAGCATTTCGTTTCTGTATGGGTCGCAGTTCAAACCTAACCTAACCCACTTTTCTAGTAGCATTTCGTATCTGTATGGGTAGCAGTTGAAACTTAACCTAGCCCACTTTTTAGTAGCATTTCGGTTCTGTGAGGATCGCAGTTCTAACCTAACCTAACCCACTTTTATAGTAGCATTTCGTTTCTGTAAAGGTCGCAGTTCAAACCTAACCTAACCTACTTTTCTAGTACCATTTCGTTTCTGTAAGGGTCGCAGTGCTAACCTAACCCACTTAACTGATAGCAGTTTGACTTACTTTTCTAGTAGCATAACGAAATGCTACTAGAAAAGTAGATTAGGTAAGGTAGGTATGCGGTGCGGGGTACGGGGGGTTGAGCGGGAGGGGCTAGTAATTTTGGCATCAGTTTACTTTATTTGGTAATATGTATACATTTTTTGGTAATCATAGTGGTTTATTTAGGTGAAAATATCGCATTAATTTGGTCTTCAAGATTTGGTGATCATTAATGATTTTTGGTGATCATTCAATATATTTGGTATTTGAATACACTTTGAAGTGCAGTCGTAATTAAAATGGTGGTACTTTTGTATTTTTAGGCCTTATTTTTTTGGTGTTCAGTAATTTTTTTTGGTAAGCATGATTTTTTTATTTAGGGACCAAAGTATTTTTTGGTGGTCATTATATTTGTAGCCATTGTTTTTTTTCCTACGATTGAAAATCAAAGAAATATACGCTCGTAGACTCTAGACTCGTAGCTCGTAGACGTAGGGAATAGTCCCTATGACGGAATTAGTCACATTGCCCTTACACGATTTCTCTTCCCGCTTCTTCGTGAATTTCGTGATTCGACTACGACACGACTACGAGTAGTGTGACATTATGACACATACCTCCATGGTACCGCTCATCCTAAAACAACAGTAACCCCCCCACCCCTGAATAATATAACATTATGACATACCTCCATGGTAGTGGGCAGCACGGCGTCCTCTCGACGCCCCGCGCCCTCCCGCTCATCCTGAAACAATAATCAATTTATTAAGAAAAAAAAATGGTACAATAGAAACAATACAGAACTGCAAACACTTCAGGTACAGTCGGTCGCTATCAGATATATTGGGGCGGGCAAGGTGTTCACAATATCTGAACAGGCACTCTAACGCCTTGACAATAGAGGCGTGCTCAGATAGTTGCGCTCGGATTTTAAACTAGACCGAGCCAGTCCGCGAGTGAACACAGCAGCAAAAAAAATGCCTAATTGCTCGGTTTTTTGTTGTAAAAAGAGATCGGGGACATCAAATTTACAAAAATATTTTTTTTTACATATATCATACGTTTAATTACATTTTTTGCTGGATTTATCGATTTTGCTCGCCCAGTACAAACTGATTAATTGGTCGAGCGACAAATCCAACTTCTCATCTCTCAGAAAACAATAAAATTCTTCGACGAAAATGTGTTAGTGTGCGTGTTGTGACACTTGTGACTCGTCCGTACCTACACAAAAACAGATCGAGGTGTGCAAGATTTGTCTATGTAGGGTGTCATTTTCTATGTATTTGTGTCGTCATTACATATTGGATTTTGTATGTAAGTGTGTGAGAAGTGCGACTGTGTGCACTTTTCCCCCCGCAAAAAATGGCAGAAAGATTTGTACGGTAAGAATGGTAAGATATCGCTTGGGTCCCTCCCTTCCGACGTGTCGGAAGCCGGTGTTGCTCGAAGGCTCCATGTCATCATAATATTGCATTGTCAAACATATGCATGCAAAATTTCAGCTCAATTGGAAATCGGGATGTGGGTCAAGCTAAGCTTCTAAGATTTGACCCACACTGACTAACTAACATACCGTTAGGTGACAACCAAAACGCATTAATTACCACCACAAGTCCATAGCCATAGTGAACCATATTAGTACCAAAATAAGGTCGGTCAGTTTTTTTAGCCACCCTGTATATTCCATCGCTGATAAGAGAACCGTTTTCATCAATATGGTTACGGGACCCTAAAAAGCTCGTAATCGGTGATCTATATCGATCTCGATCATTTAGGCTCGTCCTGCGAGGCCGCGGCGTGGGAACCTAGCATTTCGCGCTTTCACTGCGTGTGCGCATGGGCTAACACTGATGGAGCCCACTAGACGGTGCATAACTAAGCTCGTAAACGGTGATCTATATCGGTCTCGATCATGTAGGCGCGTCCTGCGAGACCGCGGCGTGGGAGCCTAGCATTTCGCGCTTTCACTGCGTGCGCGCATGGGCTAACACTGATGGAGCCCACTAGACGGTGCATAACTAAGCTCGTAAACGGTGATCTATATCGGTCTCGATCATGTAGGCGCGTCCTGCGAGACCGCGGCGTGGGAGCCTAGCATTTCGCGCTTTCACTGCGTGCGCGCATGGGCTAACACTGATGGAGCCCACTAGACGGTGCATAACTAAGCTCGTAAACGGTGATCTATATCGATCTCGATCATTTAGGCGCGTCCTGCGAGGCCGCGGCGTGGGAACCTAGCATTTCGCGCTTTCACTGCGTGCGCGCACTCGGCTAACACTGATGGAGCCCACTAGACGGTGCATAACTAAAAAACCGGCCAAGTGCGAGTCGGACTCGCACACGAAGGGTTCCGTACCATAATGCAAAAAAACGGCAAATAAAAACGGTCACCCATCCAAGTACTGACCCCGCCCGACGTTGCTTAACTTCGGTCAAAAATCACGTTTGTTGTATGGGAGCCCCACTTAAATCTTTATTTTATTCTGTTTTTAGTATTTGTTGTTATAGCGGCAACAGAAATACATCATCTGTGAAAATTTCAACTGTCTAAGCTATCACGGTTCGTGAGATACAGCCTGGTGACAGACGGACGGACGGACGGACAGCGGAGTCTTAGTAATAGGGTCCCGTTTTACCCTTTGGGTACGGAACCCTAAAAAGCTCGTAATCGGTGATCTATATCGATCTCGATCATTTAGGCTCGTCCTGCGAGGCCGCGGCGTGGGAACGTAACATTTCGCGCTTTCACTGCGTGCGCGCATGGGCTAACACTGATGGAGCCCACTAGACGGTGCATAACCGAAACCAGGCGTGGCTCACTCCGCGATTTCGTCGCGTTTCTTCAAGTACATGCTGCCCACACCAATTTTGTTGCACACAGCCATAGTTGTTGGTTGTTGCCGCGCAGCACACCGCTACGGAAAGGACGCCCGCACGCGCTTGCGCCACCTGGCGGTCATTTCTGTCGTAATAGACGCATTTTGTTAAAGTGAATCTTCTGTACTACTATTATTTATTCTGTGCCGAAACTGGCATCTGCCGTTACGGAATTTCTAACTTTAATTTTGTAAACGCTAAGGTCACGATTTAAAATAGAGCACACAATAAGACTGTGCTTACTACGTATGTTAATGTGTATTTATTAACTCACATTTATAGACGGGTCTAACGCGAATTTTATTACGCGATGTTTTTTTAGCCGTGACCACGACCAGTGAAACCTGTGTCGAAACGTCGGTAAATCAAGGTAGTTGAATAAAATTCGCGTTAGACCCGTCTATAAATGTGAGTTAATATGTGTTCAAAACGCGAAAGTTTAAAATATTATATTTTAATGTGTATTTATTAATGTGCACAACACGACATTATAGTTTATAACAGTGGTGGGCAAAGTACGGCCCGCGGGCCAGCTCCGGGTCGCGAAAGGACTTTATAGGGCCCGCTGCCCTTCCTTCCAAATAATTATTAGTATATGGCCTGCGAAATAATGAAAATTTTAGCTGCAGTTCTGGGCCCCCCTCTGAAATCTCTGAAGCTTTCTGGTCCCCCATAAAAAAGTTTGCCCACCACTGGTTTATAACAATCAATAGGGAATATTAGGCAAAGCTCTGCGTAGGTGGCACCATTAGCACATACAGTAAACAAACGTCATTGACATCATCAATGACACATCATGCGTCACTAGGTCAATCAGATGGCCTACCGTGAAACACGACAATCGAAAGTTCGGTTTCTGCCTCTCTATCACTCTTGCTTATTCGATCGATAGAGAGGCAGATAAAGAAATTCCGATTTTCGCGTTTCGCGGTAGGCCACCTGTAAACAAACCCCGTTGATGTATCAATGTCATAGTAAAAACTTGTCAAAAAACTGTTTAAGGCGTAGTATGTATAAGTTACTCTATGGTTTACTAAACAAATTAGTGCTGCACTCTGGAGCAGAACATAGTAATACTCCGTATTGATCCAGTTTAGTTACACGAGTAATTGGGTGGTTTTATCATGTTTTACGGTGCTGATTGCGCGGTAATGATAGATCTATAGGAGGTAGTCAACGGCTACAAATGATTTACGCATGATGCCGTTGCAGCCGTTGGTCTAGTTTAGAACGGGACGGTCTAAATTCGAATAATAGATCAGTTTCGTGTGAATTACTTTAATTAAGAGATTTGCCACTAAAATCAATAATTGGGTACTTTCCTCTACTTAAAATAAATTATTTCACACTGTGCACGAAAACACCAGATCATTATTAGAAAAACATAGATAGCAGTTATTTTTAAACACAATTTCTATTTAATAAATCGGATGGAAGTATAAAAACCGGGCAAGTGCGAGTCGGACTCGCGCACGAAGGGTTCCGTACCATAATGCAAAAAAAAAACGAAAAAAAAAGCAAAAAAAAAACGGTCACCCATCCAAGTACTGACCACTCCCGACGTTGCTTAACTTTGGTCAAAAATCACGTTTGTTGTATGGGAGCCCCATTTAAATCTTTATTTTATTCTGTTTTTAGTATTTGTTGTTATAGCGGCAACAGAAATACATCATCTGTGAAAATTTCAACTGTCTAGCTATCACGGTTCGTGAGATACAGCCTGGTGACAGACGGACGGACGGACGGACGGACGGACAGCGAAGTCTTAGTAATAGGGTCCCGTTTTACCCTTTCGGTACGGAACCCTAAAAAGGGTCGTGTAATTCTCTACGGTTACTGAGTGCTGGCGAGTCGAACCAGTCTAAAATGTGTCATCCAGATGCGTAACGAAGGCGCGTTATCGGAGTGCGCACCTACACTGGTTTTTTGAGCGGTGATTAAGACCCTTTATTGCAGTACGGTTACCATCAGTTTGTCACTGACATAATCACGGTTTTTAAACGACATTGTTGCTTTGCCAACGGGAGGCGACCGCTCACACAAAAGAAAGAATGGCTTTTGTTTAAAAGATTAGGGTCTTTGGCGTAAAAATCATTTGAGAAAATTCATACTATACTTACCAGTACGGTTACCATCAGTTTGTCACTGACATAAACGCCGTCGAGAACGTAATTTACTTTCTATACATCTCGCTCGCACTCGCATATTAGTGCAAACGGGATGTATAGAAAGTAAATTACGTTCTCGACGGCGTTTATGTCAGTGACAAACTGATGGTAACCGTACTGCTGACTGTACCAAGAGGCGTTTGGTTGTTTGTCACCGGGTCACCGCCGTGGCATTAATAAAATTATTAACATAACTATAAACAATTAACCGCACAAATTAAATCGTAATAGTAGAATATTAGCGAAGCGCAACATTGTGGGGATTAGATAACACTGAGTTAAAAGTCAGGCAGAGGCGCGAAACTCCTTCCTTCGGGCAAACTCGGCTCCGTTCGGCACACCATTGCTCCGAGCAATTATTAGGGTTGACACATCTTGACGTCCCTTTGCGTCAAGCCACAGAATAAATAATAGTATACTACCGTACAGAAAGGACGCTTCCTACAAAACCGAAGTTTGACAGCGATTCAAGGACGAATCATGATATCCCTTTCTAACGTATGGCACTATGTCTTTCTGACATTTCATGTCAAAATTCAAACCATTATCTTATCTGTGGTCGTGCACGCAAAAGGACGTCAAGTGGTGCCAACCCTAATAATTGTTCGGAGCAATGCTGAGCCGAACGGAGCCGAGTTTGCGCGAAGTCAGGAGTGTCTCCCCACTGCTCTTGTGCTGCACGTAGGGTTGAAAAAACCCGGAAAAATTCCTGTTTTTTTCTAAAAGCCATGTTTTTTAAGTTTTATTCGAAAAAAAACAATGTCACTTGGTTTATATATTTTTCCGAAAAAAACAAAAAAATCGGAAATAAACGGAAAAAACGCACTTTGAAAAGAACTTGTGAATTTTTGCATTTATATTTAATCCATAGTTTAGGTAACTACACCTGCTTAGTCGTGTGTTTTGTTATCTAAATGCTGGCTGGCGATCGTTTGTGAAAATGTCTATTGACTTTGACGATGTCGTTAGTTTAAAAAAGTTTCATTTCTTTCCCAAAAAAACTGAAAAATTACGGAAAAAAACGAACATTTCAAAACGTCCTGTAAAAACGATTTGATTTTTTCCAGATTTTTCAACACTAGCTGCACGTTATATTCTACCTCTGTCTATATTCCAACTCTGTGGATAACACAACTAAATTATATGTTTGCGTGTTAAATCGCCATAACTCATAGCATCCTCGACCGAAGTTTGATCATGGATAGAACCACCAATTAGTATTACTAACACTATCGTATCGTGTTAGGACGTTTGCAGTTTAATTTCGCAACATCCTATAAATAGCGATACCTATCATAGTCTAATAAAACATGGTCTTCCATTCCTAGAGTGACACGGGGCTACGTCACAACAACATGGCCGCTATATATAGCGCTATCGCATATTATCATATAGCGCTGTCGCATGATGACGTAAGCCCGTGTCAGTTAGGTGACCTAGAAAAGACGGGAATGGAGTACCAGGCGGAGTATATTATTATACCATGATACCTATAGTCTGTATCCTTCATTAACGTATATATCTATGGACTGGCCTTACGGGCACTAAAAATGGTACTAGTTTAGCGGTGTGACTCACGAATTCCAGCCAATCGTGCAGTCTAACGCAACTAGTTGCGACCAATAGCGCGCGTGATGCGATCTCATCAACCAATCGCGCGCGTGATGCGAACTCATCAACCAATCGCGTTGTACCGGTGTCACACCGCTGTACTGGCCCCTGTCATGCCTCATTATTATTGTCCGTAAAGCCAGTTCCTAGATATGTCAATGGTATCCTTAGGTATTTAAAAAGAGTGAACAAAATCTACCCTCAAATGGCATCTTAAGCCAGTTGAGGGTAGATGCAAACATTACATGATCAAATAATGTAGGTTAAAGTCAGGTCGTTCAGTGACTGATCCAGGCGGTTTTTGTATTTGGTTGGTTAATCAATAAATGTTATAACTACCCGAAAATGTACAAATTACTTGTTTACTTTTATTTAAGTACCTAAAGATACAGAGTAAAAGATACCTTAACAGTTTTGAATGATTCACTGTTACTTTCACTAGTCACTAGACTTATGGCTCCTCTACACGAATGGCCAACGCCGGCCAATTCAAGGGACGCATTTATGCATTAGAGGGAGCAAGTGATATTGCTATCTCAGTCTACCACATGGCTGCGTCCCTTGGATTGGCCGGCGTTGGCCATTCGTGTAGAGGAGCCATTATATCAACCGGGATATGAACCAACGACCAACGAGTGTGAACGCGACCAGACCAACGAGTGTGAACGAGGCCGGTGGTAACGTTGAAAGCGAACGCAGCCGACGCGCACGAATGAGGGTATAGTTAGACCAAGAAAAGTCTGCAGCGATTTTGATAACCCACGCAGTTACACGTCACAATTTCATAGAAGTTTTGACGTTTAAAATAACACTTGCACTGCGTGGGCTATCAAAATCGCTGCAGACTTTTCTTGGTTTAACTCTAGACCGAGCGCGGTCTACACAACTTTGACACCCACCCGCTACCATCAGCACCTCTAGCACAACTGGCCGCGACAGGCGCGAGAAGAGACAGATCGGCGCGACTTGGCGGCTTGTCGCGTGTTGGCAGCACAACTCACGCGCGAGAGCCGCGACAATCTCGCGATCAGGTGTCACTGTCAGAAAATGACAACGATCGCGACTTTGAACTAAAATCCGTAGCACAACTGCCTATTTTGAGACAAAATATTCTCTCGGCTTTATGTCAATCCGCGAGTTGAAGTCTACGCGACTTTATAACGCGACTCGCTCTCGCGGGTGGTTTGCTTGTACTTTTTTAACTGAACTCATGATAATTATAACTTAAAAACAAGTTTCATATATTATGTAATAATATAATTTGTATAATTACTTATTGCCCTAAGGGATAAGGAAGTATGGAATAATCACTAAATGCGCTTTACGCACTCTTATATCGATTATGCACGGTGATACCTACAAGTACCACAACACACCCATCATGTTTACAACTTTAATTTCAAACAGCTAGCTTGTAGGTACTCAATTAAGTAAATAGGTACATATGTAGGATTTTTTAAATTTGAATTCAGGTTCGTAAGTTTGTAAAAGTAATCCTAAGACTTCCTTACACAAAACTTTCATCAACCTAACAACGGAGCCCGCTTGCTTGTACATAAACGAAGCCGATGAGGTACAAATGTTCAAAACAAACTATCCAACTTATTAAGTAAGCCATAGTCTTAGTAGTAGTATTTAGGATCACGGTTAGATGTCTAATTTCAACAATCTCTTACTATTTAGGTACCGTTTGGAACCTTCCTCGACTTCAACAAAACATACCTACATGTGGCCTGTGCCCGCTGCATCGTACTGTAACAGAATTATGTAATACGTGGCTGTAACAGGATCATGTCCGGCTCAAAATCATGCTTTGTATGAAATATTATCAGTCATCACCCACTAAACCATTCCGTCCCCTGCCAACACCATACCGTGACGTGACTGGACCGACCCGACTAACAATATTTTGAAGTCGTTACGCTCATGTCATAGTCTGCGTAGCATAGGTACGGTTATCATATGGTCGACCATATTGAAACTCCTCTAGATCATACCCGCGATCTAGATGTTTCACTTCATGTTTGACAGGGCCTGATACGATCATGCTATGATACGTTGCTGTCAGCATTAGGTATGAAGTGGGCCTTGGGGAGCTAATCATGGCTTCTAGGAGTTGTAGGTACCTACCTACTTTATTTTTGTTTAATTTCAGGTAAAAAATACAGGAGTGAAAAAAAAAACAATATTTAAATTAATAGTATATTGCTTTGCCTTATATATTCTTGCAATATTCGACTTCTTATTATTAAACCTAATATATTATTAACATCTAGAACCACAATAGAGAAATTGTAAGAATCTTCTTTATTACCCTTGAAAAGTATTTTCTGTCTTCCTTTTTATTCGACATGCGGCGTAGGACAATTAAATATCACCCTGGAAAGAAAATTGGTTTGTAAACAAAAAAATAAAATATGGTCGTGACTTCATCGAGGACTATGAAATAAGCTTTTCATATCAATTTGTCAAATCATAAACAGTTACACAGTACACACACATGCCATCCATTATTGGCACAATATTTGCTTATGAAAGCAGAAAAATATAAATGATCGTATTAGATTATTATCAGTTTTGGTACCAAAAAGACTATTATTTTCGCAGTCGACATCTAGCATCGAGTAGCGGAATTATCAGTACCACTACTTGATACCAGCACCTCTAGCACATCTTGCATCCGCGACTTAGACCGCGACTCGAGTCGACATTCCCGCGGCTGTCAAATCTGTCTATTTCCGTAGCACAACTTGTACCCGCGACTGCAACAGCCGCGTAGAGAACTCAAAGTCGCGGCGCGACTCATCAGTGTTCCCCGATGGAATCAAAGTCTAAACAAAAATGCTATTTACATGTGACAACACTGAATCGGAAACAGGGTTGCGCTATTTCATTCGTTCTTTGGTGGTAAAAAATCTAGTTTATTGTCGATGGTTAAGTTTTTCCTGTCAAAGTCAAGGAACTTTCAAATTTTGTCAACATTTAATTACGAGAAAAAATATGAAAAAAATGTAAGTAATAGAGCCTTATATACTAAATTTTGATAATATTCCTTAAAATATATATTGTTTATTAATTTCTGTTTAATGAACCTTTTAAATAAAATAGTTTTGTAAATTAACTATAATTAATGGAATTGCTATTATTGGTTTCGTTCTCATATTCCTGTTGTAAATTGTGTATTTTTTTTTCAGAATAAGTCCAGCATTATCCTAGACACGATTGATATCCCAGCACCCAAAGGAAAATATTGTTAACAGGAATGTGCCAACGGGACCCGAAGTGGAGAGTCAGGAAAAGAAACACACTAGGCAAGCTTGTAGGTTTCAAAGCGGAGCTGTCCCGGTTTCTAAAGTCACTAAGATGTGAGAAGCGCTTTAGCTTTAAGAACACCACCGAGGAAGTGAACTATTATAATAACCATAATGGTTATAGCGTATCTATCTATAGTTCCTTTTCTTTAGCATTAGAAATAAGGTAAACAATCTTGATGTGTCTTTTAATTGATAAACACATTTTAAAAATAAGTTACGGCAAATATGTAACAATTATGAATCTAATACGACCATTTATCTTTTTCTGCTTTCATAAGCAAATATTGTGCCAATAATGGATGGCATGTGTGTGTACTGTGTAACTGTTTATGATTTGACAAATTGATATATAAAAGCTTATTTCATAGTCCTCGATGAAGTCACGACCATATTTTATTTTTTTGTTTACAAACCAATTTTCTTTCCAGGGTGATATTTAATTGCCCTACTCCGCATGTCGAAGAAAAAGGAAGAGAGAAAATACTTTTCAAGGGTAATAAAGAAGATTCTTACAATTCTCTATTGTGGTTCTAGATGTTAATAATATATTAGGTTTAATAATAAGAAGTCGAATATTGCAAGAATATATAAGGCAAATCAATATACTATTAATTTAAATATTGTTTATTTTTACACTCCTGTATTTTTTTACCTAAAATTAAACAAAAATAAAGTAGGTATTAGGTACCTACAACTCCTAGAAGCCATGATTAGCTCCCCAAGGCCCACTTCATACCTAATGCTGACAGCAACGTATCATAGCATGATCGTATCAGGCCCTGTCAAACATGAAGTGAAACATCTAGAACGCAGGTATGATCTAGAGGAGTTTCAATATGGTAGACCATATGATAACCGTACCTATGCTACGCAGACTATGACATGAGCGTAACGACTCCTTCAAAATATTGTTGGTCGGGTCGGTCCAGTCACGTCACGGTATGGTGTTGGCAGGGGACGGAATGGTTTAAAAATCAAAATCAAAAATCTAAATCAAAATCAAAATATACTTTATTCATGTAGGCCTAGCAACAAGCTCTTATGAATCGTAATTAATCTTAATCTAATTATCAGAGCAATTTATTGATGTTAATATTATTCCATAATAAAATTGGATTATTATACATATCAAATTTAACACTAAAAATTTCACAAAAGGATCGTCAAACATTAAAAAGATTGTATAAAAAAATACTAGTCTAGAATTTCTAGAATAAAATCTAAATGTCAAAAAAAAAGCATAAGTAACAAAAGAAGTAGATAGTATTACATCGGAATATCCATTTCCTCATCATTAATCAAATATACCTAATAAATAAATAATCATTTCGAATAACAATTAATCCCACGTTGTAATATCATTCATGTAGTCTTGTGTGGTATAATAAGCTTTAGAAATAAGTTTACGCTTTACATAATTCTTAAATTTATTAATAGATAATTCAGTAATATGGTTTGGAAGTTTATTATAAAATCTTACACAATTACCCATGAATGATTTTTTTAATTTTATGGAGCCGAGGGAAGGGTTTAGTGGGTGATGACTGATAATATTTCATACAAAGCATGATTTTGAGCCGGACATGATCCTGTTACAGCCACGTATTACATCATTCTGTTACAGTACGATGCAGCGGGCACAGGCCACATGTAGGTATGTTTTGTTGAAGTCGAGGAAGGTTCCAAACGGTACCTAAATACTAAGAGATTGTTGAAATTAGACATCTAACCGTGATCCTAAATACTACTACTAAGACTATGGCTTACTTAATAAGTTGGATAGTTTGTTTTGAACATTTGTACCCACCCACCTCATCGGCTTCGTTTATGTACAAGCAAGCGGGCTCCGTTGTTAGGTTGATGAAAGTTTTGTGTAAGGAAGTCTTAGGATTACTTTTACAAACTTACGAACCTGAATTGAAGTTTTAAAAATTCCTACATATGTACCTATTTACTTAATTGAGTACCTACAAGCTAGCTGTTTGAAATTAAAGTTGTAAACATGATGGGTGTGTTGTGGTACTTGTAGGTATCACCGTGCATAATCGATATAAGAGTTCGTAAAGCGCATTTAGTGATTGTTCCATACTCCCTTATCCCATAGGGCAATAAGTAATTATACCAATTATATTATTACATAATATATGAAACTTGTTTTTAAGTTATAATTATCATGAGTTCAGTTAAAAAAGTACAAGCATACCACCCGCGAGAGCGAGTCGCGTTATAAAGTCGCGTAGACTTCGACTCGCGGATTGACATAAAGCCGAGAGAATATTTTGTCTCAAAATAGGCAGTTGTGCTACGGATTTTAGTTCAAAGTCGCGATCGTTGTCATTTTCTGACAGTGACACCTGATCGCGAGTTTGTCGCGGCTCTCGCGCGTGAGTTGTGCTGCCAACACGCGACAAGCCGCCAAGTCGCGCCGATCTGTCTCTTCTCGCGCCTGTCGCGGCCAGTTGTGCTAGAGGTGCAGAATTCTCTAGTGTCGCGCCTCACGAAAATTGTAGTGAACGACAATTTACAACTAATATTAGAAGCAGAAGGAGTTGAAAATAAAGTTCCGGTTAATCCGATTAAAATATTAGCTGGAAATTGTTGAGCATTAGACTTTTCGGTCGTTGCAACATCTATTGTCAAGTAGCAGTACTGATAATTCCGCTACTCGATGCTAGATGTCGACTACGAAAATAATAGTCGTTTTGGTACTAAAACTGATGGTGTGAATGAGCACTCTATGCTATAGCGTAATGCCTCCTACCAGGCGTGGCTCACTCCGCGATTTCGTCGCTTTGCAACAGGTAGCTACAAGTACATCCGTCCCACACCAATTTTGGTGGCTAACCATGAGCCGCGCGTGGCGCTGTCGCCACCTAGCGGCCATATCTGTCCTGATCGTAGCAGACGCGTTTTGTTAGAGAGTGAATCTTCTGCCTGAGAAAGTGAGTGAACCTAGTACTATTATTTATTCTGTGCTCCTACTTCTGTGTCTATTCTGAACGAGCTCAACATAAAAACCCGTCTATCTACTATCTGTCTCAGGAGAATCCTCGGCTTCTTTGGGCACTTGGCCCGGCGGGAACCCGACAGTCTAGAGAAGTTGATGATCGGTGGCCAGGTTGAGGGCAGAAGAGGCAGAGGCAGAATACCCACACGCTGGTTTAATGCCATTGAGGCAGTCACACGCGTCAAGTTCCAGGGCTCTATGCGGAAGACAGAAGATCGGCCATGTTGGAGAGCAATCCAAGAAAACGCAACTTATGGCGGTCACGACCCTCAGTCATGAGGTTACGACGAAGAAGAAGAAGAAGCTCCTACTTCGGTTGCGTATTAAGGTACCATTAGGTTTCAGACTGCACCAGTGTTACTGCTTCAGTGTTGTGTTGCAAATAATTACAATTACATGAACAAATAGAATCAGAATCACTTCCTATGCGCGTTGGAGGGCCTGCCATCTTGTGTCCTAAATCGGAAACATATGTGCACATTTACATTGCCAAAGCAAAACAAAACGCATCTACCGGTCTCGTAGATACGATTCCTTGTAAATAGTAGGTCCTGCCATCTTGTGGGCTACATCGGAAACATAAACGTTACATTTACGCCTCGCGCCTAAAATCTGACGGCTCCTATGCTGCCCCTATACTTTATGCACGCGTGTAGTTAGTGTACGATATTCTATTGGTTCTTAACAAACACATCCCTCGCTACGCGTCCTCGCACATCTCTGGTGGAAACGCAGCCTTACTACGCAGTCTAACGTATTGGAACAGGGTATAGCTATTTTCCTGTCAATTTAATTAATTTTTATTTTTGTAATGTTTTCCATACCTAATTTTAATTGTATATGCTGACATACCTATTGTATATATATAATAATGTTAATAGGGTATTTACTATTTGACTGTATTTAAAATGAATTATTTTTCACCATGCATGAAAAAGCACCAGAAGATTAATAGAAAAACGTAGACAGCAGATATTTTTAGACAAAATTTCTATTTTAAAACCCGTATAAAACTATAAAGAGTAGGTAATTTAATTTGATTATGACGTCACATGCTAGTGTTTCCATAGTAGCAAAATCGTTTTGACAGTTCGAAAAAAGAAACTGATTTGACTAGTAGTCCAATACCCTATTACGCATCTGTGACAATGTATGATTAATACAAATAAAGAATATGAATATGAATACCTACTCCGGCTCCGGACATATTTTGCCTCGTCGTTGCAGTCTCTTTGAGATGCATTTCGCAATCAAGATTGATGCGCTGACCTTACTCTAACTGTCTAACCATTGCTTCATTGAGTAAATAAGTACACATTAATTGGATTCACCAACTTTAAATACACTCTTATGTTCGCCCTTTACGTTGGTAGCCTGGCGGTAAGACTTTTAAATCTGGAGGTCGCGGGTTCAAATTCAAACGAAACCTAACAACGAGTTTTTGGGAACTTATGTAAGATAGGTGGGTGACTAGTTTTTGTCACTAGTTGCCATCGTTACGGTCTCCTGGGTACTCTTACAATACTAGTTATTTCGTATTTAAATGAACCAGACTTGAATTTTTTGGTAGTTATAAAGCCTTTCCATAATGGGACATCTACTAAGCACGTTTGTAGAACATGGTACAGCAGTTCTTCTAAGAAACTATGCTACTATTGTCTCCTGGCTGATGGGACAGAATAACAACAAGAAATAGTTGATCGACCCAGGTACATCCATTGATATTTACTAGTTGCTTTTCAGTGAATCAAAACATCGTGAGAAAGAAGGGCTAATCCCAATAAGGCCTATTTTTTCCCTTGGGTGAAAGGTCAGATGGCAGTCGCTTTTGTAATAAAAAATAAGTTCTATAACTAAAACCCGACTACTGCAAATCGCGCTCTAAAAAGTATGAAACAAGATAGAATTCTTATCTGAAATTATCATATAGGAAAATTATAAGAGTTATCATTTTTTTATATATTTACAGAGATATTCAAAGGATCGCCGTGGACGTATGCCACGATTATAAACTTTAAGGTAAAGTGGAAACCTTTGGCATGAAGGCGCCTTCGGCGCCTGGCTTTGGAACGCGTACAGCGAGCCTCGTACGTCGGGCTACGCCCGACTCTTTTAGTATGAGGGCGCCTTCGGCGCCCGGCTTTGGAAGGCGTACATCGTGCCTCGTACGTCGGGCTACGCCCGACTCTTTTAGTATGAGGGCGCCGAAGGCGCCCGGCTTTGGAACGCGTACAGCGAGCCTAGTACGTTGGGCTACGCCCGACACTTTTAGTATGAGGGCGCCGAAGGCGCCCGGCTTTGGAACGCGTACATCGTGCCTCGTACGTCGGGCTACGCCCGAAGCTTTTAGTATGAGGGCGCCGAAGGCGCCCGGCTTTGGAACGCGTACATCGTGCTTCGTACGCCGGGCTACGGCCGACTCTTTTAGTATGAAGGCGCCGAAGGCACCCGGCTTTGGAACGCGTACAGCGAGCCTCATACGTCGGGCTACGCCCGACTCTTTTAGTATGAGGGCGCCGAAGGCGCCCGGCTTTGGAACGCGGACATCGTGCCTCGTACGTCGGGCTACGCCCGACTCTTTTAGTATGAGAGCGCCGAAGGCGCCCGGCTTTAGAACGCGTACATCGTGCTTCGTACGTCGGACTACGCCCGACTCTTTTAGTATGAAGGCGCCGAAGGCACCCGGCTTTGGAACGCGTACAGCGAGCCTCGTACGTCGGGCTACGCCCGACTCTTTTAGTATGAGGGCGCCTAAGGCGCCCGGCTTTGGAACGCGTACATCAGGCCACGTACGTTGGGCTACGCCCGACTCTTTTAGTATGAGGGTGCCGAAGGCGCCCGGCTTTGGACCGCGTACAGGGCGCCACGTACATCGGGCTACGCCTGACCTTTTTAGTGTCGCCTTTTGGACCGAGTCCGGTGCGTCACATAGGTCCGTATCAGTATGCTTCGCCTGACCACTGCGAATTTTAACGAGGTGAATATACTAAGATTACTAAGCAACTTTTACCATGGGACCAAACCCGATCTCGTAAAAAAATTTGCTGATCTGGACTTCTATACCTATTCACGTTATAAAATATTGCAGGTCGTTAAAAAACACCATGTATATAGCGGCCAAACAAATTTCTTTTGAAAAATCCTTCTTGTATCGCCGTAGTCGCGTAACACGCGGATAGATAGAATCCAGAGCGATTGTAGATTCGTAGTTCGAATTACCTACCAGATAAATTAATGTTTTATCGGGTGCATGCAAGCAAAGCCGGGTGCAAAAGCTAACAATATGTATATATTTGAAATGTGCTAATTGAGCTCTTTCAAATGATATACAACACGTCATCATTACTTATTTTTATTTTTTTGGTTCGTGACTTTATGACCTCTAGAGGGCGCCGTGTTAATTTTTTTGTGACGTCATATAGCCTATAACCAGCGGACGATTAAGACGATTCGAATGACACGTCGTTTGTCAAATTTCAATGAGTACTTTAGAAGTTATGAGAGAACAGATGAACATACATACATAGATACATACATACCCACAAACATACCGGTCAAATCATAACCCTCCTTTTGCGTTGCCGTAGTCGGGTAAAAAGTAGGGCTTATGCTTACGCTAATTCTTGGGATTAATTGCCAAGCGGACCCCAAGGAGCCGTGACAAAAGGATGGCGACTTTAAAAAGAAGTTCAATTTGTTGGAAAGCTGGGTTTTGCAAGGGGATGCAAGTGCGATGCCGGTCTTTAAGATGGGAGTACATTGATTCATCAGCAACTGGCCGGAAAAAGCACGGGAGTCGTTAGAGGCCTTGTTCGATTGATCTAGAAAGTAAGTGGTCCCTTATTCCTGAAAACTTGATAAATATGTATAATGGAACTCACCATGAAAACCATTAAGTGCAGTTTGTGCCGACACCGCCTTCACTACATGCTGGCTTCATGATCTGTGAGAGAAAGAGAATATATTAATAAAAAAATAAAAAATATAGGCTATTGAAAAACCTCATGGTAAATAAATACACTGCTCTGCTGCTACAAAGATACTGCTCTGTACCCTTACACTAAAATGTAAACTATTGAGAAATCTCATAGTTCCGCAAAGAAGAAAAAAAAATGAATCAACAAAAGAAATCATATTATTATTATAGGATTTGTTGACAATATTATAAGAGAATCGGTGTTGAGAATAACCGGACAATCCGGAAATGCGAAACCATTTATGGCCAAATAACAAATAATTAAAACCGGTCAAGGGTGTGTCGTGTTTAAGGAAAAAACTCTGAAAAAAATTGTGTGATGGTACGAAACGTAACCACGAAGCGCGCTTTCGATTAGGCAGGCGTGGCTCACTCCGCGATTTCGTCGCGTCGGTACAAGTACATGCGGCCCACACCAATTTTGGTGTCTAGCCATAGTAGCTGCCACGCACCGCTGCGGAACGGACGCCTGCTCGCGCTTGCGCCACATAGCAGTCATAACCGTCGTAATAGACGCGTTTTATTAGAGAGTGAACCTTCTGTACTAGTACAATTATTTATTCTGTGAATTAGGCGGTTTATTTTAATTTAATTAGATATAGCTACTCTTAGCTCTCTCTTACATCTCTATGTAAGCTAAAATATGAAGTATCAAATAACTAATATGTCTCATAGCCACTAGGGCGGCACCAGAGTTATGCGCATAGTCAATAATATGACGAAACTTACCAAATATTTCTATCTCCGTCTCACAACCTCCATGTAGCACCATTTTACGAACTAATAGTGGCCTAATAACGACATACAAAGTTATCACATAGTATTTTAGTAAAACACTGGCTTTATACTTTCACAATACAAATATTTTCTATAGAATTTTAAATTATTTCATTTAAAGGGTTAATAATATCGATGAGGCATGATCTGAAACAAGGGAAAAAATATTTTGTTAAAAGGGTCGATCAACAATTTCTTGTTGTTATTCTGTCCCATCAGCCAGGAGACAATAGTAGCATAGTTTCTAGGTTGGAAGGTCAGATGGCAGTCGCTTTCGTAAAAACTAGTGCTTACGCCAATTCTAAGCGGACCCCAGGCTCCCATGAGCCGTGGCAAAATGCCGGGATAACGCGAGGAGGATGAACCTTATAGACAACATTTATGATTATTTATTAAATGTCCTTATATTCTTCCTTCTTATTGTCATAATCATAAATATTAATAGAATTGTATGGGGACAAAAATAACAGAATATAATATCCTGTAACACCAAACAGTACTGATGTGTTTTTGCTGATTATTATTTTTAAATATATTTTGATATGCAAGGGCGTAGCCAGCCAGTGAGCTAGGGGGTGGCGAGTTGATAGGCCTGTACGGATATGATGGTCGTTCTCGTCTACGTGACAGCGTGATAAAACGGTGTCCGTCACTTTCTATGCCACAAACAGTGACAATTATTTAATCACGTGGATAAAGATGGATAAGCTATCCATAATACGCCGGCTGGGGGGGCAGTGGCCACAGAGGGGCATGCATTGTATGTAAAATTTGAGCTCCGGGGGGGGGGGGGGGGGGGGGGCAGCTGCCCCCCCTGCCTACGCCCATATTGATATGAATTAAAAAATCAAACAACAGTCAAAACCGTCTACAACAACATGAAAGGGACCAATTGATTTAGATTGTCATAAGTGTCATATTTGATTCATATATTTTTTAAAGTTTTTATTTTTCTGCTGTAGAATAATAATATAAATACCTAAAAAAACAGTTCTCTGTGGAATAATGAAAGTTCTAATAAATAATAAATAAATAAATAAGTGTCATAACCCATAGTCCCTGTAACCAACATTAAAATAGCCATATTTTACCAAGACGGGACCTCAAAGTCTCATCATTGTACCGGTTTATTATTTTAAGCGAAGTAATTTAAACCGCTTTACACCAGGGACTGAATAAATTAACCGGTATTCAATTTCGGTATCTTGGTTGTTTATGTATATTATGGCACTTAATATAGCTAATCTGATCAATCATTATCCTTACCTAAATACTATTCTATAATATCAAAGAAATAATGTAAAAGCTATGAGATATTTTGATTTTTAGTTATACCAGTAATGGTCCCTGCTTTAGACTGTATATTTTTTATGAAAAAAATACAGAATATTCCCGGTTTGATCTCCAATCAGAATCAGATCTAAGTCTGGGAAATTACTGGTGTAATTTATAAGCATAGTGATATAATATAAGGTTATCCAGGCAAAACATGCAGTATCTTTTCAACTTATTCCAATATCAGCGATGTAGGACATAAGGAGTTTGTCAAATGAATATAAGAAAGAGATCCCTTATACTATAAGGGAACTATAAGGCTTATAGGGATAAGTTCGCCTTTGTAACTAAATTTATGTAAATTTCATGTGTGCCTATTTTTTGTACAAGGAAATGATTACTACTACAACTACTACTCCTTCTAAAATAATAAAGTCAATGCAGGGAAGACGGCCATATCATTTTTTTGGTTGGGAATACAATTGTAGGGACACAACTCTTGTTTGTATATGTATATGTATGTCACTCAGATACAATCAGTAAGGGAGATTCATCATTCTTTCTGCTCTACTCTTCTTCTTCCTCGCGTTATCCCGGCATTTTGCCACGGCTCATGGGAGCCTGGGGTCCGATTGACAATTCTTTCTGCTCTACTGACCTTCTGTAAGTCTATGTGTACAAACCCAAGAGTTAAAAACGACAAAAGAGCTTCTAGACCAGTGATGGGCAAAGTATGGCCCGCAGGCCAGCTCCGGCCCACAAAATAATTTTATCCGGCCCACCAAAGGTCCTGCAAAATAATTAGTATACGGCCTGTGAAATAATAAAAATGCTTTTTGCTGCAATTCTGAACCCTCTGAAATTTCTTAAACTTTCTGGCCCCTATGACGAAAGTTTGACCACCACTATTGTAGACCGTGTGCACTTTAATATATTTGATTGACTTTTTAAGTAAGGATATTGTGTTTGATTACCGCGATAGTTACTCATGAAATAAAACTACTAACTGGAACGGACTATAGCATGCATAATGAAAATAAAGTAAGTTTTCAAAACATGTACAATGTGTAGGATTAGTAAAATCTTTTTAAGTTATGCATTTGTACTCATTAATTCTATATTTAACTTGAACCATATTGTTGCTAAATATCCGCTACTGATGACATAGTAGAGGTTGCAGGAAAAGACTGGATGTACAATGCCAAACACAGACATTTATGGAAGAAATGGGAGGAGGCCTTTACCCAAACGGGATCACGAAAGGAGGAAAAACAACAGAAACAACAGCATAAAAACATATTTTAACAGAAACTAAAAAAGAGTTATGGAAATAAAGAGGCTATAATAATAATAATAAAATCCGCTTCAAGCCACTAATTTCAAAGCAGAAAAGGAAAATAAATTAATAACTAATAATTACTTTGGCTTTTGCAATTAATAATCATTAAAGGGATAACGAATGGATTATAAACATGAACAACGTAATTACAAGAAATTTACGAGTATAAAACACGAATACTGGCCCTAAAATTAAGCAAAATAAACGAAAATATTAGAGCATAACATAATAAATAAACATAGCCTAATAAAACGAATAAAAACCAACTGTACACACCTATATCCTTTTGCAACACTACATTGCAATCCCGTTATCACTGTTTCAAAACTTCATAACAAAAACATTAGAACTTATAAAGCGGATAAAACTACAAAAATACTATGGATAAACTACAAAAAAAGTTGTGCAAATGTTTTCATTGAACTGTCAAATTATTAACCGACTTTATTGAAAAAGACAACTAGCGTGCAAACAATGCATGACACGTGTCTTGTCAACTTGAACGGTTAATATCACTTTTTTTTCATAATATTTTTTTACAATAAAGGCTTTGACACTAAGCATATTAATCTAAAAATCCTAAAGGTTGTATATTTATTTTACTTATAAATTTAGTTTCGCTTGGTTACCCGCGACACAGACCACTGTCCGCGCGAAGCGGCCTTCTAATACTGTTTATTCTCAACGCGGGATAGCGAAACCCGGTTCGTTACCTACCGAACCGATAGTGTTCAATGCACTTACAATGCCATAATAATTACTTGAACAATTACGGATACAAATTCAAACCACGCTTTGGAGGTCGATTGCTTGAATCGAATAATCTTTTACTGTAGGACTAGCATTTAGTGTTATAATCATTCTTTAATAACTTTAATTATTAATTCCTAAGTTAAAATTACTGTAGAATTGAAACTTTGCGTGCAATACGCGCAAATACTTTGCAAGTTTGCATTGATAAGGAATTAGGTATTTTAATGATTTAATGTATAAATTCATTCGTGTTTGGGGCGCGTGCTTGAATTGATTCTATCGATTCATTGATGCCAGTGTAACTTTAATTGCTTCATTAATTAATAGTAGTAGGACTAATTATCAAATATGCAAATAGAAATTATAAACTAGGACTTGCTAGGACTTAGGAGGCGCTGAGAAATAATATGCGGCGTTCGTCTAAAGCTGAAAGTTGCCTCAATATTAAATCTAGATGGCGTTGTTGTCTTTTTCAGAAGGCCTACCGCCAAAGAGTATAGATAATTAATACGGAGTTACATATATAATATAGTTGGTCAAACCAATTTGTCAGTCAGTAAGAACCAGGAAAACTATACTCATCCTTTTCTTTTGGGTGCTAGTATAGTACTAGTGCAAGACAAAGATAGTATGATTCTCTCTGTCTATGATTGAAATGAGACAGTCCTTTGAAAAACTATATCTTTGCTACCGCGAAAAACGGATATCGAAATTTCGTTATTTGACTCTCCATATCTAATTTTGTTTTGGGGTCTCTCATAAACAATAAATACATCAAATTGTTAAAATGTAGATTTATTACATATTTAAAAATATAACAATAAATTATATTAAACATCTGAGCTGACATCGCTATCGTTATGAACTTTTCTTTTCTTCTTATAATACTCTATCCTTTCTTCTAGACTTGCTGGAAAAAAAGAAAAAAAATACCATTAGTATAGATAGACAAAGAGAAATAAGCATAGAGTTCTCTTTCCATACATGGATTTCCTTGCTATGTATTGACAAATTCTCTTTGGTATTAACAATGGGGTTGGCAACTGTCAAAGGTTTGCGTAGATGGCGCCATCATAGCTTGCCCCGTTCACTAGTTTAGGTCTAGGCGATTTGGCTTAAAGGGTTAGCATCCAGGGCATAAAATTCCATTAAAAAAAAACAAAAATTTAACAAAATTCTAGGGATTAACAGGAAAAGCTATGCTGGCGCCATCTGCTAAATACTTCGACCGGCCAACCCCATTGCCCTACCCATTCTAAAAACTAGAAGCTAAACACCATCTAGCGTTGAGTGGACTAACTATCTTATTTACAGATTTTCCTTTCCTATATGTTAACGCCATCTGGCGTTGAGTAGTTGTTTTTTTTTTAAGTTTTGTTTAAATTAAAAATTCATCAACCTGTAAATTATGTGCGTGATAGAGATGAATGATTCAAATAAGAAATAAATACCTAGTATCTTATTTTATAGAGAATTTTACTTAACACTCAAAATAATTACCAAAGTAAGTACTACATACTACTAAGGGATCATCCATTAATTACGTCACACGAATTTCTAGGTTTTTTGACCCCTCCACCCCTCCTTGTCACATTTGGTCACATTTGGCAAACCCCTCCCCCCTAGTGTGACGTCACATTTTTTCTACGAAATCGCCAAATCGAATTAAGTAAGTACCTAAGTATTATTAATATTTATCAAAATATTTTTGACGATATAAATATTAGTAATTTTATAACCCAAAACTGCTTAGGAAAGAAAATTATACGAATAAAAACGATTATCGTTTTAAAAACTTGTTATTTAAATGTACAGCGAATAAAATAATTTAAATAAATTTTCGGTTACTGATGAATTTAAAGTGACGTCACAAAGTTTGTGTCTCCCCCCTCCCCCATGTCACAATATGTCACATTTTCTTGACCCCCTCCCTCCCTCTAAACGTGTGATGTAATTAATGGATGACCCCTAACAAGAAATAAATATGTACCTCATATCTTATTTTATCGAGCATTTTGCTAAAGACTCAAACAATTACCAAAGTGCCTAATACTACTACTAACTACAAAATTTCCTGTCATCATTTTCGTAGTGCTACGCTCGTAGCGGATCCCAGCGTTTTCCCGCTTTGTAGAGAAAAGCTACTACGACCCGCACTCAATGTGTTAATTTTAATACTTACAACATGTCTGTCTCTCTAAAAGAGGCCTATAAACCTTAGGCTTCACGCCCTGTAGTAGACAATCGGCATGTGCTGTGACTCTGTCTCTTTCTAACACGTCCATCTCGCTTTTACACGTGTCTTCGTATTGTTTTTCTAATTGATGTAAGGCGTCTCTTATCATGGTAGATCTGAAAAAAAAAAATGTTTGGCAAAAATATTTTTTTTGGTATAAACTTTTATCGCTGACAATTCTGAAAACCCCAAACACAATTAGGTTGCGTTGTTTCATCACAGAGTTCCTATGGCCACCTCCTGTCTCCATCATCAGATCAGCTCGATGGTACCATAATATTGCATTGTCACCCGACTGCAACTGCAAATTTTCAGCTTCATTGGGAGTCGGAAGGTGTGTCAATGGGTTTTGATTTGGCATGAGTAAGACATGTTTTTAGGGTTCCGTACCCAAAGGGAAAACGGGACCCTATTACTAGGACTCCGCTGTCCGTCTGTTTGTCACCAGGCTGTATCTCAAGAACCGTGATAGCTAGACAGTTGAAATTTTCCCAGATGATGTATTTCTGTTACCGCTATAACAGCAAATACCAAAAAAAGAATATAATACATATTTAAGTGGGGCTCCCGTACAACAAACGTGATTTTTTTTGCCGTTTTTTGCGTAATGGTACGGAACCCTTCGTGAGCGAGTCCGACTCGCACTTGGCCGGTTTTTAATAACTTTAACCTTTTCGACGCCGTATCAAACACAAAAACTGTCACTCGGACGCCACGTCACCCAAGTGTCAAAACTGAAATTAAACTTTATGCATATGCACGTAGTCTGACCGATTAATCCGTCTTTGGCGTTGGACTTGCGGTGCGGATATATCGGTCATTGGCGTCCAAACGGTTAATGTAGTATAAACTTACTTGATATTATGGATAGTCCATTCACCCTGCAACTGAGTTATAACCGTTTTGAGTTCGTCTTTATCGTATATCCACTTTTGCGTTTGTTCCATATCGTAGCTGCAGTGGAACAGGTTTAGTGGGACGTCCAGCGCCATACTGTATTGTGGTTTCCTGTAAAATTTGTTGAAAAATAGGTATACAATTAAATGTGTAAATAAACTTGCTTATAGAATCTATCCTTTTTGGGAGCCAATTAAATAAAATATGGGGCGAAAAGGAAAGGGAAACTTGCGACGGAAGATATAGCGGTCGCGCGCATATCCTTTTATCTCAATAACTCTGAAAACATATTTTACAGTAAGTACATATGGTCCTATTTTCCCGCACTAGTGCGTAAAAAAGCATTTTTCGTGCGATGTCAAAAGTTTAAAGGGCCATATGTACTGTAAAACGTTGTACGATACACGTGCGAATAGGTAATTCTCAACTCGTGTCGATTTAAAACACTCCCTTCGGTCGTGTTTTAATTTATCGCCACTCGTTTCGAATTTCCTCTTTTCCGCACTTTTACCTATCGTGAATAACTATTTTGTTCAAAATGTTAGTCAGATCCCTCGGCTATATAAATAGCTATTATACTGCTAATATGTACTGTGTGCAGGGTTACGATATACAACTAAAAATAAATGAAAATTATACATGTTTACGTGTTTTTTTTTTTCTATCCAGCCAACTTTAACCTTTTAAGGTTTTGTTTGGAGTCTGCCCTTGCATATACTCGTATATATAGTCTAGTTTCCGTGTGAACTTATTATGGCATTTGCCCTCGATTAAATCGTCAACTATTTCAATATAATATTTGCGTTTTGGCTGCGGTTTAGGGTAATTATAGGGACCGTGCGCGTTGGAGGGTCTACCACCTTGTGGCCTGAATCGGAAACATATGTGCACATGTACCTACATTGCCAAAGCAAGTGCTACCATATACCGTTCTCGTCGGTACGTTTCCTTGTGCATAATAGGTTACATCTTGTGGGCTACATCGGAAGCATAAACGACACATTTACGCCTCGCGGCAAAAATCTGACGGCTCATATGCTGCCCCCTATAGTTCATGCACGGGGCCTATATGTAACGAAAGAGTTAAAGGCTATACCTATGTAACGAAAGAGTAGTAGTAAGGTGACGAAAGAGCTTTTAGCCGATCTTACCTGATAAACGGTCTTCTCCGCATTGATATTTTGTTTTTAATTTCGAGTCATAGTTCAAAACAATTTATGATATTTAACGTACCTCGGGTTTTTCTCAATATCCAATAGCTCGTTAATAATATCAGGGGACTCTTTGCCTTGACCAATGAGAAGTAGGACTCCCATAATACATCGTATCTGGTGCCAGAGGAACGCGTTGCCCACTATCAGTAGGTAGTACATTGTGTACGCTGAAATATATGAAAAATAATTTCGTATTAAAGTTGTACCCCCACCACAGAATAAATAATAGTACTAGGTACAGAAGACTCTCTAACAAAACGAGTCTGTTACGATTAGGACAGATATGACCGCTAGGTGGCGCAAGCGCCACGCGCGGCTTATGGCTAGCCACCAAAATTGGTGGGACGGATGTACTTGTAGCTACCTGTTGCAAAGCGACGAAATCGCGGAGTGAGCCACGCCTGCCTTGCATGAATCACGAGCCCTTTCGATCCTAATACAAGAAAAAAAATATCCCCAAAATTTCATACAAATTTTTGTTCGTTTTGTTACTGTCATAGAAGGTTGTATTGAAAACCGTAACCAAACGGACCAAACATTTTTGGGGCAAGTTTTTTTTTCAGTAAAAATGGAAAAAGCTCGTGATTCTGAGTAGAAATAATATACAACTTCCCAATTCTGACACAAAAAATTTTGGTACTACTTTAAATAGAAAAGCCATCAAGCATAAACATCTGCAAACGATGCTAGGGTAATTCGCCCCCATTTCTATGAGATTTGGCATCCAGGCCATAAAAATTCCATTAAAAAAACAAAAATTTGACACAATTCTAGGGATTGACAGACAATTCTATGATGGCGCCATCGGCTAAATACTTCGACCGGCCAACCCCATTATATTATACGCGAGGCATTTGTTTAATTTTCATTTATTTTCATTTATTTCGAGTAACGAGGACTCATAATCACAATAATATACAATTACATTAAAATTACATTAAACAAAATAAATAACATTAACATACACTATATATTCTAAATACTACTCACAGCACAACAAACATTATTTTAGAACATGCCGGTCGCAACAATGCCGCATGTAGGGGCAGTCGACTCTGTCGGCAATCATGGCCAGGACGGCATTGGGGCTAGCTCGCACCCTACGGACCAAGGCGGCACCGCGCGCGCGCATGCTCGCGGAGAAACACGCCGTGCGCGCCTCCGCGAACATGCCCGACGCGCTGCAGTAGCGAGGCAGCCCCATCAGCGCCCTGAACGCATTGTTAAACTGCACACGGAGGGTGTTGTAGGCTTTCTGAGTGTAGTTCGCCCACAGGCTGCACGTGTACAGAGACGTGCAGTACGCTCTAAAAAGCGTTACTTTCACGTCCCAGGAACACCTTGCAAACCTCCGGGCGATCATGTTAGCTCTAACACATAAAGCCCTCCGCTCACGCTCGATGTCAGCACTGTCCTTGAGGTCGGTCGTAACGATATGGCCAAGATATTTAAATTGTTGTACTCTTTCCAGAGGTACGCCATTCAGATATATAGGGGGCACGTCCAATACTCGTTTAGACCCAACCTCAAAGACCATATACTGGCTTTTAACGGCATTGTACATTAAACCGTGGTCACTAACGTACTCCTCACAGGTTTTAAGTAAGGTGCGAAGGCCACACATTGACGCGCTCAGCAGGACCATATCGTCTGCATAACTCAAGTTATTTACGCAAATACCATCCACATGACAGCCGATATGCCGACTGCTGAGCTCGACAATAAGTGCATTCATGTACAAGTTGAAGAGTGAGGGAGACGTTAGACCTCCCTGTCTCACACCACACTCCAGCCTGTACTCCTCCGACATCTCTCCTGCCCATCTGACGCTGTTGACCTGGTGTCCGTACCAGTGCCTGAAAATGTTAACTAGTTCCTGAGGCAAATTAATGCTCTCAAGCTTTCTCCATAAACGCTCGTAGGACACCATGTCAAACGCTTTGGATAAATCCAAAAAACAAGCGTAGACAGGGGTTTTACGGTCCGTGTAGTATCTGATGACATGCTTAAGCGACAGTATTGCACTTTCAGTAGACAACCGAGGTCTGAAACCAAATTGGTTATCATGGAGAGAAAGGTGTTTATCTAACTGTATATTAAGCATGCCATCAAACACCTTGGCAATGATGGTCGCAAGAGAGATAGGCCTGTAGTTGTTTGTATCTGACATGTTTCCAGTTTTGTTTTTCACTACAGGTACAACTACAGTCCTCATAAGGTCGGGGGGAAGATACGAGTGACTCACGCATAAAGAAAATAACATTGCAAGAACTCTAGAAATGTGCGGCCCGGCATGTCGGAGGTGTTCAACACTGAGGCCATCATGGCCAGGGGACTTGCCTCTCGTTATTGAATGAATCACTTTGGCTACTTCTTTCGCTGTAAATCTCACCAGTGTCCCCTCCAATTTGGCCTCAGTGCCAAACGAACTCACCTCGGTACGTGCTAGTGCTTGGACATGAAAGTGCTTTCTAAAAACGTCCGCGATGTCCTTTGGCTTACTTATTCCGTTGACGCTCGCCGGGAGGCCAGGCCGAACGTTTACCTTATTTGTACCCTGCCAGAAACCCTTAAAATTACCTCTGTCATGTTGTTTAGCAAGAGCATCCATTTTTATTTGGTCCTGATGATCCTGGCACCATTTTAATCGGGATTTGAATATTCTCCTACTTTCAACCATCTCATTGTATATGTACCCAGAGTTAGGCTTTCCGCAGAATACCCATTCAGCAAACTTGGACCTAGCCACGCGATGAGCGCCACTCACGTGTTTGTTCCATCCCATGATACTCGGACCTTTTTTACGCCCCCTAGATGTATTACGTCCAAGCACAGCAGACTCACTTAATGCGCCCACAATGTTAGCATATAGTCGGTCAATAACGCGGTGGTGACCAGGATCGTGACAATAATGGTCCGCACATATAGTAAAGTCATCACTAAAATCTATATTTCGCAAACGCTTATGACATTCCCGTCTATACAACTTTATATCATCGTCTGTTCTATTCCCCCATACTACCTTATTATAGTTATTACTAATTATATTACTATTTAATTGTTTAGGTTGTAGTATTTTTACATTACACTCGATAATCAGGGGAAAATGATCAGACCATAAACAATTATATTTAATATAAACATTATGAACAGCTGACGCAGCGGACTGCGTGACAAGACAATGATCTAACCACCTACATGACCCACAAGCCTCGCTTACAAAGGTGTAGGTATCGGAGTCCGAACCCAATATATCCACGTCAATGCACGCCCAGCACTGTTCATTGCAAAAATCGGTAAGTTCATTATAAAATAGTTCTTGTGGATGCGCGTTAAAATCACCCAAAATAAATACAGAGTCAACGTTATGGTCATTTATAATGGCACTTACCGCACTGAGACATTCCGTAAAGTCCGGCAAATTTACTAACGCGTTTGTTGGCATATATACGCTCATCACTATTATGGGTCGATCAGCTGTTTCAATTTGAATCGCGCACAGACGATTGTTGTCACACTTTATTACCGACACATTCCGAAAAACACTTGTTTTCCACAACAGGGCCACTCCTCCAAACGGCCTTCCACGCAATATTCCCACAGACGTATCCACCGCAGATGTACCTGTGTACCCAAATCCGTCATCGATTGTACTCAAGTACGGTAAATCATCCGGGAGAATCCAGGTCTCTTGAAGGGCTATTAAATCACACGTTCTGCATAACTCTCTGATACCGTCCACGGACCGCTTAACACTTTTACAATTAAAACTAGCGAAGGTGTAACTGCTTTGCATGTTATCTGTTTCCATTGTTATTTGTTTACAACGCCGTCTACAGAGCTAACTCCGTTCGAGTTTTTATATTTAAAGTTAACAAAACGCCTAAAGATAACTCCACGGGGCCATAAACTCTGATCCAAGTATACGTCCAACTTATTTTGTGGTACAAACATTTTAAAAGCAATATGATCCCTTTTATTGTTCATATTTATCTCTTGCATTTGCACCGTATCCTGAGTCTTTGAAAATATGTATTTAATTATGTCTTCCTTTGTAGTACTCTTGTTGACGTTTGAAATAAATATCGCAGTCGATCGATTTGCCGCTTTAAAATTGCACTCTAAATCCCTCGCTATACCGGCTTTGCCTTGAAAACGATACTTAGGTCTCGGTTTTCTGTGATAAGTGACCTTTTTCCACTCCGAAACCTCGTCATTTGTAGTTTCAGTTCGTTTATTCGTAGAATCATTGTTGTTTGTATTAGCGCATAGATCTAGCGTGGTTGTATCAACTGATAACGTTTTGTTTAGGCCGGTCTCGCTCGGCGTAAGCACATGACTCATCGCGCTGCCGTTATCGTTACCAGCTGACCGTTGCTGCATACTCGATTCAAAAACCAGTTTTTGCGCACCTACCTCCAACATTTTACTGCAATTTGGTTGTTGATGTACGTATGTTTCTTGCGTCTTATCATTACAGGATTCGTTTACAAGCGTCGAATTATGCAATAAACCCATTGGTCCACTATCCATCGTATTAGAAGCCCAGGCTCCTCTTTTATTATTGACTTTGCATACTGACTGGGGTAGCAGAGATCCGTTTTTGATTTCCATCAACTCTATTTGTAAGTCGTTCAGTTGATTTCGAGTGACATAGTTTGCTTTAATTTCGTCTATCTGAGCCTGTACACGTACAAGATCTTTTAAAAGTTTAGTGCAATCCAGATGGTCAAATAAAACCGGCGGTAATTTTTCCAACTGCCGGGCCACAAATACAGGGATGTCGTCTGGTTCAGTAGATTTAAACAAATTCACTATATCAGCCAAATCACGCTCCTCCTTTCCTTTATTTTTTCGGGTGACTTTTCTCGTACCCGCGGAGACTGCATCAAATAGCAGTGTCTTCGATTTCTTGATTTCATCGCTCGTGAAAGCCGACGTACATATCCGCATCAGTGTCACATCGTCAATCACCGAAACTTTATTCTGCACATACGCGAGAAGTTCGTCCACCACAAGACGACACGAATTACATTTAAGTATGTTCGACATTTTAAATTATCACGACACAATGGGAGCGCCGTAAGCGATAAGTGCACACCCACCCTTAACGGATGCGCGCGCGCGACTGATACATTTAATGATATACTAACGGCTATCTCCCTCCTCGTCCACGGGTAATATTGCTGCCATCTTCAACTCCCTCACGAACTGCGTGACGCCGTTCCCGACGTCCATCTTGCAGAGATGGCGCCAGTCCCGCGTGCCCGGGAGCTGCGCGCACGCAGAGCGCATGGCCGACAGGTTTAGGGCTCCGAGGGGGAAGTAATATTTGTATTGGCGTTGGGTGCAGTCGAACCTGGAATTAATACATTTTCACCACACCAGCTCGGAAAGGCTTACTTTGCACTTCAAAAACTGATAGCAAAGTTGCACTTTATTCACATGTGAGACAAAGTAATCAAATGCAAATTTTGAGTTGTTTTCTTATGTTTGCTGGTATAATTGACTTTTAAATGATGATTTTGGATGATAAATATTTAATAACATTCATTTGGATTTGATTTTGTTTGATATTTTACATTTAATGTTTGTAATGTGTTGTAAAAAAATTTGTGTTTCACTCGGGGGCAAATTTTGTTAAACCTCGTGCTTTGAAACCATCGCAACTCTCAAGATTTCATTTTTGGAATCTTTCGCTTGCTCGGGTATCAATATTAGCACGAGCGATTAAACAACAACTTTGCCCCCGAGTGAAACAAGTAACTATTGTAGATTGTATCATTATGGTAACATTCCATTTCTAACCGCAGCTGCATTACTGTCAATTTTACTATGGAAATTGACAATGACAGCGACGCGTTCAGTACCGGTAGTGCAGCTGCGGTTAGAAATGGAATGTTACCATTAGTAGGTATATTACACACAGCAGCAGCACAACAGTAATGTAAGAGATGTCTTAGGTCACATGAGACGGAAATGGTGCCTTTCACCTGAGTTAAACGATATTTTTCATTTCGAATGCGAAAAAAGTAAAATACATGGCTAAGTATAAACTTTTATAGTATTTCTTGGAGGTAATACATATTTTCAATAGGTAAACATTTTTAGGTAAAAGTATCGTTTATTTATGAATGGAGAGTTAAATATCAGAATAGATTTTGTACAACACATTTATTTAAAACTAAAATGTAATTAACTCACATTTATAGACCTATCGCGAATTTATTTTATTACCTTTATTTACCGACGTTTCGACATGTCAGTAAATGAGTGTGAGTGTTGCGTTTCGGACTATTGACAATAATTAACATTATGTGTAGTGGGTGGTTTGAAAATGTGATGTCTTCCCCCAAAACTTTTCTCATACACTTCTCGTCGGGTGGTTGCACAAATCTCTGTTTTGACATTTTGCTGGGACATCAGTCAGCCGCGACCACGGCCAGTGATACCTGTGTCGAAACGTCGGTAAATAAAGGTAATAAAATAAATCCGCGATAGACCCGTCTATACTATAAATGTGAGTTAACATGTGTTCAAAACGCAAAAGATTTAAATATTAATAATTGCTCGTAATAAAAGTAAAAAATGTACTTGGAAAGTAAAACGCTCTAGAGCAGAAACGTATTTCTTTCCGCACACTTTATAGATAAGCAATGGTCCACTTTCAGAGCATTAGAAAATAAAAAAATATTTACCTAGCGCTATACTCAGGCTTGTCACTCGGTATAGGCATCCAAGCCACAGCTCTTATCTCCTTAGGAAGCAGTCGGTTCAAGATCTTGCAGTACGGCATCTCTTTAGCGACATCGCCGTTTTCACCCTGGTTGCTACGCAGTGATATTGATATGACCTGAAATTTTGAAAATAAAATGTACTTAGAAATAAGAATAAATAATAAAATAAAAAATAAAATAGCCTTTATTTACAGCACTGTTTTTCAAATTGTGGATCACGACCCCCAGGGGCGTCGCGAAGCCTCTGCCAGCCTTAAAACAATGCATAAGCGAAACATTTTGTTCGTACTAAGGTCGCGTCATGAAAAAGTTTGAAAAACACTGATTTACAGACTAAAGAACAGTTGCACATTATCTCTCTATTATCTCCCATCTTTTGTATTCTTGGTCTGCTTGCCCTTCGGCAAAGGTCTCCTCCAACCTTCTCCAGTCTCTCCGATCTATTGCCACTCTGCTCCAGGTACGGCTAATTGACCGAAGCGTAGCGAAGGTCTACGTTTTGACTCGGGCATTTTGCTTTCGTATGTCCGTCCGGATGTTCTCCTCTACAGGTCACAATTCTCAACCGATTCTCGTGAAATTTTGTGACCAGATTCTATGATTATATAAAATTTTTATGTCAATCCAGTCTTTGGAAATTTTTAAAAATGGCGGTGTCGTGATACCTCGCGCCTAAACAAATAGTCGTATCGATATCATAAGAGTGTTTTCTTTTTGAGATATGTTTATAGATTAAAAGGCCAAAAGTTCAGAAAATTTGTATCGCTGATTTTGGCGGTATTTAGATATTTAGTTTTTACTCGAGAGTGAGTAGCCGAATTTCGTCAGCTTAGCTAAGAATAATGGCGCATTTTGCAAACATTCGCTTTTTTTGTTTGCACACAGAAAGTCTGGGTTCGATCCCCAGTAAGACTTAACTTTTTGTATTTTTTTTTTACTTAATTTTCGTATTTTTTTTAATAAATTAAAATATTTGTATTGTTGATTGCTTAGCAGGCAGCAGCAGGCTGGGCCTGCTACCCAGCCTCTACAAGCTGTTTTCATCAATAATCAACTCAAGAATAAGCACAGTATTAGAAGCCAAACAACCGGTGGAGCAAGCAGGTTTTAGGAAAGGATATTCGACGATAGACCACATACACACACTAGAATTAATCATAGAAAAATACCAAGAGCAGAGGAGACCCTTGTATCTAGCCTTCATCGACTACCGAAAAGCCTTCGATACCGTAACCCACACAAGTATATGGGAAAGCTTAAATGAACAAGGAGTGGATGATGTATACATAGAGGTCATCAAAAGTATATACAGAAGAAACTCAGGAAGAATCAAGTTAGAGTCACTCGGCCAAAGCTTTCCCATAGAAAGGGGAGTAAGGCAAGGAGACCCACTGTCTCCTAAGATATTCATCGCCATTCTAGAAACCATCTTCAGCAAGCTAAAATGGAGTAAATTAGGAATATACATACAAGGTACTTACTTAAATCATTTAAGATTTGCAGATGACCTAGTGTTGATAGCGGAGTCATGTACGCAACTACATCACATGACGGAATCCCTACACATAGAGAGTATCAAAGTAGGACTAGAAATGAACCTAAGTAAGACAAAGGCAATGACAAATAGCTGGAAAAGACCACTAAGTATAAATGGAAACACGCTGGAATATGTAGAAAAATATACCTACCTAGGAAAGAACATTAGCTTCAATAAAGACAATAATGAAACGGAAATAGAAAGGCGAATACAACAAACATGTAACAAGTACTGGAGCCTAAAAGGTATATTTAAAAGTAACATGCCAATAGCCATTAAAACTAAAGTCCTAAACTCAAGTGTCTTGCCATGTATGACATACGGAAGCCAAACTTGGAAATTCACGGCAAAAGCTCAAAGAAAAATCATTACATGTCAACGGGCGCTAGAAAGAAGCATGCTCAATATAAGAAAAATAGATAAAATAAGACACTCAAAAATAAGAGAAAAAACAGGAGCAACAGATGCCTTGAGCTATGCAAAAAGACTAAAATGGAAGTGGGCAGGCCACACAGCAAGGCTTACAGATAAGAGATGGACATTAATAGTCACCAAATGGAGAGGTCCACTTGGCAAAAGAAGCCGGGGCAGACCACAAATGCGTTGGGAGGAAGACTTAAAAAGAACAGCCGGCACAGACTGGATGGCGACAGCACAAGACAGGGACAAATGGGCAGCAATGGAGGAGGCCTTTACCCACTAGGGATTCATGAGTAACAACACATATTATAAGTCATAGTTTTATTTTAAATTTTTTATGTAAACACGTTACAATGAATAAAGGGCTTTTTTATTTTTATTTTATTATTGTTGATTGATCAAACCGCTGTGTGGCGCTGTCTTCGTGCACGGTCCCAATAAGCTATGCTCGCGAGGTCTGCAGCTCACAGAGCCACTAGTAAGTAAGGGTTTTAATTAATTACTAGCCTGTGCCTACAACGGTACTTCGTCCAAGTATTATTATTTAAATCCCTCAAGGTTCACTCTCTAACAAAACGCGTCTATTACGACAGATACGACCGCTAGGTGGCGTAAGCGCGAGCAGGCGTGCGTTAAGTAGCGGTGCGCGGCAACTACTACTGCTAGACACCAAAATTAGTGTGGACCGCATGCGACGAAATCGCGGAGTCAGCCACGCCTGCCACGGGTCAAAAAGAATGATGATTTGTGTTTTTATTTGTGTTTGTGAAAGTTTGAAGAAAGTCAACTAACCTGAGATTGGAAAAAGTGTGTGTGTAAATATATTAATAAAACTCACCTGTCCAAATGCGCTGACACCTTTATCTGTTCTTCCGCACCTATGGTACTGTGATGTTTCACGGCTCTGTAAAAAAACATTGTTTTTATTATTTTAGCCACCTCAAAAAAAAAAAAACTGCCAAGACTCTATTCCTCAGGAACTTTATGCATTGTGGATGGCCTACCACTTTCTAGTCAACTCATGTTAATAATCGAATGCTGCCCCTCACAGTTCAAGCATACTGGAAAGTCTGGCATAATAATTCAGCCTGCTGGGCACAGGCACCTCATGCGCGAGAGGGCTTGGGCTATAGTCCCAACGCTAGCCCAATGCGGATTGGGGACTTCACATACACAATGTTTTCCTTCACCGAAAAGCAAGTGGTAAATATCAAATGATAAATGTTGAGCCTGGAATATTGTGGCATAAATCACAAACATAAACTTGGCACGTATATAGGGGGCTCCTGCCAGTTCATGCACCACCTCACATTTTATTCAATCCTCTCACCTGAATTAAGCAGGACTTGGTCAGAGCATGAAAGAGATGATGCTCTATGGTCTGTGTGGTGTCTTCCTGCACTGCTAGCCCTTGGTAGTCCCAGCCAAAGTACAGGATACGGAGCAGTACTCTGCGGTATTGGCATCTGTCACAAATATATACAATGAAATGCATGTCACATAGGTATATTAGGTATCATTATTATCGGTAAATAAAACACTATTCTGTCTTTCCCCGGGACTCTATCTTCATACCAAACTCCATCTAATTTGGTTTAGCATTTAAAGAGTGAAGTGGTAACAGACAAACTAACAGAATTCTTTGATATATATAAACAAAAAGGTGACACTGACAGTCAATATGTAAGAAAACATAAAATGAAATTTTTTTGGAGCCTATCCAGGCCCCAATTTCACCACGGTGACAGGTGCGACAATTGTAAAATCACTGTTGCTGACGTCACAGGCATCGATGGGCTACGGTTACCACTTACCATCGGGCGGGCCGTATTCCTGTTTGCCACCATCATTGTTTTATTAAAAAAAACTTTACTATATTGGAAAAAAACAGATATCTCTTTTGCGAAGTTTCTGACAATTGTCAAGATTTAGAAGAATTGTAGGTAATTCTTGACAGGTAATGAGTTATATGTCGGAATTTCGTGACAATTGTAGTGTTTCTTGTGACAATTGTCATAAACTTAGCAAGAGAAATATCTGTTTTTTTCCGATATAATAAAGTTTTTTTTAATAAAACAATGATGGTGGCAAACAGGAATACGGCCCGCCCGATGGTAAGCGGCAACCGTAGCCCACGGATGCCTGTGACGTCAACAACAGTGATGTTTTACAATTGTCGCACCTGTCACCGTGGTGAAATTGGAGCCAGAAGGAGGAATAATAAAATGTGTTTTTTTTAGATATGTACTAACTTGCTAAAATCAAACGGTTTCTTTCTTTTTCTCTCAGTTTCCTCATCGCCAGAAATGTTTTTACTAATTATATTCTTCAGCTGTGCATTATGAGCTTCTAACTGCAATATTTTATCCACCAAATCCTAAAAATAAACATTTTAAATGAAAAATATGTTGTCTTATAGGTTATGATTGTCAAATCGCCGTAAGATTATAACCATACATCTTTATTCAAATTTAATAGCTCTTCTCTAGTTGCACTTTTAAGCTTCTTCGGTTTAGGAGGCACTGCGTCCATTTTATTATATTTTAAGTAATAAAATGAATGTTTACAAACTCAGTAAACTTGCAAAGGTCTTTGACACTTGCATGCCATGGCATTGACTTGACATATGTCATTCCATTTTTTTTTCGTCATTCTGCTTAGACTAAACCACTTAAGCCATACTGCCGTATGCCACTGTAAAAACTATACTTAATTTTAAAAGCAAACATTACTATATACTTGATACAGAGTCTGTGCGGAAAGAGAAGAGTCGTGGAATGTATGAGGCCCAATACATTCCACGATTTTCCTCTTTCCGAACAGACTCTATGATACAGTACAGTCAGGTTCTACCGTGGAAAAAAAAACAATTTATATAAATAATTTTATTAATTGATTGTAAGGGTTAAGTTTAGCCACCTTGTTAAATGACTTTAAAACAAGATTGTCGTGGTAAGATACTAGACAAAGCTAGGAATAAGCCGAAGACAGGATGTTCAAAACAAATTAATAAAAGTACCTAGAACTTAAACCTATACTCTGGCACACCCACTTTGTCAGTAGCAAAAGGCGGATTATTTAAAAAAAATGTAGGCGTAAACAGTCGATTGTCTTCCCATAGAAAACATGAATATCGCGCTTTATTCTACTGGCAAAGTGGATGTGTCTGAGTGTATTATATTATATGCCATAACATGCCTCCAGCAAGCAAAAAATCAAGCTCACAGAAACTATACATATGCACGTATAACACCCGTACACTGTCTACAACCCCAAAGATGTTAGAACTGCAAAACGCTCTGTCGGAAGTAAAATACGATATCATAGGTCTCTCCGAAACTCGTCGGCATGGCTATGGAATCATAGAAGATGACAACAATATTTTATGCTATTACGGAGAAACGCAAGGTATGTACGGAGTCGGCTTTCTAATAAAAAAGCAGTATAAAAATAATATAATAAGTTTCGATGGAATATCCGATAGAATAGCCGTTCTAAACATGCGATTTACCTAATAACAAGCCGCTTACACTGATTCAAATTTACGCCCCGACATCCGAAGCCAGCAATGACTCTATCGACGAGTTTTACTCCACTTTAGACAGCATAATCTCACTAACAAATAGAAATTTGATTCTCCTTGGAGACTTCAACGCCAAAATCGGCCAAACTAAACGCGAAGAAAGTCAAATAACCGGCTCTTACGGTTTTGGTATAAGAAACGAGAGAGGCCAGAGACTAATAGACTTCGCAATGAAACACAAGCTAACTATAGTAAATACATTGTACAAAAAACGCCACGGCAAGAGGTGGACATGGCTAGCACCAAATAAAGAAATCAAGAACGAAATCGACTATATAATGGTAGCCAAAAAACAACAAATTAAAAACTTTGAAGTCCTCAATTTAAAGTTTAACTCGGACCATAGATTTTTGAGAGCACCCTACATAACAAATCAACCAAAAATAAGCCGAGTAATGTTCACACAAAATACAAAACGTGTGTTTACGAAAGAAAATGAGCAATTTCTCCAAAATAATTTACACAGCAATCTATCAAATCTGCAATTGTCTCAGAACGAGAAGGTTCAAGAATTCTACGACGCTGTTGAAAAGTGTATCTTACAAAGCACATTCGCTTCTAAATCACCTGGTAATTCTAAAACTAATGTAATTTCCGACAGTACTAAACTTCTAATAGATCAAAGACACAATCTCCAAAAAAATAAACCTCTATCAAAAGAAGACAAAACTACACTCTCTTTGTTGTACAAAAAAGTGAACAAAGAAATAAAGAAAGACTATAAACAATATCGCTTAAACATACTTGAAAAACATCTCCTTTCCACGGGAAGCACAAAACAGGCCTTCAAAGAACTTGATAGAGAAAAAAATTGGATACCTAGACTAAAATCACAGTCACGATACACAAAAAATAGAGATGACATATCAGAACACGCGACGAAATTCTATGCGGATCTATATGCAAAAACTGACACCCAAAATTCACCAGATATAACAACCACAATAGAGTGCAACGAAAACCAAAGTGACGAAGCAGAGTTGTTTGATGAAACGGAAATTAGAAAAGCTCTAGAAACCTTAAAATCCAGGAAAAGCCCCGGAAATGACGGTATTACAAATGACATTCTAAAAGCTGTCGCACCTATACTGCTTTCTCACCTTGCACATCTTTTTAACCTGATTTTTACTCAAAGAGTGGTCCCTCGGCAATGGACAGAGTCAGACATTATAATACTCTACAAAAAAGGAGACCCGGCTGACATTTCTAACTACCGACCAATAAGCCTTATGTCGAGTATTTACAAATTATTCGCATCATGTCTACAAAGAAGGCTTTCTTCTACAATCGAAAAACATATACCCATAGAGCAAGCGGGCTTTCGAAAAGGATTCTCTACAATGGATCACATCCAAGTCATCGAACAGCTTATAGAGAAACATATAGAATTTAATAGCGTCATGTACATAGCTTTTATTGATTTTCAGAAAGCTTTTGACACTATATCCCATGAAGCCATATGGAAAGCACTGTCAGATTACAACATTCATAATACATACATAGATATTCTAAAATACATATATAACAACTCTACAAGTAAAATTAAACTCGAAAACACAGGTAAAAAAATAAGGATAGAAAGAGGAGTAAGACAGGGGGACCCGATATCACCGACTCTATTCATTGCCGTCTTACATAACATCACTAAATCGCTTAACTGGAGAAATAAAGGCATCCAAATCGACGGGAAAAGCTTAAACCATCTCTGCTTTGCAGATGATATCGCAATATTTTCGAACAAGTCGGAAGAAATACAGGATATGATGCAATCACTACAAACGACGAGCAAATGTATCGGCCTCGAAATGAATATCAATAAAACAAAAATAATGACTAACGGAAGAAGAGACAAAATATATATCGATACAGAAGAAATAGAATATGTAGAGAGCTATATATATTTAGGCAAGCAAATCTCATTCGATAAGAACAGAGGAGTTAAAGAACTGGGCAGAAGAATTACAAAAACATGGAGCAAATTTTGGAGCCTAAAAGAGGTCCTAAAAAGCAATCTTCCAATAAGTCTAAAGAAAAAAGTTCTAGACTCTAGTTTATTGCCGTGCTTGACCTACGGCTGTCAGACTTGGACTTACACCAAAGACATAAGACACAAGATTCAAATCTGCCAAAGAGCCCAAGAAAGAAGCATACTAAACTTAAAAAGACTAGACAGAGTGCGGAACACAAAAATAAGAGAGAGAGAACGAGAGTCATCGACGCATTAGAACCTTCGAGCAACACCGGCTTCCGACACATCGGAAGGGAGGGGCCCAAGCGATATCTCACCGTACAAATCTTTCTGCCATTTTTCGCGGGGGGAAAGGTGCACACAGTCGCACTTCTCACACACTTACATACAAAATCCCATCTGTAATGACGACACTTATACATAGAAAATGACACACGTCAAAGACAAATCTTGCAAACCTCGATCTCTTTTTGTGTACGGACGAGTGACAAGTGTCACAACACGCACACTAACACATTTTCGTTGAAGTATGTTATTGTATTCTGAGAGATGAGAAGTCGGATTTGTCGCTCGACCGATCCGCAATTTGTACTGAGCCAGCAAAATCGATAAATCCAACAATTACATGAGACTAAAATATAATAATTGTGTTTGAATGTAATTAAACGTATGATATGTAAAAAAAAATATTACATGTGAAATGTAACACTTTCTTTTTGTAAATTTGATGTCCCCGACCTTTTTTTATAACAAAAAACCGAGCAAACAGGCATTTTTGTGCAGCAGTGTTCACGCGCGCGTCTGGACTCGGTCTAGTGAAAAATCCAAGTGCAACTAGTTTTATTACCCGCGCTAGATTAGATTGACGCGCTAATCTTGTACCTCGGCAGAGGGGAAATAGTGCAAATGCCGCCTCCCTTAGAACACTGTCTGAAAATGAAATGGCAATGGGCAGGCCATATAGCGAGGATGAGCGACCAAAATTGGACCAAACGTGTGACACTTTGGAAAGGGCCACAAGGAAAAAGAAAACCTGGCAGACCAACCACAAGATGGGTCGATGACGTCACCGACACCATACCGCACAAATGGCAAGAGGTAGCGCAGGACCGCTCAGAATGGCGGAGGCTGGGGGAGGCCTTTACTCGCGAAGAGGTCCACCAATCATAGCGATAGATAGTAATTAAGTTTTTTTTTTTTTATTATAATATCAATAATTAGATATGTTAGCTATAATATTATTATTTTTTAAGTATTGTTCGTATTGTGTGGAATTAAAGGCTTTTTTATTTATTTATTTATTTATTAACATGCCTCCAATCTTTCAACATGGTTCAACGATCGATATTATAAAGCTCTCGAACCTTACGTAGCAGCAACATCTAGACACGTGGCAGCGTGTCAAGCCAATTTCAAAAGAAAAAGAACTGGCGACGCAGCGGCCGTGTGTTATAATTACACGAACCATTTGGAGCCATACAGTATTTCGCCAACCCTTGTCAGTAAATAATGCACGAATGCGAGTAAATAACGTAAATAAAATATGCCACGTTACATATTATAGGTGCCCACATCATCGCACCCTCATTGCATGACTACCGACACTAACGTTGATAAAAAGGAATTGCCGGTGACATTCACCTTTGTTACAAGCAATTGAGGGGACGTATCAACAGTTCAATGGGCTTTAATAATTCATTGCACATTTATGAGCCCTTGGGCGGATGAATTACAGTTTTATAGGAAATAAATGGTTGTAGAACTTGTGTAAGATAATTTATTATACATATTATAATATTTGTATTATAGATACATCTAGCGGCGAATAGCGAAACTAAATCAATGCAATGTTCAACCATCCACTTTAGCCGTCAGCGGGAGCCGAGTAACGAGTCAGGTTTGCGGAGAAGGTTTTGTAGTGATTGAAAATTATCAATAGATGTCACTATTGTGACAATAAGTTGGTAAGTAAATCTTTATCATAGAGAAACATATTGCTCTACATATGATCTTTGTTTTTGAAACTGGTTAAAATAAAATAATGACGATAATTCGGATGACGTGAAAAATTGGTCTGTGGTATAACATAAACGTATAATCGTATCAAAGACATATGTAACTTCGTATAAGACGAATAAAGTCTAAGGAAAAAACGTGCCTCGGAATTCAAGTAAAAGTCATTCTCGAATAGATGCCGCACACACCTTTAGCCTATCCTCGGCTAGATGGCGTGACGACACCGTTTCATATTTAACAATTTTAACACATAGATATCAGTGAATGAACATGGATCAAAATGATATAAAAATAATAAAATCATTTATCCATATATATACATTTTTTGATAACTTTATACGTTTTCATTTTGAGTTTTAGTCGTGTGTCGATAGATGGCAGTAAATTTACTGTGACTACAAAATTTACAATGACAGGACCCCTCTATACTATCTATTCTTTTTGATCGTATATAATACTTGTAAATACGTACTTGATACGTATTACGTACAGTAACTTTCTGCAGTTAATCAATTTTCGGTTGAAATCACTCCACTTCAAAGAAAGCTTTGCTGAAGACACATTCGGGTTTTAAATTAATAACAATTTGATTAACTCCGTGCGCTTCAATGCACCTTTAAGGGTTCGTTACTTTGATCTGTGTTTTACATGGCTGAAGTATAAAAACCGGCCAAGTGCGAGTCGGACTCGCGCATGAAGGGTTCCGTACCATTACGCAAAAAACGGCAAAAACATCACGTTTGTTGTATAGGAGCCCAACTTAAATATTTTATTATATTCTGTTTTTTGTATTTGTTGTTATAGCGGCAACAGAAATACATCATCTGTGATAATTTCAACTGCCTAGCTATCACGGTTCATGACTTGCATGAGATACAGCGGTGACAGACAGACGGACAGACAGACAGACAGACGGACAGCGGAGTCTTAGTATTAGGGTCCCGTTTTTACCCTTTGGGTACGGAACCCTAATAAAAACCGGTTTACACATAGAAACTTATTACACTTAACCTCGTAAGTCCTGTGTTTTTCCGACAGCAGTAGTCATATCTGCCGGCTGTACTATACCAGAGATATATATAACTCTCTATACTCTCTGACTATACCAAGTACAAACCAAGAATAGTCCTTCAGACCGAAACAAAAAGATGTCGATTTTAGAGATTTTTTGATGTGAGGTTTTTTTTTCAGCATTTTTTATGGTATGTTTATTATGTATAGCACCTCTTAAAGAAGGAACTTATTGAAAATATTATGTACTTGTGTGAGTACATTGGGTTTTTACACAGTATAATAAAAAAAGTTAAAGGATTTATTTAATATTAAAATTAAATCATATATTTTCTCTAAACATCACTAAAGTAAAAATTTTACTTTATTACAACATATTAACTAATCTTCTTCTTATAAAAAGGTGAATAAAAAAACCTCTTTTCATTATTTTAATACCGTACTACATCCACGGAGGTTGGATTTGGGTGTTCAAAACCTGGACTAGATCTCCAGACCTATCCCTGGTACTTTGCCCACGTCGCGCCCTTGTGCACTTGTGCTTTTACCACGGCTAAGCCCACCTCATTGACCACGAGCACTTTGAAATCGATGACTAGATACACGTCCTCGTACTGCAACTTCTATTTCTCCATCTTCATATTCCGAAAACGAAGATAAGTCCCTATTTGATTCTTGGTCGGGTTCAGATATAAACATATCTTCATTATCCGAGTCCTTGAAATCATAGTTATTGAAAAGTTGTGATATTTGCTTTTCATCAAACGCTAGAATAAAAAAATAATACTTGTAAGTTAGACCGAACGTACTACCGTAAGTACAAATTATTTTGACCAATCACAAACCCCCTTAAATATACAGGTTTCTTTGAAATATTGTTTATTTTACAATATTTATAATTTAAATATACTAATACATTCGTATGACAACAGAAAAAACAAGTGATTACTTGGATATAAACCGATTATCTTACCTCGTGCTGGCCAGCGACCTGACTGTGTGGCCATCTTGCGAAAAAGTGACACTGACACTGACAGTTGACTTTACCTGTCTAACATGGCGAAATTGACCATAGAATATAGAATGAGTGTCAGTGTTGCCGTTGTAAAAAAACTACCCGGTAAATAGTTAATGAAAAATTTGCACTTGAGTACGCATTAAACTGGGCAGTTACGCCATCTATGTAGTTAAAATGTCAGGTTTGAAGTGCTATCCTTAATTTGTACTTGTACAAGTACGCGGGGTCTTACGAGGTTGCCTCCAAAAATCGAAAATTTGTTATCAAACCTCTCTATTACTCTTGTAGGTATATTCGAGCGATAGAGAGGCACATAGCCAAACTAACGAACTAGGCCATGCCATCTTCAATCCTTGGAGAATCCTAGGATAGAGTTGCGAATGTTGCGATCACGACAACAATGCGGCAACGTCAGCAACATCATTTATTTACATTTAAATTAAAGGTTGGAACGTCAGGTGCAGTCTCTTTCTTAAACCTAGTGCTTACGTCAAATCATGGGATTAGTTGTCAAGCGGACCCCAGGCTCCCATGAGCTGTGGCAAAATGCCGGGATAACGCGAGGAAGAAGAAGAATTTAAAAATGCATCACACTTTAAAACAAGATGAATTGGAAATCGGAGGCTGAATTAATTTCTAGTACCTACCAGTTTTTTTTTCACTGGACAAGCTATTGCATTAGGCCACATAACCCACAGATTTTTTTTTTATTCGTCCTTTCTGGACAGGCTAAGACCAAAGGCCATACTGCCTAGTCTTCGGTGAAATTAACTTTCATAAGTCATTTTGGTTGTAAAGTCTTCCGTTTTTTTTTTCCATAAGTCAAATCCAATAAATATGTCTTCAGTATATTTGTCTTCAATAGTTTGTTTTATATATTGTCCAGTCCAGTAATAAGTCTTCAGTTTAGTAGATTACCTTGTCAATATCAGGGTTACCATATCTAGGTATTTCTTCAAATCCAGTAGAAATTAGAATTTCAAGTTACTTCCAGATCATACAAAAAAATGTATACTCCTCACAGAGATTAATCTGTGAGGATTCAAAATTAAACTCGTACCAAGTCAAAACAACTAATTTACAAATTCCTTATCCTATATTTCACCAACGGTGCTATAAACTATATATTTATACAACGGCAAATATGTACATTTATTTACAATTAAATCTGTAATGTTACGCGGGATACACTCTGAACGCTCAAAGATAAGTAATAATTCATCCAATAGCACAAGGCGCTGAATGCCAAAGGATGGACAGTCAAAAATAATGTGAGATATGGTTTCTTCATTTAAATTACAATGTGAGCATTTCGGACTATCAACCATTTTAAGACGATACAAATGAAAGTTCAATCGACAATGACCAAAACGAAGACGCATAATAATGGAATAAAATTTTCTATTAACATAAAAATGACTATTACAAAACCATGGCTGACTATTAACTTTTACTTTAAATCATAACCCACAGATAATAAAACGGAAAACTAAAGTTTTTTACAAAAGCCCAAAATCACAGTAGGTAATTTTCTTTTTTTTAAATCCCTCCCAAGAGGTAAATAGCATACCTAAGTAATACCTTCCTTTCTCGGTCGCTCTCAGCGGAAAGTACGCCCGGCGACAGGATATTAATCTAATGACCTCTTCAAGCACACTTATTTTTCGAACTGGCAATGGCACTAGGCCACAGACAAGAAAAAACTAAACTTTCTACAACAGACCAAGATCACCGTAATTTTCTTTCCATAAAGCGTTCTTAAGGGGCTACCCGAGGTTTTCATCGATTTTTGACACGTTTTGAATCGTATCTCCTTTTTTTGCACTACAGATAGAATTATAAGACAAACGGTTATCGGTTTTTCAATCTTCTATCTCCGGTTTTGTCCACCGGATTTTAAAAGAAATGAATACTTATTTTTTTATGATTTTTTTAAACATTGTCTAAAAAACACTTTTTCGTATCTAGTTTGCAGTGAAGGCTTTTACATGTACGAAATTTACATATTTGGGTTCATCTTTGACGCCTCGAAGAACGTGGCCAGGGTTTTAATTTTAAACTAATGAACACAAAAGTTATGGCTATAAAACTGGTTTTCTACCAGTTCTTTAGCCTGAAATTGTTCAAATGCCAAATATCTCGAAGAGAATGAACTTTGAAGTAAATATGGGATACTATATTGCTTAAAGCCGTTGCTGTTAATATAATAAGCTACAAAAAATATTAGAAACCTAAGGGATTCAGATCGAAGGTCATTGGCGTGGGGTAGCCCCTTAAGTCCCGTTTCAGTTTAAAGTTAATTTTTACAAGACTCGAACCCCGAGGCGGGCGCTTTGTGGTGCGATTGCTTTCATTCGCTCACTGGGTTAATTTCTGTGATGTTTCCAACAGACTTTGCGAGAAAAATGCTTTTTCTATATTTGAAAAAGTGATATTATATCACAGATGTTTTTATTAATGAAAAAAGATGGTAAAGGTTGTTTAATAAGGAATTTAGGCTAATATAATAATATAACGACGTTTTCGGAAGATAATTACCACAGATTGGCCAATGTCTATCACTGGAGCAGGTGCTGGTAATTAAGTACCCATTTTTATTTACAATAAAATTAAATTACTCGATAAGAATTTGTATAGATTTTTTTTGTGACTGATGCTTCGAGCGTATTGTTACTTTATTGATAAAAACAAAGAAAGAAATAAACAAACATAATAAAACTTAAAAACCTATTATTGATTTTTATTCTTATGGTATTCATTTGCGCTGCCTAATCTAACAATAAATTATTTATGTCTTATAGAACATTTAATTCGTGAAATAATAATAAAAAAAAAAACATTAAAAAAAAAACAAAAAAAAACATAAAAAAATTCGATTTGATTTAATAACTAACAAACACTGTAGTACGTAAGTGAAATAAAACATCGCAAATACGCAAGTTTTCGAAGAAAATGTGTGCCTTCCGTATCAGATATCAATAAAAACTTTATTAAAGTTAAGTTACAATACCGTCAATAACTAGGGTACCTACCTACTCAAAAATGCGCGATATTCTGCAGTTTATTTTCGAGTTATATTTTATAACAAAACTTCCGTGAGACTGATGTTTGTTTTATTTTATTTTTCTTATAAATAATAGTAAGAAATATTTTTGAGCTGGAATGCCGCTATAACTGAGCAGTTATTTTCTTTGTAAAAATATACAGGTTGATCTAATAATGTTTATCGCTCTCACGTTCATATACCTAATTGTCAAAATTTGACAGGTGTTTTATGTTATCATTTTATCCACAGCGATAAACAGCAATAACGGGATAGGCTCGACGTCAGTAATAAAATATTGCGTTCTTTTTATGATCGGAAATAAAATATCTACAAATTAATTGCCATGCCTCTAAGCTAAAATTCTTTATTGTTATACTAAAGCTTTATACGGCACTGTGTTACTGTTGGTAGTTGAACAATAAAAATAATTTGATTAATCACTTGGATATGGCTAATTACAACATAATCTATATGTCTTATCACGACGTCTTAAGGGCGAACATGCTGTAACGACATTATAGACGAAACAAATTGGACGAGCTTCGCGCACGCGTACTTAAAATATACACGCCTCTCTTACACATATGAGCTAAAACTTGGAGAGAGCGAGATGTAAGAAAATTATAGTAACACTCGAAAAACACATGACACGCTGCTCGTAACAGAAGTGGTTGCGATGTTTTTAAATTAGTCGTGTTATACAATCGAAAACTTCTATAATGACCTAAGGCTGATATTGCAGTTTCAACTGTATTCGAATAAGTTATGGTTGAAATTAGTTTGTCGTGGTTTGACGGTTGGTGTCGGTCGCCATTTTCTATAATGGCGGCGAGTAGTGCGACATCTATCTCGACTTTAGTGTCATCGCTAACTCGCGTAGCGTGCGGACGTCGCGGTTTCCCGTCGTTTCTTATTGTTTGATATATAATCATAGAAAAATGACAACGGAAATTGTTCTAAATACTGAAAAAATGATAAATAACACTGTTAACTCGTTATAAAATGTGTAGTGGCCGTAGCAGGTTATAATACACGACTATTATGTAGTAAAATAATGAATTTCACACACCACCGCAGTCTTGAGTTCGAATTGTAGTGAACTGTGTTGTGGAATCGATTTTTAGGTGTTATTAATGAAATTACGAAGGTGCTTGTGGTTATATTGTTACATAAAAGATCCTGTTGGTTCGGACAACGATTCACGAGCTTTACTTTTGTGGAGGCTCGACTCGCGTAGAATCGATATAACTTAATAAAAAATGCATATTTTCCCTATGGTTTCATAAAGGCTCGGGTCAATATCGTACCGGTTATTGCAATACGAATGTTTTTTTTAATAAACAACGTGTTTCCGGAGGCAGTTAAAGTGATTTTATTTTAGTGAATAGTGTTTGTACTGGAATATTTGTTGTGCATTCAAGTTTTCAATACATCAAAAGCAGGTTAGTAAACAAAACATTATTTAACTTTTATTTATTCATTCAGCTACTTACCTTATCATTATCACATTTTGATTGTCAAGACGTTTGTAAAAAAAAATTCTAAATCATAGATTATAATCTCGTCAGTGTCAGAAAGATGTTTTTTTTTACTAATCTAATTACTGTGTCTAGGTAATATTATAAACAGCCATTGTAACCAAGTAATAAAATAATCGACGTCTTTCGTGTCCCTGTTTTATAAAATAATGAATAAACCCATTGTCACAAAACATGAAATGTCGTGTCTACAATACAATAAAATAGATAAAACACCATTGTGTGTACAAAATCGCGTGAATTTTCTTTTTTATCACAGATTTACATCTTTCTATTGTGCTTTGACATTTGATCGGGACAGCCAACTTTTTAAATACTGTTATTATCGTAGGTGTTTTATAATGTCAAATTCTCAATTTCGTAATCAGATATTAATAATTATCATTCGTTTTCGTCGTATTTAGTGAGAAAGTTTCTCAATGAAATATACGTAAGTCAGCGAACCGGGTATAGCAAAAGGACCTGTCTTGAAACCTGAATAGTTGAACAGGTTTTAAATGAAGCATATTGAATTACATTCCACAGAGATTAGACTGTGCTCTTTATAAAAGGACCTTTTATATCTTTGCCCTTTGAAAAGAAAAGTAATTTGATGCTTAGCAATGAGATTTAAATTAATTTCTTAGTTTATTATCAACTTCCTTATTATTTGTAATGATAAAGGAAGTATTTTCATCTTTATTTTCCTGTCCTTTTAATTCAAGTGTTTTGTTTTCTTTTTTGTATGCATCTATTGTTTTATTATTTGGTTTATATGTTTAGCCAAATTAGGCTGTTCTTTTTTGCCTTGAAATTGAATGTAAACCTTTTTATAAGAAACTTGGAACATGATAAACTGTGTTGCAGATGTTTTTTGCTTGGTTATATTTTATAATGCTTGCATTGTGGATTTTTTCTCTGTCTTGGTAACACAAAACAAATGCCAGTCGGACTCGCACACAAAGGTTCCGTACCATTACGCAAAAAACGGAATAAAAATCACGTTTGTTGTATGGGAGCCCCACTTAAATAGTTATTTTATTCTGTTTTTAGTTAGTTTAGTTATTTAGTTTGTTGTTATAGCGGCAACAGAAATATATCATCGGTGAAAATTTCAACTGCCTAGCTATCACGGTTCATGAGATACAGCCCGGTGACAGACAAACAGACGGATAGACGGACAGCGGAGTCTTAGTTATAGGATCCCGTTTTTACCCTTTGGGTACGGAACCCTAAATAAAGAAAATGATATACAATCTAGATACAGTGAGCTGCAAAATTGCACGGAGAAATAATGAATGAATTCATTAATATAGATAGTCGCCTGAATACAATTCACATAAATATGCCAAAGAATGACTAAACACAAATCTAGAAAAAACTGACTTGGCGGGAGGACAGAACCATAAGCATACCATGAAGTTTGGTACAGAACACTGGACATGTATATTTTGGTGTTCCATTTTATTTTTCTCTCTGACTCTTCATTTAGTCTCTGTCCACTTTAAGCATAATTGCAGCAGATACATAAGAATTATAATTGTTTGTGCAATGGACTTTCATTTGTCATTGCGTGAGATTGGCTTGTTGTACCTAGGTGTAACCTTTTTTATCACAAGTTATCAGTGTTATAACCAAATTGTTTCCTTCTGCTATACTTCTATATAAACAACTACAATTTTAAACTGAAATAGATGCCATAAATAAAAGAAAAGTGATTGAGGCGTCCAGAGCTCAGGGTTGGCAGAACTGTCTACTAAAGGTAGTATGACGGCCTCCTTGCCTAGTCGGTAGTGACCGGGCCTTCGAAGCAGGTCCCGGGTTCGAATCCCGGTAAGGGCATTTCTTTATGTGTTTATCACAAATATTTGTTCCTGATTTATGGATGTTATCTATACTCTGTATCTTTAGGTATTTCAATAAAAGTAAACAAACAATTTAAGGATAATTCAAGGATAGAGAGGAATGGAGAAGGTTGGAGGAGGCCTTTTGCCAATAATTGGCACACAGACAGGGAAAAAAAAATACGCAAGAACTGTAGAAAAAATGAAATTTACTGTCTGAAATAAAGGATTATTACATATTACATTAAACAAACAATTTGTACATTTTCGGGTAGTTATTAACATTTATTGGTTAACTAACCAAATACAAAACCGCTTGGATCAGTCACTGAATGGCCTGACTTTAACCTACATTATTTATGATCATGTAATGTTTTCCTCTACCCTCACCTGGCTTAGGGAGAGGGTAGATTTTGTTTACTTACTTTTATTTAAATACCTTAAATACAGACTATATTTTACTTATATGTATATCATCGCCCTAGTACCCATAGTGCAAGCTTTGCTTAGTTTCGGGCTTGGTTGATCTGTGAAACATTGTCCCCCCCAAATACCTATTTAAGTCGGTCCAAGTTGACTGCACTGAGTTTTATTTATTTATTTTATTAAAAACAAGTTAAAAAGCATAACAGTAAAAATACCAAACCAGTACTAACTTACAGAGAAAAGAAAAAGAAAAAGAAAACAATGGGGTTGGCAACTGTCAAAGGTTTGCCTAGATGGCCCCATCATAGCTCGCCCCTTTTTCTATGAGATTTGGCTTAAAGAGCTGGCATCCAGGGTATTAAAAAAACTAAAATTTGACACAATTCTAGGGATTGACGGGGCAAGCTATGATGGCGCCATCTGCTAAAAACTTCCACCGGCCAACCCCATTAGGCTTTATTTTTCTTCTGGCTTACTCCCTGCAATTTTGCACAGGGTGAATTTGCCAATGTCGGTGTTGACTTTCACACGTGAGGAGAATGTTCGGTATAATAATTTTGTATTTTTGGGAGGATGTAGTTGGGAACAATTAGACTTTGACGTGACAACGTGTATTTTATATAAATACAATTGACGTTTGTGATGATGATGACATTGGCGACATTTCCGCACTTGCAATATCGGATCGGATGGTTTCCAATTCCGGAATTCCGGAACTGGTTCCAAATTAGAATTCATCATGTTTTTTTCCATTATTTAGTAAAAAACAACAAAAAAATTACTTTATGTTGTATACTTTATGTTTATTAAAGCAAGTATTTATTTTTATAGAGGAATTCAATTTAATTTGAAGTATGTTTCATCCAAAATTTTCAAGAAATTGAGTTGTGCCGTCTTTTAACCTCATATTTTAACACCTTATTAATTACTATGGTCTCTTTTATTCACTTATATGATACGGCGTATTTATTTGGGGCAGCTGAGGTTGCTATTTGCAAAGTCTCTGCAAAATCGCCCGCCTGTAAACTATCTCAGAGTACGTAACTCCCCTTTATCCCGAATCGGGTAAAGGGGGTAAAGGTAACGACTTCTACCCGCGTCAACTGTCAAAATGAAACGTGTTCCGTTTCATAGTTACATTTTAACATGTCATTACATGTCGTTTTAAATTTAAGTTGGGATACCTATCGTTGACATGTGAATAGGGAATATTACGCGAAACTATGCGTAGGGGGCGCCACTACCACAATCCATCACAATCTGGGGGTCTACCGCGAAACAAGAAAATCGAAATTTCGTTGTCTAACCTCTCTACCACTCTTGCATATTCGAGCGATAAAGAGGCAGATAACTAAATTTCGATTTTCGCGTTTCCCGGTAGGCCCTTATAACAAACCGCCTTGATTCATCAATGTCATATTTTATTGTCTGTGAAAACTTGTCAAAAACAGTTTAAGGCACAGTATGTATAAGTAACTCTATGGTTTACTACAGGCGCTAGTGCTGCACTCTGGCGGCAGAACATTGCAGTAATACCCCCCTATTGCGGGCTGGTAACACGAGTTAAATTAAGTTTTTGTCAAAAATGTTTTTGTCAGCTAAACGGGAATGAAATGTCGCCCGCGGTACTTTCGCACCGCTACGACCTTAACAACTTCAAGAAGAAAGCGTACTCCCATGTTAAATTCCGATAACGCATTTGTAACCCCTTTGATATTGAACATTTCTGGGGTCCATGGGCGACGAATATTGCTTACCATCAGGCGATTCGTCTGTTCGATTGCCTCCTATATTGTAAAAACTAGTATTAATAATAGGTGATCTTTTAAACAGACTTGTACTTTTCAGTGCCATCATTAAGGTAGTACCTAATTTTATTATTTAACTTCTCCATTAGGTACCAGTAATTCTGTCCAGCACGTAGGCACCTAACGTCTAACTTTAATAATAGATTTCAGTGAAAACGCATCCACCTGGGATTCGAACCCGACGCATTAGCGCGGTATCTGCTTACATTGCATTAAGCAACGCTGTTCAGAATGCTCGCCGAGCGCATTTCCAACAACTATAAAGGCGTCTACACACATGCCGGGCTAGCACATGATAGTCGCGTCAGTATGTCGCCGCGAGATAGACTACCCGTCCCTCTTTAATTAATACTGTTAAAAAAAGACGGGTTGTCTATTTATGTCTATCTCGCGGCGACATACTATCGCGCCAATCATGTGCTAGGTCTTCAGGGCCTATACGGTCGTAAGTATTAATTTATGACCCATTTCGTACCTTGTCACAGTGACAATCAATATGAAAGTCGCTAGAGACTCATACTATTGTCACTGTGACGAGGTACAAAATGGGTCATAAATTAAAACTTTACACTGTATATCGAAAAACGTCAATCGAAAAGTAAAAATGGATCGGGATGACAGATGTATTCGCGTATATCATCATTTCTTAGGCTATACGCACAGATAGGCGGCTGGGCAGGGCACACCGGCTGCGTGCGCTAAAATGTCGGAGCCGCACACGCACACGTCACGCAAGCAGTGTGCCGTCTCTCATAAAGATCTGTATACTACAACGTGCACGTCTACGCACACGCATCCGGTGTGCACAGGCCTTTAGGGCTCTTAAGTACCTTCATCCTTATATAGCATTAAAGCAATGTTTCTCAGAATGCTTACCTTAGAGAGGCAACAACGGCGCCGCAACAGTTATGCAGCTGCAGCTGATATCCGAATGTCACCTTTATACTCATACTCATACTCATACTCATTTATTCATAATATTCTTAAAATATTACATGTCAACATCAGAAAATAAAATACACATTATTATCACATTATTGAGAATAATAAAAAATGTATGTCTAGAATTAAAATTACAATAATCATTATGTTCATTAGATTAAAAATACAATTGAAATAGTATGACAAGATTAAAATAGGTAACATGTCATGTTAGTAGATAGGTACATATTAGTTATAGTTAGGTAATAATTAATTAGTTATTGCATTTTTCAATTTCAAATAATTGCATTACAGTATAAAAGGTTCTATCAATAAGCCATTTTTTAAGTTTGTTAATAAACATATTAGTACTATCTAACATTTTGATGTCATTGGGCAGTGCATTATAAATCTTCGGACCTAAGACATGCATGGTCTTTGAAGACTTGCTTAGTCTGTGGGGTGGTGGAAGCAGTCGTTCCTTGCTACCTAAACGGGTGCGTGTGAGTTTGTTGGTAACAAAAGTGTGTTTGTGTGTGTGTACGTGTTTAGCTATGTTGAATATGAATTGAGAGGGTAATGTGAGTATCTTCATGTCTGCAAATAGATGTTTTGCTGACGTACCTGGTGAGGCTCTGGCTATGATTCTTAGGGCACGTTTCTGAAGTACAAAAACTCGATGCCACTCTGCCGCTGTGCCCCATAGTTCCAGGCCGTAGCACATTATAGAATGGAAGAGTGAGAAGTAGGTTGATCGTAGTTCTTTATAAGGCAGTACGTGAGCAAGCTTACCTAAAGCAAAGCATGCACCGGAAAGCTTCTTACAAAGGGTGTCTATGTGTTGGTCCCATTTGAGGGCGGAGTCCAAAGTTAGCCCCAGAAATTTTGCGTGTTGAATTTGTTCTATGGGAGTGTGGTCAATGTGAATTGATAGAGGCCTAGGAGGTCTACCACCTAAGTTGATGTGCATTACTTGTGTTTTCACAAGGTTAAGGACTAGGCCATTGAGGATGAACCAGTTTTGCATTCGATTGATGTCCTGTTTTACGAGTTCCTCTAGGTTTTGTATGGAGGGTGCTGTCAAAATGTCACAGGAGTCATCAGCGAATAGGTACATGTCACCTTGGACGTATAATAGGGGGTATTACTGCAATGTACTGCCGCCAGAGTGCAGCATAAGCTAGCTAGTAATCCATGGAGTAACTTATACATACTGTGCCTTAAACTGTTTTTTGACAAGTTTTCACAGACAATAAAATATTTAAATATGTCATTGATGCATCGAGGCGGTTTGTTAACAAGGGACTACCGGGAAACGCGAAAATCGAAATTTAGCTATCTGCTTCTTGATCGCTCGAATGTGCAAGAGTGATAGAGAGGTTAGATAACGAAATTACGATTTTCTTGTTTCGCGGTAAACCCCCAGATCGTGGTAGTGGCGCCCCCTACGCAGAGTTTTGCGTAATATTCCCTAATTTGACCGAGTGAAGCTTCAGCTAGCATTTTTGCACAAGCTGAAACGGGGACGCTTCCCACTCGCTCGGTCATTAATTGTGTTTTAAAAATACACAATCTCCTTTTAGTTGAAAAGACAACATTATATAAATTGAATCTATATAAGCCATTAAACATCAGTTTCGTACGGGACCCCTAATTACAATAATTACGGACCCAAATTACCGGATCGATTTACATTTAAATCGGATAGGGTCGGATCGGGTTGAATCTGATAAACAATGGATTTACGTAGGGTTTAAGACGATCTGTTTGTGTTAAATAGTTTCGTCACGAACAATCTACCGTTTAACTCAGGCGGTTGGTAAGAAGTTACAGATTGGCCATAATTTTATTGTTTTCCATCGCATTTTCTCGGAAACGTTCGTATTTGTCATGCTACTTCAGTCAACCTCAGTACTTTTTGTACCGAGACTGACTAAAATAGCAAGACACGTTCGTACGTTTCCGTGAAATCAGTTTTTGGATTTTTTCAAAATGGCAGAGCCATAGGTGTTCTACAGCTCATATTAGAGCCACTAGTACGGCGTACGGGTATTTATATCTATACTCTGTATCTTTAGGTATTTAAATAAAAGTAAACAAACAATTGTACATTTTCGGGTAGTTATAACATTTATTGGTTAACCAACCAAATACAAAACCGCCTGGATCTGTCACTGAACGACGTGACTTTAACCAACATTATTTGATCGTGTAATGTTCTCATCTACCCTCAACTTGGCTTAAGGAGCCATTTGAGGGTAGATTTTGTTTACTTTTATTTAAATACCTAAAGATACAGAGTATAGTCTAGATAGATGTACCTAAAGGTCAAAACTATTCCGTTTTAGCACTCCAACGGAATAACCAACACATGTCGGCTACAGTCGACCGCGTAATAGCTGCAATTAGGCTCAATCTCGCTTATTAGTGGCGTAATGGAGTCGAGTGTACTTGCAACTTTAATGGTGAGATGCGGGGGGTTTCGTTAAAATACTATGAAATACGCTTAGTCTAGGTACAAACCTTAGTTATAACCTATTTTATATTTACTGACGTGTTCGGAAAGGCGTCGTCCAGAAATCAACCTAGCCCCAAACTAAGCGAAGCTTGTACTATGGGTGCTAGGCGACGATATATATATGTAGATAAATATATACTTAAATACATAGAAAACACCCATGACTCAGGAACAAATATGGAACCAGGACCATCGGCTTCGCAGGCAGGGTCATTATCCACTAGGCCAGACCGGTCGTCAAAATACGTTTAAATTTGTATTATTTAATGTAATAAATGTTTTATATCATCATATATTAAATAAAGAAACAACAGTGTCAGTATTAAAAAAAAATGAAAACTAAGGTGTTTAATTCGATTGAGACACAAAAAAAATGTCGTAATATACGAGTGTTTTGCGTCGGTGTTCTAATACGCCATTGGGCGCACGCACACGGGCCTATCTACTACAGTTAGATAATCGCAGTTTCGCGACGTTATAAAAACGACGAAATTTTGAAATGTAGGTACATATGATAATAGATATTTACACGAAAAAAGGGAATTTTATCGATAACTATACAGAGTCTATCCCGCTGCGAGATAAGGTCGCGCCAATCATGTACTTGGCCTACAGTAATGCTAGTGTTAAGGCTTGGCCACACACAGAGCGCGACGCAGCGCCGCGTCCGCGCCGCGTGATGCCGACGCGAAGCCTGGTCAAACAGGGCGCGCGCCGATCGCGCCGGCCTCACGCTCTCAACACGCCCTCAGGGCGCGCGTGAACGCGGCGCGGCCGCGCGGGAACGCGGCGCACCGCTCGCTGCCTAACGTCCGATCCTACTGATGTGACCTTGCGCGACGCGGCGGGCCGCCGCGTTCGCTCGGCGCAGCGCTGCGAACGCGCCGCGCGGACGCAAGGGGCCGCGCGGCGCGGGGCGCGACAGAAGCGGGGCGTGATACCGGCGGGACGCAGTCTGTTTGACGTCGGTAACCTGTTAGCATGTGCCGCGGTCGCGCGGCGTGGACGCGGCGCGGACGCGGCGCTGCGTCGCGCTCTGTATGTGGCCAAGCCTTTATTCTGAATCAGAACGTAAAGAATATACGCCGTAAACATTTTATACGCCATTGGGCGCACGCACACGGGCCTATCTATTACAGTTAGATAATCGCAATTTCGCGAGGTAGGGGAAACGTAAAGATGACGAAATTTTGAAATGTATGACATCATCATATCAGCGCTTTAGCATAGGCCTCTCTTCTAGTACGCCACTTATTGTTCCGGTCCTGAGCTAATCTCATCCAGGTACCTTCTACCTTCAGGTACATCTATCTATCTAGCTAGACTATAGTCTGTATCTTTAGGTATTTAAATAAAAGTAAACAAAATCTACCCTCAAATGGCTCCTTAAGCCAGTTGAGGGTAGATGAAAACATTACATGATCAAATAATGTAGGTTAAAGTCAGGTCGTGCAGTGACAGATCTAGGTGGTTTTGTATTTGGTTGGTTAACCAATAAATGTTGAAGCTACCCGAAAATGTACAAATTGTTTGTTTACATTTATTTAAATACCTAAAGATACAGAGTATAGATATGAATACCCGTACTTATGGCTCTATAAGCTGTAGAACAACAATGGCTCCGCCATTTTGAAAAAAAAAAATTATGACTATAGATCATCATCATCTTCCTCGCGTTGTCCCGGCATTTTACCACGGCTCATGGAAGCAGGGTTCGAAATTATCCACATAATTATAGTATGTGATAATTATCCCGATAATTATCCGATAAATATCGGATAATTATACCAGGTATGGATGGTACAGTCGCCATCATATATATCGGAGCGGCCAAGGTGCTCACAAATATCGGAACACGCCTCTATTGTCAGGGCGTTAGAGCGCGTGTTCAGATATTGTGAACACCTTGGCCGCTCCGATATATCTGATGGCGACTGTACTATATTTATTTTCTTTGAATTTTTTGACAGTAAAAAATAATTATTGGGGCGTTAAGGCACAGAATAAATAGTACTACCGTACAGAAAGGAAACTTCCTACAAAACCGAAGTTTGACAGCGGTTCAGGGTCGAATCATGCTGTCCCTTTCTAATATACGGCACTATCCCTTTCGGCTATTTATAGTCTGTATCTTTAGGTACCTATTTAAATAAAAGTATACAAAAAATTCGTAAATTTTCGAGTAGTTATTTAACCGACCAATTACAAAACCTGGATCTGTCACTGACCGATCTGACTTTAACCTACATTATTTGGTCGTGTAATATTTTCTTCTACCCTCAACTGGCGGAGCCATGTGAGGGTAGATTTTGTTTACTTTTATTTAAATACCTAACTAAAGATACATTGTACATGATACCATGATATCAGTCTGAAAATTCAAATTACATCCTGTGTCAACAAGACCAGTGGACTTTGCGGATGATGAGTGAGTACGCGTACCTACCTACAAAAGTGGCTTCTTCTAAACACACAAGTCTCTGCATTTAAGACAAAGTGTTGTAATACTAACGTAAATACATATTTTAGTTGAAATGTTTTTCTTCTTTGATTGTCACTTAAAGTATTAATAAATAGAAAATGATGTAATTATTTTAATTAAAAAAATATATTAAAATTGGCAGTTCCTTTAGTGCGACGTCCGGTTAGTACGACGTAATATCAGCGGTCCCTTGGGCGTCGTTATAACCGGACTCTACTGTACATACAATTGTAGCAAAGTCTGTCATGTTTGTAAGTATTTCTATAGAAAATATTTTATAAAATTGTAATATGTCACCTGTCGCTTGACAATTGTCGCTCGACATATGTCACTGACAATTGTGGCCGTGGTGAAATTGGGACCTGTCGCGCGGCGTGTCCTCCGCTCGGTGACGCGCCGCTGACTTCGACTGGTATTTCATAGAAATACATAAAAAAGCGGTCGTGTCGCCGCGACATGTCGTCTGCAGTCGCGACACGTCGCCTGGTTCCAAATTGTACCTAGGCAACTGCGGATTAGCGAATAACGATTAGCGAGCTTTTCTTTGTGAGTTTTGGAAAAAGATCAGTCGCTGGTTTGAGGCCCGTTGGACATAGTTTGAGACCCAGGACATAGGATAGTTTTTATCAAGCACCATCATTCCACGCAGACGTAGTCGCAGGCAGAAGCTATAGTTCGTTTTTTTTAGCATTAAAAAGAAGGTAAGCGATCTTGACACGTCTTTTAATCGAAAAACGCTTTTTAAAAATCAATAACTATTACATATGAAAGCAGAAGAATATAAATGATCGTATTAGATTCATAATTGTTACATATTTGCCGCGTGACTTATTTTTCAAGAGTGTTTTTCAATTAAAAGACACGTCAAGATTGTTTACCTTTTTTCTAATGCAAAAAAAAACGAACTATAGTAACGATATGTCTGTAACAGTGAACGGCCTAGTTCGTTCTAGAACGTTATAGCCACAGCCACACTAATGTCGGTTAATTTGAACTAAAAGCTATTTAATTAATCGTAACAACTATGAACCCTTTACGGTAACATGAAAGGAGGTGACCTTCAGGCTATTTAAAATAGGCCATTGTTTAATGACCCTAAGTTATCTACATGGTATAATAATATACTCCGCCTGGTACTCCATTCCCGTCTTTTCTAGGTCACCTAACTGACACAAGCCTACGTCATCATGCGACAGCGCTATATGATAATATGCGATAGTGCTTTATATAGCGGCCATGTTATTGTGACGTAGGCCTGTGTCACTCTGGGAATAGAAGACCGTGATTTATTAGACTATGGTTATCTATAACTATAAGAAATGTGGGTGCAGGTAGTTTGCCGAGGTATAGTTTAATCAGTACCGTCTTTGTCATAAGGGCACATGGGGCCCGTGCCCAGGGCCCCCATCCTCAGGGGGGCCCGAAGGACAGACAGTAACAGTATATTTGATTACCCATAATAAATAGAAGATAATAGTAGAAAAATGTTAGTTTGATTCGCTTTCTTTACTTTCCAAAAGGGCCCTAAATTCTTATCTCAAAGTTAAAGATGGCCCTCTGTTTAATAAGGGACCTTTACTTTAAAGCAGGTTAATGAAACTACAAATAGATAAAATATTTTAATGGAATTGTTATTTTAATGAAATTTTCCGATTGGTGACGAAATAGATAGATAGAATACTCTTTACAGTACATATGGTGCTACTTTACCGCCCTAGGGCGGGATTAAGGACAATACGTGCCTATGTTAAAAATTTAAAGGTCCATTTGTACTATAAAACGTTGTATAATACACGTGCGAAAAGGTAATTCGCACTTGTGTCGTAATATACTATTATTGGCACACTTCAGTAAAAGATACAGCTGAAACAAAAACAATCAATTAAAGATAGAGGCAGACAACAGGCGGTCTTATCGCTAAAGAGCGATCTCTTCCAGACAACCTGAATTTTCGTCACAAATTGGAAAATTTTACATTGAACTTCAAAATAGCCTAAAATAAAGTATGTTTGCGTAAAAATGCTCCCCGGACTGGACTGACATTGTATGATAAGAACCGAGAATTCCCGGTAAAAAGAGCATACCCAATTCTTTAAATTATAAATATATTCAATATTTTAAATGGGATTTAATAAAAAAATATCAACCCGCCCTTGTCCTCAAGTATTATGAATTATCTTTAAACTCTAGTCGCCTATGCCTACTCGTATATGCACAGAAATATGAATATAAGCCTATATGCCTATTTCATTCCATTGTATTTTTTATTACATTTGTCAAGACATAATCATGGGTTTGTTTGTGCTGTAGAGCGTAGGGTATTATTTACCCTGCACTCTATTTTTCCGGTATTGTGAGTCACAATTCGTGACGAGTCATTTCCATTTTGTGACGAATTTCCAGGTGTGTGACGACCGTTAAACGCTCTAACTGTAGAAGATTTTCAAATCTAACTAGACATAAGCTCTCGAAAGCCATAATCCCGATATTAGCTCGGAACTCATATCAGCTGTCGTAAAAGCGTACTATGTCTATAAAAAATATCATAACCCGGGCATATAGCTATAAATGCGCCGTTTGTGAAGATTCCCCGCTAAATATGCATGGATTTTGAATTTTTCAGTTTTCAGAGAGATTTTGGTTGGATGTACGGTATGTATATGATTAGAAACGGTGTGAGCTTGGATGTTATAAGCTGTGTCTTAACTTTTAAGCAACTAAGATTTCGAAGGAAATTCTCAATTCGTCGAGGATTTTTTAGGTACGTTCCTTGATTTCTGTAGAGGGGGTTAACGAAAATATCCTGACAAAATTCCGGACTTCACTCAAGTTCTGATATTTCCTGGATGGACATACATACATACATATATTCACGCCTATATCCCGGAGGGGTAAGCAGAGACCACGGATTTTCACCTGCTGCAATCCTGACATACCTCTTTCGCGATAGATGGACATTTCTCCTAAAATCATACACTTTTGGCTAGCTTGTAGTGGACAGTTGAGGTTTTTTTAAAACCCTGACACTTGACATTTCGATAAGTCCCCCCCTCCCAGAATCCTGACAAAGGACCAAAAATACTGACGTCAGGGGAAACCCTGACATATCAGGCTTCTTGGCAACCCTATTCCCATTGAATACGGATCCGCACACCGCTCCCGAATAGCTATCTCGCTCACACCACACGTAAAGGATTAAAATGATATTCAGTATCACAAAAAGGCAAACGTTCCACTTGACATTACCATGCACACCGAAGTTTACCCTCTGCTAAACGCGAGACACGGCAAGCCTAGTGCACTCAAGGGCCCTTCGAATTATACAGGTGAACAACTAGGGTTGTCCTATTACTAAGTAAATATATCGATATATTTGTCGATACCTTTAGTTTTATAAGCACGTTCGTTCAATTTTCTACTGTCATATTGTATGGTTTTGAAGCGATATCCGTTACGTTACAAATGTTAATACCTAAATTTGATTAAGTGAGCTAAGTTTAGTCATGCTTTATTTACACATAACCATAGTGTCACAAAAAGGTAAACCTGTCACTTGACATTTACCGTGTACCTACACACTAAAATCCTTCTGCTAAACGTGAGACACAGCAAAGCCTAGTGCACTTAGGGTTGCCAGATGGTCGGGATTTGGCGGGATTCTCCCGATTTTTAGCAGGTGTTCCCGATTCCCGACAAAGTGTAAACTATCCCGAAAAACAGCTTCACGTTATAAAACAATAATTTCAAGTTCCGAACTGTCGTCGAGCGAGCGAGCTGACGTAGTGCCAATAATGTAAAATATCGTTGTTTTTAATACAATTACTTTAATTTGAATGTATTTTTTTAGAGATGCCCCGAATAGTGATTTGGCCGAATACCGAATACCGAATATTCGGCCCCTCTCTCGGCCGAATACCGAATATTCGGCGACCGAATATTCGGCATGACATGCGAACATTTTGAGTCACAATTATTATGCAAACTGTTCGCCATCAAATAAAGCACTACGTTTGCTAAGATATATTTTTATGTTGAACAGAATTAATGAATATATATTAGAGTCAATCAAATCAGACCCATGATAAAAATAAAATATTTCGTAATCGATAAATGCTCAAAAACGTGCCTTAGTATTTAACTACTTTCCAAGAATACATTTTAAATATTAAATATACCTAGTTTTGGTATTTTGTTTTGTAATTTTTCTTTTAAGTAGATGCAACAGATATTCGGTATTCGGCCGAATAGTAGGGAACATTCGGCTGAATACCGAATATTGGGCAGTGTCCGAATAGGCCGAATACCGAATAGTTGCCGAATCATGGCATCGTGGCAATCGTGGCATCTCTAATTTTTTTTTCCCGACTTAAGTCCCAAAATCCCGAAAAATTGATATTGTTTCCCGATAATAGCGCCTTTCGATCTGGCAACCCTAAGTGCACTGCAGCGGGCGCAGCATGGTTCAGGTCTCTATGTCCGTCACTTTTGCACTTGTCGATAACTGTTAATCACCACTGATTTGATTCAAATGTAATTGTGCTATGAAAATTTTGGTCTAAATTCCTTCGTTCACACACTACAGCAACTACATTGACAATAATCACATTTAAAGCACAGTTATCCTTACTCAGCGCGCGTAAGGAAAAAAACGACAATCCCATTTCATCGATAACCGCTCCCGCCCCTAGCCACTCGGGCCGGTCGCGATTTTTTCTGCTTACACCGCTAAAAAGGAAAGGTCATGAGGTCACCCGGCTTTCGGATCGTGTGTTTATGCCTTTATAGTTCTAAGATTCGTAGCCGGTTTAGCGGGTACTTTTTGTTTTAATTGTCGCAATGAAAAATGTTTAGTAGGTATTAACCATTATATGTACAATTCATTGCAATAGAGTATTATACTGTATTTAAAATAAATTATTTTACACCATGCATGAAATAAAGCAACAGATAATTATTAGAAAAAAACACAGAGAGGAGTTATTTTTAAACACAAGTTCTATTTAATAAATCGGATAGAAATATAAAAAGTAGGTGAGTTGACCGTGACGTCACGTCACGATGTGTTTCATATAAATTCCATATTAGCAAATCGTTTTGACAGTTCTAAAAAAGTAACTGATTTGACTAGTAGGAAAATACATACAAACTTGACATTGTGTTCATATTTAATTGCACAAACGGGTCTACCGCGATATAATTTCATTGTTTTTACCTTTAATTCCGACGTTTCAGCTGAGTTGAACCAGCTGTGGTCACGGAAAGACTGACGTCCCAGCAAATGTCAACAGAGATATTAATAAAACAACACTAAACTACCCGAAATTAGTTTATAACATCAACATTTGGATCACTGGTCCCCAAGTAGACAATAATTTGTACCCGTCCTCTCGGTTGAAATTTTTAGGGTGTTTTTTAATTTCAATCGCCTCTCTCACGATCCGCGGATAATAGCAATTAAATATGTGTACAAAACGCGAGAGTTTAAAGTGTTATGAATGAATGAATGAAAACATTTATTTTCAGGCAACTATTGGCCCATAGATAAATACCTTAAAACTAGCATACATATTATTACAAAATATATCTTAAAACTAAAAACACAATTATGGCTGCGATGCAGTTCGCAACCCCGCAGTGTCAGTGTGTTATATTGACATTGTGTTGTTTTTACTAGAACCCCTAGTGTGAATTTCATTCGGTAGCGGGACGAGTTTTCACGTTTGTGTTAATGTCTATTTTTGTATGGGATTTTGAACAGCGCGCCAACGGAACGTCTTGCAAACTCAAAATCCCATACAAAATGACATTTAACGCAAACGTGACGTCGCGCTATCGAATGAAATTTACAGTGGTCCGACGGTTTTTGACGGGTACCGAGCTAGCTAACAATGGCGATGACAGCGATGTATGCAGCTCGGGTGCGCGCGATTAAATAGAAATTGTGTGTAAAAATAACTGCTAGAGTTAGACCAAGATAAGTCTGCAACGATTTTGATAGCACACGCAGTGCAAGTGTTATTTTAAACGTCAAACTATGTAATTATGACGTATAAATAACACTTCCGATGCGTATGTTATCAAAATCGTTGCAGACTTTTCTTGGTCTAATTCTAGCAGGTATTTTTAAACACAATTTCTTTTAATAAATCGGATTAAAATATAAAAAGTAGGTGAGTAGACCCGACTGTGACGTCACTATATTCGTTTTCATATAAATTCCATATTAGCAAATCGTTTTGCCAGTTCTAAAAAAGAAGCTGATTTGACTAGGACTAGGAAAGCACCCAATTGTTTATTGTACAGTCAACGGTAAAAATATGGGTGTACAAATCATTTCAAAAATATGTCCCATAACTCTTATGTCAGTGAATTAAGAACTATGGGACATATTTTTGAGTAAGTTGTCTACACCCATATTTTTACCGTTGACTGTACTACATCAACATCTAAGGGCCACCCCACATCTGGCGTCTTTCGAGCGTCGACGTCGCGTCGACGTTGCGTCGAGCAGGGCCATAGAGTTGTAGACGCCGACGAGACGCCGACGCTCGAAAGACGCTAGATGTGGGGTGGCCCTACCGTACCTAGATGGTCATTTACACTTAAACTGCACCTTTAACGGCCGGTTAGGAATCGTTACAAAACTGACGGTCAATGTCAAACCCCATACATTTTGTCAGGAATGTAACGGTTAGACGTTACTGAAACACGACTTAAGTCGCGCTCTAAAGTACAAGTTGAATGAAAATCCCCAGATATTTAATTGTACTTACTTTTTTTAGACCTCAAACTATCAGATGACTCTCCGATTTCGAACTCATCAATATGATATCAAGTACCCTTTTCAATACCACTAAAAAACCCATTTAATCACAATTTATACCAATAAACATTCAAAATTTCAACCTACATCAATATCTACTATTAGAATAACTAAACTTTCATTCGAAAATAAACTCTACTTAACTTGAATTAAAGTTCAAAATTCGTAGTTGCTTAATTCGCTTATAAAACTGTAGTAATCGTCGAAAAGTCGTATCAGTGTAGGATTTTTTATTCAAAAATAAACTATATTTAAATCATTTTAAAGTCCAAAATCCATTGGGGATCAATTCGTCTGATACAAATGTAGTAATTGTCGTAAAGTCGTATCTGACTAGGAGTTTATTAGTGAGATAGGATTTTTTGACAGTTCAATTGGCTCTGATTGGTTAACAATGGGACTGTGATATAGGGTCAATGACAAACAGCTATGAACTCATATAGTTTAAGCCAGAGACTAGTGAATAATAATAAATGTCAATCTCCATAAGAAATTTAGTGATCGCTGACCGTACAGTCAGCAGCGGAAGTTGCTAAGCGGGTGAGGTGTTCAAAATGATCTTGACGCGACTTTATTCTTAAGAGAATAAGAGCGTGTCAAGGTAATTTGAACACCTCGCCCGCCTAGCAACTTCTGCTGCTGATCGTACGTGGCACCAGTATATTTTCTAACGCATTGACTTAAGCAACACTGTAACGCCGTTTTTAGGGTTCCGTACCCAAAGGGTAAAAAAGAGGGTCCCTTTTTACTAAGACTTCACTGTCCGTCTGTCTGTCCGTCTGTTTCTCTGTCTGTCTGTCTGTCTGTCTGTCCGTCTGTCTGTTACCAAGCTGTATCTCAAGAACCGTGATAGCTAGACAGTTGAAATTTTAAATTTTCACAGAATATGATGTATTTCTGTTGCCGCTATAACAAATACTGAAAACAAAATAAAATAAATATTTAAGTGAGGCTCCCATACAACGAACGTGATTTTGTTGCAGTTTAATGGTACAGAACCCTTCGTGCGCGAGTGCGCGAGCAGGTGATCCTGTACGGCTACCACCAGTTTTGACATTGACATAACGCTCACGTTTACGTAACTTACTTTCTATGCATCTCGCTCGTACTCGCATATGCGAGCAATAGTGGAAGCGAGATGTACAGAAAGTAAATTACGTAGACGTGAGCGTTATGTCAATGTTAAAGGCTTGGCCACATACAGAGCGCGACGCAGCGCCGCGTCCACGCCGCGCGACCGCGGCACATGCTAACAGGTTACCGACGTCAAACAGACTGCGTCCCGCCGGTATCACGCCCCGCTTCTGTCGCGCCCCGCGCCGCGCGGCCCATTGCGTCCGCGCGGCGCGTGCGCAGCGCTGCGCCGAGCGAACGCGGCGGCCCGCCGCGTCGCGCAAGGTCACGTCAGTAGGATCGGACGTAGGCAGCGAGCGGTGCGCCGCGTTCCCGCGCGGCCGCGCCGCGTTCACGCGCGCCTTGAGGGCGTGTTGAGAGCGTGAGGCCGGCGCGATCGGCGCGCGCCCTGTTTGACCAGGCTTCGCGTCGGCATCACGCGGCGCGGACGCGGCGCTGCGTCGCGCTCTGTGTGTGGCCAAGCCTTTAAACTGATGGTAGAGGCTCTGGTGTAGATACACAACCTTGCCATCCGAACGTCACCTTTAAGCAAACTCATCTTGCGGCTCAAACCTTGCCAAGCAAAATGAAATTTTATTTTGTTAACACAAAGTTCAAATTAGAATGGAACAGGAGACCTTTTTATAGGTCTCTGGGCGGCTAGAGGTTAAGCAAACTCATCTTGCGGCCCGGGGCTACAAAGGGAAAATCGTCTTTGTAGCCGCCATAAAAAACCGGACAAGTGCGAGTCAGACTCGCCCACCGAGGGTTCCGTACTTTTTAGTATTTGTTGTTATAACGGCAACAGGAATACTTCATCTGTGAAAATTTCTGTCTAGCTATCACGGTTCATGAGATACAGCCTGGTGACAGACAGACGGACAGTGGAGTCTTATGGCTCCTCTACACGATGGGCCAGCGCCGGCCACTCCAAGGGACGCATTTATGCGTTAGAGGGAGCAAGTGATATTGCTATCTCATTCTACCGCATGGCTGCGTCCCTTGGAGTGGCCGGCGCTGGCCCATCGTGTAGAGGAGCCATTAGTATAGGGTCCCGTTTTTACCCTTGGGGTGCGGAACCCTAAAAAAGGTTGAGCATGGCCAGTGGCGTGCACTTCATAAAGGCAAAAAGGCACTGCCTACCCTACTATAATTCCGATGTCTATCCTCTTAAACTACTTAATTTAATTTATACCTGATCGTACTATCAGTAATCGATATAACTTAAAACATTCTAAAAATTAATAAGCGCTCCATCTACCGGTTAAGCTTTGTCATCAAGTCATCATCTATAATAATTCTACGCGACGAAGTTTACACCACGCGGCACTAGCGCCGCTACGTGCCTTGCACGGCAAAGACAGAAAACATTTCCGTCTAAATCTTTCTATGTGTGCCTCCCCGTGAGTCGTCGTTACGCGGTTACAGTGTAGTGGGCCTTCCTATAAGTACGAGCACACAATTATACAAGTAACGCACACATTTAGACGCAATAGGCAGTGTCTTTCGTACCAAACATAAACGAATGACGCCCGAAAGTTTCCGAATAGTTCCGATGTTTACGTGACTATTTTAAAAAGTAGCATTTGCTATGGTAATTTAGTGCAAAAACGAGACTATTTTTTTATTCGTTTACAGTATTTGGTTAAGTTTATTTACATTTTTTATTCGGTCGCCATTGTTTGTTTGTTTTGGTGAGTTTATGAGATAACAGTTAACAGTTGCCGGAAATTATAAAGTGCGATTAGTGAAAAAATGGATAATTTTATCTGTGAAAGTTGTGGGTGTGGGTGTGGGTGTGTGTGTGTGCAAACTATTAAAAATGATGCGTTTTCGAAGCTTTCGTTTAGCCAAAAAGAAGTAATTGAAAAGACTTGACAACAAAATGAAAACCATCACGCAATTTTTTTGGTGAGTTAGTAGCTCTCATTTTTTAAGGTTCCGTACCCAAAGGGTAAAACGGGACTCTATTACTAAGACTCTGCTGTCCTTCCGTCCGCCCGTCTGTCATCAGGCTGTATCTCACGAACCGTGATAGCTAGACAGTTGAAATTTTCACAGATGTATTTCTGTTGCCGCTATAACAACAAACACTAAAAACAGAATAAAATAAAGATTTAAGTGGGGCTCCCATACAACAAACGTCATTTTTGACCGAAGTTAAGCAACGTAGGGCGGGGTCAGTACTTGGATGGGTGACCGTTTTTTTTTTTGCCTTTTTTTGCATTATGGTACGGAACCCTTCGTGCGCGAGTCCGACTCGCACTTGCCCGGTTTTCTGATATAATTTTGCCTACCCAGTCCCAAATCTCTGTGCACGCTACTGGCATGGCTGGCTTAGACGGTCTCTACCAGTCGCTCTTATTTATGTGTCTCTGGTTCACGCACCTTATTGATGGTATGGTATTGATTGTAGATTTATTTTGTATGTCGGTTTATGAATTACTTCTATTTTAAGAGTGTCAGATGTGTTTATGCTTAATTTAATTTTACTATTATAGTCCGGAATTGGGATTTTAAAGTTAATTTCATAATATCATAAAGTTTACGTGTATTGTATTGTAATGTAATGCGCGTTTTCCCAGGATTGCAACCTTGCTAGATCGATTTTTCCCTCCCGAAAACCCCCATGTAGCAAATTTTATCGAAATCATTAGAGCAGTTTCCGAGATCCCCGAAATATTTTTTAAAGTTTAAAGGTATAAGATTTTTAATCAGTGAATTTATAGTTTCATGCAGAAAATCACTATCATCACTACACCTTCATATAAAACAAAGTCCCCCGCCGCGTCTGTCTGTTTGTGTTTGTTCGCGATAAACTCAACTAGGTACTGAACCAATTTTCATGCGATTTTCACCTAACAATAGAGTGATGAGGAAGATTTAAGTGTATAACATGTTATGGTTTTATGAAACCCGTGCGAAGCCGGGGCGGGTCGCTAGTTATGAATAAAGGCCTGTGCACACCGGCTTGCGTGTGCGTGTGCACGTGCGCTGGCGCTAAAATGTTGGAGCCGCACACGTCACGCAAGCGGTGTGCCGTCTCTCATAAGGATCTGTATACTACAACGTGTACGTGCTCGTCACGCACACGCAGCCGGTATGCACAGGCCTTAATTTACACCAGGAAACTATCGGCTTACTCCTTACAGTAGCTGAAACTCAAACAGCCAACAAAAAACGAATATCAACCATAAATAAAATCAATTTCACCGTCGCCAACAATCATTTAACTAGCGATGTCGCGTCAGTCAAAACGAATGATTTATGTAGCCGCCATTTTCTTTTTATGCTGTCATGGCCCTTTCGAGTAGCCGCGGGAAGGATTGTCATTATTCAATTGCTTTTTTTTTATAGTCTGCCCGAGATATGTCCAAACATTTCCGTTACTATAAGAGTGGTTTTGAAAAACTGGACAAGTGTGAGTCGGACTCGCCCACCGAGGGTTCCTTACTTTTTAGGGTTATGAACGGGGGAGGTTGTTCACCTACCTTCTATTCCAAATTTCACTGAAAGCCAAGCTGTCAAAAGTTATAGTCTGTGAAGCCATTTCCGTCAGTGTAAAAAAGCGGCAAATTTAAAAATGTAGGCGTAAAAGGTTATTGTTCCATAAAAAATTAAATATCGCGCCTTTTTCTACTTACAAAGTTGTTTGACCGGCTATAGTTGAGAACATTTGTATAAAAACCGGACAAGTGCGAGTCGGACTCGCCCACCGAGGGTTCAGTACTTTTTAGTATTTGTTGTTATAGCGGCAACAGAAATACATCATCTGTGAAAGTTTCAACTGTCTAGCTATCACGGTTCATGAGATACAGCCTGGTGACAGACAGACGGACAGTTGAGTCTTAGAGTGAGACCAAGGAAAGTCTGCAGCGATTTTGATAGCTCACTCAGTGCGTCATTTTAAACGACAATCTTCTATGATATTATGACGTATAAAAATAACACTTGCACTGCGTGGGCTATCAAAATCGCTGCAGACTTTTCTTGGTCTAACTCAAGTGCCCAATATGGTCCCGTTTTTACCCTTTGGGTACGGAACCCTAAAAACCACGTTTCCATTTTACACATCAATAATTTTGTTGATAAGGCCACCTTCCGAAACAGCACAGATCAAAGTAACGTAATATCACGCATTACAGCACTCCTATAATAAAATCAGTTAATCTTCAGAGCAAAGGAAACCACCATAAATATGAAATATCCGATAGATCTGAGGGAAAATTACCACATTAAAATTACTCTTAACATGGCAACACTTGCTTACGGAAATTCAAGAAAATCCGTCTTTAAGAAAAAGCAATACAGTTGAGTGTTTCAATTCTATGATTTTTGACGAAAAAAGACATAAAGGTGTTAATAAAATAGTATAAATACGTCCTTTTAAAAATATAATGCTAGAAATGCGTTCCCAGAACTTGGCTAAAATACTAAAAGCATATGTCCTTATAAATCAGTTATGCATTTACGTCTTTCCTGTATTCGTTTTACAAAATGCGACAAAAAGGACTTAAACAAGATTAAAAAGTAGTGTAGGTACGCCCTTTTAAAATTAACGGTTAAAACGCGTTCCGTTCTCAGAACGCAACCGTAAATTTAAATTACGAACATAGGCGTGGACACATCAAAGATGTCTGGGCGGAAAAAAAAACAAACAAGACCATGGAGTTAGGAACGGCGGAGGAGGCAGTATTTAATTTGTTGATTTAGTGAGTTGGGTAGTGAGTTTCGTTTGAGGTAGTGATTCAGAGGTGAGGAATTGAGGAATGAGTTTGCGTTGGCTGTATTGAGTTAACGGACGGATTAAAATTGGGGCCGAGCTGACACATACTTCGCTGAATGTGTTATGTTTATAATTTTATATTGTACACTTAGCCGCAAAAATGCATGGATTCTGCCCATAATGTGTCCATGCAATTATGCAGTTCGTTACGTACATATTACGCTCAATGATGTCGTGTTTTCAAAGTCTCTCATTACGATTTACGACAAGAATTAAATTAAACACCTAAGACATCAAATTACCCCACTAGAAAAACGATCCTAAATAAGATTTTTCTTTACAATCCTAATACGTAAAAAAATATTGTTTTGTTATACATATCTTAAAGAGAACAATAATACACTTCTGTATACCCGAACTGTACAATAAAAAACAATTAAACAAACAGAAATAAATGCCAACCCTTTCACGGCTCCACGAAAGGGCGAAGTAAAAACAAAAAACAAGATGGCGGCCCGATAAATCATCCGTTTGACGGCCGTCGGTGGTTAAAGAATCGGTTTTGACTTCGCCGTCTTTATACTTATTAGGTAAATAGAGTTAGACTAAGTCTGCAACAATTTTGATAGCACACGCAGTGCAAGTGTGTGTGTGTGTTTTTTTGGCTTTCCCCTCTTGTGTGTATTGGCAGGGGTGCGAAACTCCTGACTTCGGCCAAACTCGGCTCCGCTCGGCTCAGCATTGCTCCGAGCAATTATTAGGGTTGGCACCACTTGACGTCCTTTTGCGTGCACGACCACAGATAAAATAATCACTTGAATTTTGACAACCCTAAATAGCCGTAAGGGATAGCGCCATATATTAGAAAGGGATAGCATGATTCGACCCTGAACCGCTGTCAAACTTCGGTTCTGTAGGAAGTTTCCTTTCTGTACGGCAGTACTATTAAACTTGGTCAAGCAGATCTTGTCAGAAGAAAAGGGCGGCAAATTTGAAAAATGTAGGCGCGAAGTGATAGTGTCTCATAGAAAATTTGAATATCGCCCCTTTTTCTACTGACAAGATTTGCTTGACCATCTAGATATATTTATTCTGTGGTATTGGCAGGAGGGATTTTGCCAATGACGACGTTTTAAGACGTACCACGCACGATAATAATGTTCGGTGAATAAATTTGATTTGATAATAGGAATTGTGCTGGGAACCTAAACAAAAACATTTATTGTTATGGACATCACAGACAACACATGACATATGTACAGTTTATTAGAAAAAGAGCGGGAAAGGCGATAGTTTTGACAGTTAGGTAGCATGTCAACATAAGGAGAAGTGCAAGTGTTATTTATACGTCATAATTTCATAGAAGTTTGACGTTTCAAATGACACTTGCACTGCGTGGGCTATCAAAATCGTTGTAGACTCATCTCGGTCTGACTCTAGGTATCTACAATTCTACATTAGAAAAAAATTGCAAATTTATCATTCATTTAGAAAAAAATGAAATATTAACATTTTTGGGCTAACACACTCATAGACAAATTTAGAAAAAACGTCAAAAAAAAGGTTAATTACTAATTTTGAAATTACTTTGCCTGTAATCGAGTAAATATACTTGGTCAAGCAGATCTTGTCAGTAGAAAAAGGCGGCAAATTTGAAAAATGTAGGCGCGAAGGGATCTCGTCCCATAGAAAATTTGAATTTCGCGCCTTTTTTTACTGTCAAGATTTGCTTGACCAGCTATAAGCATTTTTTTTGCGTTTCTCTAAATTTGTCCATGAGTATTATACACGGTGGCTAAAAAATTACTACATTCCCGTTGCCAGGGAGGTTTTGGGATTATACTGAGCAATTTTACTATGGGACCAACCCCGAAATCGCGATAAAAAAGAAATTACCTTCCCATAGAAAATGGACCAGCCAAAATGTATGAAACAGACAAAATGTTTTTCGCGATTTCGGGGTTGATCCCATAGTAAAAGTTGCTGAGTATAATCCCAAAACCTCCCTGGCAACGGGCATGGACTTATTTTTTGGCCACCCTGTATGAATAAAAACATATTCTTAATAATGTTCCATGTTACATTAGTTTACTACAGGATACAATATTAACAACCAATAACGAGATTGTTAGATAAAAATGGCGTCCAAATGTCCAATTTACTTCAGTTTGAGTCCACGTGTCTGTGAGAGCCTTTTCATATTGTGCGATCCGATATCGGATGTCGGATACGACTACAAAGAGCAAAGAAAAAAAAATCCTTTTTATACATTTAATTATCGTTTGTTATACATGGTTATACCAAGAACGCGTTACTGCAAAAGTAATACATAAGTTTTTGGCAAAAATTTCATTTTTGGTACAGTCGCCATCAGATATATAGGAGCGGCCAAGGTGTTCACAATATCTGAACACGCGCTCTAACGCCCTGACAATAGAGGCGTGTTCCGATATTTGTGAGCACCTTGGCCGCTCCGATATATCTGATGGCGACTGTACAAGCTTTTATCGCTGACTGTACTTTTTTCCCCAAACACACACATATTGCATTGTCATTCGATTTACATATGTAGGTATGCAAAATTTCAGGTCAATCGGAAATCGGGAAGTGGGTCAAATTTACAGTAGAATTCGCTTATAATGACATCGAAGGGAAGTGACAAATACGTCATACTAAGTGGATGTCATATTAAAGCATAGTTTATTAACTTCTTCTTTTTGTTAATTTTTCCAAATTAATCTCAAATTCCTTTGTGAGAGATGAGTTTTATTAACCTTGTACCAATTATCAACTTGTTACCGAGAATCAAAACTAGAACAACTTACACGTCACGCACGCACTAACGTCCTCGCAGGGAAAGACGTGGGGACGGCCACGAAAACCAGCTAATGTGTCAGTATAACCGGACATAATTTCATAAATATAGGATTTATAGGTCATAGTAAGCGGTTTGTCACTATTAGCGAAGTCATCTTATCCGAATTTGTCACAAAGAGTTTTATATGAAAGCCAAACGTTGCACAGTAATTTCGTCATAGTAAGCGGTTGGTCAGTATAATGCCGGCTACATACGTAACGATAAATCGTTGCGATAAAACTGTGCAGTCCGACTGTGCGATAAATCGAACGTTCCTAGTGCCTCCACACGCCTCCGATATCGGAGCCGATCGTCAGTTCTCCGCAAAGCTCATCAGAAACAACATGTCATCCACAATGGCACTGCTTTGGAGTTAGATTTATGATTTCTCTATTATACAGATGTATAATGTAGGTAAAGCCATACGATTAAATAAAATTATAGTATGAGCGTAGGAAAACATGACAAATCCCGTAAGTACATAAATAAGTTTTTGCCAAAAATTTCATTTTTGGTACAAGCTTTTATTGCTGACTGTACTTTTCTTACAACTGACAACTAATACTCATCAATACAATTATAAAAACCCCTAACACTATTAGGTTGCGTTGTTTTATCACAGAGTTCCTATGGCCACCTCCTGTCTCCATCCTCAGATCAGCTCAATGGTGCCATAATATTGGATTGTCATCCGATTTATACATGCAAATTACAAATACAATGCAAATACAAAAAAAAATCAGCTCAATCGGAAACCGGGAAGTGGATCAAATTTAACTTGCTAGATTTGATTACAGACCGACAAACAGACAGACAACAGTCAGGTGAAACTAAATAAAAGCTTGTAAAAACAGCGACTACGAACAGAGAACCCTACTATAGGGTCACTGGCACTAAATGCAGTACCGTCTTGACCATAAGGGCACACGGGGCCCGTGCACACAGGGCCCCGTTCCTCAGGGGGCCCCGAAGGATAGACAGTAACAGTATATATATTTGATTACACATAATAAATGTTAGTTTAATTCACTTTCTTTACTTTCCAAATTCTAAAGTTTATTTTTTTCATTAATGTACTTACTTGAATAATAGGTAACCCACGTGCGCACACAAGCGAGCGACGTGAAGTACTGCCGAAATGAACGGTCGCCATCCACACGCAACGATAAAACTGTGCAGTTCGCTTCGACAACGATTTTTCTGATATAATTTGCAACTGCCACCGATCAACGATTTATCGTAACGATTTGTCATACACACGGTTCGATTTATCTGCACAGTCGGACTGCACAGTTTTATCGCAACGATTTATCGTTACGTATGTAGCCGGCATAAGCGGAGTCATAATAAACGGATTCGACTGTAGCTGTACAAGATTTGACCCTCACTAACAAAATAACATACAGTAACAGGGCAAGTTAATATAAAAAATACAAGCTTGTAAAAAGACTCGATGCCATGGACTCTTTAGGAGCTTACTTTCTCCAAGGGTCATCCGACATCCGATATCGTACCGGACAATGTGAAAACACTCTTAGGAGAGTTAGGGGTGCCTCTAGGCAACGTTGTAGGTACACTAATGATGTCATGTCGAAATTAATGGTGAAAAATAAACGGTATTTTTACTACTGATATTGAGTCCGGACAAGTCTGGACATGCTTTAAAGGATGACTCACGTTAGACCGGGCCGTGTCCGGGCCGGAGCTTCCGGCGCCTCGTTTTCTATGGAAAGCATCACGTGATCACCTGTCATGTCATAGAAAAGTAAGCCCCGGAAGCTCCGGCCCGGACACGGCCCGGTCTAACGTGAGTCATCCTTAAGGATCTTGTAACGGAAATCTGTAACAGTTTTATATAGTATCAAAAACTATACTCTCTATCTTTAGGTATTAATAAAATAAAAGTAAACAAAATCTACCCTTAAATGGCTCCTTAAAGCCAGTTGTGGGTATAGGCCTCGAGGCAATGTTGTACAAAAATGATCCTTCATGTCGAAATGAATGGTACGAAAATGGATGTTTTTACTACCGTACATCAGTACGGTTACCATCAGTTTCTCACTGACATAAACGCCGTCGAGAACGTAATTTACTTTCTATACATCTCGCTCGCACTCGCATATTAGTGCAAACGGGATGTATAGAAAGTAAATTACGTTCTCGACGGCGTTTATGTCAGTGACAAACTGATGGTAACCGTACAGGTAACTATAGTCCTTAAGTACAACTATGGTTCAGTTGTTAAGGGGTCATTAATTACGTCACACGAATTTCTAGGTTTTTTTACCCCTCCCCCCCCTCCTTGTCACACTTGGTCACATTTGGCAAACCCCCCCCCCCCTGGTGTGACGTCACATTTCTTCAACGAAATCGGCAAATATTTATTTAATAATTTATCAAAATATTTTTGACAAAAGAAATATTAGTAATTTTATAACCCAAAACTGATTAAGAAATAAAATTAAACGAATGAAAACGATTATCGTTTAAAAACCTTGTTATTTAAATGATAATTAGCGTATAAAATAATTTAAATACATTTTCGGTTACTGATGAAGTTAAAGTGACGTCACAAAGTTTATGACCCCCCCTCCCCTTGTCACAACATGTCACATTTTCTTGACCCCCTCCCTCCCCCTAAACGTGTGATGTAATTAATGGATGACCCCTAACGTTGATTCTTAACGAGCCTTTATGATTTGTACTAGTTACATTTATTTTGGAGCTTAGATACACTTTATGCTCTTTCTATATTATATACTCAACATAATTTGGAAACTAATACTTATACATATTTTACTGGAATTTTAATTTGGGCCATAGTTGTAAGTTGTGGACTAAAGTTACCTGATTTTACGGTACTGTAATTTTTGTGTCTGGGCATGCTTTTCATAAAATAGTAAAATAATAAGTTTTTGGCAAAAATTTCATTTTTGGTACAAGCTTTTATCGCTTACTGTACTTTTCTTACGGCAGACAACTAATACTCATCGAGACAATTCTAAAAATCCCTAACACGATTAGGTTGCGTTGTTTCATCCCAGAGTTCCTATGGCCACCTCCTGTCTCCATCATCAGATCAGGTCGACAGTACCATATTATTGTATTGTCATCAGAACTACATACAGTTGCCAATTTTCATGACGCTACGATCCTTGGAAAATGGTTAAATTAGTTACCTTAGATTCCATTACATCGACCTAATAAAAGCTTGTTAAGGCCACCTCCTGTCTCCATCATCAGATCAGCTCGATGGTACCATAATATTGCATTGTCATCCGATTTATATTACATGCATGCAAAATTTCAGCTCAAGCGGAAACCGGGAAGTGGATCAAATTTAACTTGCAAGATTTGATTACATAGTTACATACAGGTCGACCTAATAAAAGCTTGTTAAAAAAATAGAAATATTTTGAACTTTGCTGGTTTAAAATCATTGAAACCGTAAGGATGCTTTTGCTTGCGGTGGTTCTTAGCTGTGTTCGATCCAGCGGTTTGAATAGTATCAGCTCTTTTCCAAAATGATGTAAAGCATTTTTGGCATAAAATGGATTTTTTTTGGCATATAGCGAAGGTTTTTTTTTTATTTCATAGTTATTATTTATAAGTAGGTATAGTAAACTAACCTATTGAGTTATCGGGCAATGCCAGATTATTTTTTTTGTAGAATCCATTGTTTCTACCTATAATTTGAGGTAGAAATCTTTGGTTCTGCCAAGGGAAGATAATTAAAGTTGTATCTGCCTCGGGGACAATACTGGAACCGAGTTTGGTGATTACTGCATTAGCTCGCCCTCTGTTATAGTCCAAGAGCTAGTATTTAGTACAAGTCCAGAGGCAAATTTAAGAAGAAAAAGAAAAGAAGAAAAATATTTTATTTGCCAACACACATAAACACAAATAATAAGGTATAAAACAATAAATTATCTAAGTGTGCCAGCAAAAAGGCTCAAGGTCAGCATAGTGCTATAGTACGGAAACTAATAGAAATAAACCCTATGAAGAAATACAAGAAAATAAGACCGTTTCAAATTTAAATAACTTTCAATGCGTTGGTTACTAACGTTGCCATTTTAATATACTAACGTATTAGATTAAATTTGAAAAGGAATCTTTCTGTTTGTGTTTTTACTCCTGCATATTTACGTTTGTGTATCAAAGCTAAACGATAAAACGCCTTTTTTTTAGTAAAATGATCCTAGTTTTAATTTTTAATTACATTTTGTACAATACGTGTGAGAAAGAAAAATATTCATTAAAATTCTTCGTCAACGTATTTTTGGGGCACTCATACTTAAAATTTAAAATCATAAATTAACTATTAAAAGAATAAAGAATATTATAAGTAAACTAGAAACTTTTCGTTTGTTTTATTGTTTTCTTTTTTTTTTTAGCGCCGTTGATACAGTACGGATGTCTACCATCTCCAATTCTCCCTCAATTGCAACGTTAACTGGAAGAGATCCCTTAAAGGGATAAGTTCGCCTTTGTACTAATGACGAATGTTATTTTCTTGTTTTGCTTTGATTTTTGTACAATAGTGTTTTACTACTGCTACTACTAAAAGAGTGAAAACAGTTAATTCTTTATATTATTCATTATTCTTTATTCAGACAAACAATAGGTATAAGTTTACAGCTGCAGGATGCCAAGACACTTATAATGTTAATACATAGTCAGTATCATAAACATGTATACACTTTTCGAACTACATAGAATCTTAATTTAAACATACATATGTATTACCGTAAAACGGGGTGAGTAGGTTTTGCGGGGAGCTATGGGTTATGAATGGGGAGAGAAGGATTGAGAGGGGGGTGAGGTAGGTTTTTAAGGCTACTGCTACAAAAATAATGTATTCCAATTTAAAATGGAGCTATAGTAATATTCATTAATAAAAAAAAATTGATCCAACAATCTTCCAAAATCACCTTTGTATGAAAAACCCTCTCACCCCAAATACGAGGCACTACGGGGTGAGGTGGGTTTTCCTCTTTATTGTCTAAGTTATGAAATGAACCTACCCAAAATAAAATACAAACTAAAATACAAACGTCCGAACCACTTATTATATACACCATTCAGTTTTCACATGTAAAAATAAAATTTTATCGAGGTTTCAATCAATCAAACAATTCATCTTTATTACAGATAACAATGATCCATATTACATTAAAATCACAAACACAGTTAAGATAATAATAAATAGGTAGGTACATTTAAAAAAAAAAATTTTCAAACAATCAAATAAAAATAAAATAACAATATTAGTCAGATTAAATTAAATTAAGATATTAATTATAATATAACATAGTAAGGCTAAAATTCAGTCAAATCACTACATGAAGGCTATTCCAGTGTCTCGCTATGGGGGAGTCCAAACTGCTAGCGATCACGCCCAGAATGGTTTGAAAGTCAAATTTCACCCAACTCACCCCATTTTACGGTACGAAGTTAAATGAATCCAAGCGCTAGCTCTTGGCCTACCCATCACTAGCAGGCTTATAGGGATACAAAAGTAACTTGATACAAGTATAAATACTCGTTATTCATTCCCTAATGTGGCCCTAAGTGACGCGAAAAGGTATATTTATTGAATTATATTAGTATGTTTGGCATTTGGGGTGAGCTGAAGGGTGCTTTATATCTGTTTGGTATGTCAGTTGGGAGGATTACTATAATAGTATATTATTGATGATTTTTAGGGTTCCGTACCCAAAGAAAACGGGACCCTATTACCTTAGTCCGAGTCTTAACTCCGCTGTCCGTCTGTCTGTCAGCAGGCTGTATCTCATGCTAGCTAGGCAGAATATACTAAATATTTAAGTGGGGCTCCCATACAACAAACGTGATTTTTTTGCCGTTTTTTGCGTATTAGTTTATTCAAGAATAATTAATTACAACTCTAATTATTTTATTAAGAGGGAAGAATAGCTTTGCGAATTTTGCGATCCTAACGAAATAACGGTACCTACTTTTTCTATGAAGCTGCATTTCAGGCGAAAAAGGTTTCCACTTACTAAATCTTAACAAATCACTTTGATATTGATCGTTTCATCATAATATATTCAAGGTTTCACTGGCCTTTGCGTCTATTGCAGACGATTTATGGTGTAACATACATTACACCGCCTGGGACGGAATTAACGAAACGCAGGGATGCCCAGTACCTGCATTACCCTCTCGGCTTCACTGTGTTATCCCACAGGAAAGGCGAGCCAATACGTGTGCCGACCTGTCTCCACTAGAGATGCACCGGATATTCGGTTACTATCCGGTATCCGGCCTATCCGGCCAAATAACTATCCGTTGCATATCTAGCCTCCACACTGCAGGAATCTGCCGCTTATTTCAGGTTGGGCCCTACTCGCGTCTTACGGTAACTCCATTCCGGGTTTTATTTTGGAGTATCCTTCTCCTAGATCAGGGGTCTCCAAACCCCGGCCCGCGACGCGTTCCAATCCGGCCCGCCGACACCCAAAGCGAGTGCCCACTGTCCGGCCCGCGGGAGCCAGGCTCCAGGGGTTCAGCATTCATTGAGAGTGGAACTGTTCCTAACAGCAGCAACCAGACACCCTCCCCCGGCGCAAAAACCGACGGTGGCCCACGCGAAAGTTTCTGAGGCGCAATATGGCCCTTAGGTAAAAAAGTTTGGAGACCCCTGTCCTAGATGGATTGCAAAACCGATGCTACGAGGACCATCTGTCCTGTTCCCTGTTCTAGGTTATGGGTTATTTTGGTATTATTGGGTATTATGACATACTTATCCGTTTTCGTGATACACTCACTGCCGTAATCATAACGGTCTTTGTATAAAAATAGTTGGGTTAGTATTTTCTAATTTGTCTTCTACGACCCTTTCCCAACCTACGCCTACGTATGCTGAGCTGACATTTAGTCTAATACCCCCAGACATTTATAAATCAATAAAAACCGGACAAGTGCGAGTCAGACTCGCCCACCGAGGGTTCCGCACTTTTTAGTATTTGTTGTTATAGCGGCAACAGAAGAACATCATCTGTGAAAATTTCAACTGTGAACTGTCTAGCTATCACGGTTCATGAGATACAGACAGCCTGGTGGCAGACAGGTGGACAGTAATGGAGTCTTAGTAATAGGGTCCCGTTTTTACCCTTTCGGTACGGAACCCTAATAACTTAGGTTTCGAACTAACTTCTACTTTCAATCGGACAACACAAGTTATACAAACTGCCCAGTGACGTTAAATCAAAAACTATTGATCTAGGTTTAGATATTTACTCTCATAATATGAGAGATTGCGATCAATCATCATTTCATCAATCAATTATCGTATAAAAATACCTACCAATTTAAAGATAGGGAAAGCTCCGTTCGAGAATTTAAAAAACTCTCATGTCCGGCAGGTATATTTATACTTACCTACTTAACTTAGTGATTCTTTGACTCTTTACCTATTTATTTTTAGGATTTCTTCAACTCAATATGAACTCATGATGATGATGTATGTAAAACATCATTAATTTCCTAATTTCCTCTTGTTCCAGGTCCCGGCGAATGTGTTCGCCCCGCAGGACTAGCCGTTATGTGATAGTGCCCTTACCGTCGGCCATCTTGTAACCATGGCCGCCATCTTGAGCGCGGCGCTGCTGCTCGCGTTCGCTGTCTATTCCACACAAGGTAATGATTCTAATACTGACTATTTGTGTTTTCTACAATAGTTTATACATACATATGTACATACATACTATCTTGTAACCGGGCATTTTCATTTAATTTGTACTTTAAAGCGCGACTTAAGTCGTGTTTCAGTAACGTCTAACCCTGACAAAATGTATGGGATTTGACATTGACCGTCAGTTTTTAAACGATTGCTAACCGGCCGTTAAAGGTGCACAGTTAAGTGAAAATCCCCAACCATGGCCGCCATCTTGAGGGTTAGTATTATACATTAACTATAACAAAGCCAACGAAAATAGATAAAATATAAGATTTTGAATTCATGAAAGTTTGTTTACATAATTGTGGGTTTCCATCAGAGAAGAGTTCTAATATTCTTTATGCATCGTTATCCCGGCATTTTTGCCACGGCTCATGGAAGCCTGGGGTCCGCTTGACAACTAATCCCAAGGATTGGCGTAGGCACTTAGTTTTTACGGAAGCGACTGCCTTCTGACCTTAACAGACAGAGGGTAAACTAGGCCTTATTGGGATTAGTCGGGTTTCCTCACGATGTTTTCCTTCACCGAAAAGCGAATGGTAAATATCAAATGATATTTCGTGCAAAAGTTCCGTAAAACTCATTGGTACCAGCCGGGGTTTGAACCCGCGACCTTCGGATTGAAAGTCGCAGGCTATTACCGCTAGGCCACCAGCGCTTCTAAACAAAAAAAAGGTGTTGAATACTATAAGTTATTATAAAGAAATGCGTATCAACAGGATAAACACAAGAGGCTAAAATGCTGATGATGATCTTGTAAAATATGTCTGTAGGCAGACATGAGCAAAATTCATTCCAATAACGAATAAGAATAACAAAATTATTCACGAATGGTCATTCGTAGTAGTGTAGTGTGCACCATATATGACACGCACACTCTCTCACATGTACCCTATATATACCCTAGCATTAAGTATCATATATCAGAATAAACCTATACTCCTGAGATAGTGTTTGTCTTTACGTCCCACTTCACATGGCGACTGCCAGGATCGCCATGTAAGGTGTGGCGCCAATGATACTACTTGTTGGTTGGAAGTATAGTTTAATTCTGATATATGTTCCTTAATCTTCGGAATATATAGAGACAAATGTGAAGGTGTGTGTAACTAAACGTACGTAGCGCACACTACAGACCAATAACATTGTCGGATGATTATTTTTATTTGAATAAATTTGTGGAATAATTTATTCGCGAAAAATTTTTTCGTCGACCGATAATTCGAATAATGCCCTATGTCTGCAGGTTTATTTATAGGTATTTTATTATTGTTTATTAGTCTTATTACTGTTTTAGACAAAACATATTCTGTCATAAAAGTGGCTCGAAGCCCCCGTCAGAAATTACATACTTTAACCGACTACAAGTACTACAACTAAGTAAAATGAGTTATGGTTTCAACTTGAAGCGAATTCTAGTTATAATGGACAGGTTTAACAGAAACTGCAAGGTTTTAATTAGAAATTAGCTCCGTCAAACGGTTTTTACTGTTTTTAGTTGGTTTAGTTCGTGGAAAATTATAGTTTTTACACTTGTGGTCGGAGTTTAAATTAAATTTCACTATCTTTGTAGAAATGTTGGAGTTCGCTTTCATTGTTGGTTTTGTAGTTATTTTTATGCAGGGTGTTTTTTTAGTAATGATGCATGTGGTGAATAATGAATATATGTAATTATGTATTACATTTTGGCATCAACAAAACATCTTCAATCTTCGGAATATATAGACAAATGTGAAGGTGTGTGTAACTAAACGTACGTAGCGCACACTACAGACCAATAACATTGTCGGATGATTATTTTTATTTGAATAAATTTGTGGAATAATTTATTCGCGAAAATTTTTTTCGTCGACCGATAATTCGAATAATGCCCTATGTCTGCAGGTTTATTTATAGGTATTTTATTATTGCTTATTAGTCTTATTACTGTTTTAGACAAAACATATTCTGTCATAAAAGTGGCTCGAAGCCCCCGTCAGAAATTACATACTTTAACCGACTACAAGTACTACAACTAAGTAAAATGAGTTATGGTTTCAACTTGAAGCGAATTCTAGTTATAATGGACAGGTTTAACAGAAACTGCAAGGTTTTAATTAGAAATTAGCTCCGTCAAACGGTTTTTACTGTAAAGTTGGTTTAGTTCGTGGAAAATTATAGTTTTTACACTTGTGGTCGGAGTTTAAATTAAATTTCACTATCTTTGTAGAAATGTTGGAGTTCGCTTTCATTGTTGGTTTTGTAGTTATTTTTATACAGGGTGTTTGTTTTAGTAATAATGCATGTGGTGAATAATGAATATATGTATTACATTTTGGTATCAACGAAACAACCTGTATATGGCCGAGTGGGGTAAAAGGAACACTGGACAAGGAATATGCCGTGCGATGCCCCTTTGCCCCAGGCAAAATTAAAAAAAAAATCTTACTAAAATATACGGCAAAATACAGTTTTGATTTAAATCACAGAGAAAAAAATACATAGAGTGCTCACTCCATACATCAGTTTTGGTACCAAAACGACTATTATTTTCGTAGTCGACATCTAGCATCGCGTAGCGGAATTATCAGTACCTACTGCTATACTTGACAATAGATGTTCCGACGACCGAAAAGTCTAATGCTCAACAATTTTCAGCTAATATTATAATATTAGCTGAAAATTGTTGAGCATTGAGCAGCATGAGCAACCGGATTAACCGGAACTCTATTTTCAACTCCTCCTTCTTTAATATTAGTTGTAAATTGTTGTTCAATATAATTTTCGTGAGTCGCGACACTAGTAAATTCTAGTATCAAGTAGCGGTATTGATAATTCCGCTACTCGATGCTAGATGTTGACTGCGAAAATAATAGTCGTTTTGGTATCAAAACTGATGTATGAAGTGAGCACCAGTGGCGGCGCGTCAAACATATCCATAGGCAAATTTGGCTTACATATTTCCTTTACAACTCTGCTCAAACGTCCAATAACAGGCAAGCCGGTGGGAATCGGCTTTTATGGACGCCCCGCCACTGGTGAGCACTCTATTCTTACTATATTTCTCTATGGTTTAAATTAGGGATGTACCGACTAGTCGGGAAAGCCGACTATCCGGCCACATTTGTAGTCGGCGATTAGTCGGCGACTAGTCGGCAAAAATGGCCGATTAGTCGGCACTTTATTAGTGAAAGAAAAACAGAAAAAAAAGAAATCAACAGTCAATACTCAATATTTACCATATGTTTTATGTTTATTTATTATTTTACTAAAATACCTATGTAGGTTTTTGTATGCACACGAAAACTTTTGTTCATATAATTGACCGTTTAATCGTTATCGTATGTTGGTGGGCTGGTGTTATCCTCTACAGGTTGATCTCAACTGATTCTCGTGTAATTTCATGTGTAAGTTCGGTATTATTCAGTATTTGTTTTTTTTAATGGTGGAGCCATGAGGAACTATTAACGTTATTGCAAAATTTAGAGACAGACAGGGCACGTTGCTCGTAAAGATGCTGACCACAGGGGATAGGTTCTTAACTGGCGACTACGTACGGGAAATAGAGCCTTGGAAATACCTCCTACAAGCTGTAGGTACTGACGGTCTGCTCAGGATCGCAAAATAAAAGAACTAAAGACAGAAATTGAACGAGGATTCTTGTGATAGGCCTTTGAACCTGTAAATAATACCTTTTAGCCATGCTAATATGATGAATAGCACAACCAAAGGAGCAAAACTATTGTTTTTCACCTGAACTTATACGAAACTAATGATCTGGCCGACTAGCCGACTAATCGGCCATTTGAGCGCCGATTAGTCGGCTAGTCGGCCAAATCAATAGTCGGTAGGTACATCACTAGTTTAAATATAAAACGTAAAACCTTACCTGTTGATTACTGTTAGCAAAGACATATGTAACTTCGTATAAGACGAATAAAGTCTAAGGAAAAAACGTGCCTCGGAATTCAAGTAAAAGTCATTCTCGAATAGATGGCGCACACACCTTTAGCCTATCCTCGGCTAGATGGCGTGACGACACCGTTTCATATTTAACAATTTTAACACATAGATATCAGTGAATGAACATGGATCAAAATGATATAAAAATAATAAAATCATTTATCCATATATATACATTTTTTGATAACTCTATACGTTTTCATTTTGAGTTTTAGTCGTGTGTCGATAGATGGCAGTAAATTTACAGTGACTACAAAATTTACAATGACAGGACCCCTCTATACTATCTATTCTTTTTGCTGTTAGGTATATTCGGTCCACATAACATAATAGTAAATTCGAAGCCATTAGAATGCAGTCAAAAACGACCACACGCTAATAAATACCGTGGAGCGTGATGAGGGCAATAAAATAAATTAGGCGGTGGTGATACTAGGTATAAATACTTCGAGTAAAAATACTAGGTACAAAAATACCGGGCCTGTAATATGAGCAAAAAATTAAACAATATGCTGTACTCCTCATACTGACCAACGTTTGTTCAGCGACTTTTAAAAATAACTTGGGGTTTGATTTTTAATACACTTTAAAGTTTATTCTAAGACGCAATGTATTGCGAATTTAGTTATGTTTAAGGCGTGACAAGCAACGTCAATCACAATGATATGGCGTGGCGATGGCGTCCATTGAAGATTATATTTATTTTGTATGAAAAAGGGAGTCTAAATACTTCATTATTTTTAAAAGTTGTTGAACAAAAGTGTCACCGCTTGAGGAGTACAATCTATGATTTAATTATTTGCTCATGTTACAGGCCACACCCGGTATACTACCAGTAAGAATACTAGGTAGAAATACACACAAGTCAAAAATTCATGATTCTATGGGCCGGTTGCACCAAACCGTCTGTCAGCGTTAAAGCGTTCGCTAAATTTTATTGCATGGGAATTTTCATACTTTACTGTTCTTTGACGTTAATCGGTCTGTTATGGCTCCTCTACACGAATGGCCAACGCCGGCCAATCCAAGGGACGCAGCCATGCGGTAGACTGCAATATCACTTGCTCCCTCTAATGCATAAATGCGTCCCTTGGATTGGCCGGCGTTGGCCATTCGTGTAGAGGAGCCGTTAAATGTGGTTGGTGCAACTGGGCCTTAATATTCTTAATTCAAGTACTAGCTAGCTCTTTCGAATAGCACGTCGTAAGAACCCATCAACGTGCACACTAGCGCCACTGCGAAATAATCGTGATTATTTAAATTTGACGAAAGATATTTAAAAATCGGGGCCGCTACGTACTGTATTTTGTATTTAAGTACCTCTTGAATACATCGAACTAGTTTTTATGTTGCTGGATTCTATCTATCTATGCGTCCAAAGTTAAAACGGCCGTTTTTTGTTTTGAGTTCATAGATCGACGAATCCCGCAACATAAAAACTAGTTCGATGTATCCAAAAGGTACTTAAATACAAAATACAGTACAGTCGCCATCAGATATATCGGAGCGGCCAAGGTGCTCACAAATATCGGAACACGCCTCTATTGTCAGGGCGTTAGAGCGCGTGTTCAGATATTGTGAACACCTTGGCCGCTCCGATATATCTGATGGCGACTGTACGTAACGGCCCCATTTTTTAAATATCTTTCGTTAAATTTAAATAATCACGATTATTTAGCAGTGGCGCTAGTGTGCACGTTGATGGGCTCTTAACCAAATAACTAGTATTTTTCCCTCTTCTGTTTCCACGACCCGTTCCTATCATACGAGCGCCTACAATTTGTAGACTATTACATATTATTTGTGACGTTATCTATGAAAAGGGACCTTATTGTCGATGGCGCTTACGCCATTATTATCGATGCTCCGATATAAATACAATGCCGCGCTACGCTGTGCGGTGCGGCGTTAGCGCCATCGACAATAAGGTCCCTTTTCATAGACAACGCCCCAAATAACAAGTATTTTTCCCTGTTCCGTTTCTACTACCCGCTCCTATCATACGAGCGCCTACAATTTGTACACAATTACATATTATTTGATATAATTTGGTTCAAGATTTCTGTTTTTCGGAGAGCTAATGGGGCTGGGAAGAGGTTTTGAAGGAATTTTTGGTTCTGATTCACTTCAGTCTGACTTTTTATTTTTTATACTGGGAGTGTCCAGAACGCCAACAATATACAGGATGTTTTTTTTGTCGCCTTCATTAATTTACGGGGTGAGTCATACTGAGCAGCTTTTACTATGGGACCAACCCCAAAATCGCAAAAAACAAATTATTGAGACAGACATTTTTTGGTTAACGGTTTAACCCCTGGTTAGTGAGTGCAAGTGGCGCTTAGGGGCTGTCCATAAATTACGTCATCGTTTTTTGACGATTTTTGACCCCCCCCCCCCCCCCTAAAATCATCCAAAAATCATGCTTCGAATGACCCCGTTTCCTCCTACGTCATGCTACCGTCATCCGATGTCCAGACCCCCCCCCCCCCCTAATTTGAAATGACGTAATTTATGAATAGCCCCTTAGTTGTATCGCGTAAATTGTGTAGTTTTGAACCTACTTTTTCAACTTTACAGTATGTACAGTTGAAAAAGTTGAAAGTTCAAGGTTTATTCGGCTCATTAACGATGGAACTAGTCACAAAACTTCCTACTGCCATCGCTAAAGTATAACTAGTATAACTAGACCCCTGGATTTACCTTATAGTAGAGGTGATACAACCTTTGCGGTCAAAATAATTCCCACAAAGACGGGGTTTGACGTTTTTAGTTCTTATGAAAATTTATAGTTATAATTTATATGAAAATTTGTAGGTGGGGGTCAAAATAATTCCCACCAAGACGGGGTTTGATGTTTGTAGTTCTTTGTGTGTATCTTTTTGACATACTAAAAATAGTTAATAGTTAAAATTTTTGGCGCAAAAAAACGCGTTTAGCATACTTATATTTTAATATATTTTTAGTATGTAAAAAACATACACAAAAAGAACTAAAAAAATCAAACCCCGTCTTGGTGGGAATTATTTTGACCCTCACCTACAAATTTTCATATAACTCCTCTACTATTAAATGTACATATCTTTATTTAAGTGGCCGCCATTACATTTTTATTTTTTAAAACTCTACCTATGTAACTTTTAGTAATACATACTTATGTATGTTTAATTTAAGATTCTAAAGATAGTTCGAAAAGTGTATACATGTTTTTTAGGGTTCCGTACCCAAAGGGTAAAACGGGACCCTATATATTACTAAGACTCCGCTGTCCGTCCGTCCGTCTGTCACCAGGCTGTATCTCACGAACCGTGATAGCTAGACAGTTGAAATTTTCACAGATGATATATTTCCGTTGCCGCTATAACAACAAATACTAAAAAGTACGGAACCCTCGGTGGGCTAGTCCGACTCGCACTTGTCCGGTTTTTTTGTCACGATAATGTTTTGCAATAAAGTTTTTATCTATCTATCTATCTTTATGATACTACTGTCTAGGCATAGGTAGCTGTAAACTTATACTTGTTTTTGTATGAATAATAGTAGTTTATGTTACAAGGGATCAAAATGATATATTTCCGTCAAGGGCGTACATTGAATCCTGAGCGTAATGAGGGATTCAAGTGTTAACGCCCAAGACGAAATAATTTTGATACCGTGTGACACATACTGCTTTTCACATCAACTATGAGGAAAATGAAAAAATCTTAGTGTTGACACAATCTGATTCTTAAACAATGTGCAAAAAAATGTAAAAATAGTGTGCTAGAACAGAAAAGTGTTACTTTGATCCCTCCTAGCAGGGAAGAAAAGTGCCACTTTGATCCCTCCTAGCAGGGAAGAAAAAGCCCTTTTCCGAATAGGTGGTGTGAAAAGAATATTACAATATTTATATTCACTGATTAAAACACAAGATTTCAATATGAAATGTAGCTTTAAACTTTGTTACCCCTTTATTCAATAAAACTTTACGGGCCTGATTTAGTTTCGCCGACCACTGACTAACAGGACGATATCGGCCTGTCAGTTAGAACAAAAATTTGACAGCTCCGAACAACTGACAGGCCGATATCATCCGGCGTACTGGTAATCAGTGGGCCCCTTTAGTTACAGACTAATCTTAAATTGCGTCTAAAGCGCCTTTGTATATGGCTGCTATTTAACTGATCACCAGATTTAGTAAAATTTAATACCAAAAAAATCTATTTTACCACCCTAAAATCATGAATGATCACCAAAATTATAACACCATTTTAATGTGAAATGATTACCAATTTTATTACATTTTACTATCCTTTTAAAGGAAATGACACCAAACTAATCATTATTAACCCAAAAATAGTTCATGATTACCAAATTTCAAACCCCATTTTAATGTGAAATGATAACCAAATTTTTACATCTTGCTATCCTATTAAAGAAAATGACACCAAAATAATCATTGTAAACCCAAAAATAGTAAATGACCACCAAAATAAGAACTCCATTTTAATGTAAAATGATAACCAAATTTTTAAATCTTGCTATCCTACTAAAGCAAATGACTCCAAAATAATCATTGTAAACGCAAAAATAGTAAATAATCACAATAAATTTAACCACATTTTAATTAAAAATGTGCAAATATTTAATAATATATCGTTATCCTATTAAATTAATTAATCCACTTCGTCACCTTTTTCTAGTAGCATTTTATTTCTGTAACAGTCGCAGTTCTAACCTAACCTAACCCACTTTTCTAGTAGCATTTTGTTTCTGTAAGGGTCGCAGTTCAAACCTAACCTAACCCACTTTTCTAGTAGCATTTCTTTTCTGCAAGGGTCGCAGTTCAAACCTAACCTAACCCACTTTTCTAGTAGCATTTCGTTTCTGTATGGGTCGCAGTTCAAACCTATCCTAACCCACTTTTCTAGTAGCATTTCTTTTCTGTAAGGGTCGCAGTTCAAACCTAACCTAACCCACTTTTCTAGTAGCGTTTCGTATCTGTATGGGTAGCAGATGAAACTAAACCTAACCTACTTTTCTAGTACCATTTCGTTTCTGTAAGGGTCGCAGTGCTAACCTAACCTAACCCACTTAACTGATAGCAGTGTAACTTACTTTTCTAGTAGCATAACGAAATGCTACTAGAAAAGTAGATTAGGTTAGGTAGGTATACTAGGTATGCGGTGCGGGCTACGGGGGGTTGAGCGGGAGGGGGCTAGTAATTTTGGCATCAGTTTACTTTATGTGGTAATATGTATAAATTTTTTGGTAATCATAGTGGTTTATTTAGGTGAAAATATCGCATTAATTTGGTCTTCAAGATTTGGTGATCATTAATGATTTTTGGTGATCATTCAATATATTTGGTATTTGAATACAATTTGAAGTGCAGTCGTAATTAAAATGGTGGTACTTTTGTATTTTTAGGCCTTATTTTTTTGGTGTTCAGTAATTTTTTTTGGTAAGCATGATTTTTTTATTTAGGGTACCAAAGTATTTTTTGGTGGTCATTATATTTGTAGCCTTTGTATATTGCAACTTTAACTTCGCCGTAATGTGTTTTGGATGACGCTGAGAACAGTAAATTCTAAAAGGCAAAATTTCTATGGTTTTTAAAGGCGGTTATCACCTTTTAAATATGGAAAGTAGAAATGTCCAGAACTAAGTTGAGTGGACAATTATGTGGCTCAAATGGGTTCACACGTTTAGTGACGGACGCACGGACAGACAGTTACCGATAGCAAAGATATATATAACTCCGTATAAGATGTGGAAAGTTTAAGAAACAAACGTGCCTCGTAAATTACAAGTAAAATTGACACTCGCTCAGATGGCGCTAGTACCTTTAGCCTATTCTCGACTAGATGGCGACCTAGGTGATACTTAACACATTTCAGTGAAAGAACATGGGTTCAATTTAGTCACAAGGCATTCTTAATGTTTTAGGTCTGTATCGAAAGATGGCAGTAAATTTGAAAATGTCATCGTAATGATTGAAGCGTCGATAGATGGCAATTAATTCAATTAGTCGTGTAAATGAATATATAACCTATTTTTATATCGTTTCGTTTTAAAACTATGAAAACAGGAAAAAGGTTTTTAGCTTAATAGTAGCGAGTTAATGGTAACCGAACTACAGCTTGGCAAAAAAGAGTATTAGAAATTCAAAAGTGGCAACACTGTAGTGTCGTCCCGTTTTCTTACATAAATTGGTTTGAAAGGGACGACATTCCAGTGTTGCCACTTTTTAATTTCTAATCTTTTTTGCCAAGCTGTATTTGAGTGTTGAGAGTATGAAACCTGAGACTAAGATAAGGACAAATGATAATAGCGCTATCTCTGCTTCTCCTATTGAAAGTTCGAACTTCGTATTATAATCGGTCAAGCAAATCTTGTTAGTAGAAAAAGGCGGCAAATTTAAAAATTGTAGCCGCGAAGGGTTATCGTCCCATAGAAAATTTGAATTTCGCGCCTTTTTCTACTGATAAGATTTGTTTGACCGAGTATATTATTATTACCTTATCTTCTCTACATACATATTTCTATAATACTTACTTGTTTTTAGGACTAGGTAGACGGTTACTAATGCCCTTATTCATGTTACCTTGAAAATTGTAATCAACGCCAAGCAACAAAATGCACGTAAACAACCCATATATGTAAAGCCCCCTCCAGACTATGCGCGTGAATCGCGGGCGAAGCCGCGAACGCGAGTGTGGAGTCGATTTCGCTGTCTGCGAAAATCGACTCCACACTTGCGTTCGCGGCTTCGCCCGTGATTCACGCGCATAGTCTGGAGGGGGCTTTACATAATTATCAAGTCGTGGCATATAGGGCATAAAATGTAGGTAAAGCGAACAGGGTAAATAAAACATTATACACCGAAGAATATTCTATTGCGTTAACAATTTATTTAAAAGCTTTACTTCAACTCCATTTAATCATATATATGGTACAAAAAACAAGTAAAAAAACAATAAATAAAAATAACATGACCAGGTTACCTCGCTTAACGCTTCAGTCTGGCAGTTCAGCGGGGTAACGCGGCCAGAGCCTCTTGCCTTTTTTAGATGTAGTTTAGTTTAATTTTATTTTATTTTAGAATAGTTTATTTAAAATAAAATAAATAACCTACTTGCAATAGTTTTTGTCAGTCATTTTACAATTTATGTTAAAATTAAAAGGGATCTAACATACCATTTATTTCACAAAACAACCTCTTAATTAAAACTTTTTACAAAAACAAGAAAACCGACTTCAAAAATGGTCAAATAAAATTTTATCCTTTTTAGGGTTCCGTACCCAAAGGGTAAAACGGGACCCTATTACTAAGACTCCGCTGTCCGTCCGTCCGTCCGTCTGTCCGTCCGTCTGTCACCAGGCTGTATCTCACGAACCGTGATAGCTAGACAGTTGAAATTTTCACAGATGATGTATTTCTGTTGCCGCTATAACAACAAATACTAAAAACAGAATAAAATAAAGATTTAAGTGGGGCTCCCATACAACAAACGTGATTTTTGACCGAAGTTAAGCAACGTCGGGCGGGGTCAGTACTTGGATGGGTGACCTTTCTTTTTTTGCATTATGGTACGGAACCCTTCGTGCGCGAGTCCGACTCGCACTTGCCCGGTTTTTTAAGTCTATGCGTTACCAACTGATATGTTTGAAGTCGGTGCCGTGCCAAATTTCGAAGCATACCATGATTTTGTTGCGATTCGATAAGGATGTACGTTGGATTATTGCCTTAGGCCAAGCGCGCACCACGATTTTAATTTTTGCGACACGATTTTAGAATCGCGCTGTAATATATCGCAGAAAATTCACTGCGCGCTCTGCGATGAAAAAGTCGACGATTTGTTCATTCTCAACATGGATTTCGTACCAGTCGTTTGTCAGGAAACGTGTCTTTAATATGCGATCGCCGTATAACTTTGAGTATTTATACCACAAAGGTGATCTCCTTCTATTTCCATAATTAAATGGTCAACATCTAGCATCTCATCTTCAGACTCCATCGGAGAAGCAGGTTCCGACATGTTGAGGCTTGGAGAGCGAAGTGCCGACTGAGGTCCGGGGTGCGATTTTATTATCGCAGTGCGCGCAGTGCCATACAACTCCTAATGCTGCAATTCACTTTGCGACAATCGCGTCGCGAGCAGTCGCGGAAAAATGTGACAAATCACAATTTTAAAATCGCCGCGATTTTTTTGTCGCATATGCGCGCACTGCCATATAAACACATACGTTACATTTCTGCGACTAAATTATCGCGCGACAAAAAGTCGTGGTGCGCGCTTGGCCTTACACGACGACAATGAACGTACTTTCTGTAGGTACAGTCGACGTTAAAAATATGTTTACACTTAACGCCTTATTACAAAGGAGGAGAGAGGAGAGGGAGGTGCAAAAGTGTAAACATATCTTTGACGTCGACTGACCTAAGAACGCACCTCAGAACACACGATCAAACCTTCTTGGCGCAGTCCGTACCATGTTTGTCAGCACATTAGTGTAAATCCAATGCATTTTTTGCCGTCGTATTTTTTAAAGAGCATTTCTTACAAATACAAATAACTTTATTTTGCATGAAATATGGTACAGAAGATGGTCAGACAATATTATACATAGGTAACACATATTTCACGATGGAATGCAAAAAACTAAAATTACAACTAATACTCAGTTTAAACAATCATAATATTCTAATACTCGAACAGTCTATAGCACGCATAGTGTGGGATTGGGACTGAGTTATTTCCCGTCCCTTATCCAATGTAGTCCACATTTCAATTTCCCTATTTGAATAATCCTCGTGTTTAATGATTGCTCTATTTTTATTCGGTTACACTTTAAAATGAATAGATAATAATCTTATAATATCTCTGTTTACGACATTTACTTTTGTGTGACAGTACGTAGAAACAACAGTTGCTAAGTTACAACTGCCACGATGAATATTTGCTATTCACATTACAATCTAAGTAGCCAATGTTCTTTAATATTCCAGATACACATAAAGAATAATGACAAAACATTATGAACTCTAACTACTAGAATTAAAGTTGAATTTTACTAACGTACATATCTTTATGCATCTTTATGTATTTTGACTGATTCTATTTGAATTTGACAGAAGCCACACCGTATTTAAGGTTAATAAATACACCGTATACATAGTTTAATGCAATGAGATTTTATAACTCCTTAGTGAAAAAACCTCACGGTTTGTGTAAGTTGAGCTTTATGTCAATGCTAATAAAGATGTTGACGACAGCAAGGCTTTTGTTAATATATAAATTATAATACATTGATTTACGAAAATGAATAATATAATATCTTTTAATTATGTAGGTATTTCTAATTCCCGTTTTATTTTTACGCAATATTATATTTATTTCATTAATAAAATGCGTATATAATTACTGTAATAGTCTATACCATATTCGTGATGGTTTACTCCGGGCCCAAAATCGACGATCTCCATTGTGTATGAAATTACAAGCAAAAATCAGCCTTAATTAATGAGTTAAGTATTGGATCCGTTATGTTCTTAAATGTAAAATTAAATGATGTTAAACAACTTCTTCTGCAACGCGACATGCTAAAAAATTTGGGGCGATAGAGTCGGACCAAGAATAGTCTGCAGCGGATTTGATAGCCCACGCAGTGCACGTGTTATTTTAAAACTCAAACTTCTATGAAATGATTACGTATAAATGTCACTTGCACTGCGTGGGCTATCAAATCCGCTGCAGACTATTCTTGGTCCGACTCTATCGCCCCAAATTTTTTAGCATGTCGCGTTGCAGAAGAAGTTGTTTAACATCATTTAATTTTACATTTAAGAACATAACGGATCCAATACTTAACTCATTAATTAAGGCTGATATTTGCTTGTAATTTCATACACAATGGAGATCGTCGATTTTGGGCCCGGAGTAAACCATCACGAATATGGTATAGACTATTACAGTAATTATATACGCATTTTATTAATGAAATAAATATAATATTGCGTAAAAATAAAACGGGAATTAGAAATACCTACATAATTAAAAGATATTATATTATTCATTTTCGTAAATCAATGTATTATAATTTATATATTAACAAAAGCCTTGCTGTCGTCAACATCTTTATTAGCATTGACATAAAGCTCAACTTACACAAACCGTGAGGTTTTTTCACTAAGGAGTTATAAAATCTCATTGCATTAAACTATGTATACGGTGTATTTATTAACCTTAAATACGGTGTGGCTTCTGTCAAATTCAAATAGAATCAGTCAAAATACATAAAGATGCATAAAGATATGTACGTTAGTAAAATTCAACTTTAATTCTAGTAGTTAGAGTTCATAATGTTTTGTCATTATTCTTTATGTGTATCTGGAATATTAAAGAACATTGGCTACTTAGATTGTAATGTGAATAGCAAATATTCATCGTGGCAGTTGTAACTTAGCAACTGTTGTTTCTACGTACTGTCACACAAAAGTAAATGTCGTAAACAGAGATATTATAAGATTATTATCTATTCATTTTAAAGTGTAACCGAATAAAAATAGAGCAATCATTAAACACGAGGATTATTCAAATAGGGAAATTGAAATGTGGACTACATTGGATAAGGGACGGGAAATAACTCAGTCCCAATCCCACACTATGCGTGCTATAGACTGTTCGAGTATTAGAATATTATGATTGTTTAAACTGAGTATTAGTTGTAATTTTAGTTTTTTGCATTCCATCGTGAAATATGTGTTACCTATGTATAATATTGTCTGACCATCTTCTGTACCATATTTCATGCAAAATAAAGTTATTTGTATTTGTAAGAAATGCTCTTTAAAAAATACGACGGCAAAAAATGCATTGTATTTACACTAATGTGCTGACAAACATGGTACGGACTGCGCCAAGAAGGTTTGATCGTGTGTTCTGAGGTGCGTTCTTAGGTCAGTCGACGTCAAAGATATGTTTACACTTTTGCACCTCCCTCTCCTCTCTCCTCCTTTGTAATAAGGCGTTAAGTGTAAACATATTTTTAACGTCGACTGTACCTACAGAAAGTACGTTCATTGTCGTCGTGTAAGGCCAAGCGCGCACCACGACTTTTTGTCGCGCGATAATTTAGTCGCAGAAATGTAACGTATGTGTTTATATGGCAGTGCGCGCATATGCGACAAAAAAATCAGCCAAATATCAGCCTTAATTAATGAGTTAAGTATTGGATCCGTTATGTTCTTAAATGTAAAATTAAATGATGTTAAACAACTTCTTCTGCAACGCGACATGCTAAAAAATTTGGGGCGATAGAGTCGGACCAAGAATAGTCTGCAGCGGATTTGATAGCCCACGCAGTGCAAGTGACATTTATACGTAATCATTTCATAGAAGTTTGAGTTTTAAAATAACACGTGCACTGCGTGGGCTATCAAATCCGCTGCAGACTTTTCATGGACTGACTCTAGAATAAAAATGACACTTTAATAAATAAATATATATACAAGAATTGTTCGTTTATAGGTGATATATGACATGTATAAGGCAAGATTCATATATTGGGTACGTATATCATATATTATGTCTTCATCATCAGACCCACTTCATCAAATAGGTGGTTTTCGAGACAAAATACATCCATCAGGCGGGCCGTATGCTTGTTTGCCACCGACGTTGTATAAAAAATGCAACCAAACTACCATGCATTTCTTTAAAATGTTAGGACCTTCACAAAACAATTCCAGTCATTAAAATCATCTACGACTAGGTAATGTAAGTATAGTAGGGCCTGTCAGACGGACGGGATGGGTCACTATTACTTAATATCGAATGATTCCTGTGTTTTTCTCCATCCGCAAGTACCTACAATCTCGATGCATACATACAAACATTCATATAGATAGACAGACGGACGGGATGGGTCGCTGTTATTATCGAATTCTTCCTGTATTTTTCTACATCTGTAAGTACATTAGCATCGCAATGCATACATACAGACAAACATACATATAGATATATAGACAGACAGACAGCCGGTAGGAGTCGCTGTTAATATGGAATGCTTTCTGTATTTTTCTACAAAGCAAGCTACCAAGCTTCCTGCAAGTAAAGTACATTAGTACCTATCTCAATGCATACACACATCAAACATATATATATATATAACTAGCTTTTGCCCGCGACTTCGTCTGCGTGGAATTAGTGACAGCGGCTAAAGTAAGTATAGCGCTTGGCTTGGATAATGCTAATAGCAATCATTCAATTCGCGCATTGCTTACTTCAACTATTAGGCAATTCATTTACTCTTTCAATTCGACCCCCCTTTGCACTCTATTCAGGGATGATTTTTGACATTAAAACTATCCTACGTCCTTCCCTGGACTATCTCTATACCAAATTTCAACTCAATCGGTTCAGCGGCTTAAGCGTAAAGAGGTAACAGACGGACAGACAGACAAACTTTCGCCTTTATAATTAGTATGGATAGATAAGTGACAGATAGACGGACAGACGGACGGTGGGGGCACTGTTAATATCAAATGTTTCCTGTATTTTTCTATGTTCTTCAAGCGTAATAGCATACTAATGCAGACATTGAAACACACAAACACTTATAGCACATTTTTTTCAAGATCGCTTACCTTCTTTCTAATGCTATAATAAGTTTTTTGGCAAAAATTGCATTTTTGGTACAAGCTTTTATCGCTGATTGTACTTTTCTTACGACAGACAACTAATACTCATCGTTGTTTCATCACAGAGTTCCTATGGCCACCTCCTGTCTCCATCATCAGATCAGTTCGACGGTACCATATTATTGTATTGTCATCAGAACTACATACAGCTGCCAATTTTCATGACGCTACGATCCTTGGAAGTTGGTTAAATTAGTTACCTTAGATTCCATTACATAATTACATACAGGTCGACCTAATAAAAGCTTGGTAAAAACGAACTATAGAAAGACATTAGACAGACAGACGGACAGACTGACGATATGGGTCACTGTTAATACTCGTATCGAATGTTTCCTGTATTTTTCTATGCTTTACAAGCACAATAGCATATGTATACATAGGAGTGATTACAGAGCTTCAAGTATTCGGTAGTTACCTAATTGCTAGAATTGGTGTTAGGTAAAGTTAGCACAGCAAACCGTGCTTTCGAGGCCGCCGGTAGCAGTGCGTTCTTACAACTTCAGACTGTATAATTTGGTTATTTTTGCAATTTATATAGGTACGCACATTTCGATGAGATTTTCTCAAAATGTGACAATGACACTTAATGTCTTGGTACCTAACGTCAAATTTAACAAATCATTTATTTTACTATCTATGAAATTGGTCACATTTTAAACTTAGCGCCATCTGACAAAAGTCATTGTCAATAATTGGCTGGGTAAAAAGCTACCGTAACGTGGTGAACGCATGTGAATTCTAAACGCAAAACGCAAACCCAAAAGGACGTAACTCCACAAAAAAGAACTACTAGGGTCATCTAGTGAACTCAGAGCAAATTAAATTGACAGCTACAAAAGTTACTTTGACTTTCGTCCTCTATTACCCTATATACTTTCTGCCGATAGAGAATAGTTATATGTGCAAGAGAGCAAAGTTCGTTTTTGCTGCGAGCGTAAGAGCGTTTTCACATTGTCCGATCCGATATCGGATGTAGGATCCTACATCCGCGTAGGGGCTGTTAATAAATTACGTATCTATTTTTGACGATTTTTGCCCCCCCCCTAAAATCATCTAAAAATGCTTTGCTTCATGCTTTGAATGACCCCTTTTCGTCCTACGTCATGCTACCATCATTCGATGTCCAGATCCCCCCCCCCCAATTTGAAATGACGTAATTTATGAATATCCCCTAGTCAGGCCGGGGGGCGCGCCCGGGCGCCGTCTATAGCGGTCACGCACACTACAATAAACATTATGCCTACACATACGCACACAAACAACTTGTTATGAAAATAAATCTAGTGATTCTTGAGGGTTACCTAAGTAAATGTACTTAAAAAAAAATCTCACATATTTGTATAACAATTATCTATTTATTAATTTGTGTCGCGACGAGAACGACAATAAACATTTTAAAAAGAAATAAAAACGTTACTAATCCGCGTTCCCTCTACATCAGCGGTCGGCAACCTTTTAGCAGCCAAGGGCCAAATAGTAGTTACCGAAGTTGACGCGGGCCGCACTTTGTTAATATTTATGACTTTATCAGACATTGTCGTTTGTTAATATTACATACAAAATAGCCAGGGAGGCTCGCGGGCCGCAACTGAGAGGTACGCGGGCCGCATGCGACCCGCGGGCCGCTGGTTGCCGACCGCTGCTCTACATTGTCGATAACATAAAACACAAAGCGACCATAAACCAAATTACCGCCATCATTAACTCGACCGTTCCAAATTTAAATTTAGAAACTACCGTCTATAAATTAAGTTCTCAAACACTTAACGCCTCGTCGTTTACACACTAGATGGTGCATTTCACGACTCGTGCTCCCTGAAAAACAGGAGCGTAAATAATCGACCGAGAGAGCGCAGAACGAAGGCAAATATACCTATTTAATGACATCATTCGTAATGACTAATGAAACAGTTGATAGAATTGTATAATCACAGAGAGAATAATATGTAGAATAGTATAATATTAAAATGTATATTCACATCAAAATAATACCTACTGACAACACTATTAGCACGTAAGGTTTATCTGTAAGTGCTGATATGTATAAAATAAACAAATAAATATGTGGCTTTAAATCACAGGAGGGTCCTTATGCTTCATGTGCAATAAGGACCATATTATCTGAAATTCAAACAGAAATTCTGATACAATAGTCTTTATTGCACATGAAGCATAAGGGCCTTTCTGTGGTGAATAGCCACATATTCTTTCGTATTTCTGTCCGGATCGGCTGTTCAAACTGTTACCTTCTACGGGTCGCATTTCTCGAACGATTCTCGTGAAGAATTGTAAGCAGATCTTTTTAAATGACTGTTTTTTTTATAGTTTTAAGTTGTGAAAAAATAAGACTCGTTAAGGTGCACAATCTCCTGAAGTCCTGATATACGCGAGGACACAGACACTAACTATACGGACACTAGTTTAATTGTTATTTTCCTAAGTTTTTTTAGTCGCGACCAAAAAGTTCGTTAAAACAGTACGCCGTTAAATGGACTGAATAAATTATTTCCAGAGACAAACTAAGTTATTATGTGATCTAAAATGGTGTAGGAATCAAAATGAGAATGGTTCTGTTCACGATGTGGGTAGTAAATAAGTTCAGTATAAGTGCATAGTAAAAAGTTTAAGTGCGTCTTCGTCATTAATGCGGAATCTATATGAGGACATCTCCCAACTCCTCCCAACCCGTTCTATTTTGAAATTACGTTCTATTTTCAAATTAACAACTGTCATTCGCGATGACAGATGGCGCTAGCGGGCACGTTTTTTGGATTAATTCGTTGTTCAAAAAAACTCGTTGACATTTTTGACACGGCCGTAGGAAATGGTTGGGATTAATCACAGATGTGGTTTAATGATTTATAGTTTTGAGGAAGGAAATTCTGTGTTTGAGAATTTTGACAATTCTGTCTCTGGAAATTTTGACAGTTGACACTAGAGACGGAAACTTGACGCGTGAGAAATGTGCTTGTCAACGGGTTCGGAAATGTTTGTATTTGACGGATGTAGAGTTTTTTAAGTTTAACTTTAATTTCTGTGTTCCTTTGTTAGTTACGGCGCCGAAAATAAACAAATGACTACCAATTGCATTAACTTTAATGATTAATACAATTTATTATAGGACCTAACACAAATATTCCAAATATAAACAGCGATTTTCTTATATTTCCATAATTATAGACGACTAATACATAAAGGTGACGTCACATCTATGTATCATTTAGTAAGACGCGTTTAGATTATGGATTACGTCAGACTTTGACTCTCAATAGGGTATTTGACTACTAGTCAAATCAGTTTCATTTTTCGCACTGTCAAAATATGTTATACCGTGTAACTAATTTGAATAATAAAATAAAAAATTTAAAAAATAAAACGATTCTGCTACTATGGAATTTATATGAAACACTAGCATGTGACGTCACAATCAAATCACCTACTCTTTATATTTTTATACGGGTTTTAAAATAGAAATTATGTCTAAAAATAACTGCTGTCTACGTTTCTTTATTAATCTTCTGGTGCTTTATTTGTTGCATGGTGTAAAGTAAAATAATTTATTTTAAACACAGTCAAATACCCTAATTCAGTCAGTTCTAACTTTTGTATACATTGTTTTAATGCAATTAATCTCATATATGTACACATTTGGTCCTTAATAAAAGGATCAATTGACAAAACTAAAAAAAAGTCAACATATTAAATTATTTTGATAGAAACCAGGACTCAAACCCATTTGTTGACCAAAGCAGTTTAAATAAAGAACATTAATCTTTCACATACAATAAAGTTAATTGTCATACCTAATTATACCTTGTTTAGCTAAAATTACACCAACATTCTACTTCTTTACTAAACGGGGTAGTTTCACACAAAAAGCATTACACTTACGCCGTTTCGTAAATAAATTACGTTTGACAAAGTCGTTGAAATCTGTCGTGTTCTTTTTTCAAATTTCAAATCTGTAAGAACAAAGTAACAGTACGTCTTCCTCAGTAGAAAATGAACAGTGAACTTTGTCCAACGAGCGTTTACTTAATTATATGGCTTAATGTAATTATTTTAAAGTCGCTATTTCACCCAGGAATATAGGATATTTCTCCCGACAACAGTTTACAAGCTTATCTGAGATTTTGTCATTGGATAATAGACTTTATATGAAAGTGATAAGAGTTACGATGGTGTTGTAGTTATGGTGGTGTAACTTGAGTTGTGATTAATATGAGTCATCTTTGTGCGTAATGTCAGTGTCAACATGCTCTTTTGTTAGTTTTTCAGAGATGTTTAGTTTTTCAGAAATAACGCTCACAGTAAGTTTACTACCTACGTAATAAATTAGTAATATTACGCTTTAAACAATAACTCCGAATTTGTGCAGCAATGAAGGTTTATACTCAAATTTCGTCAAGTTACAGCCGGACAAAAACTAGCGCAATGACCCTAAATCAGTATTACCCAAAAGAAAATCTCGAGACGGCTTCGTCATTTGGAAGTTGAACCAGAAGTCCCTGTCAAAAGTTAAACGCGCCATATTTTAACGAAATGTCGTTGCGTGCCCTGTCATTACGTGTTGGCATTAAAAAAATATTCTTAAAATATCGTCAAGCATAATGTTATTTATACATTCATGTTGAGAAAGATTGTCGTGTATTTATACAGGGAGAAACTAAACCGGGGTCAGAAATAGCAAAACAGTAAGAAAAAATATTTAAAACTGAATGCATCAGGTATTAAATTTGCGGCACTGTCCGATAATTGTTGTATAAATTTTAATATAAAGAGATATTAGCAAATATTTAGGCGCAACGTAACTCGTCTCAGTAGATATATGTAGTTAGATATGCATAAAACCCCAGTAAAACTTGGACCAAAACATTTAATAGGTAATTTATTTGTGTGATAAACGATCATGGATCTATTATAGGTAGGTATTTATTCCTGAATTATGGAAATTTTTATTTTGTATTACCTAATACCTACCTATCGTCGGCGTGTAACGCACCTAAGCTTACGTAATCACTAATCATGCACCTTACTGTACAAATATGTAGGTTGATTTGCGTAAGATGATCTCATAAATATTTATTTACTTTAGTTAGATAGTTATTTGTTTTTAGGGTTCCGTACCCAAAGGGTAAAACGGGACCCTATTACTAAGACTCCGCTGTCCGTCCGTCTGTCTGTCACCAGGCTGTATCTCACGAACCGTGATAGCTAGACAGTTGAAATTTTCACAGATTATGTATTTCTGTTGCCGCTATAACAAAAAATATTAAAAAGTACGGAACCCTCGGTGGGCGAGTCCGACTCGCACTTGTCCGGTTTTTTTACTTAATTAATGCAACAAAATTTGTTTCACTTAATGTCATTTCATTACTGGCTGAGCTGTGGAGGGTATCATTTATAAATATAGAAAAACTATGGAAAATGGCGGCCGAAGCGCAATGAAATGGCGTCTATCACTGTCGAGCGAGGACTAATATGGTTTTATATAGTATTTATATTTTTTATACTTACCTCTGTCTATTTTTCATTATAATGTTTTTACATTTTGTTTTCCAGTTATCAGCCGGCTTTTTCGTTCGCTCCCATATTAGCTATCGAATTGGTTGTAAATGTCCTCAATTCCGGGACATGCACATTGTGGTCAAAATTAAGAAATAAAGCCTATTTTAATATAATCTTATGAATTTCCTACGTTCTTTTCCCCGCATCTGGTATTACCCCAACAACAACACTTACGTTTCGAAAATTCGAAATTTACCCTGTATATATGCTTATATGTAGTTTGACATCGAACGTCAATCTGATATATCTACCGAACTTTCCGAAATTAATGACAAACCCCAAATGTCCCAAAACACACCTTATGCATATACAAATTAAGTTCAAAATCTCTTAAATCGATCTGAAAACGTTTATGGAAATAACTTTAAATAAATCCGTGGAGTTAAAATGCAGTTTTAAAAGAACGGGGAGATGAAAGGAGTTGCCTCTCGGTTTGAAGTTTAAGTTTCAAAATAAAAATGGATTGATGGTTAAACTGATACAAAATAGTGTAAATAAGTGGAATGATAAATGGTGTGGGAATTTGAGGTTCCTATTTCGTTTTTTAGGGTTCCGTACCCGAAGGGTAAAAACGGGGCCCTATTACTGCCCCCCTGTCCGTCTGTCTGTCACCAGGCTCTAACTCATGAACCGTGATAGCTAGGCAGTTGAAATTTTCACAGATGATGTATTTTAGTTGCCGCTATTATTAACAAATACTAAAAACAGAATATAATAAATATTTAAGTGGGGCTCCCATACAACAAACGTGATTTTTTACCGTTATTTGCATAATGGTACGGAACCCTTCGTGCGCGAGTCCGACTCGCACTTGGCCGGTTTTGTTTGCTTTTCCTTTGGCTATTCTGACTGCATCATCAGATATAATATAACCTACTGAACTTAAATTATTTTAGTCTGATGCTGTATGTGTGATGCTGCAACCTTTTAGCAGCCAAGGGCCACAAATAGTAGTTAAGGAAGTTGCCGCGGGCCGCACTTTTGTTAATATGTTTGACTTTATCAAACATTGTTGTTTGACAATATTACATACAAAATAGCCAGGGGGGCTTGCGGGCCGCAAGTGAGAGGTTCGCGGGCCGCTGGTTGCCGACCGCTGCTATCCTATGGCGAATATTACAGTTATATTAGGATTGCATGCTAATTAAATATATTACAACTGGTCACTCACGTATTTTAAATATATGAGTGACTCGTTTTAATATATTTAACATGAACACAGAAGTTTATTTAAAAATAAATTAATATATGATTAATTGATTATACATAGTTTAAATATAAAAGTCTCCACATCTTTCTCTGTCCTATTGATTCATTACGAAGCGTGTCTTACAATTTATGACATCGCGAACTTACCCTAAGCTCTACCTTTTCAAATTCAAAATGGCCACCTTCCCAACCTTACCCTCACGGCTTACGACCTTTTAGAAATACGTGCGACACATTAAATATGCATTATGTGACTTAAATACTAGTGAATAAGATTCAAAATCGTGTAATTACGAAGGAACTAATAAACAAAATGGCCGCGTTGTCAACCGTCGCTCTAAGACTTACGACGTTTCGAAAGTTAAGTTCATTATGCGTTTGTGTAGCGAATAAGAGTCAAAATGGTGTAATTATTGAGAAGGTAAATAAAAGTTTATAACTAGGCTTTAGGTTGATTTATTTCTGTTTTTAAAGTGCCGGATTAGGGCAGAAGGTTTCGAGGTTTAGTACTAAGCCTTAATGGTGGATGTTTTAAAGGTAATAAGGGGTAATTTTATTTAAAGTTCATTATAACCTCCTTTTTGTTATTGAGATTCTTAAAAGCCATTTTTTACCCGTATACAGCGAAGCAAAAGGAGGGTTGTGATTTTTACCGGTATTTTTTTTGGAAGTTTGGTAAATGTTAAGTCTTCAGAGTACAAGCAATTGGTAAGAATGTAGTCACACAAGAGTGTTGGTGACCGTTAAGGCGCTGTGAATAGACAACGGCCTTGACAATTCAGGCCTCTGCATTCACCATCTAAAAATCCGATTGCAACGTTAGTCTATAGTCTGTATCTTTTGGTATTTAAATAAAAGTAAACAAACAATTTGTAAATTTAGGGTAGTTCTAACATTTATTGGTTAAACAACCAAACACAAAACCACCTGGATCTGTCACTGAACGACCTGACTTTAACCCACATTATTTGATCGTGTAGTGTTTTCATTGGCTCAAGGAGCCATTTGAGGGTAGATTTTGTTTACTTATATTTAAATACCTAAAGATACAAAGTATAGATTTGAAACTTTAAAAATACAACATGGTTGCTAATAGGATATATTTAAAATAAATTATTTTTCACCATGCATGAAATAAAGCACCAGAGGATTAGTAGAAAAACATGGACGGCAGTTATTTTTAGACACAATTTCTATTTTAGAACCCGTATAAAACTATAAAGAGTAGGTAATTTGATTGTGACGTCACATGCTTGTGTTTCATATAAATTCCATAGTAGCAAAATCGTTTTGACAGTTCGAAAAAAGAAACTGATTTGACTAGTAGTCAAATACCCTATTGTAGACTATGTTTTCTTGTATAGGCGTTTGTGTTTCAGTTTTACAGAAAATTCGCCAACAATAATAGCTAATTTTGAACACATCAGTCGTTTAGTAACTTACGCTTTATTTAGCAGTAAAACAATACCAGCATAAGAGAAGGACCGCATTCCCCGACGTTTATTTTCAGTTGCCACTTGCCATCAATTTTAGTCCGTTCTGGATAATTTGCTACGACGCGAGGGTGGTGATCAAATACTGGTACGCGATATACTAGCTACCGTAAAACGGGGTGAGTAGGTTTCGCGGGGAGAGTTGGGTTATGAATGGGGAGAGAAGGTTTGAGAGGGGGGTGAGAAGGGATTTCAAGGCTACTGCTACAAAAATATACTTAAAATGGGGCTATAGTAATACGCATAATAAAAAGAAATCGATCCAACAATCTTCCAAAATCACCTTTGTATGAAAAACCCTCTCACCCCAAATACGTGGCACTACGGGGGTACGGGGTGAGGTGGGTTTTCCTCTTTATCGTCAAAGTTATGAAATGGAACTACCCAAAATAAAATACAAACGTCCGAACCACTTATTATATACACCATTCAGATTTCACATGTAAAAATAAAATTTTATCGAGTATTGAAAGTCAAATTTCACCCAACTCACCCCATTTTACGGTACTTTGAATATATACCTGGTATCACTAGTATATTTTCTATAATTACAGGTAAGTACTTAGTTTTTTTAAGGTTCCGTACCCAAAGGTAATTTTAAACGTCTAACTTCTATAAAATTATGGCGTATAAATAACACTTGCACTGCGTGGGCTATCAAAATCGCTGCAGACTTTTCTTGGTCTAACTCTATCAAGAGAGAAAAAAGGGACTATGTATGGAGAAAACGTCCTCCGCTTCTTAAACATAACTTGCGAGCTTATATTCACCCAGAATATCTGTATTTACATGAATATTAAGACGCCTCGGGACATTTAGTCCGTGATAATGATATGTCCACACGTGTAATTATATAGTTCATTACCTATGTACATATTCATAGACATATGGTTATCAAAATATTATCTCGAGGACACTGTTTCGGCTGTTTTCGTATATTCATGTATTCGTAACGTTCCTCATTGACTGAGTCCACATATTCTCTTCTAAAGGGGCCCACTGATTAACAGTCCGCCGGACGGTAGCGGCCTGTCAGTTAGAACAAAATTTTGACAGTTCCGAACAACTGACAGGCCGATACCGTCCGGCGGACTATTAATCAGTGAGCCCCTTAAAAGTTACAGGGAATGTTGAGCCATTTAGGGTTTTACATTGTACATTTCATACTGTTAATATTGACAACCAAATTACCTTGAACCCTCAATAACGCAACAATTTAAGTCCGTAACTGTACTTACTTAAAACCTTTTTTTAAATCGAGCATATAAGGTGTCCCACTGCTGGGCAAAGGCCTCCTCCCTAGATTTCCAATACTCCCGATTAACTGCAGCATCCGTCTAGTTGCTGAGAAATGTGTCCAGGTCGTCCCGCCATCTCCTCTTAGGCCGACTTCTGCCGGCGTTTACATTGTGGCACCCACTTCGTGGCTAGTTTACGTCACCCCTGTGGGTGCATACGTCGTACATGGCCTGCCCAGTCCCACTTTAGCCAGGCGGTCAAAAACTTAAAACCTACGATATAAAAAGCAGTCTTCGCTCAAAATGTTTTATGAACGGAATTTTTATAGGTACTGAATACTAATGTTAAACATACCACACTCGAGCCGCCAACATCAATTTCCTTCCAAAATTCCGTTAGAATTAACAATAAACTTGTCTCCGTCAGCCTTGGCTTATTGCCGTAATTCCTTCCATTAAGGCAATTTGATAAACAAAAAAAACTTCCCCAAACTCATTCACAATCTTCGGAAACGTTCTATTTTTAAATCGTCTCACTGTCAACTGTCAAACTCGATGACAGATGGCGCTAACTGCGCGCCGCGGGATAAGGCGGGGATTTGTGGAATCCGCCATTTTGAACATTCTATATTTGAAAAGCAAGGAGGCACGTTTCGGCTATTAGGGCTTAAATATGGGGTTTGACGTTTGGTGCTTTTTAATTTTTTGTTTTAAATATAAAGTGTTGCCAGCGACTAAGTGGTGACTATTAAAAGGAAACGTTAGTTTAATATGTAACGTTTTAAACATGCTTTTCAGCTAAATAGTAATAAATAAACACCTGTTTCTGGAATGGTGTTATGTTACTCCAGTACGGATATGATGGTCGTTCTTCTCTACGTGACAGCGTGATAAAGCGGTGTCCGTCACTTTCTATCCCGCGGTGTTAAAAAGTGACAGCTATTTTATCACGTAGATAAAGCTATCCATAATACGCCGGCTGGTTTAGTAGTTATTAGTGATTTTCAAAATTACCCAATTATCAAGGTTATACCAATGCAAGGTATAGATATATACGTACAATAAATGGCAATATAATCGGTTCCTTAAAATAGATAGCACACAAATTACGTATTTTGACATTGGAAATGTCTTTTCGTTCGCTCCAGTATACGGTCCGATTTCACGAAAAAGTGCGATCCCCTTATATCTCGGAAAGTTGTGAAGATATGATATTAAAAAATAGGCTCAAAAGACGCATAATCACGAGAGCTGTAAGGTGCAAAAATAATTATTCGAGAAAGTCAAAAACAAAAAAAGTTATGGTCGAAATAGTGAAAATAAAATTCAATTTTTTCCGATTTTTTGATTTTGGTGCTCGATAATTTGGAAACGAAGAATGATATCAAAAATTTGAGAAAAACGGCTCTGGACAATTTAGTCAGCTACAATTTGAGTCTAAAACAAAGACGATCGGGTTAAGGGTTTGCCCTGTCGCCTAACCTTAAAATAGTCAAAAAGTAAAACGACATTTTTCACAGGACATTTATGACTTCATGTTTCGCAGAGTTCGTTATCGGTGTTTGTTGTGAATTATCGGGATTATGACGGCAGAATAACACTTGCACTGCGTGGGCTTTCAAAATCGCTGCAGATTTTTCTTGGTCTAACTCTATCTATCCTGTTTGAGACGGGCGTAGATAACGCACTATTCGACAATCTATGCATTCTTGTGGTGGTGGAAATAGAAATAGAGATAGAGGGAGAGGGAGAGGGAGAGGGAGAGGAGAGATAGCTGATGCTAGAACCCTGGCAGTACCTAGTGGAGCTCGGGTTTAATACAACATATACACACGCTGTTTTGGTCATCGGACTCGTCTCGATGAGCACTTAGGTGAGTAGTACCCAAGATAGAGCTGATGCTGAACCCTGGTTGTACCTAGCGGAACTCAGGTTTGGTGCAACATAGGCACACGCTGTTTTGGACACCCGATTCGTCATGATGAGCATTACCCAAGATAGCTGATGCTGAACCCTGGTAGTACCTATTGGAACTCAGGTTTGGTGCAACATAGACAAACGCTGTTATGGTCATCTCTCGTCGCGTCAAACTGCTGTCAAGAAAATTTCATATCTTGCAGCAAATGGGCCGCTGGCGCCGCTGCCGATCACCACTTCTCGAGTTGACTACGGATTTGCCGTGTAATAATTTTCTTGTACTTTGAACATTATATCCTGCTTATTAATCGAAAAATGAAATATGTACCTATACTTATGCGCCACGGCGACAATTATTCAAACTTGGATACGCGTGTGGAAATTTTGCAATTTGTTTGTTCACATGCGTTATGTCCAGGATACTTGTGTTAGTCTAAGAATAAAATAATTATCATTCAACGTTGTAGTTTTATTTTGTAACTTTTTCCTTATCCAGACTTTCTCGTCGCTCAGCGACAATATTTTTTCGAATTCCGTAGATTCATTTCCAATGTGCTCGATAGTCGTGTGAGGCACGAAATCTGTGAATTTTTTCTGACATTCTCATAATTCATTACACGCCAAGGTCACGGCTAAATACATTTGTTTAAAGTTAGGAAAATGGGTTTTGTCATTACGTTTGTTCAAACGAAGCGGAAAGATTACAAACTGTCTCACGCGACGCTTTTTCAGCAATAAAATAATAAATCTTACTATAAAATAAAAACGGTGAGTAATAATTGAAGGGCACAGGGCATTTTGCGGTTTAATAAGGTTTAAAGTTAGTTAGGATTTCCTTAGGGTAAGATTTCCTTTCCAGATCGTCACATTTTTGTATGAAAAGTTTTTTTATTTGTATGAACGTGACGCACTAAAAAATATTTTTTCATACAAAATTTTGAGACACATTTTTTCATGTATGAGGCGTGAATGTACAAATGATTCTGAGTAAAATGAGCCCAAGAAGTCGATATTTTGAAGACATGAATGAAATGTAAATTTTTTTTGGAAAACGCTCAAATGATACCTGAATCCTGATGCATCAATGTCATAGTGAAAACTTGTCAAAAAACTGTTTAAGGCCTAGTATGTATAAGTCACTCTATGGGTTTACTAATGTGTTGCAGAAAGATTTTTGACATATTTTTGTATTGCATAATGTTACTTGGCAGAAATGTCGTTTGGCAGAATTACCTTTCCCATATATCATTTAGCATACAATCATTTCGCAGAGTTTCAAAATCCAGAACCATATTTTGGCATACTGTTGATGATCATAATAGTCTTTTAAACGAGTATTAATTTCGCAGATAAATGTATTGCATAATATTTAGGTAGCATAAAGTTATCAAGATGTAGTCGGGTAATAAAATAATATTATAAAAAAATTGCTCCATTTATTTATAATAGCCAGTACGTATATCAATATTATGCTCTAACCTAATCAATTCTTCTGGCAGTTGTTCGTTTTTGTAGGAGGTCGCAGTTCTAACCTAACCTAACCCACTTTTCTGGTGGCCGTTCGTTTTGTATGAGGTTGCAGTTCTAACCTAACCTAACCCACTTTTCTGGTGGCCGTTCGTTTTGTATGAGGTTGCAGTTCTAACCTAACCTAACCCACTTTTCTGGGAGCCGTTCGTTTTATACAGGAGGCCGCAGTTACAACCTAACATAATCTTCTTATCTAGCACAGGTTCAATTTTGTTTGGGGGTCACAGTTCTTACTTAACGTAATCCACTTTTCTGCAAGTAGAAAAACATTATGCCATAATGAAAGTATGCTGCAGGATGATTATGGTGCATACAATTGTGCTAAACCAAAGTCTGCAAAAGTAATCTTCTGCTAAATAATATGCTGCAAAATGTATTGTATACTTAGTAATAATAATGCAAAGTACCGCCATGTGGGATGTTGACTCGACGATCATTGTTCCGATAGTTGTGTCAGCGAACGGTCGCATAGCGAAGAGTCTCGACCAACACCTAGAGAGACTCTCGCTGGGTGGTTGGATCAAGGGTCAGATGCAGAAGGCGGTAATATTGGACACGGCGCGTATAGTACGTCGGTTCCTCACTCTGCGGCCCTGACCACCGGCAGCTTGGGCCAAGCTCCGCTGCCGGCGGCACCCTAGGTTAGGTTTTTTATAATGTGTTTATATGTATTTTTTATTGTTTTGTAAGTGTTTTTATATTTTACTTTTATATTCATATTATAACAAACCTAACTTAAGACGAAAAATAAATAAAGAGAATAAAATGCAAAGTAATATTTATGCCTAATTATCATTCTACTAAAAGTGTTTCTGCGATACATGTTATGCGAAGTGTATTTCTGACAAACAATATTATGCCAGAAGAGGGGAACCCCACTCTATGGTTTACTAGGTGCACTAGTGCTGCTCTCTGGCGGCAGAACATTGCAGTAATACTCCCTATTTTAAGTTGTATAGGTATAGAGTTACACAGAGACAGACATTGTAGAATTAAATGGCGCTTTTACTTGAACGCGATGTCACGCAATATTATCGTTCCGTTGGTTTCGTCGTGTTTTACAAAGGTTCTATAACATGTAAATTTATGTATTCATTATGAAATTTATTTACAAGGTCGTGTCAACTTTTAATTAATGAGGGCAGCGAAACAGCGTGTTTACCTGAGTCAACTTACAAAGGAGTGTGAATGGGTTTCTAGTAGAAATGTGCATGTTTATGATATCTATGAAAAGGGACCTTATTGTCGAAGGCGCTTACGCCATTATTAACAATGCTCCGATATAAATACAATGCCGCGTGACGATGTGCGGCGTAAGGGTTACATTCCATTTCTGACCGCAGCTGCAGAGCTGGACTACAGAGCTGCAGAGCTGTAACACAAACCTTCATAAATTATACACCTAAACCTTCCCTTTCTATTGATCGGTGAAAACCCCACGAAAATCCGTTCAGTAGTTTTACAGTGCAGTAGGGGGTAAGGTGAAGTGATGTTTGGTGTGAGGACGTTATCCATACTTATTTTACATTCAGATGGCCCTGCAGCAGGTTGCTGTTGCAGACTTGCAGTACATATCTGTATATGACCTGAAAAATTGCGCTGCTGACGATGCTGTCGTTATTGCAACGTTCAACTCGTTCCTTATCGTATATTTTAAACTCTGGAAGTCTGTAGGGATATGATGGTCGTACTATATCTACGTGACAGTGTGATAAAACGGTGTCCGTCACTTTCTATCCCGCGGTGTTAAAAGGTGACTGTTATTTTATCACGTGGATAAAACCATCGGCTGGAGTCGGTTATCTTTGTGTTAAAAGTTATTATTTCTTATTCATCAATGAGTCAGTATTGACAGCTATAAATACGCGAGTATGTATGTATCCCTGTTCCAAAAGTCTCGACTGTATTTTACTTTTTATATGAAGTGTTGTGTTGTGACATCAATAATAGTTCGCCGCATTATCGCAAATTCAATATGGCGTCGATATCGGCATATCTTGTTACTTGTATTTATGTTTTCGAGAATTAAATGTGACGTCGGTTATGGCGTTATGGCGGTTGGCGCTTACGCTATTATTAACGCCGCTCCAGTATTATTGCGGCGCTATGCGACGTAAGCGCCAGCCGCCATAAGGTACCTTTAGCCGTGGAACGTCACAAATTTTGTTTGAGGAAAAATATGACAAAAAATATGTTAAGTCATCGTTTTATTTTGCTGATTAAGAACGAATTGCATAAGTATTTTATTTTTACTAGTTTTACTACCTATCGCTTTTCGGTGAAGAAAATCATCGTGAGGAAACCGGACTAATCCTAATAAGGTCTAGTTTATCCTCTGGGCTGGAAGGTCAGATGGTAGTCGCTTTCGTAAACACTAGTGCCTACGATAGTTCTTGGGACCTAGCCAAGCGGACTCCAGGATGAGCCGTGGCAAAATGCCGGGATAACGCGAGAAATAAGAAGTGTTAGTCTTTTTTTTATTTCAAAATTAATATGTAGGTATATTCATTTAAAAAAATGTTGTTCATAGCTCAAATGTTATAATAATCTTATTGTATAAAATAACAGTCTATACCTATAGTCTGTATCTTTACGTATTTAAATAAAAGTAAACAAACAATTTGTACATTTTCGGGTAGTTATAACATTTATTGGTTATCCGTATTTCTGACAAACAATATTATGCCAGAAGAGGGGAACCCCACTCTATGGTTTACTAGGTGCACTAGTGCTGCTCTCTGGCGGCAGAACATTGCAGTAATACTCCCTATTTTAAGTTGTATAGGTATAGAGTTACACAGAGACAGACATTGTAGAATTAAATGGCGCTTTTACTTGAACGCGATGTCACGCAATATTATCGTTCCGTTGGTTTCGTCGTGTTTTACAAAGGTTCTATAACATGTAAATTTATGTATTCATTATGAAATTTATTTACAAGGTCGTGTCAACTTTTAATTAATGAGGGCAGCGAAACAGCGTGTTTACCTGAGTCAACTTACAAAGGAGTGTGAATGGGTTTCTAGTAGAAATGTGCATGTTTATGATATCTATGAAAAGGGACCTTATTGTCGAAGGCGCTTACGCCATTATTAACAATGCTCCGATATAAATACAATGCCGCGTGACGATGTGCGGCGTAAGGGTTACATTCCATTTCTGACCGCAGCTGCAGAGCTGGACTACAGAGCTGCAGAGCTGTAACACAAACCTTCATAAATTATACACCTAAACCTTCCCTTTCTATTGATCGGTGAAAACCCCACGAAAATCCGTTCAGTAGTTTTACAGTGCAGTAGGGGGTAAGGTGAAGTGATGTTTGGTGTGAGGACGTTATCCATACTTATTTTACATTCAGATGGCCCTGCAGCAGGTTGCTGTTGCAGACTTGCAGTACATATCTGTATATGACCTGAAAAATTGCGCTGCTGACGATGCTGTCGTTATTGCAACGTTCAACTCGTTCCTTATCGTATATTTTAAACTCTGGAAGTCTGTAGGGATATGATGGTCGTACTATATCTACGTGACAGTGTGATAAAACGGTGTCCGTCACTTTCTATCCCGCGGTGTTAAAAGGTGACTGTTATTTTATCACGTGGATAAAACCATCGGCTGGAGTCGGTTATCTTTGTGTTAAAAGTTATTATTTCTTATTCATCAATGAGTCAGTATTGACAGCTATAAATACGCGAGTATGTATGTATCCCTGTTCCAAAAGTCTCGACTGTATTTTACTTTTTATATGAAGTGTTGTGTTGTGACATCAATAATAGTTCGCCGCATTATCGCAAATTCAATATGGCGTCGATATCGGCATATCTTGTTACTTGTATTTATGTTTTCGAGAATTAAATGTGACGTCGGTTATGGCGTTATGGCGGTTGGCGCTTACGCTATTATTAACGCCGCTCCAGTATTATTGCGGCGCTATGCGACGTAAGCGCCAGCCGCCATAAGGTACCTTTAGCCGTGGAACGTCACAAATTTTGTTTGAGGAAAAATATGACAAAAAATATGTTAAGTCATCGTTTTATTTTGCTGATTAAGAACGAATTGCATAAGTATTTTATTTTTACTAGTTTTACTACCTATCGCTTTTCGGTGAAGAAAATCATCGTGAGGAAACCGGACTAATCCTAATAAGGTCTAGTTTATCCTCTGGGCTGGAAGGTCAGATGGTAGTCGCTTTCGTAAACACTAGTGCCTACGATAGTTCTTGGGACCTAGCCAAGCGGACTCCAGGATGAGCCGTGGCAAAATGCCGGGATAACGCGAGAAATAAGAAGTGTTAGTCTTTTTTTTATTTCAAAATTAATATGTAGGTATATTCATTTAAAAAAATGTTGTTCATAGCTCAAATGTTATAATAATCTTATTGTATAAAATAACAGTCTATACCTATAGTCTGTATCTTTACGTATTTAAATAAAAGTAAACAAACAATTTGTACATTTTCGGGTAGTTATAACATTTATTGGTTATCCGACCAATTACAAAAACCGCCTGGATCAGTCACTGAACGACCTGACTTTAACCTACATTATTTGGTCATGTAATGTTTTCATCTACCCTCAACTGGCTTAAGGAGCCATTTTTATTTTATTCTGTTTTTAGTATTTGTTGTTATAGCGGCAACAGAAATAGGTACATCATCTGTGAAAATTTCAGCTGCCTAGCTATCACAGATGACGAGATACGGCCTGGTGACAGACGGACAGACGGACGGACAGCGGAGTCTTAGTAATAGGGTCCCGTTTTACCCTTTGGGTACGGAACCCTAAAAATTACCATCATATAAAATAAAATTTATGAAAATTAATATTATGCTATGAAATACGATTTTTTAATATCTAGCTTTTATTAATTTTTAATTAACGAAGAATTCCCGCTATTAGAGGATCTTTTTATACAGGTAGAAAAATTTAATTTTCAATATTAGTCGTATAATTAAATTAATTACTTCTAAACGAAATGAATCAAGCTTTATATGTATTATTTATTACTTTTCTGGTGGCCGTTCGTTTTGTATGAGGTTGCAGTTCTAACCTAACCTAACCCACTTTTCTGGGAGCCGTTCGTTTTATACAGGAGGCCGCAGTTACAACCTAACATAATCTTCTTATCTAGCACAGGTTCAATTTTGTTTGGGGGTCACAGTTCTTACTTAACGTAATCCACTTTTCTGCAAGTAGAAAAACATTATGCCATAATGAAAGTATGCTGCAGGATGATTATGGTGCATACAATTGTGCTAAACCAAAGTCTGCAAAAGTAATCTTCTGCTAAATAATATGCTGCAAAATGTATTGTATACTTAGTAATAATAATGCAAAGTACCGCCATGTGGGATGTTGACTCGACGATCATTGTTCCGATAGTTGTGTCAGCGAACGGTCGCATAGCGAAGAGTCTCGACCAACACCTAGAGAGACTCTCGCTGGGTGGTTGGATCAAGGGTCAGATGCAGAAGGCGGTAATATTGGACACGGCGCGTATAGTACGTCGGTTCCTCACTCTGCGGCCCTGACCACCGGCAGCTTGGGCCAAGCTCCGCTGCCGGCGGCACCCTAGGTTAGGTTTTTTATAATGTGTTTATATGTATTTTTTATTGTTTTGTAAGTGTTTTTATATTTTACTTTTATATTCATATTATAACAAACCTAACTTAAGACGAAAAATAAATAAAGAGAATAAAATGCAAAGTAATATTTATGCCTAATTATCATTCTACTAAAAGTGTTTCTGCGATACATGTTATGCGAAGTGTATTTCTGACAAACAATATTATGCCAGAAGAGGGGAACCCCACTCTATGGTTTACTAGGTGCACTAGTGCTGCTCTCTGGCGGCAGAACATTGCAGTAATACTCCCTATTTTAAGTTGTATAGGTATAGAGTTACACAGAGACAGACATTGTAGAATTAAATGGCGCTTTTACTTGAACGCGATGTCACGCAATATTATCGTTCCGTTGGTTTCGTCGTGTTTTACAAAGGTTCTATAACATGTAAATTTATGTATTCATTATGAAATTTATTTACAAGGTCGTGTCAACTTTTAATTAATGAGGGCAGCGAAACAGCGTGTTTACCTGAGTCAACTTACAAAGGAGTGTGAATGGGTTTCTAGTAGAAATGTGCATGTTTATGATATCTATGAAAAGGGACCTTATTGTCGAAGGCGCTTACGCCATTATTAACAATGCTCCGATATAAATACAATGCCGCGTGACGATGTGCGGCGTAAGGGTTACATTCCATTTCTGACCGCAGCTGCAGAGCTGGACTACAGAGCTGCAGAGCTGTAACACAAACCTTCATAAATTATACACCTAAACCTTCCCTTTCTATTGATCGGTGAAAACCCCACGAAAATCCGTTCAGTAGTTTTACAGTGCAGTAGGGGGTAAGGTGAAGTGATGTTTGGTGTGAGGACGTTATCCATACTTATTTTACATTCAGATGGCCCTGCAGCAGGTTGCTGTTGCAGACTTGCAGTACATATCTGTATATGACCTGAAAAATTGCGCTGCTGACAATGCTGTCGTTATTGCAACGTTCAACTCGTTCCTTATCGTATATTTTAAACTCTGGAAGTCTGTAGGGATATGATGGTCGTACTATATCTACGTGACAGTGTGATAAAACGGTGTCCGTCACTTTCTATCCCGCGGTGTTAAAAGGTGACTGTTATTTTATCACGTGGATAAAACCATCGGCTGGAGTCGGTTATCTTTGTGTTAAAAGTTATTATTTCTTATTCATCAATGAGTCAGTATTGACAGCTATAAATACGCGAGTATGTATGTATCCCTGTTCCAAAAGTCTCGACTGTATTTTACTTTTTATATGAAGTGTTGTGTTGTGACATCAATAATAGTTCGCCGCATTATCGCAAATTCAATATGGCGTCGATATCGGCATATCTTGTTACTTGTATTTATGTTTTCGAGAATTAAATGTGACGTCGGTTATGGCGTTATGGCGGTTGGCGCTTACGCTATTATTAACGCCGCTCCAGTATTATTGCGGCGCTATGCGACGTAAGCGCCAGCCGCCATAAGGTACCTTTAGCCGTGGAACGTCACAAATTTTGTTTGAGGAAAAATATGACAAAAAATATGTTAAGTCATCGTTTTATTTTGCTGATTAAGAACGAATTGCATAAGTATTTTATTTTTACTAGTTTTACTACCTATCGCTTTTCGGTGAAGAAAATCATCGTGAGGAAACCGGACTAATCCTAATAAGGTCTAGTTTATCCTCTGGGCTGGAAGGTCAGATGGTAGTCGCTTTCGTAAACACTAGTGCCTACGATAGTTCTTGGGACCTAGCCAAGCGGACTCCAGGATGAGCCGTGGCAAAATGCCGGGATAACGCGAGAAATAAGAAGTGTTAGTCTTTTTTTTATTTCAAAATTAATATGTAGGTATATTCATTTAAAAAAATGTTGTTCATAGCTCAAATGTTATAATAATCTTATTGTATAAAATAACAGTCTATACCTATAGTCTGTATCTTTACGTATTTAAATAAAAGTAAACAAACAATTTGTACATTTTCGGGTAGTTATAACATTTATTGGTTATCCGACCAATTACAAAAACCGCCTGGATCAGTCACTGAACGACCTGACTTTAACCTACATTATTTGGTCATGTAATGTTTTCATCTACCCTCAACTGGCTTAAGGAGCCATTTTTATTTTATTCTGTTTTTAGTATTTGTTGTTATAGCGGCAACAGAAATAGGTACATCATCTGTGAAAATTTCAGCTGCCTAGCTATCACAGATGACGAGATACGGCCTGGTGACAGACGGACAGACGGACGGACAGCGGAGTCTTAGTAATAGGGTCCCGTTTTACCCTTTGGGTACGGAACCCTAAAAATTACCATCATATAAAATAAAATTTATGAAAATTAATATTATGCTATGAAATACGATTTTTTAATATCTAGCTTTTATTAATTTTTAATTAACGAAGAATTCCCGCTATTAGAGGATCTTTTTATACAGGTAGAAAAATTTAATTTTCAATATTAGTCGTATAATTAAATTAATTACTTCTAAACGAAATGAATCAAGCTTTATATGTATTATTTATTACTTGGTCTGTGGTTATTACAGATGACTTATATACCGCTTTAAAAAACAAATATATTTATAGAAATAGATTTATTTCTATCATCCGTGTTAAACTATAAAAATTGTTGCCATAAATGTTACATTGTATATGTTTAGTTCTATATGTAAGCGATCAGACCTTCGGTATAAATGTTTTAACTTGTGTATACTTCCCAACCAACCTTTGGTGCATTGCTAGAACTAGCGGTGGTTTAATCCCTGATCCCTATAAGCACAGACTACATATATAGATGAGGCTGATATATTTACTTTATGCTATAAGACAGGTTTACCTAGTTTAGGGCTCAGGACACTATTCCTAGGCTGTCTAACAATATAATACTTTTAAAAATGTAATGCCCTTCTACTATGTAATAAGCTGCATTTTTGATACCTAAATAAATCATTTTTCATTTTCATTTTTCATTTTCAATATGTACAAAAATAAACCGGCGCCGAGCGTCGGCGTCTAGTCAACTCTATGGCTGCTGCTCGACGCAACGTAGGCGCAACTACGCAGCGACGCCATTTCCCATTGACTAGACGCCGACGCTCAAAAGACGCTATGTGAGGTGGCCCTTATCGCTCTACTAATAATATTGAAATTAGTACGGAAGGGCGTTTTGTCCAATCCGATATCGAATGTGGGATACGACCAATAAGTAAAAATGTATAAACCTCCTTATTAAATTTGCCTTATTTATTTATTAATGGTTTTAGGGCACTGTCTAGCAGCTGATTTTCTCCAAGGATCAATATTCGATATCGGATCGGACAATGTGAAAACTCTTTAAAAGATGTATCAAATATTAACAGAAAATAAACATATGCAAGGGATGGAGCTACCCTGTCAAGTGTCATTCTATGGAACTTGCTAACTATGTAAACGTACTAGTGCTCGACATGCTAATGCCCAATAGATGACACCTTGCTGTCACCTCTTTTGACAATGACTTAAGTTTCAAGATGACATGTACTGGGACCGCGTCGAGCACCAGTACGTTTACCTTATGTAAACAAACCGCCATATTAAAATTGTCTCTGAATGATGAATTTACTAGTGACTTATAGTTAGCAAGTTCCATAGAATGACACTTTAAGCAAAAATATGCCCGTGTTGGGTAACACCGCTCTTCCCTAAGTAATATAATGTAGTTATATAATGAAATAAAATGTAATACTTTATTTACACTAAAAACATTGATAAACATTGTTATCTTATTGAAATGTTTGTTTTTTTTAAGGTAAACAACATTACATTCTTCAATACTCCATTCCAATCTGAAGGGAGGTAAGTGGAAAATATTAAACACTTTTTCGAACGTATGTAAATACTCGTATATTATAATGTACTAGCACAGAATAAATAATAGTACTAGGTACAGAAGACTCACTCTCTAACAAAACGCGTCTGTTACGATCAGGACAGATATGGCCGCTAGGTGGCGACAGCGCCACGCGCGGTCTATGGCTAGCCATAGCCACCAAAATTGGTGTGGAACGGATGTACTTTTAGCTACCTGTTGCAAAGCGACGAAATCGCGGAGTGAGCCACGCCTGGTACTAGCGACCCGCCCCGTCTTCGCACGGTTAGTTCAACCAATTTACACAAAACCTTAACAAATTATACATCTAAACCTTTCTCAAAAATCACTATTGATAGGTGAAAACCGCATGAAAATCCGTTCAGTAGTTTTTGAATTTATTGCGACAGACAGACGCGGCAGGACTCTGTTTTTTAAGCTGTAGTGATTCGCCGTTGTTCTAATAGTTCCAGTAAGTACCTACGAGTGTAGCGAGTGGTTCGATAAGTGGAATCTTGAACGTTGTGAGGGTTTCAAGGCACGAGGGTTAAACAAATATTGCCACCGAGTGAAACACAACATTTTTCAAAATCCGCCTCGCGACACTAGTCGTAAAACGCCAATTACGCAAGGAAAGACCCTTAGCACAGAATAAATAATAGTACTAGGTACAGAAGACTCACTCTCTAACAAAACGCGTCTGTTAGGTCGCGTGTAAACGATCAGGACAGATATGGCCGCTGGGTGGCGACAGCGCCACGCGCGGCTTATGGCTAACCACCAAAATTGGCGTGGAACGGATGTACTTGTAGCTACCTGTAGCAAAGCGACGAAATCGCGGAGTGAGCCACGCCTGCCCTTAGGTCTTACCCTCCTACGTGTATATGTACAACACAGCCGGTCAACTCTACTGCCGTGAATGTGACAGAGTTTTTAAGAACAGGTTTGGCCTGGCCAGCCCCATAAGAGCTCATATAAGAGGAAAAACCCTAGATTGCTGAGGTCGCCGTCATCGAAATCGATGTGGAGGACTATACATATCGAAGGTTTGAAGGTTTATAAATTAAAACTTCATCATCATCATCTCAGCCATAAGACGTCCACTGCTGAACATAGGCCTCCCCCTTGGACCTCCATACGTGCCGGTTGGAAGCGACCCGCATCCAGCGTCTTCCGGCGACCTTAACAAGATCGTCTGTCCATCTTGTGGGTGGACGTCCTACGCTGCGCTTGCTAGTCCGTGGTCTCCACTCGAGCACTTTTCGACCCCGAATCGACCTCGAATTAAAACTTAAACCAATCTTTTACCAGCTAACCTGACAGTTTTAACATGTTATCTGTAAACCGGTAAAAGTTCTAAATCAATGTCTTATCAGTCCATAAGATTAAAAGTCGCTAAGTGAAAGGAAATTCTTACTGATAACGTTTATCAATTGGAAAGCCATTAAAGTACACGGCTTGCGTGTTAGATTATCGATACATTTGGTTGTTTATTTTATTAAATTATACTTAAAATACCGATTAAGTTAAAATAGGATAAGTATTTTAACTAGAGATGGGCCGAATATGGACTTGAATACGAATATTCGGCTCAGATCGTACCGAACCGGATATTCGGCCGAATATTCTATTGGGCTAAAACCGCCTAAAACGCTGAAAACAAGTTCACACAGGTCCGCGATCTGCACTACGCACGTGTTCGAACGGAACTATTCGGCCGAATACGAACATTGAAAAATATGCCGAATACCGAATATTCGGCCGATCTCTAATTTTAACCTTTCATATGTGTGAGCTGGACAAAAATCGAGGGTTCCTCCGTCACAGCTTATTATAAATAATAGTACCAACTAGTACTAGGTCACAGAATAAATAATAGTACTAGGTACAGAAGACTCACTCTCTAACAAAACGCGTCTGTTACGATCAGGACAGATATGGCCGCTAGGTGGCGACAGCGCCACGCGCGGCCTATGGCTAATTGGCTAGCCACCAAAATTGGTGTGGGACAGATGTACTTGTAGCTACCTGTTGCAATCGCGGAGTGAGCCACGCCTGACTAGGTACAGAAGCTTCACTCTAACAAAACGCGTCTATAGACCGACAGATATGACCGGTAGGTGGCGTAAGCGCGAGCAGGCGTCCGTTCCGTAGCGGTGCGCGGCAACTACTACTGCTAGACACCAAAATTGGTGTGGCCCGCATCCCGCATGTACTTATAGCGACGCGACGAAATCGCAGAGTGAGCCACGCCTGCCTCCGTTGCGCTGTATAGAGCAGAAAAAATATTTCTCGAAAATCATACAAAAAGGTGACTTAAAATTCAGTCAGGATCCTAATACCATTTCAAATTAAGGCTCCGTCACACAGGCGCGTTTTGCAGGCGGCGCGTGAGCGGGGCGCGCCGCTTTTACATATAAAACGCTCACGCCCCGCCCGGAAAACGCGCCTGTGTGACGGAACCTTTAGATTCCAAATTTCATTACTGTATCTATGGTTTCTGAGTAAAATGGCTGTGACATACAAACGGACAGACAGACATGCATTGATCCATGGCGAAACTATAATGGGTTATACGGAACCCTAAAAACTGAACTCTGACATAAATCAAAATCACGGAACACATGCTAACCCCCCACCTTTTTAACCCTAAAATGAATCAGGAGAGAACGTGATTCATATATTTTGTATGCTATTAATATTTCATTGATATCCTTTCTACGGTCGTGTCTGGTATACACGTGCTAACCATGTGTTGATATAGAACAGGGATGTGTAGAGTAGCTATTAGATAAAATTTATTTTAGATTTATTTCAATAAACTTTATTGTGATATTTAAATAAAATAAAGAGTTTTTATTATATGTTATCACATATATCAGCAGTATGTGATTGGTTTAGGCCAGAAATGCTCAATAATATGAAGATGGTATGAAAAACCTAGACTAAGCATTTAATTCTCACCAAAATTGAAAATACTTAACGGTATGCCAAAAACTGTCTAATAAATCATTTTATTGTACATAAGGTGCTAATTTACCACCCTAGTGCGGTAACTAACACTATACGTGCATATGTCGAAAATTTAAACGGCCATATGTACTGTAAAACGTTGGACAATACACGTACGAAAAGGTAATTCGCACTTGTATTGTAATATGCTAAAATGGCTCACGTTCATTTCCGAAAATACCACAATGACTTGTTCCTCTTATATGACAAAGTCATTGTGGCATTTATTGTTCAATATTTTCTAAGAAACTACGATTATACCTACATAGTTCTGTTCTCAATATCATTCATCCAATTCAAATAAGGTATAATTTTAATAGTGCAATTTTAAAACTGAAAGTCATGCCTCATTTTGTTACATGAATCATTCGATGACTCCTTTTTACATGAAACATCCGTCACCAGCGATTTCGCATATTTTATAACAGTCATATTTTAAAGAACACTAGAGCATATTTACAATTTTTGGTTGGAAAGGTAAAAAAAGGTAGTGTACTTGATTATTGTGATATAGGAAAATTTTATATTATAGATAGGTGTGTCGGATAATAAGTCTTATCGCTTGTGCGGAATAAATAATGATATGTCATATTATATATCAATAAAATACCCACCGTATAGCAGATATTTTATGCTACGTGTAACTATATTTTATAAAAACAAGAAATAGCCAAACACTTCACTTTAAATTGAGACTCGAACATATTAAAAATGTTACATTCAACTATTACAATTGTCGAAACAAACTGCAGTAACCATTAAAAAACCGTTAGCGACTCCACATATTTTAGAACACAGTAATATTTTAATGAACACTCGCGTAGACAGATATAAAGAGCGGAATAACTAATGGGTTAGGGATACATTTTGTTGTAAATTCTTTGATGATGTTTGATTTACGTGCTAATTTAGCTTTAAACATATTATAATGAGGTGTGAAATGAGTTTTATAGCTTGAAATGAAAGTCTGGTATGTGAACGGTAAAGGGGCCCGAAGTTCTTATGTCTTATATTACTTACCCAGTGTGGGGCGGCCCTTAGAAGCCCGCCTTAAGGGGCCCACAGATTACCAGTTCGCCGGGCGATATGAGCTTGTCAGTTGTTCGGAACTGTCACCTTTTGCGTTTAACTGTCAATGACAGGCTGACATCGTCCGGCGAACTGGTAATCTTCGGGCCCCTTTACCGTTCACATACCTACCAGGGTTTCATTTCAACCTATATAACTCATTTTACACCTCATTATAATATGTTTAAAGCTAAATTAGCACGTAAATCAAACATCATCAAAGAATTACCTCCTTTTATAAGAAAATGGGGTAAGTAATATAAGACATAAGAACTTATACTATAATATTTATATTATACAACATATTGTATAAGTTTGTTTTGTATACAGCAATTATGCATATTGGTGTTAGATGTATTGAGTAATATACATTATAAATCTGAGATATTATGAACGTTATACATAATGATCGTTATGTACAATTATATTATACTTAAATAACGTTATACTTAACAAAAATAGATATTTTGATGTTATATCTAACGTTCGTTATACACCTTGAACGGTATACAAAACAAACTTCTACAATATGAGCGTATAATAAAATAAATAAAATAAAATAAAATAAAAAATGTCTTATATGTAGTATTACCTATACTTACCCATAAATACGTCTGCCAAATCCGTAGATGGATCTTGGCGTATATATATGTAGTTATTTTTAACATTACCTTATCACATCACTACACCTTATAAAACAAAGTCCCCCGCCGCGTCTGTCTGTTTGTGTGTATGTATGTTCGCGATAAACTCAAAAACTACTGAACGGATTTTCATGCAGTTTTCACCTATCAATAGTGTGATTCTTGAGTCAATATCAATAGTGCCATTCTCTAAGTGTGTTCCGCGGAACCCTAGGGTTCCGCGACACCCCTGCAGGGGTTCCGCAAGAATTTAGAACACTATGCTTTAGTCGCCTCGAAAAATTTTACTATGCAAAAAACACACTTCTAAAAACTATTGTTTTATTGTAGGGTTCCATCAAGTATTTCGCTTTCCAAAAGGGTTCCGTCAAAAAAAAAGATTGAGAACCGCTGGTTTAGGTGTATAATTTTAATTTGTTAACCCGTGCGAAGCCGGGGCGGGTCGCTGGTTATGAAAAGTAAAACTTCAGTTGAAATTTTAAATAGGTATCCTGCCATGTTTAAATCTCTAGTAACAATACGGGTAGGTATTTCTAAATAAATAAAGCTTTACATTTTAACTAGAATTACTATATTTGTTTATACAAAGAAATAAACACTCGACCTTTCGTGAACTTTGTTGTCATACACAACAAAGTCTTTGTTCTGACAGGCCTTTGTTATTTTAATAATTAAATACTTGTGGATACTTTTTAAGCAGTATCTAGTTATTTTTTACTGTCTAGGTATAGCATTTTTGGTAAACAATTTCTTATAAGCTCTTAAATGTCATACGAATCTAGCCGCCTCCATACAATCGAATTTACACTCTCATTTTATAACGACATTCTGAATTAACATGATTGACGTAAACATAAAAGTATGACACGACATAAAATAGTAGAAATTGAATAAAATGGAACTAAAAAAGTTCCATGCTAAATTGTTGCCATGTTTAAGCATTTTACGTCAAAAATGTGACAGCTAAGTACTCTTAGTTAATGTAATCTGGAGCAGGCGTGGCTCTCTCCGCGATTTCGTCGCTTTGCTACAGGTAGCTAAAAGTACATCCGTTCCACACCAATTTTGGTGGCTAGCCGTAAGCCGCGCGTGGCGCTGTCGCCACCTAGCGGCCATATGGCGGCTGTTCTGATCGTAACAGACGCGTTTGGTTAGAGAGGAGTCTTCTGTACCTAGTACTATTTTTATATTATTTATTCTGTGTCTGGAGTTAGATTTATGATTTCTCTGTATCTGTAAATATAATATGATGCTATACGATTAAATTAAAAAATAATAATAATTTGAGAATGATAACTAAATCACTAAACATAATCAATCCATGACAATCCATGTTTATTAAACCTTTATCTAAAAATAACCTATTATTTTCCCTAATACCGATCGATTTCAATCTGGCAATTCGCATAAATTAATTTATATTCCTTTGATGACTTGAAATAAAGACATGAAAGAAATACTCGAGTAGCAATTTAAATCGGAGGTCGCGTTACCTGTCGTTTTTAGGATTCCTTAAGGTACAAGTTGGAAGCCGACCGCAGACAGAAGCAGCAGACCATATCACAGAAAAAAGTAATAGTATTGCACCGCCCCGCCCCGACTCGCATTACCTCGCCCCGCGACTGGCCGCGACATGAATCTGGCGGACTTCTGACGTCCTCTCAGTAAAGCTACTTACCCACACATATCCGTCTGTCTCTCTGTCACCAGGCTGTACCTCATGAACCGTGATAGCTAGACAGTTGGAATCCGACGTAGACAGCAGTACCAGCAGACTGCGACAATAACATTCGTATAGTCTGTCTAAAGATACAGACTATTTAAAAAGAGTCAACAAAATCTACCCTCAAATGGTTCCTTAAGCCAGTTGAGGGTAGATGAAAACATTACATGATCAAATAATGTAGGTTAAAGTCAGTTCGTTCAGTGACAGATCCAGGCGGTTTCGTATTTTGGTCGGTTAACCAATAAATGTTATAACTACCCGAATACTACAAAATAGTACAAATTGTTTGTATTATTTTATTTAAATACCTAAAGATACAAACTTATAATTAGCGACACAAAATTAATATATATACAGAGAAACAAGTAGGGTTCTGCTTTGTATCTTTACCCCCTTATTCATAAACGCGCTACAAACCTCAATTAGCTAATAATCATTTGTCTTTATCTGTCATTTTGACTTATGTATTTGTAAGAAAGGGATAAAACATAAGGGGGTTAATCTAGCCATGTCCGTCTATCTGTAGTTCTGGATCTGTACTGTATTCTCTGTGAGCTTTCCGGGCATCTCGGACAATCCTATTAGACCGCGGGTCAGGAGCAAATATCGTCAGTCATCGCCTCCCGCCTGATGTTAGTTTAGATGCTATCATGGATTAAAAAAATAGTCAACCGGTTGTATCGCGGTGGAAAGACCGTCAGTTGATCAAATGAACATGTAAAAAAAAATCAGTCATCGCCTCCCGATTGATACTTTGCCAGATGAGAGTTTAGATGCTATTATAAATAAAAAAAACCGGGCAAGTGCGAGTCGGACTCGCGCACGAAGGGTTCCGTACCATAAAGCAAAAAACGGCAAAAAAAAAACGGTCACCCATCCAAATACTGACCACTCCCGACGTTGCTTAACTTTGGTCAAAAATCACGTTTGTTGTATGGGAGCCCCATTTAAATCTTTATTTTATTCTGTTTTTAGTATTTGTTGTTATAGCGGCAACAGAAATACATAATCTGTGAAAATTTCAACTGTCTAGCTATCACGGTTCGTGAGATACAGCCTGGTGACAGACGGACGGACGGACGGACGGACGGACAGCGAAGTCTTAGTAATAGGGTCCCGTTTTACCCTTTGGGTACGGAACCCTAAAAAAACCGTCAGCCGGTTGTATAGCGTTGGAAAGACCGGCAGCTACTTGCATGACCATGTAATTCGTTTTATATGATTGGCATTGAATACTTTATTTGAGGACTTCAGGTAGAGAATCTAACTTTTTCCCCGCAGTCGGTTGAACGAGCTGTGGGCGGAGCGCTGATCTAGTGCAGTTTTTGTCCTTAGGAAGCCGCGAGCCGATATTTCAAGAGGGGGCGGAGACGGCGCACTACACAGAGTTTTACAGTAGGACAGTTATATTTTTGTACTAAGATCGTCCGTTCATCATTATTTGATAGATGAGCTCGAAATAAAGTAACATTTACTAATTACAGTATTTATATGGTTCATATTCATGAAGCCTGTTCAGAACGCATCTTATGTGACGTCATGGACGGCCGATTGCGTCCGAAATTCGAAGATCGGCAACGATCGGATGCGTATATAACGTCCGCCGACAGCAGCCAACGGCAATCTTCCAAAATACGTTGAACGACAAACTCTTACTTGTATTAATTTAATTTAATTTTACAAATATATCTTGTACACAAGTTAAAATTATAAGTCTTCATTGAAGATCCACTTAGGCATCCCTGCACCACTAGAAAGGAGCCTAGGCCTCAACAACTAGGAGATAACACGTTTTGTTATCTTCAAAGAAAATACCACCTTGATTGTTCTCTGAGTGATCTGTCACATAACTTTGAACCATGTTGAATTTATTTTTAAATAACAAATTAAGTAACATTTATTAAATTTTCCTGATTAAATAGTTATAAAAGTTGAACAGGCGTCTAATTTGTTTCGTGATTTTCAGTTTTAATTATAAACTGTTCAAGTTTCCAAACTAACTAACTAGCTAATATGGCTCAGCGATCCAAAGAGGATCTTGGCCTCCGAAACGAGAGCATGCCACTTTTCCCGATTCTGCGCCGTTTCCTGCCAATTATCGGCTTGAAGCTGACGCAGATCCGCTTCCACACAGTCTCCCCAGCGGTATCTGGGCCGACCTACCGGGCGGCTACCAGTCGGTCTTCCCAGGTACGCCCTCTTGGCAGCCCGATCCTCTCCCATTCTTAATAGGTGACCGAACCAGCGAAGTCTGCGGGATTTCGTTTCGCCGATGATATTGGGTCCGGCCACCAACTCCTCCAACAGCTATAAAACTATGGACAGAGTTGGCTGTCGCTAATGCTATACTTTCGGTTTATTTTCTGGGAAACACGATCAAAATTTAGGTACTGCCACTTTTACAAAATTAGTGTCCCCGAAAAATTATTCGTAACAAAAGAAGTGTACTACCATTTTTCTTGTAGGCTGTCCATAAATTACGTCATCGTTTTTGACGATTTTTGACCCTCCCCCCCCTAAAATCATCCAAAAATCATGCTTCGAATGGCCCCGTTTCCTCCTACGTCATGCTACCATCATCCGGGTGTCCAGACCCCCCCCCCCTAATTTGAAATGACGTAATTTATGAATAGCCCCTAGGAACAATAACAACTTCTAACAATGTCTACTTAAGTATGAGCGAGCGCTTGGACAGCGAATCATATGTAATATAATTTAAGAAATTATGTACAGTCAGCAGCAGAAGTTGCTAAGCGGGCGAGGTGTTCAAAATTAGGTACCTTGACACGCTCTTATTCTCTTAACAATAAAGTCGCGTCAAGATCATTTTGAACACCTCGCCCGCTTAGCAACTTCTGCTGCTGACTGTATAAGATGTAAACCTTTTGACCTTAATAAACTTTATCTTATCTTATCTTTATCTTAGATTGACCTACTGTCAACCCTCTGTGCACTGCGCCGGCTCTATCTTTATCAGCGGCCGCCAGTGTAATTTAGTTGTTTGAGAAAAATTGTGAATTCACCACAGCCCCAACATTTTACACTATCTGTCGTGTGGCATCTACGGATACACTATCTGCCAGATAGGTGGCTTAGGACTGGATAAATCAGTGAATATATGGATTTCTAACGTTTTAGATCAGGTATATTTGATACGTAAGCAGGATAGTTGCAGAACGCTTTTTTTTTTTTTCGAAAAAAAAGGGATTGCCTGCCTCGCGTTTTAAACGGCCTCGCCTACAGTGAGGACCTTTTGGCACAAATATTTATGTTCTAAATGAATTTTAGTTTTGTGTTATTTATTATTTGTGCTAATAAACATTTCTTATTCTTACAGTATGTTTAAATTATATTCTATTGTGAATTCCCACAACCCCAACATTCGTTTACACTATCTGTCGTGTGATATCTATGGATACACTATCTGCCAGATAGGTGGCTTAGGACTGGATAAATCAGTAAATAAATATATGGATTTCTAACGTTTTAGATCAGGTATATTCGATTCGTAAGCAGGATAGCTGCGAAACGCTTTTTTTTCGGAAGAAGGGATTGCCGGGTCTCTATTATTTCCCAAATAGTTTTAAGTCATAATGTATTGTTTGTCCGAATTTTCGTTAGTCATAATTGGTTTTTCTCAGAAACGCGTAACTTTTCAGGATTGCCATAAAACAAACCTAACCTAACCTATCCTATCTATAGAATAGCCTTACGAAAATCCTGAAAAGTTAACGGTTTCAGTTTTATGACGAACAATAATATGACAAACAATACATTATGAGTTAAAACTTTATGGGAAACAAAGGGACCCCGGGATTGCCTGCCTCGTGTTTTTAACGGCCTCACCTACAGTATGTTTAAATTATATTCTATTAAGAATTCACCACAACACTATTTGTCGTGTTGCTATCTAGATATGTGGCTTAGGACTGGATAAACCAGTAAGTAAATAAACATATGAATTTCTAACGTTAATAGGTCAGGGTGCCTAGCCAAGGTGACAAACGCTTGCGCTACGACAACGAAACGCTTTGTCTCTCTATCACTCTTCCATATTAGTGCGATAGTGATATTAGTGATAGATATATAATTCACTAGCGACCCGCCCCGGCTTTGCACGGGTTAACAAATTATACACCTAAACCTTCATCAGGAATCACTCTATTGATAGGTGAAAACCGCATGAAAATCCGTTCAGTAGTTTTTGAGTTTATCGCGAACATACAAACAGACAGACGCGGCGGGGGACTTTGTTTTATAAGGTGTATTATAATTAATTGTATAAAAACTTATAAAAAGACTCCTTTTACTTTTTGCTTCTTTGTCGTCGTATCCGACATCCGAAATCGGATCGGACATTGTGAAACGTTATGCGCTATCTATCGTGCGGTATCTGCCAGATAATGTAATGTGGGTAGTGCGTTACGTGGGATTTAGATAAAGGGGAATTATAATGGTGTGATAAAGTCGAAGAAAAATTGGGATGTGAATGTAAAACATATTCGCTAGATACAGTACAAATATACTTACATACAGGTATGCATACAATTTTATTTAAAGTGTAAGGCATATCTTTCAGATAATGCAATTTTGCACAAATAAGACAAATCTGTATATTCTGTATATAGGATAAACTTTTTCCTTCACCTTACTTTTTTGCACGAAAGAAAAAACGTCGTACAAAAAGCAGGCTTAATGCTATCTATAGGCATTCTCTACCAGTCAACCTTTAGTTTATGTCAATGACTGACATGTCAAAGGGGAGTCATCCCCGTCTACGTTAGCAGGTTCGATTCCCGGCGGACCAATGGGGTGCCTGCATCGCAAATGAATTACTAATTAACACGCGTTTGTATAATTTGAGTGTTTTTCGTTAAAGGAAACATTTACGCTCATTTTACGATGTACGGTACATACAATAAAAGTAATAAAACTACATAATATATAAGGGGCTATTCATAAATTACGTCATTTCAAATTAGGGGGGGGGGTCTGGACATCGGATGATGGTAGCATGACGTAGGAGGAAACGGGGTCATTCGAAGCATGATTTTTGAATGATTTTAGGGGGGTGGGGGAAATCGTCAAAAATCGATGACGTAATTTATGGACAGCCCCTAAGACGGGTAAAGGTACCTTATTTGTTTATTTTATTTAAACTTTATTGCACAACAAAAATAACTAAAAATGGCGGACCTTATGGAGCTTAATTATTAACGGCGACGTAAGCGCCAACTGCCATGAGATACCTTTACCCGTGGAACGTCACATATACAACGAAAGGGTCCTCGCACACATTAGTCTAAAACAGAAAGGAATCGTCACTTAATTCAATAACGATGGACTGTAACGAATAGCCAGTATAGCCACGACTGTTAACCAACGCTGACCAAACACTCACTAATGAAACTTGAGATTAGGCGGGCGGCACAAGGGCGACTAGAAGGATGCGATTGTAACAAGTCGACAAAAACGCAAGGAATCGTCACTCAATTCAATAACGATGGAATGTAACGAATAGCCAGTATAGCCACGACTGTTAACCAACGCTGACCAAACACTCACTAATGAAACTTGAGATTAGGCGGGCGGCACAAGGGCGACTAGAAGGATGCGATTGTAACAAGTCGACAAAAACGCAAGGAATCGTCACTCAATTCAATAACGATGGACTGTAATATATAGCCATGACTGTTAACCAACGCTGACCAAACACTCACTAATGAAACTTGAGATTGGGCGGGCGGCACAAGGGCGACTAGAAGGATGCGATTGTAACAAGTCGACAAAAACGCAAGGAATCGTCACTCAATTCAATAACGATGGAATGTAACGAATAGCCAGTATAGCCACGACTGTTAACCAACGCTGACCAAACACTCACTAATGAAACTTGAGATTAGGCGGGCGGCACAAGGGCGACTAGAAGGATGCGATTGTAACAAGTCGACAAAAACGCAAGGAATCGTCACTCAATTCAATAACGATGGACTGTAATATATAGCCACGCCTGTTAACCAACGCTGACCAAACACTCACTAATGAAACTTGAGATTAGGCGGGCGACACAACGGCGACTAGAAGGATGCGATTAAAACAAGTCGCACAGACGCAAGGAGTCGTCACTTAATTCAATAACGATGGACTGTAATGAATAGCTACGACTGTTAACCGACGCTGACCAAACACTGACTAATGAAACGGGGGCCCTTTAATCATCAGATGTGAGAGATTAGGCGGGCGACACAAGAGCGTCTGCCACGAAGGATACGATTGAAAAACGCAAGCCGCACAGGTACAAGTTAATTTTTACCAGAACGAGTGCAAATCTTCAATTTGTCGTTATATATTTCTACCCTTAAACTAATAACGCATAGACAGATAGTCCCCATACGGCTAACCTGCCAAAAGTGAAGCCGAAACACGATCGATGTGTGCGCGGGAGGCTCGTGTTTTACGCTCAGCAACACACACACATATACAAAAAAGTATATAGATATTTCCCTCAAAATGGGGGATTTAACAACATCCTTAACACTTGGTTATTAATAATTTGTGTGTAGATTTAATAGCAAAAGCTTTTTATGTTTATTTAAGGAATTTTTTCCATTTCCCGCCTTTGTGAAATAAGGTTTAAATAAAAAAATTGATATATTTTTACAATTTTTTATTTATAATGTGCATAAAATTACTACATAATTTGAAAAAAAATAATGAAATATTTAAAAATATGTAATTTTTATATAATTATACAATGAACTTCAATTAAGCGTATTCATTTTAGAATGTAAACGTCTTGTCCCATTTTGAGGAAATAATATTCACTACACTGTCAACATTTATAAGAAATGGCGGCTGGCGAAACATTGGATTTTTGTAGTTACGATTACGGAAAAATATCACATTAAACTCTATACTTACGCGTGAAATGTAATGTAAGTCGGTTTGTTTTTATGATATGATGCGTTTTGACACCTATTCAATGCACAAACAACCATTTTTCCTGTGTTTTTGATTTTTAAACGGGAGGTGTACACAAACCGACGTGACCTTGAGTACTGCCAGGGCCGATCGAATACGGTGACACGAGTGCGACGTGACGTCGCACTTGAAATGGCTTCACTAGGGATGTACGAACACTCGATCTATGCCTTATAAATCTATGTTTCTACCTATATAACTACCTATACAGGTTGGCTAAAAAATAAGCACATTTCCGTTGCCAGAGGGAGGTTTTGGGATTATACTGAGCAACTTTTACTATGGAACGAACCCCCTTTTGTTTATATGGATAGTTTTGTCTTGCCAATGAGCCACAAATGTATAATTTGCATATCATCTGTAATTTTTATGTGTAATTAGCTTGTTGTTTGTAAATATTCTGTGTTTTTTCCCGTGCGATTGTGTAATATACTGTACAGCCAAAGTTTAAAGTGGTTTTATTAATTATCGGCGGTCTGACAGCGTACAATGTGGTTAATGATGTCTGTAATAAATAATTTCATAGGTGAATCAACTTTTTCTTGTCACTAGTTGCCATGGTTACGATCTCCTCTTAAAATAATAGTTATTTCGTATTTAAATGAACCAAACGCACAGCACGTTTGTAGAACATGGTATAGCAGCTCTTCTAAGAAACCATGCTACTATTGTCTCCTGGCTGATGGGACAGAATAACAACAAGAAATAGTTGATCGACTGAATGATGAAATCATTATTTATGATCAAAATAGCAATATCTTGTTTTTTCAATACATCTTTTGGAATTGTCACTTATTCTCAAGTCGTTCGCTTGCGGGCGGCCTAATTCCCACCCCTGTAAATGATGGCCGCAGGGATTGGATTCGGTGAATTTATGTGCGTGAGATTGAGACGGTGCACTGTAATTACTTCACTACGTGTGTTGAAACAACAGAGCCGAGTTCACAGAGAAGAGAGCAGGGGTTAGACTCTAAGATGCGCAAAACGCTTCACTGAGTTGAATAGATTGATTCATATCTTTCGCTCGCGGTGATATATATCACTCATTTCGCTCATTTCGCTCAGTGGATCTGTGGACTATATTGTTCAAGAGTTAGTAGAGGGAAATGTCAATCATTCAGATACACATTCGAATCATGAGTGGGAAAGAGCGCGCAAGGAAAACTGAGATAGATGAGCGACTGAGCGAGTTCAATCATCAGTGAGTTTAAGAGTGAGCGAGTTCAATCAAATCACTCACTCGTGAACGACACATGGCTATAAAGGGGCCCACTGATTAACAGTCCGCCGGACGGTATCGGCCTGTCAGTTAGAACAAAATTTTGACAGTTCCGAACAACTGACAGGCTGATACCGTCCGGCGGACTGTTAATCAGTGGGCCCCTTTAGACTCTTTAGATAGTAGTACACCAAACGAAAACCAAAAATTGCCAATCGGGGGAAATAATTTGTGTATAACCGTATTTTAGCAAAGTTGTAGGGAATGGTGTATTAAACAACATACTAAAAGTACCGGAGGGTGGGGGTGAAGCTAACGGGTAGAAGGGGGTTTAAAGGTCCCTTTTTATAGTTTTACGTAAATACGGGTAGGGTAATTTAGTAATGACAAATACGAACGTTTCCGAGAAAATACGATGGAAAACAATTATGCACTGCTGTAATAAATGAATGAAAACAACTTTTTATATAAATGTTTTAACAAGATTCCTACATGCCAAAATACAAATCTTAGCATAATAATTTCCTTTCTATTAACTTAACTAAAGCGCTAGAAAGAAAATGTTTCACATCAAATGTTCTTAAATTTTACGAAGAACGTCGTAACTACTACTTATAATATATTCACTTACGACGTTTTTGAAACGCGTAACTCGAATGTACTCATTAGTAATTCTGTTTAGGAACAGTTTATTATGATAGAATCCCAGAGGTATGGAATTATACAAAATTATATGAATTATACGTTTCTTCGTCTTTGTTAAACAGACAGGCGCAATTTTACTTTGTACACTTGAGAGATATAAAAACCGGCCAAATGCGAGTCGGACTCACGCACGAAGGGTTCCGTACTATTATGCAAAAAGCAGCAAATCACGTTTGTTTTATGGGACTTAAATATTTATTTTATTCTGTTTTTAGTATTTGTTGACCCAGTCTGTGATTAGCTTGGCCTACCGTCCCGGGTGCATTAGTGTGCATTAAGAATAAATGTTTCAAATTTTAAGCTCTTATACCAGGCGTGGCTCACTCCGCGATTTTGTCGCTTTGCTACAGGTAGCTAAAAGTACATCCTTTCCACACCAATTTTGGTGGCTAAGCCATAAGCCGCGCGTGGCGCTGTCGCCACCTAGCGGCCATATCTGTCCTGATCGTAACAGACGCGTTTTGTTAGAGAGTGAGTCTTCTGTACCTAGTACATACTATTATTTATTCTGTGCTCCTACCCTCAAAGGTTTAGACATTGTCTCTGTGCTTGCCTTTTTTGCCTTGCCTCCTTAAATAAATCTTCCACCCCAAAACCGAAAGTATATATAAAAGCCGCCGGCAAAGACAATTCAATTAAGTAGATTAAAAGTACACGAGTGATTTAATTATTCATTTACATTAATGTTAGGATTCTGAATAAAAAATCATTCATTAAGCTTTGAAGTCACATCTGAAGTAATTTCTTCTCCGAATTTATAAGGATGGTAATATTATTTACTTTGGGATAATATGTATCATAATTTCACATTGTTTTGGACAGATATTAGACTAGATTGTAATAAAATTTTGTTTATAGGGTTCCGTATCTCAAAAGGAAAAAACGGAACCCTTATAGGATCACTCGTCCGTCTGTCTGTCTGTCCGACCATCCCCCCCCCCCCCCCCCCTTTATCTCCGAACTACTGGGTCTAAAATTATAAAAAAAAAACATAAAATAGTTATTTACCTATAGATGACAGGAAAACCTATTAGAAATATCCAGTCAAGCGTGAGTCGGACTTAATTACATCGTTTTTGATCCGACCCCTACGGGTTTTTTTAAAGACATTTCATTCACGTTCCATATAAAACATACATTGTTAAAATTTGGGTAATGTACGGAACCCTTGGAACGCGAGCCCGACTCGCACTTGTCCGGTTTTCATTTTTCATATTAACGCCGCGTGCCAAAAATTTACAAACGTAAATTTAGTTTGTAATTAATTTTATTTTATTTATTTAAATACAAAAAAAACTTTTTGGTATTTAACTAAAAGATATCTCTGAACTACAAAGTAATTGAATGGCTACAAGAAAAAAAATACTTATGCAATATATTAATAGGTACAGTCAGCAGCCGAAGTTGCTAAGCGGAAGAGGTGTTCAAAATTAAATACCTTAACACGCTCTTATTCTCTTACCATAAAGTCCCGTCAAGATCATTTTGAGCACCTGGCCCGCTTAGCAACTTCTGCCGCTGACTGTACAGGTATATTAGTAACCTGTGTTGATGTTTTAAAGTTATGACGTATATTAACAAACCAATTTTTTCCAGGTATGTTCATTTGACGACATCGCGTATGATATAAGAAGAAATTGTAAGCTTAGTAAGTAAAAAAAAAGTGGCTTTAAGGATGACTCACACTAGACCGGGCCGTGCCGCTGACGTCTGATCGGTGATCTCGTGGTGCTTTCCATAGTAAACTAAGCGCCGGAAGTTCCGGCCCGGCCCCGGCCCGGTCTAGCGTGAGTCATCCTTTACAGTACCTTCGCAGGCAAAGAATTGAACGCAGTGGGAGTTCAGAAATATGTTTTAATTTTAATTTTGCATTCAGAAATCCTTCGGAAAATATCTAATTGTCAATTTGGCTGTTTCATACATTTTGGCTGGTCCATTTTCTATGGGAGGGTAATTTTTCGCGATTTCGGGGTTGGTCTCATAGTAAAAGTTGCTCAGTATAATCCCAAAACCTCCTTGGCAACGGGAATGCAGTTATTTTTTAGCCACCGTGTATACCTAGTAGAGATTAGAGATGTGCGCCGATGGCAAAATCATCGGCGGCGGCGTCCGATGATTTTTTGACCGGCGGCGGCGGCGCGATCGGCGTGAAATCGGCGTGGCATAATATTTGATACTGCATGAGAACGTGGCTGTAGAAACTCTACATTAAAGCCCTCTGAGTATTTACTAGGCTATCTAAAACATATTATGTGTGTTTTCTAAATTATTGCCGAAAATTATATCCCATCATGTCACTTGGCAACCATTTATTACCAATACCAACCTAACGGTTACCAATGGTATGTTTAAATATTAAAATAAAAAAGATACTTTAAAACGCTACATTTTAGGCAGTATTTTTACTTACTTTGTAAGCGGAATACAAATAAAACTCAAAAAAATTCTTTATAAGTCTTAAATCTATATTGACTTTTCCCAGCCACTGTCGCTTCACTTAGGATTTGTTACGGTTACGAAATAATGATGAACTATACTTTACATTTGTCTGGACTGAAGTTTAACAGAAATGTATGTTAGAATAAAGATGTCATCGTTTTCGAAAGTAAACGTCTCTGGCAGGTTGATTCGCTCAAAAGAATGTCTTTGAAGTGTCCCGTTTTATAGAATATTAAGGTCTACTTAGTTTTCTTTACTGCTAGCTTAGTGATGATACTTGGTGATTTAAGTTCCTATAAGTAGGTATAATTGTTAAGGTATAGTTTATTACGAAGCTTTTACCTGACTTTGATAATTTTGATTGAAATATATATTGTTAAATAAAAGAAGCTGATAATCACCATAAAATGACTATGTATTGAGTGTGTAATTTTAAATTAAATTGTATATTTATTTTTCAATAAAATAACGTAAAACATTTAATCCTTAAATTATACATAAGAATAAAAAACCCTAAAAATAATTCAAATAAAACTTAACCTACACTAAGCTTAAAATAACCCACCCTGCATCGTACCTGGCTCAAAGGTCTCCATAATGCCTGCAGCATTCCCTCGCTGAACTGCTATAGAGACCTGTTGAACTAAGTACGACCCAGAGCGAGGATCACCACCTCTCTCCCGCAAACGCCGGCCTATTTCCCCAAAAAGTCGGCGAGCTTCCACTCCCCACGGCCCCGCTGTCTCTAGTGCTACCGGCACAAAATCGTAAGCAGATGCCAGTGCGGAGTATTTAATGTGCTTTTGCTTGGCAGCAGTCTCCGCCGCCGAACCAGCACAACGCATGGTCTGCCCCAAATGGGATGCAGCGAACGTGCTCACGCAAGTTGCGTCCCACAAGAGGCAGCGTCCTCTCCGCCACGGAACCAACGTAAGGCCGTCCGGCCTCTTCCCATCCGTGCGACTGAGACCCGGCGGCTCCAACACACAGGGAATGTTTTCCGAAACCATGGTCTCCGCACAATCTCATTTATAGAGTGGTGTTTCGGAAAACGGCCAGCGCATCGTCGGCAACTCAGGCCATGATGCCCGTTCTACGCCACCCATGCTCCACACTCCACAGCGAAAGCGGTGAGGCTCACACACTTTTGCCCCCATCTGAGTGCCACAGCTATTCTCAGCGAGTCATTGTCTAGCATGGTACCCAGTTGAGGTGAGGGCAATGCATGGAGCCACACCCCTGATTCTGGCTTCGCTATGGCCTTGAGATGCGCCAGATCTGCTCCCGAGGCACCAGATACCAATGAGCTGTATACGTGTTTGCTCCACACGTCGTCCCATTCCCGCTGGCAGGGTTGTGAGGCCGCAAATCGCCCGGGACTGTGACCGACCATCTTGCCAGCGCTTCAGCAACGAATGGGACCGGGGAAATGCCACCATTCAAAGAAAAAATGCGAGTGACAAGACCCTCAGCTCCAAACGAAGACGCAAGAAACGCCACTAGTCCCACATCCTCCACGCGACGAATCCCCAAACCACCGTACCGAACAGGGAGTGCCGCCTGAACCCACTGTGCTTGACTGAGCTCCACGTTCAGAACTAGCTCCATTTCAAGGTCAACTTCAGCTGTCCATCTAACTCCCTCGCGTCGTCGACAAAAAGCCACGACGGCGACGTCCGTAAAATATAAGTCATCCGCGGAGTGGCAAAACAATTTCGCAACAATGTTAAAGCGTCATCGGACGACAGATACCCCAAGTGCGGGGTGCACTGCTTCAAGAGCCTCTTTTTTAGTCTGCAGAGCCGCACTGACCCCATCAGGAAATATTGGCGCCCCCAGCAAAGAAAGAGAAGCTTTATTGACCTTCTTAATACCTGGTAGCAACTCTTCCAGAGATCTTGACGAGGCATCCGGTACGAGACCACAAGCGTAGAGCTCACACTTTGTTGGGTTTACATCCAACCCAATCCTCAAAGCTGGTATAAGCTTCTTTAGGTCCTCGATTACCGCTTCAGGCGATCCACCAATGGTACCATCGTCGAGGTACCACACATTAAGAGGCGAGTTTAATGCGACAATGGCCTTTTGTATCGCCAAGCAATAAATCAAAGGACCCAAAGGATCGCCCTGTTGAGCCCCAACTTGCGACAAGATTAAGCTGTCCTTGAGATACAAGTTGCTAGCAATTGTATATTACATATGTGATAAATAAATCAAATCATATCGATCATATGATGACCCTTATGCGTGTCACCAGCATCATACGAGAAATCATAAAATACGCAATTATAATCGTGATATGAACCTGCTATTTTCTTGACTTTAGTTCATTGATTAAATTGACAATCAAGAGAGTATTGATGTAAAACAAAATGCGTTCTACAAAAAAGCTGTGCGATAAAATATCAAATAATAACCTGAGATCCAGAAACTAGATCTTGTTTAAATTCACGATAAATCGTTATCACAGCTAACACCGCAATAACAAAAATGATGCTAATTTGTTTAACAGCATAAGGATCTTTAAATTATACCTCTGACACTATCTACTGTATCTACTCACTACGCAACATGGAATAAGACACGATAGGTATCAAAATTTCCCACGCCGATTATACGCCGGTCAAATTCATCGGCGGCGGCGGCGTGGAAAAATCGTCGGCGGCGGCGGCGCGGCGGCGCGGCGCACATGTCTAGTAGAGATGCGCATAATCGTTCACTGAGTTGAAAAGAGTGATTCATATCTTTCGCTCGCGGTGATATATATCACTCATTTAGCTCATTTAGCTCATTTCGCTCAGTAGATCTGTAGATTAAATAGTGAGTAGAGAGAGATGTCAATCAATCAGATTGATTGAATTGTTTGGTTTGATTTGTATTACCTACGCACTTGATCGTTAAAAAATATGCATTATTAGTGTTATATAAGCTATACTATACATACATTTACTACAATATACATATTAAGCAGATTTTCCTTCATACTTGGACAGGCTTAGGACTGTCAATCTAGATTTTTTAGGTTAATAATAAAACGACGGAAAAGCAAAGTTTCTCCTAAACGTACCTCATATTAAACATAAACCCCTCTAATCTAGATTGGCAATTATGATGAAAATCTGATACTATATAGTGTACATTTCATAAAAATATTAGACTATCATTACATTAATTACACTACCTAAGCCCGTCAATTAAATCTTAAACTAAAATTGGTCAACAAACGACAGCCGTAGTCTGCTCTCTCGACATCCAACAGTACTCTGTACATAAAAGTGCGTAAATGGGATGGTTATATAATACGCACAGCCATAAGTGCGACGAAGAAAGCAAATCACACGGTACGGATCCCGCCATGTTTTCCCGGCACCCTCCGAATTCATCCGAAACGCTCCGAAACAGTCACTCCGCATCGTCTCACTCGTTTGGCTGGGCCCGCTCATTCGATCATGAGTGGGAAAGAGCGAGCAAGTAACACCGATATAAAAGAGTTACTGAGCGAAATGAGCTAGTCAAATCTGTACTGAGTTGAAGAGTGAGCTAGTTCAATCAAAAGATACAGTTCATTTGAATCACTCGCTCGCGAACGACACATGTCTAATACCTAGGTAACTTGAAGGTTTATTATCAAATATCACGGATACACAAATGATCTGATTCAAGTATAAGTTAGCAAATAAAGCAAGAACCGCCTGAACGGTAACTTCTGAAACTTGTATTGATAACTCTGTAGGGTTGACACCAGGGAGCGGAACCGGTTTTTTGCAAAAACTTCGAAATAACCAAAAAAAAACGCAAAAAAAACACGCAAATAAAAAAAAAAATATAACTAACTATAACTAACTATGTAAAAATACGCAAGTAAGTATAACGGGTTAGCATTAATTGACTAGCACGTTATCTTTTCGCGGACTAGCAAAGTAATATTTTGGTTCTAATGAATTATTCTACAATCGAAATGTAGGAATCAGTTGTGTATTTAGGTAACCGCTTCTTATTATTAGATTGCCCAATTAGAAATGAAATAATTAACAAAGAACGAAAATAATACCGTTTTCGTTTCCGTACAAAAAATACCGGTATCCGATCCCTGGTTGACACTAGTGTAGTAGTATAGAATGGTATACCCCTTTCTTCAGTGATGAGAATATATTATTTTTCGTTCTATATTGTTTTTGTATAATATATAGTACAATTTACTTAAATATAGTACGATATTATATTATAGTACAGGTGGCAATCTGTAGATGTGTAAAAGAAATTTTAAGACTATCCTTTTTAACAGCCTCCTAGCCAAGATGCACATATGAAATAAACCGTCAGTCAATCATTTTAAATCAAGTGATTTTTAATTAGTCCTATACAGAGATTTGTCCTCGATGTTTCTTGGGCCTTTTCTAAAATAAATATCGAAAACCTGATTCTCACAGATCCTGGTGTTTTTGGGTTCTTTCAACTCAGGATCACTAGCATATTCAATTCTGATGATAAAATAAAATGTCCCAAAAATTCGTATGAAAAGTGTACGTTCCACTACGTCACGCACATACAAGTGAATTTATTTTCATACTAAAACGTGACGTAATGGAATGGACAGTTTGGAGCATCTTTTTTTAATGGTGGGATGGAGAATGCTATTGATTCTGAGTAGAATAGGCCCAAGAACGTCCAGATTTGAAAGAATCAGGTTTTCAATATTTTTTTTAGAAAACGCCCGTCTTATTCAAGCCCCTAGCAACCCTGACACTGTTCATCTCTCAGCCCTGCTAACTCCGAGCCGGTTTGATCCAGTTAAAATCGTACACTAAGAGCTAGCCCCGGAAAACGGTAAGCGATTTCAAGAGCAACGAAACCTGGCGGCCTAGCCAAGGCACAGAATAAATAATAATACAGAAGACTCACTCTCTAACAAAACGCGTCTGCTACGACCAGGACAGATATGGCCGCTAGGTGGCGACAGCGCCACGCGCGGCTTATGGCTAACCACCAAAATGGGTGTGGAACGGATGTACCTTTAGCTACCTGTAGCAAAGCGACGAAATCGCGGAGTGAGCCTCGCCTGGCTAAGGTGACAATCGCTTGCACTTCGCCATCGAATCGCTTACAATGACAAAGTTTGGCAATATCATCATTAATGTCAATTTTTTATGAAAATATGACGTTTATAATGACACTCTCTCTCTTCTCACTTTGTTCTGTTTAAGTCGATGCAAAGTTAGCTTAGACGGACTAGTACTAGGGCCACGGGGAGTTTAAATCATCAAATAGCCTACCGTTTGTATTTATTTGAATCTTCTATTAAGAATGTCGAAAAACCTATAAAAACTAAAAAATCCGCGTTTTCCCGGAGATAAGCCCTAGATAGATTTTTCGCCCCCGAAAAGCCCCGTATTGCAAATTTCATCCAAATCATTGGGTGCATTACATTTGTTATAATTACTTTTCATATATTATAGTTTGCTATATTGTTATTTTGAATAACGTTATAAATGGCATACTACCGTAATACCTACTGAACGGTATATATAATGTTATTATTGGTAAAATGGTCATAAGGTATATTTACGTTTAGTCTAATATACATTGCCATAATTATTACATACTCTAAAGCATATTATTTGTTATAACAAGTGACATCACATAATTATTTGTGTGGCATAATAGTTGCATGACATAAATGAGTTAGGTTAGGTTGGAACTGCGACTCCGCACAAACGAATAACTACCTAACAAAAGGAGGGTTAGGTTAGGTTAGAACTTTGACCCTCCATAGAATAAAATACTCTAGCAAAAAAGGGGTTTAGGTTAGGTTAGAACTGCGGCTCCCGCAGAACGAAAACTGTGAAAAAATTGGTTGGTTAGGTTAGAACTGCGACCTCCCTAGAATAAAATAGCTAGCAAAAACAGTAGGCCTGCGTACTAGTTATAAAAAGTGTGTAAAACTTTACGTTATCCGTAAATGAAATATTACAAAAAATGTTATACAATATATGTATTTATACTTGATAAAATTGTATGAAGTATTACGTTATACAAAAATATAATATAGAGTCTGGCTACTGAAATATTACCCAAAGTTTTGGCGGGAAATTAAAAAAATCTTGGGCTGGTCACACTGTGTGTAGTAGGAATTATAGTTTTGATACTAGAAAATATTTTTTATTTTCTGTGCACACGTAAGGTACCTAAGGAAATAAGTTAAATATACGTTGACTACACTCAAAGTCAGCTCACATTAATTTCTACCACTATGTAAAGTATAGTCAACGACAAACACATATGATTACGTTCCAATGTTTTGTTTTTATTGATATTTTCTAGAACTTCTAGTTTATCCGTTTCTTTTACACACTTGTCCTGTTTATGAGATTCAGGTATTAGTAATTCACATACTTAATCAAAGTTATAGGGAAATGTTAGAAGTTTAGAACTAGTACTTAAAGTATCAAAATATTAATAGAGCACCAACCTACGAAATTGTTTCCGACTTGTAAACATTGCAGTTTTTCGTTATAAAACGCTTCACGTCGACTTTGCACATTGTCGTAATTATTTACGAGCTTAAATAATAGGTTGCGGACGTCACTCGGTATAGTCATTATTAACATTATTTAAGTATTATTAAAAATAAACGCCTTATAAACCGCGAACAATTTGAATGAATGACATAAATTGACAACAGACTTTTAACTTTTTTTAAAAGCATAGACAATTGGTGATGCAACAAGGAAATATCTGTCAACAAAATTTGGCTAGCCAGACTCTAACAAATGTCATTATAAAACATGTCTATATACTATTTGAAAATTATATTACATTAGGCATTATATCAATGACAGTTTAGATGAAATCACAATATAATAAAGGAAACGTATAATAAAAATTACATTATAACATACAATAATATATCAAATGGCGTTATAACAAATGTATGATAGTTTTTTTATAATTATATTAAGCATTACACACCCCAAATCATTAGAGCCGTTTCCGAGATCCCCGAAATATATATATGAATAAATAAATTATACAAGATTGCTCGTTTTAAGGTATAAAATTACGATAGCATCACTGTATAACGTTAATAAGTACTAGTTAGTACGGACTAGTTTAAGCTAAGTCTACCATCCAAATACTTTACTCACCTATACGGTTACCATCAGTTTGTCACTGACATAAACGCCGTCGAGAACGTAATTTACTTTCTATACATCTCGCTCGCACTCGCATATTGGTGCAAACGGGATGTATAGAAAGTAAATTACGTTCTCGACGGCGTTTATGTCAGTGACAAACTGATGGTAACCGTACTAGCCACGGCCCCTATAGTTTCGTTTATCTGAAAACCGTTAGCAATTTTCCGACGCTAGCTCTCTGAACCGGTAGCGACCAATTAAACTGCTGCTAACTTTCCTCCGGTCCCTGTCAGGTACCTTTTGTGACGTTCTCGAAGAAAATGTTACCTGGAAGTTAAGTGTAATTAAAAAGTAATCTTTGAAGCGAGGCTAATTGTTGTCTGTTTCGGGGTTTCAATTAATATTGGTGAAAAGCTTGATTTAACTGTAGTTTAGTTTAAAATATTGGCGACCTGTAGAATACAACTGAAAAAAAAGCTTGAAATATTGTTGTCATTCTGTCGACTTTTGTGTAGTTAAAAGTTTGATTGACCGAGCGAAGGCGACGGTCTCCGTTTCTTGGGCAAAAATCCTTTCATATGTCCGGATGGTCTCGTGTACAGGTTGTATTTTTTAATCGATTCACGTGAAATTTGACGTAAAACCTACTCAATGTTTGATAATTATATGAATTTATTGTTGATTCAGGTTTTGTAATTTTTAAAACGTCGGAGCCATAGGGGATTGCCAGTTGCGAGGTCTACAGCTCACAGAGCCCCTAATATATGACATTACGTAACTATTTACTAGTCATTAGGATCGATGAAAAAACTTGATACTATTAGAGGAGTTAAAATCATCAAAAACCTACTGTTTGATTTAATTAAATTTTTGTAAATGATAAAGAGCCGACCAGCTTAGCCCTGCAGGACCGAGTAAAATGGCGTGCTCTTGTGTTGGAGCCCAAGACTCATTTTGGGTCAAAAGTGCGAAACTAGTAAGTGCCGTAAAATGGGGTGAGTAGGGTTCGCGGGGAGAGTTGGGTTATGAATGGGGAGATAAGGGATGAAGGGGGGGGGGGTGAGATGGGATTTTAAGGCTACATAATTATGTATTCCAATTTAAAATGGAGCTATAGTAATACTCATAAAAAAAATCGATCCAACAATCTTCCAAAATCACCTTTGTATGAAATCCCATCTCACCCCAACTACGAGGGACTACGGGGTGAGGAGGGATTTTGTATTTATCGTTAAAGTTATGAAATGGAACTACCTAAAATCATAAAAAAACTAAAATACAAACGGCCGGAACATTTATTAATAAAGTTAAGTTTGCGTAAAATGTAAAAATAAAATGTTATCGAGGTTTGAATGTCATTTTTGTCCCTACGGGGTGAGTAGGGACAAAACTGATTTTACGGTATAGTAAGTATGTAACAATAACTGTATTGTATTTCCAAAGAATCCCAGGCGGTTTCATCTTAACCTCCGATTTAATCGTATCTACTACTTAAACTTGATAAGTTATTAACTTATTCATTAAGGACATAAGGACGTTTGTTAATCGTGAAACCGTATCGAACACTATACCGGGTGTGGCCTGTAACACGAGCAAATAATTAAAACATAGATTGTACTCCTCAAACGGTGACTTTTGTTCAACAACTTTTAAAAATTATGACGTATTTAGAGTCCCTATTTTTCATATAAAATAAATATTATCTTCAATGGACGCCATCGCCACGCCATATCATTGTGGTTGACGTTGCTTGTCACGCTTTAAACATAACAAAATTCGCAAATACATTGCGTCTTAGAATAAACTTTAAAGTGTATTAAAAATCAAACCACAAGTTATTGTTAAAAGTTGCCGAACAAATGTTGGTCAGTATGAGGAGTACAGCCTACAGTTTATTTTTTTGCTCGTATTATAGGCCACAGGCGGTATAGCAATGTTAGTTTAAATGGTACACCACTCGTTTTAAATTTGGGAATTTTCATATTATTTCTACTCAGAATCACGAACTCTTTTGTACCTGACAGGAGAAAAAAGTGAGGTTTTTCCCCATTCCGTTACCATCTTTCACAGACTTTGTATGACTTTTTAGTTTTTTGGAAGCCTAAGAGTTAAATATAGTGGAACTGTACTTATATATAATTAAAACACTTGCTTGCAATAGTACATTTCAATGCAAGTGTGAAAAGTATGTTATTATTTACGAGTCCCGAGATGTATTTTATGAGCCGTAGCCGAATAAAAGACACGGGACAAGTAAATAATAACACTTCCACACGTACATTGAACGACGTTTTTTAATACATTTGCGAAAAAATCACAGCAAAACAAATATTGGAAACATGAGTATTACACGTACATTTACGAATTTTCCCTTGAACTTGAATGATATTGCAGTAGCGTGCACAGAGATTTGGGACTGGGTAGGCAAAATTATATCAGAAAACCGGGCAAGTGCGAGTCGGACTCGCGCACGAAGGATTCCGTACCATAATGCAAAAAAAGGCAAAAAAAAAACGGTCACCCATCCAAGTACTGACCCCGCCCTACGTTGCTTAACTTCGGTCAAAAATCACGTTTGTTGTATGGGAGCCCCACTTAAATCTTTATTAAATTTTATTCTGTTTTTAGTGTTTGTTGTTATAGCGGCAACAGAAATACATCTGTGAAAATTTCAACTGTCTAGCTATCACGGTTCGTGAGATACAGCCTGATGACAGACGGACGGACGGAAGGACAGCAGAGTCTTAGTAATAGAGTCCCATTTTACCCTTTGGGTACGGAACCTTAAAAAATGAGAGCTACTAACTCACCAAAAAAATTGCGTGATGGTTTTCATTTTGTTGTCAAGTCTTTTCAATTACTTCTTTTTTTGGCTAAACGAAAGCTTCGAAAACGCATCATTTTTAATAGTTTGCACACACACACACCCACACCCACACCCACAACTTTCACAGATAAAATTATCCATTTTTTCACTAATCGCACTTTATAATTTCCGGCAACTGTTAACTGTTATCTCATAAACTCACCAAAACAAACAAACAATGGCGACCGAATAAAAAATGTAAATAAACTTAACCAAATACTGTAAACGAATAAAAAAATAGTCTCGTTTTTGCACTAAATTACCATAGCAAATGCTACTTTTTAAAATAGTCACGTAAACATCGGAACTATTCGGAAACTTTCGGGCGTCATTCGTTTATGTTTGGTACGAAAGACACTGCCTATTGCGTCTAAATGTGTGCGTTACTTGTATAATTGTGTGCTCGTACTTATAGGAAGGTCCACTACACTGTAACCGCGTAACGACGACTCACGGGGAGGCACACATAGAAAGATTTAGACGGAAATGTTTTCTGTCTTTGCCGTGCAAGGCACGTAGCGGCGCTAGTGCCGCGTGGTGTAAACTTCGTCGCGTAGAATTATTATAGATGATGACTTGATGACAAAGCTTAACCGGTAGATGGAGCGCTTATTAATTTTTAGAATGTTTTAAGTTATATCGATTACTGATAGTACGATCAGGTATAAATTAAATTAAGTAGTTTAAGAGGATAGACATCGGAATTATAGTAGGGTAGGCAGTGCCTTTTTGCCTTTATGAAGTGCACGCCACTGTGATATTGTATATTATATATTATTCATCACTATAAACTACGTTCGGCGTTGATTGCCTCAATTAATCACATTAACTCATTTAATACAAAAACACTTTTACACTTACAATTTAAGACAATTATTTTGATACAACTAAATTTCAAGTGAAAATGGCAGGCGCCGGTTTTACTTTTTAATTTTTTCTGTTAACGACAGCCAACGTGGCAATGATAGTTCCATTCAACCATATAATAAAGAAGTTTTTTTGTAAAATATCGTATTTTATAACGTTTTATTTATATAATAACAAATAAATATTTACTTTATATCGTGTAACAATACTTTTACGTACGTAATAAATGTCCAATGTCAAAATAAAAATATATTAAGTTTTTGAACATCCAAACTCTTTGGTGTGGACGTATCAAATACGGTCAGCATTAAATTTAAAAAAGCTGTAAAAGTAAAAAGCACTAGTTCGCGAAAAACAACTTTGCGAACGCTAAACAGCTACGTAAAGTAGCACTTTTTGAGCAGTTGCTTTTTAAAAATTAATTTCCAGTACATATCGTGCTACTTTACCGCCATAGGGCGGGATTAAGAGCAATACGTGCCTATGTCAAAAATTTATAGGGCCATATGTACTGTAAAACGTTGTAAAATACACGATTTAAAACACTCCCTTCGGCCGTGTTTCAATTTATCGCCACTCGTTGTGAATTTCCTACTTTTCGCACTTGTATCGTAATGTTCTATTGCGTACATACAATTCTCGCTCGCTACGGTGTAACAGAAGCCCCTAAGTCCTCAAACGTTTAATATTAAATAACATACCCGAGTATGGTTGATCAAAAATTCCCTTAGACCCGTCAAGGCTTTATAGAGGATTTCATTATTTGCGAGAATAGTGGGATTACAACATTCTAATTTTGGTTGAAATATACAGGGTGGAAAATGAATTGGGAAATATTTAGTATTTTTTTTATTGTTATCAAAATCAAGCTAGTTTTAAACATTATGTTATTTATTATAAAATATTGTTGTATTAAATTTAAATCAAGATTCATTGTAGTGAATACGACGTCTTATAATCAAGTTATGGCTTATATTTTTTTCTAACAAATGCTGTGTAACATTTACACATTACAGTAAAATGAATTAAAAAAATACAACAGATATTTCCATTATTCCATTATACAAAACTAAAATTAAAAAACACAAATTCACTGACTTAATAAGGTGTATATTTATTTATTTAAATAACACAAAAGAAAAATTGTACAACGCGAGGCATATCGGTTCATCAAAAATTCCCTTAGGTACCATACAGAATACGAGTAAGTAAAGGTAGGAAAGCGAGAATAGTGGTATTAGGTAGATAAATTAAGGTGTTTTGTAGAATGATTTTCATGAAAGATTCAGGGTGTGTTTGTAATATGGGCGGATATAGTATTCATTCTAAAGTAGGAAAAAAGCTATCTCTTGTGTTAAGATATAATTCTAAATCATTATTAATTTCCGTGAAATTCACATCGCACGAACTCTCACTAGGGCACAATTCCGCGTCGTGACGACAATCGACAACACACATCCGCAATTTTATTTTACAAGTCGCGATTTTGCCTCGCTTGTTGTCGTATTAAAAACTTCCAAATCAAAATGTCTAAAGCTATCCAAAATATTTCTAGAGCCATCACAAATTCGGCTATATATTCCAATGTCATTATAACAAGTCGAATTCACCCATAATCAGTCAAACACATTCAAACAGCCGTCGGCCATCTTGAATTTTTCCATTGTTTTTCTCGTCTGTTGACACGTGCCTAATGAAAAGCTAACTCTGAAGGCGCTAGAAATTATAATTAGCTGACAAATATTTGCCGACCCCTTGGGGGTTGTTTTTTTCCAATTTCAATTTGCTATCGACGTCAGGGTGGTTTTTTAAGCCGATCCGGTTCGAAGGACCAGTTCGTTTTTTACTTTAAAATATGACGACTAATTTGGATCGCGTTTTGTAATAAGCTAAACAAGCTGTGCTGTATTTGTTGTTATAGCGGCAACAGAAATACATCATCTGTGAAAAATTCAACTGCCTAGCTATCACGGTTCATGAGATACAGCCTGGTGACAGACAGACAGACGGACAACAGAGTCTTAATAATAGGGTCCCGTTTTTACCCTTTGGGTACGGAACCCTAAAAATCATATAAGACTTCTTGCTAAAGGCAATATTGTTGACATTGCTTGAGTGTTTTACTAAGAAATGAGATGAGTGAAGCCGCAATTAGGTAACATCATTAATGGGTGTCACTTAGGATAATTGACCTTGAGACTCCACTTTCATTGATACTGTGTACTTTGTTATATAGGTATAGGTTGGCAAAAAAAATTTGGCTGTTTCATACATTTTGGCTGGTCCATTTTCTATGGGAGGCTAAATTTTTTTTTCTCGAGGTTGGTCCCATAGTAAAAGTTGCTCAGTATAATCCCAAAAACTCCCTGGCAACGGGATTGCAGTTATTTTTTAGCCACCGTGTTCTAGCAATCTTTATGAGTTACTGGAACCATTTATGTAGGTCTACAACTTATCACTGGCGGTTAATAATTAAGAGAGGCGGCCAAAAAATACGTTGTCAAATATTTTACATGCGACATTTTTTTAATAGCCTATATTGTGTCCCACTGCTGGGCAAAGGCCTCCCCTGTCTTCCGCCACTCGACACGGCTTTGTGCATGCTCCCGCCAGTCGCCACAAAGTGAGTTTAGGTCGTTTCGCCATCTCGTTGATTGACAATTTTAACAAACCTTTGCATTTTGCATTTGTGTATCAAACCTAAAGAAGATTTTTTTGAAGATAACACGTTTTAGATTCGTTATAGTTTTTCTTTTATAGTAATAGCTATGTTAAATAGTAAGAAAAAAAATTCTATAGCTTTTTGTCAACGTATTCTTGTGCCAGCCTGTATTATAGCAGAATTGACAATTACAATCTCATTTTATGTAAGTATGTGAGCGTTTCTTTTATTTTTTGGCATTTTTATATATTGTGGCCTTTTTTGCCACTTTTGTGTTATGTCTAGTCAGGATCGCGAGCCCTTTTCATCCTTATAGGAAAGTGTCCTAAAATATCCATACATTTTTCAAACTTTCCTTTTTGTTACCGCCATACAAAGTATTTGGCGAAATGGTAACACAATTCTTTTATCCCATTAGGATCGAAAGAGCTCGTGATTCTGAGTAGAAATAACACAAAAGTGGCAAAAAAGGTCTTAATATATAAAAATGGCAAAAAAATAAAAGAAACGCTCATGTAGACCGATAGGTGAATAGCTGAATGCTACACATAGAAAAATGTATATTTCCATAATTTACATATTTAATACATACAAGTAGGTACAAATTAAGCGCTGGTGGCCTAGCGGTAGGAGCGTGCGACTTGCATTCCGGAGGTCGCGGGTTCAAACCCCGGCTCGTACCAATGAGTTTTTCGGAACTTTATGCTGTATGAAATATTATTTGATATTTACCAGTCGCTTTTCGGTGAAGGAAAACATCGTGAGGAAACCGGACTAATCCCAGTAAGGCCTAGTTTACCCTCTGGGTTGGAAGGTCAGATGGCAGTCGCTTTCGTAAAAACTGGTGCCTACGCCAATTCTTGGGATTAGTTGCCAAGCGGACCCCAGGCTCCCATGAGCCGTGGCAACATGCCGGGACAACGCGAGGAAGATGGAAGTAGGTACAAATTACCTCGAACACGAGTTTCAAAACATTATTGAAATTTCTAATTCAAGCCACCATTTGGAATTAACATTTTAAAACAGGAACGAATAATAAGTTATAATAAAAACCTGGATGCTATTGTCGTGACTTAGCGAGAGAGAGCATTTTTAGACAAAAGCAGTATATTAGGTTGACTCACGCTAAACCGGGCCGGGGCCGGGCCGGAGCTTCCAGCGCTTCGTTTTCTATGGAAAGCACCATGTGATAACCGATCAGCCGTCATAGAAAATGACATGTTGGACGCCTCGGCCCGGGCACGGCCCGGTCTTGCGTGAGTCATCCTTAAGTCTTTTTTGTCGACGAATAATCAAATATTTAAAAAAATCGTCTATACTTGTTACAAGAAATGATACTACTTAAGAGTTAGAGATGACTCATTTTTAAACTGCGCACACCTTCAAAGCACTTTTTTTATGTAATTTTATAGACAAACTTTTTAAGAGCCAGCCAGAACAGAAATTACCAGCTTTAGAAATCGCAAAGAGTCGCAAAGTATGTTTTTAGTAGTGTAAGAACAAATAGTGAGGATTTTTTTATTTTGAGCCGCTGTTAGCCGACTTTTACACTACACCAACGGAGCGGCAGCTGACGTCCACGAGGCTTCATTCTCCCCTAACCCCGTTTTTATCGCCAGTTCTAAGAAATATGGGAACGCCAAAAAATGCCCTCTGCGATGGTTGCCATTCGGAATATGAATGAGCTTTATTCGTTCGATAAACACGACTTTTGATTTTTATTTCAAGTTATTCAAGTATACAATCCTAATTTTTTTTAATAATATGTATTTTCTGTGGGTTAACAACGCACCAACGGAGCGGCGGCTGACGGTCACATGTTTCATTCTTATTAGTTGTCACCGGAAGGACCTTGCGTTTCATTGGTCGCCGAAGCCATTCGCTCGGTCCAATGGGAACACCTAAAATGCCCTCCGCGATGGTTGCCATTCGGAATATGAATGAGTTTTATTCGTTGGATCAACTAGATTTTTTCCTAAATCAGGAGTGGAATTCGAATTTTAGAAATCCGTTTCAGGTATAATAACATAGCTAATTTAACTATACCTAAACAACGTTGAAAGTGTTGAAATGTTGTGAAGTACCGTTATGAATTTAGTTTAATACTAACACTGTGAATACTATAAGACAATTTTACACAGATCGACCTAGTCCCACAGTAAGCTCAATAAGGCTTGTGTTGTGGGTACTAGACGACGATATATATAATATACACACATGTATAAATACTTATATACATAGAAAACATCCATAACTCAGGAACACATATTTGTGATAAACACACAAATAAATGCCCTTACCAGGATTCGAACCCGGGACCTCCTGCTTCGTAGGCAGGGTCACTACCGACTAGGCTAGGAGTTTGCAAGTAGAGTGCGGGCCCTAGACGTCAAAATGAGATCAAATTTAACTTACAAATTGATCCTCGAAACGGCCTCCAGAGATGTTTAGGGTAGACATGTGCGCCGCGCCGCCGCGCCGCCGCCGCCGACGATTTTTCCACGCCGCCGCCGCCGATAAATTTGACCGGCGTATAATCGGCGTGGGAAATTTTGATACCTATCGTATCTTATTCCATGTTGCGTAGTGAATAGATAGTATCAGACGTATAATTTAAAGATCCTTATGCTTTTTCGCTTATTATTTGCCGGTGAACCAAATTAGCATCATTTTTGTCGTTGCGGTGTTAGCTGTGATAACGATTTAGTGTTAATTTAAACAAGATCTAGTTTCTGGATCTCAGGTTATTATTTGATATTTTTTCGCACAGCTTTTTTGTAGAACGTAAATGAAATTGTATATTGTGGAATAAATAAATAAATGATATTTATTAATTTATATAGATTTATATTTAGATATTTATTCTCATAATATTAAATTACATTATAAATTATGCTAGACTAATCTACATGAATTTATATTATGATCGTCATTCATATTTACATAATATTATTATAATAATATACAATATTATATATACAGGATTCTCTGCCTCTGGCTTGCCTTAGCCGGCCGGCCAGAGTGGAGTCGTTAGAGCTATAAGCTCCAGGGGTGGAAGTGAAATATGCATAAGACGCGAGTTGGCACAGTGGCTGTTAACAGCCACTGGGTAGAAAGCGGCGCACACCTCTCGACACCCCTGAGCCGCTCACACCGGTGTTGCCCTTGAGCCATCCTAGATGTCGCTTTTTGTGGGGGCCCATCTTGTGAGGGCGAGTCACCGTCTGCCGGAAATAAAATTGCATACCGTTTTATTAGGCAGGCGTCCGGTTTTTTACCCCATAGCTCAGTTCTTAGTCCATCGCTTTCACCCAATAACCTAGTTCATTTTAGATTCCATCAACTCTCAATAGTCCTTACACCCTGGCGGGTGCTGCCTCTGCGTGCGTCCCATGACACGGGCAAGGGCAGCCTCCGCTCGGTGTACCCCTTACATTTCATTAAAGTGTCAAAAGGGCCTCTACGTGTTGGCTTCGGCTCCGCGCACGCCTCCCAAAGGTCCGGAACACCATTGTTCCGTGATGGGAAAGACATACAATATTATTATGTTATAATATACAATTTCATTTAAAATTACACACGATCAATTCTTAGTCATTTTATGGTGAATATCAGCTTCTTGTACTTAACAATATACAATATTTCAATCAAAATTATAAAAATCAGTCTAAAGCTTCGCAATAAGCTATACTTAAACAATTATACCTAGGTACTTATAGGAACTTAAATCACCAACTATCATCACTAAGCTAGCAGTAAAGAAAACAAAGTAGACCTTAGTATTCCATAAAATGGGGCACTTCAAAGACATTCTGATGAGCGAATCTACCCGCCAGAGACGTTTTCTTTCGAAAACTATGACATCTTTAATCTAACATTACATGTATTCTGTTAAACTTCAGTTCAGAAAAATGTAAAGTATGTAGTTCATCATTTTCGTAACAAATCCTAGGTGAGGCGACAGCGGCTGGGAACAGTCAATATACATAGATTTAAGACTTAACTTATAAAGATTTTTTTTGTGTTTTTTTGTATTCCACTTACAATAGTATTTTATGCAACCGTTGTTTAAGAGAGGTCAAAAAAGGCGAGTGGCGTGAGTAACAATTTGAGGCGAAGCCGAAAATTGTTAATAAAGACGCCACGAGTATTTTTTGACTTAGTTAAACAACGTTGCATACAATACTTTTTCTACGACCAAGCACTTACTTTGAAATAAAATTGTAAATTTAACAAATATTTTTAATTCAAGAAGTAGCAAAAATGGAGGGTACGGGCGGGAAAAGAATGAATGAACGAATGAAAGTAAAAAAAAATGTATATGGTTCACTTATTTGTCAGAGATGACATTTAAAATACGGTTGGCTACACTGTATTTCATTCAATATTTTTTAAGTGGTCATTACACGAAGTATCGTAAAATCGCCAAAAAGATACTGCGTGTATGCACAAATTCTTTTTTGGGGAATAGACTAAAGACTTGTCTTGACAACTATAAGGTAGGGTTTTAAAGGTGTGTGCACGACCCTTTAAATGACAAATAAAAGTACGGGAGTAGAAAAAGTAAGTAAAAATACTGCCTAAAATGTAGCGTTTTAAAGTATCCTTTTTATTTTAATATTTAAACATACCGTTGGTAACCGTTAGGTTGGTATTGGTAATAAATGCTTGACAAGTGTTATGATGGGATATAATTTTCGGCAATAATTTAGAAAACACACATAATATGTTTTGGATAGCCTAGTAAATACTCAGAAGGCTTTAATATAGAGTTTCTACAGCCACGTTCTCATGCAGTATCAAAAAATATGCCACGCCGATTTCACGCCGATCACGCCGCCGCCGCCGGTCAAAAAATCATCGGACGCCGCCGCCGATGATTTTGCCATCGGCGCACATCTCTAGTTTAGGGTGAGGATTAATCAATAACCTTCGCTTGATAGAATTATAACGATATGCAAATTACTCGGGGAATTATAATTTTTTGTACGTGACATTTTTCAGTTTGTCACCGCGGTGCATTGAAGAACTTTGGGCGTTTTCTAAAATAAATATCGAAAACCTGATTCTCACAGATCGTGGTGTTTTTGGGTTCTTTCAACTCAGAATCACTAGCATATTTCTGATGATAAAATAACATGTCCCAAACATTTGTATGAAAATTGTACGTTCCACTACGTCACGTACATACAAGTGAAAAAAATGTTCATACTAAAACGTGACGTAATGGAATGGACATTTTGAGACATCTTTTTTTAATGGTGGGATGGAGAATGCTGTCGATTCTGAGTAGAATGAGCCCAAGAACGTCCAGATTTGAAAGAATCAGGTTTAAAATATTTATATTTGAGTGATTTTAGAAAACGCCCATTTATGTTGTTGAAAATATAATGATACGATAATACTTATATTATGATATTGTATTAATGTATCATCAATACAGGGAATATTACGCAAACCTCTGCGTAAGAGGCCCCATTACCACTATCCATCACAATCTGGGGGTCTACCGCGAAACAAGAAAATCGAAATTTCGTTATGCTATCCCTTTCTAATATGGCACTATCCCTATCGGCTATTTAGGGTTGTCAAAATTCAAGGAATTATCTTATCTGTGGTCGTGCACGCAAAAGGACGTCATGTGGTGCCAGCCCTAATAATTGCTCGGAGCAATGCTGAGCCGAACGGAGCCGAGTTTGCCCGAAGTAAGGAGTGTTTCCCCACTGGCGGAGTTTCACGTCTATATGACTTGTGTCACTTGTGTGGCTCTAAGCCAGGGGTCTCCAACTTTTTTACCTGAGGGCCATATTGCGCCTCAGAAACTTTCGCGCGGACCACCGTCGGCGCCGGGGGTGTATCTGGTTGCTGCTGTTAGGGCTCGCGAGCCGGACGCTTTGGGTGTCGGCGGGCCGGATTGGAACGCGTCGCGGGCCAGGGTTTGGAGAGCCCTGCTCTAAGCTATAACCGCGAATACAAGTTTCCATTTTCCCATTTCCAATTTTCTTACAACAAAATATTTTATTCATCGCCCACCTGACCAACACGGTTTGGCTTTTAGCTTCTGAGTCGGTATTTCTCGGTTTGTAGGGTTCCGTACCCAAAGGGTAAAAACGGGACCCTATTACTAAGACTCCGCTGTCCGTCCGTCCGTCCGTCCGTCTGTCACCAGGCTGTATCTCATGAACCGTGATAGCTAGGCAGTTGAAATTTTCACAGATGATGTATTTCTGTCTAAAAGTACGGAACCCTCGGTGGGCGAGTCCGACTCGCACTTGTCCGGTTTTTTCCTCATGCCGCTCCGTCGATGACTATACAGTGTGGCCAAACAATAAGTGCATTCCCGTTGCCAGCGAGGTTTTGGGATTATACTGAGCAAATTTTACTATGGCAAACCCAAAATCGCGAAAAAAATTTGGCTGTTTCATACAGGCTAGTCCAATTTCTATGGGAGGGTAAATTATTTTTTCGCGATTTCGGTGTTGGTCCAATAGTAAAAGTTGCTCAGTATAATCCCAAAACCTCCCTGGCAACGGGAATGCACTTAATGTTTGACCATCCTGTATTGTATAGGTATAGGTAACAGTTAGACTCCGCAGTATGACAGATTATGAATGTTGAATTAAACTAACAAGAATTTAACTCACACTCGTAAATCTCATAATTCTAAAAGTGAAACGGGACTAGTGGGACTACGCGCACTTAAGGTGACAGTCCATTTCCAACGACAGTAGCACTACAAAGATCGGAACATTTATGGAAAATATACCTTAATGACTTTTTTTTGTGTTGGTATATAAATATCTTTTTTTTTTATAATTTGTTAAGCGACAACCCTGGAAACACCACCAACATCACCAACCTACTAACAACCACCAACAACTAACTTGACAATATTTCACGAAATCGGCACGATAGCGTGATATCAAAGCTATATGACATGTCATATTCCAGCGTTCGTGCATTCGGGCCATAACGCTTTCATATTTCTACCCTAAATCATAGAATGCGGACACCACAAACAAACAGGGAACAGGACAGCCCTGCGTTTCCCAGGACTATGGAATTTAATAGTGGTGGGATAAGTCGATATTCAAACTTATCGATGAAAACTTAGATATTCGATTGACACAAGTATCGATAGATAAAAAATAAATATAATTCAGCCTATATGCGTCCCACTGCTGGGCACAGGCCTCTTCTCATGCGAGAGAGGGCTTGGGTTATATAGTCCCAATGCGGGTTGGGGACTACACATATACCTACTCGGGACTATACTATACATACACATGTATATCCATGTTCGTGCATTCGGGCCAGAACGTTTTCACGTATCTACCCTAAATCGTAGACTATGGACGCCACAAACAGAGGACAGCCTTTCGAATCCCAAGATTATGGAATTAAATAGTGATGGGAGAAGTCGATCGTTCTGAAAGTATCGATAAATGTAATAATCGACAGTTTTGTGTTGTAGGTTTAAGAGTCAACTCCGCCCAAACAAAGTCGCCGCCAAATTGCGACTCCCATATAATGAAAGAAAGAAAAAAGAAAATACATTTATTTAACGCCACAACATATTACATCCGGTTGTCTGTCACCACTCACCAGGCTGTATCTCATGAACCGTGATAGCTAGGTAGTTGAAATTTTCCCATATGATTTATTTCTGTTGCCGCTATAACAACATAGACTAAAAACAGAATAAAATAAATATTTAAGTGGGGCTCCCATACAACAAACATGATTTATTTCCCGTATTTTGCGTAATGGTACGTGTTAGAGTACTTGCTAACTCTAACAGTTACTTGATGAATATCTTGATAGTAATTTGGAACACGAAAGACGATTTCTTGAGATAAACTTGATTTATTATAACTTGATAGGTGTGCACACTTATAGAATAGCGAACGTGAATATGTTTTTAATGAATAGGTACTTATTGACTAATTACGAAACTTTTATATAAAACTAAATGCTGATGGGGCAAATGAACAATATGATGCATGTGCAATTTACTTGTACAGTACGGAACCCTTCGTGCGCGAGTACAACTCGCACTTGGCCGGTTTTTTGGTATTAATCTGATATTAATTTAATAAAACCTTCACTAATTACTAGAGTCCAGTTTGTCATGGATTCCACAAAGTAACGCCAGATCAAATAAAATTCAATCATACTCGACCTAGTTTATTTTTATCTTATTAATTAATTGTCAACTTTGACCCAATCCGCGAGGGATGATAAAAACTCGGGAATTGGTTCAAACCGTCTATAAATAATTAAATATATACTAGCGATCCGCCCCGGCTTCGCACGGGTTGACAAATTATACACTTAAACCTTCCTCAAGAATCACTCTATTGATAGGTGAAAACCGCATGAAAATCCGGTCAGTAGTTTTGAGTATAACGCGAACAAACATACAAACACATACACAGACGCGGCGGGGGACTTTTGTTTTATAAGGTGTAGTGATGATTATATATACAGAGTGGCTAAAAAAATAACTGCATTCCCATTGCCAGGGAGGTTTTGGGATTATACTGAGCAACTTTTACTATGGGAACAACCCCGAAATCGTGAAAAATAAACATTTACCCTCCCATAGAAAATGGACCAGCCAAAATGTATGAAACAGTCAATTTTTTTCGCGATTTCGGGGTTGGTACCATAGTAAAAGTTGCTCAGTATAATCCCAAAACCTCCCTGGCAACGGGAATGCAGTTATTTGTTTGCCAACCTGTATATATATATTTATTTAAAGACGTTTGTTTAAAGGATAACTTACGTTAGATCGGGCCGGGGCCGGGCCGGAGCTTCCGGAGCTTCGTTTTCTATGGAAAGCGCCACGTGATCACCGATCAGCCGTCATAGAAAATTACATGTCGGATGCCTCGGTCCGGTCACGGCCCGGTTTAGTGTGAGTCAACCTTTAAGGGCATTATGTCTAAACTGCGTTTATTTACTAATACGCAGACAAAGCCGCGGGCACAAGTAGATAAAGAGCAGATAATGCCGACGCGGCACTGCGTGTTAAAGAAAATACGGACCCGCCCACATTTAATCTACTTACATCAGCGTCGTATGAAGAGAGGTACGGTTAGTGTTGGTCCCTACTTGAGCAGTGTTTTCTTTAACCTTTCAACCGCCGTAGACTGATATACAGGTTGGCTAAAAAATAACTGCATTCCCGTTGCCAGGGAGGTTTTAGGATGATACTGAGCAAATTTTACTATGGGACCAACCACGAAATCGCGAAAAAAAAATTTGGCTGTTTCATTTATTTTGGCTAGTCCATTTTCTATGACGTCATTGCGCGGGAGAACGCATTCGTATAAAAAAACCGGCCAAGTGCGATTTGGACTCGCGCACGAAGGGTTCCGTACCATTACGCAAAAAACGGCAAAAAAATCACGTTTGTTGTTTGGGAGAGCTTAAATTTTTATTTTATTCTGTTTTTGGTATTTGCTGATATAGCGGCAACAGAAATACATAATCTGAAAATTTCAACTGCCTAGCTTTCACGGTTCATGAGATATAGCTTGGTGACATATAAACAGACAGACAGACAGGCGGACAGACAGACCGACAACGTAGTCTTAGTAATAGGGTTCCGTTTTTACCCTTTGACCTAACCTAACCCTAAAAAACGATTATAAAATTAGATAGGGACCGTGCCCGTTTTAGGGTCTGCCATCTTGTGGCCTGAATCGGAAACATATGTGCACATGTACATTGCCAAAGCAAGTGCTACCATCTACCGTTCTCGTCGGTCTACTATGCACAAGGAAACGTCCTTGTGCATAGTAGGATTAGTAGGTTCTGCCATCTTGTGGGCTAGATCGGTAGCATAAACGACACTTTTACGCCTCGCGCCAAAAATCTGACGGCTCCTATGCTGCCCCCTATAGTTCATGCACGGGGCCTATTGTTCAAATGGCGACATGGCTTGCCACGGCACCCCACCTTTCCACCTATCACGTGCTCACAAAGGGCCCGCTTTGACTAAACTTCCTAATTGGCGCAATTCTAGATATGTGGGTGGACTACGTGTACTTAAAATGCGGTTCGGGATTCTAGACTGACGGCTGTGGATTGGATTTTAGGGTTCCGTACCCGAAGGGTAAAAACGGGACCCTACCCTATTACTAAGACTCCGGTGTCCATCCGTCTGTCTGTCAGCAGGCTGAATCTCATGAACCGTGATAGCTACAGTTGAAATTTTCACAGATGATGTATTTCTGTTGCCGCTATAACAACAAATACTAAAAAAAATGGGTATAATGTAACAAACGTGATACGTTGCTAGTTGCAGTTAGTTGTGTTTTATAATTGTTTATGTATTGTTCTATTATTTTTGCTTGTATGTAAATTCAATGTTCAAAGGCCCTAGATCACGCGGTAGGCCTAAGAAACGCTGGCTGGACGTCGTGACAGCGGACATGGGGGAGAACAATCTCACACCCGAGGATGCCGAAGACCGGGCAAAGTGGAGAAGACTGAGCAGGAAAGCGGACCCCGGCGCCAGGCCGGGAAAACGCTAGGTCGAAGAAGAAGATGTAAATTCAATGTTGACGTGTAAAAGTGGTATATTTGAGCGTTTCTTTTATTTTTTGCCATTTTATATATTGTGACCTTTTTTGCCACTTTAGTGTTATTTCTAGTCAGGATCGCGAGCAGATATTCATTCTTATAGGAGAAAAAAAGCTGTCCTAAAATTTCCATACATTTTTCAAACTTTCCTTTTTGTTACCGCCATACAAAGTGTATGGGGAAATGGTAACACAATAGGAAAAAAACCTCTGGGACATTTTTTTATCCCATTACGATCGAAAGAGCTCGTGATTCTGAGTAGAAATAACACACAAGTGGCAAAAAAGGTCACATTAAATAAAAATGGCAAAAAATAAAAGAAATTTCTATTTGCTGTATAAATGTTGAAGTTTGTAGCTTGAATCGAGCATCGTGTGACCGTGGCCATAATTTTATTCGCCCAGCCATTGCAAAAGTCAAAAATAATAAACGGTGGGCTAACAAGCAATGAAATAAAGTTTTATTAATATTTGATCTGCTATTTATTGCCTTCCGGCTCGGAACGTTTCGAAATACAGTGTTTAATGTTATGGTATGGCATACCTGATATTATTGTACTTATGTCATGTTTGGTAAAAACACAGAAAGAAATAAACAAACACAATAAAACTTAAAACCTTACTTACTTCACTGCTGGCTCAGCGGCCAGGAGTGGATCTTGGCCCCCGACACTAGACTTCGCCATTCGTTCCTGTCCTGTGCGATTTGACGCCATTCAGCCGCTTGGATGTCACACAGGTCTTTCTGGACCTCATCGATCCATCGGTACCTACCGACCGGACGCCTTCCAGCTGGTCACCCCAGATGAGCTCTCTTGGCCGCACGATCCTTTCCACATGGCCGAACCAGCGAAGTCGAGCAGGCTTGCTCTCGCCGATGATGGCTCACCCACCAGTTCTTCCACCTCTAAGTGGCCAGCCCTGTATTCACCCTCACCAGAAGCCTCTATTAGGCGCGTCGACAAGTCTTTGTACAATCGAGGCGCACTTGGCCCGGATTAGAACTACAGTGTGTAAATTCAATACCTATGGGCGAATATTTAAATGGTATTTAGCATATTAGGACCTAAGAAATATACCTATTGAGATAAATTTTGCTTAGAAATACATCATCATTTTCTTTCCCGGTGTCCCATTCCCTTGGGGTCGGCGCAGCATGTCTTTGTCTTCCATACCTCTCTCTCGCCCATCATCTCATCATTCACTTGCGTTCGTTTCATATCATCTCACACAGTCCATCCACCTTTTCCTCGGTTATCCTCTCCCGTTACTTCCCTCCACATTAATTCGTAGTACCTTTCTCGTCACATGACTTTCATCCTTCCGCATCACATGCCCGTACCACGCTAGGACATACTTGCTTAGAAATACAATGAAAGTATTAACCATACAAATTAATTCGGCCCGCAATGTATGACAGTTATTGCAGGCAACTCTACCTACAGAGAGTACAATAAACTGTAGTATCAAATTATCGGGCCGTTATGACATTTGACAAGTGAGATTGTCAAAAGATCGTATTCTTTGGAAACAATGGTTGCTCAAGTTACCATATTTACTTGTTGACCTAAAAATGTATAATAAATTGTCATTGTGTTTTTATTTATTTGCTGTCACTGGTATATTAACTGTCAATTTACACTGTTTACTACAAATGTAAACATACAAAATAGGTATTTTCTTATACAGAGTAAATAACCGATAATGGCAACATTATGGACATTCTTGGCCGCATTTACCTACAATTATAGGGACCGTGCGCGTTGGAGGGTCTGCCATCTTGTAGCCTGAATCGCAAACATATGTACACATGTACATTGCCAAAGCAAGTGCTATATAGTTGCTATCATCTACCGTTCTCGTCGGTACGTTTCCTTGTGCATAGTAGGTTCTGCCATCTTGTGGGCTACATCGGAAGCATAAACGACACATTTACGCCTCGCGCCCCCTATAGTTCATGCACAGGGCCTATAATCTACTAAGAACTACAAATAGTTCTTTACCTGTCCAAAAATCACTTTCTACCAAAAAATATTGGCGTCACATACCAACTTTTCTAATAGTTTCCTTATAGTTTTTCACATTCTTGGTTAAATACATGCCTTTGTTAATCTGTACCTCTGCCCTTGAGGTACGTATAAGGGGATACTCTGACCCTATGAGGTCATCGTCTCACCCCATCCCGAATAATGCCTGCGGCGGCGCGTGGTATCATCCCAATCCCACCCCAAATACATCCTGAGGCGGCGCGTGCAGCGAACACATGATAATCCATACATTGTCCATGTGCAGTTTAATTGTGTACTAACGGCAAAACGTATTTTTCACATCACCTAATCAGAAAATGGATTTTTCTTCCCTGCTAGGAGGGATCAAAGTGGATTTTTCGCCCTGGCGTTGTCTCTAGTTTTAGGAGCCGCTTCCGTTAGCGAGACGGATATATTCATCTAAAATATTTAAATCTCTGCTCCCGTATCCTTTTAAAGGGTACACTACATAATTCCGAAATATTTTATGCCGAATTTTAAAATATCGAATTTTATTATTCCGATTTTTAAATGCTCGACCCATCAAAATTCCGATTGTCGTAATTACCGAACGATGAAAATCACGAAATGTTATATTTCCGAATAGCAAAACCGACGATTTTTTAAATTCCGAACCACATAATTCCGAATATAACAATTCCGATAGGGAGAAACACCGAATTTAACATTTACGATTTTTGATATCACGAATTCCGAATTGTCATTATTCCGAAATTTTGAATTCCGATTTGACGTGATTCCTATTTTTTAAATTCCGAATAACGATATTCCGAAATTGTTGTTAATAAATAAAGGTACCTACGTTTCTACGGGGGGTAGCAGTTCTAACGTAACCTACACCTACTTTTTTAAAAACAGTTATTGACTGTAGGGGTCGTAGTTCTAACTTAACCTATACCTACTTTCCTGTAAGCAGTAAGTTTCTAGGGGAGGGAGGGTCGCAGTTCTAACCTAACCTACACCTACTTTTCTAGTAACAGATGGTTTCTGTAAAGGTCGCAGTTCTAAGCTAACCTAACCCACTTTTCTAGTAGCAGTTGGTTTCTGTGAAGGTCGCAGTTCTAACCTCACCTAACCCACTTTTCTAGTAGCAGTTGGTTTCTGTAAAGATCGCAGTTCTAAATTAACCCAATTTTCTAGTAGCAGTTGGTTTCTGTGAAGGTCGCAGTTCTAACCTAACCTAACCCACTTTTTTAGTAGCAGTTGGTTTCTGTAAAGGTCGCAGTTCTAACCTAACCTAACCTACTCTTCTAGTAGCAGTTGGCTTTTGTGAAGGTCGCAGTTCTAACCTAACCCACTTTTCTGGTAGGTAGCAGTCTAACCTAACCTAACCCACTTTTATAGTAGGAGTTGGTTTCTGTGAAGGTCGCAGTTCTAACCTAACTTAACCCCTTTTCTAGTAGCAGTTGGTTTCCGTAAAGGTCGCAGTTCTAACCTAAGCCACTTTTCTAGTAGCAGTTGGTTTATGTAAAGGTACAATTTTTTTTTTTCGCAGATCAATTTTAAAAACGGCTGACCATTTAATTACTTCCCTTTTAAAAATCACGAATTTCATTATTCCGAGTTTACAAAAGATCGAATTTCTGAATTCCGAATTCTTTTATTTCCGATCGGTCAATGATTTTTCAGAATAGACAAATTCGGAAAAAATATTTTCGGATTTTTTAAAAATCGGAACTTTAAGCTTTCGTTCATATGACAATCGGATTTTAAGTATTCGGAAATAGCGCAGTCGTAATTTTCTTCTTTCGTGGTTTTCAAAGTCGTAATTTCGATATTTCGGACATATAAAAAATCGTGATTATGAAAATCGAGGTTATGAAAGTCGGAAAAACATATTTCGGAATATTTGGGTGTTCCCCCTCTTAAAGACAGCACAATTTATTCTTTATTTAAACAAGTATATACTTTTCAAAGTATACACTTTTCAAACTATCTCTAGGATCTTAAATTAAACATATATGTATATTATTAAGTTACATAGGTAGAGATTACAAAAAATCCTGACACTACGTTGTAAGGACGACCACTTGTCTGCGAATATGTCTGCGTTTTGGACTATAGCTATGAAGTTATTTAGTAATTCTATTGCTCGGTACGTGGGTGCGTTTGATCCGTGATATGTTTAATTGGCAATATAAAGACCTCTAAATAACTAGCAGTACCCACGGCTCCGCCCACGCAGGATTGGGCCTGTCAATTCACCTCCCCCATCGGGGTGGGTTTCCAAAAATAGTTCATGTCCACCTAGGGATGTAGGCTTAAGCCTATACCGTAACAGTTCAAGTGTGTAGTTAAGTATTTCTTATTAAAAAAAAAACCGGGCAAGTGCGAGTCGGACTCGCAAACGAAGGGTTCCGTACCATTATCTATAAAAACGGTCACCCATCCAAGTACTGACCCCGCCCGACGTTGCTTTTAACTTCGGTCAAAAATCACGTTTGTTGTATGGGAGCCCCACTTAAATCTTTATTTTATTCTGTTTTTAGTATTTGTTGTTATAGCGGCAACAGAAATACATCATCTGTGAAAATTTCAACTGTCTAGCTATCACGGTTCGTGAGATACAGCCTGGTGACAGACAGACGGACGGACGGACAGCGGAGTCTTAGTAATAGGGTCCCGTTTTACCCTTTGGGTACGGAACCCAGGCCTTATTGGGATTAGTCCGGTTTCCTCACGATGTTTTCCTTCACCGAAAAGCGACTGGTAAATATATAATATAAAATGATATTTCGTACATAAGTTCCGAAAAACTCATTGGTACGAGCCAGGGTTTGAACCCGAGATCTCCAGATTGAAAGTCGCATGCTCTTACCGCTAGGCCACCAGCGCTCTTAAGGTATTTAATAGTTATGAATCTTATGATTAACCTTTTCGACGCCGTGTCAAACACAAAAGCTGTCACTCGGACGCCACGTCACCCATGACCCAAGTGTCAAAACTGAAATTGAACTTTATGCATATGCACGTAGGTCTATGTTGCTCTGTGTTCTGTGACCGACTAATCGATCTTTGGCGTTGAACCTGCGGTGCGGATATATCGGTCATTGGGGTCCAAAAGGTTAAAATAATTTAATTTGTGCTCTCAAAAGCTCAATGTAGTTCAAGTCCTGCCTATACCTATCATTAGTAGGTACGTAGGTAAGGTTTCTATATGATATTTCACCCTAGAACGGTCTCGGATCGGATATCACTCGGCTCGCTATTTTCTATGAAGCCTTACGGGAAATTGACAGAAAGCCGGTTTGGATGGTAATACGATTAAAATGTAAACTAGGTTGGAAAGTATATAATCCTAAAATAATTTTTTAAATCATTTATTTACATACAATATATATACAGTGGTACTACTAAACGAAATTAATAACTAGCTTAAATCTAAAATAGGCCCTTGAGGCATTGTACCAAGGATGCTGGCGGCATTTCCTCGCTGTATCGCAATGCTGATACGTTGTGCGAGGTAGCCGCCAGCTCTTCGGCCACCAGTTACGTCAACCAGACGCTTCGCGATTTCTGCGAACAACTTGTGCGCGCTGGGACCCCATGGACCTAGAGTTTCAACACCAAATGGTACAAAATGGTACTCTCTACCGAGGCTCTTATATTTGTTACGTTTTAGAATTTCGGCGCTTTCCGCCGCTCCGCCCGCTTTTACAGTAGTCCGTTGGAGGTGGGAATAAAATAATAATTTCAGCCTATATACGTCCCACTGCTGGGCACAGGCCTCCTCTCATGCGCGAGAGGGCTTGGTCTATAGACCCCACGCTAGCCCAATGCGGATTGGGGACTTCACATACACCTTTGAATTTCTTCGCAGATGTATGCAGGTTTCCTCACGATGTTTTCCTTCACCGAAAAGCTAGTGGTTAATATCAAATGATGAGTTTTTCGGAACTTGGTACGAAAATCCTATCGCAAAAATCCTTAAGAGTCAAAATAGTTATTTACACAAGTGCGAATTACCTATTCGCACGTGTATCGTACAACGTTTTACAGTAGGTAGTAGGTACATACTTAATGGCAATTTAATTTTTCGACGTAGTTACGTAATGTGCTTATTATGGCACAGTGTGTCGTAATGGAGCACCAGATGTACTGTAATATATTTAATAGTCACACAAACCTAGCCACCGCTAGTCACGCTAGACCGGGCCGGGCCCGGGCCGGAGCTTCGTTTTTAGGGCTCTGCACCTCAAAAGGAAAAAACGGAACCCTTATAGGATCACTCGTGCGTCTGTCTGTCTGTCCCACCATTCCCCCACCTTTATCTCTGAAAATACTGGGTCTACAATTTTGAAAAAAATACACAAAATAGTACTTTACCTATAGATGACAGGAAAACCTATTAGAAATGTGCAGTCAAGCGTTAGTCGGACTTATGTACGGAACCCTTGGAACGTGAGTCCGACTCGCACTTTTTTTTAAAGAAAACACCGCGTGATCGCCGATCAGCCGTCATAGAAAATGACATGTCGGGCGCCTCGGCCCGGTCTAGCGTGATTCATTCTACGCTCTCAGTTTAATACGTTGTTCTCAGTTTAATAGTAAAGTATCTGTAACGACAAGAAATGCGACATTTTCTACATTTCTGCGATTTTTACTTTTTTACTTTTTCAAAATATGTTTTCACTATATTGTAGCCGTCTTCAAGACGCATCTTTTGAGACCTGGACCATGCACGAAGCCACAAAACTCACGAGACCAGGGCGATGTCTCACTCTGACTGAAATTGGGAGGCTATTACCAGAGAGAATAAAATCTATAGAGACGGATTGTCAAAGTAAATGATGTAGCCACAGTAAATTTACTGCCATCTTTCTACAGAACATAAAACTGTTATAACGCCATTTGACTTTGATCCTTATTCTTTCACTGATATGTGTTAACTTATTAAATATTAATATTCACGCCATCTACTCGACTATAGGCCAAAGGTATAGTTCCATGTTTTCGAGCGATGGCGCCACAACCTTCAGCCTATGCTCGAGTAGATGGCGTAAATATTAATATTTAAAAAGTTAACACATATCATTTAAACAATAAGGATCAAAGTCAAATGGCGTTCAAACAGGTTTAATCTTCTGTCGAAAGATGGCAGTAAATGATATGTACATAATTTACCATGACAGTAACTTTCTACTTTAAATCCTCTTTGGCTATACTGAAGCCAAAAAGAATAGATAGTATAGAGGGGTCCTGTCATTGTAAATTTTGTAGTCACTGTAAATTTACTGCCATCTATCGACACACGACTAAAACTCAAAATGAAAACGTATAAAGTTATCAAAAAATGTATATATATGGATAAATAATTTTATAATTTTTATATCATTTTGATCCATGTTCATTCACTGATATCTATGTGTTAAAATTGTTAAATATGAAACGGTGTCGTCACGCCATCTAGCCGAGGATAGGCTAAAGGTGTGTGCGCCACCTATTCGAGAATGACTTTTACTTGAATTCCGAGGCACGTTTTTTCCTTAGACTTTATTCGTCTTAAGTTACATATGTCTTTGCTGAAGCGATCGAAAAAACATATTCAATGTTAATAAAACGTCCCGTGTGACATTGTTTTATTATTTATTGTTGGTATTAGTCTGTTTCGATAAAATGACTTTAATTTGACACTTTGATTTCTAAATTACACGTTAGACTGTCTTCAAAGTTTGGAAACTTAGAAAACTGTTATACATTTTTAATACAATAATTTAATACCCATTAATACTTTAGGTCCTGCGGCGGTAGCGTGGTCGCATTTTTATCGCTTGTCACGATGCCTGTCACGTTCTAACAAGTTTGTAAGTGCGAAAGTGGCGGGCATAGTGACAAGCGATAAAAATGGCACCATGCTGCGCCCGCTGGATCGGTTTTGGATATTTCTTATTTTAGCCATTTTTTTTTTATTTATTTTTTTTTAAACATTTATTTACATACAATATATATACAGTGGTACTAGTAAACGAAATTAATAACTACATAGCTTAAATCTAAAATAGGCCCTTGAGGCATTGTACCAAGGATGCTGGCGGCATTTCCTCGCTGTATCGCAATGCTGATACGTTGTGCGAGGTAGCCGTTTTAGGCATTTTAACCTTAGATTGCTTAATTATCTAATAATTAAATAAGTGTATTAAGACGACCGGTTTGGGCTAGTTGGTGACCCCGCCTGTGAAGCCGATGGTCCTGGGTTCGAATCCCGGTAAGGGCATTTATTTCTGTAATGATACGGAAACTTTGTTCCCGAGTCATGGGTGTTTTCCATGTATTTAAAGTATGTATATCGTCGCCTAGCACCCATACGTACAGTCACCTGCAATAATATGTTACTCTTCGAAGGCCGCAAAAATATGTGACACGCTCTTATGACACTACAAATAAGATCGTGTCAGATATTTTTGCGGCCTTCGTTGTGTAACATATTATTGCAGGTGACTGTACTAAGTAGTACAAGATTTGCTTTGTTTGGGGCTAGATTGATCTGTGTAAGATGTTCTCTTATATTTTTAGGGTTCCGTACCCAAAGGGTAAAACGGGGACCCTATTACTAAGACTTCGCTGTCCGTCCGTCCGTCTGTCACCAGGCTGTATCTCACGAACCGTGATAGCTAGACAGTTGAAATTTTCACAGATGATGTATTTCTGTTGCCGCTATAACAACAAATACTAAAAACAGAATAAAATAAAGATTTAAAAGGGGCTCCCATACAACAAACGTGATTTTTGACCAAAGTTAAGCAACGTCGGGAGTGGTCAGTACTTGGATGGGTGACCGTTTTTTTTTGCTTTTATTTCGTTTTTTTTTTGCATTATGGTACGGAACCCTTCGTGCGCGAGTCCGACTCGCACTTGCCCGGTTTTTTTTAAATTGGGTTCACAATATTTCTATTTAGATAGAAAGTTTTAAATATGTGTCATACTTCGTTACTATTCAAAGATATTTTATATGCGACATGTTTATGCGAACATTAATTAACAAAAACCAAATCATTCATACTTACTATCATACAATTTACAAAGTACACGTATAACGGAAATTAGACGGAATAATACATTACGATACAAGTGCGAAAAGTAGGAAATACACGTGCGGAAAGGTAATTCGCAACTCGTGTCGATTTAAATAAAACACTCCCTTCGGTCGTGTTTCAATTTATCGCCACTCGTTGCGAATTACCTTTCCGCACGTGTATTGTACAACGTTTTACAGTACATATGGCCCTTTAAATTTTTGACATATTGTCCTTAATAAAAGTAAAATAGCACCATAGGTATGTAATTTTTAACGCTTTTCTGCAGGAACTTCGGAACTAATCAAAAATAAAACGTGAAAAGACAGTTTATTTTCTTTTACGTGATCGAGTTTCCCTTTAATGTCCGAAAACCATGTAAAAAATCATCCGAAACTCCCAACGTCCATTATCAACGGCAAATTAAACATAAAAACCAGAACACCCGTAAAATTCCCTTTCAGATATCAAAGGAAATCTCCAAAATGTTTTGTTTACAAACAGGAATACTTAACTATTCATTGTGGACCTTATTACAGAAGGCATAAGGTACACCCATGGACAGTTAGTTAACAGTGTGGGATGGTACAAATGTGGCATTTCGGACGTCTGAAGCCGTCCTAACGGATCGCTCGTGACGCTAAGAGTGTCAACAAATAATATTTATCTTAAATCAACGCCATCTTGGACGCGTCTAATTTTGAAAAGCGCGCGCGCGTCAAAGTGTTTTTTTTTTGTGGCGGTGTAGTTTGAGCGTTCAGTCTTTTTTGTCATGATTTTGAATGACAAACCTATAAAGGATAATGAATTCTGATTAAGTGGTCAGTTATACGTACAGCTATAGATGGTCAAGCAAATCTTGTCAGTAGAAAAAGGCGCGAAATTCAAATTTTCTATGAGACGATATCCCTTCGCGCCTACATTTTTCAAATTTGCCGCCTTTTTCTACTGACAAGATCTGCTTGACCAAGTATAGTAATCTCCTCGTGACGCTAAGAGTGTCAACAAATAATATTTATCTTAAATCAACGGCATCTTGAACGCGTCTAATTTTGAAAAGCGCGCGTCAAGATTTTTTTTTGTGGCGGTGTAGTTTGAGCGTTCTTTTTTAGCCATGATTTTGAATGACAAAACTTTAATAAAAGATAATGAATTGGGATTAAGTGGTCAGTTATACGTACAGCTAGTAATCTCCTCGCGACGCTAAGAGTGTCAACAAATAATATTTATCTTAAATCAACGCCATCTTGGACGCGTCTAATTTTGAAAAGCGCGCGTCTAGTTTTTTTTTCTGACCGTGGGGGTTTGAGCGTTCTGTCTTTTTAAGCCATGATTTTGAATGCCAAAACTTTATAGTTCGTTTTTTTTTAGCATTAGAAAGAACTTGAAAGAAGGTAAGCGATCTTGACAAGTCTTTTAATTGAAAAACGCTTTTTAAAAACCAGTAACTATTACTTATGAAAGCAGAATAATATAAATGATCGTATTAGATTCATATTTGTTACACATTTGCCGTAACTAATTTTTAAATGTGTTTTTCAATTAATAGACACATCAAGATTGTTTACCATATTTCTAATGCTAAAAAAAAGATAATGAATTCTGATTATCTTATTAAGTTTTCCGAGCAAAGCTCGGTCTCCCAGATATTAGTAGTAAGAGTAAATATCTATTTACAAAAGTCAGTTTTTAGGGTTCCGTACCCGAAGGGTAAAACGGGACCCTATTACTAAGACTTCGCTGTCCGTCCGTCCGTCCGTCCGTCCGTCCGTCCGTCCGTCTGTCACCAGGCTGTATCTCACGAACCGTGATAGCTAGACAGTTGAAATTTTCACAGATGATGTATTTCTGTTGCCGCTATAACAACAAATACTAAAAACAGAATAAAATAAAGATTTAAATGGGGCTCCCATACAACAAACGTGATTTTTGACCAAAGTTAAGCAACGTCGGGAGTGGTCAGTACTTGGATGGGTGACCGTGTTTTTTTGCTTTTTTTTTGTTTTTTTTTTTGCATTATGGTACGGAACCCTTCGTGCGCGAGTCCGACTCGCACTTGCCCGGTTTTTATTGGAAGTCCATAAAGAATCGCCCACACTGACGAACCCCTTAATTAAAGTAGGCATAAAATAGCATAAAAAAACTCCAAGAAAATCTCTCTTATGTTAAAAATAAGAGTTATCCAATACACGTGTTTCGTACTTTTATGCTTTTTATATAGGTATTGTTTAATTAATTATATTTGTTGTTGTTTTATAGCGAATGATTTTATTCATGAGCCTAAAAAATATACAGTACCTAACCGTGTAATCTTTAAGAGCGCTCTTACAAGAAAAGTCGAAATAATGCAAAATTGATGATACTAGTCGACGAAATTCAGGACTTTGCGCTCATTATTAGAAACAATGAGTACGTGTTCCAGTAAAAGCGTCTTCTTATCTTTATAAATATCGTTGTAAATATTAGAAAAAGGACTTATTAAATTAGTAATGATTTTTTTTCTGATGGTCGTTTCCGAAAAACCCCGTGAAGCACTGAATGGCGAGCTCTTATTTGGAAATGTTGAGAATTTTACTCTGCTAAACCTGGCTATTTTGTATTACTAATACCCTGTACTTTAGGCATATCAAACTATATTTTTCCTACATACCTTTGAGAAAGAGAAAATCAAAGTAAAACGAACTCGATTTTCTCTCCGAAACAAGTGTCAATTCCTACGAAAATCTACTTAATATCGAAGTCATTTTCATACTCAAGCAATCTGCAACGTTTGCTTATACTGTTGGTATACATTAGTGTTTATGAAATTCTACTATAATTTTTTGGCAATTTTTTGAAAACTACTCTATATTACCGATGACGCGCGCTGCGCCAGCTCAGTGCCGCGGCAGAGCTTGTAGAGGCAGGACGTGTGTCGGTCGGCTCCGCACATTTTCAACGGCGACGACGAGGTTTTTTATCATTGTGTGCGGCGGGCGCCGTGTAAAACGCTATACTGTGTGCGTGTAAACCGCAACGAGAGACTTTGATCCTAGCACCGTTTTTATAGTATTATAATTTATAATGATACAGTTTAATAAACTACCGGACAGGATTAAAAATATTTGAAACGACCTGACATTCTATATGTATTTATTTGACTCAAGATAGTTTGACTCAGGGTCTGATGATGGAGCCGGAAGGTGGTCACCGGTATCAATCAACCATGCTACTAAACCACTTCGTGTTTGGGCTCGTTTGATTCGGCTCAACAAGATCTTTGACTTAAGATAGTACTCAGGGTCTGATGATGGAGCCGGAAGGTGGTCACCAGTACCAATCAACAATGCAACTAAACCACTTCGTGTTTAGGCTCGTTTTATTCGTCTCAACAAGATCTTTGACTTAAGATAGTACTCAGGGTCTGATGATGGAGCCGGAAGGTGGTCACCGGTACCAATCAACCATGCAACTAAACCACTTCGTGTTTGGGCTCGTTTGATTCATCTCAACAAGATCTTTGACACAAGATAGTACTCAGGGTCTGATGATGGAGCCGGAAGGTGGTCACCGGTACCAATCAACCATGCAACTAAACCACTTCGTGTTTGGGCTCGTTTGATTCGGCTCAACAAGATCTTTGACTTAAGATAGTACTCAGGGTCTGATGATGGAGCCGGAAGGTGGTCACCAGTACCAATCAACAATGCAACTAAACCACTTCGTGTTTAGGCTCGTTTTATTCGTCTCAACAAGATCTTTGACTTAAGATAGTACTCAGGGTCTGATGATGGAGCCGGAAGGTGGTCACCGGTACCAATCAACCATGCAACTAAACCACTTCGTGTTTGGGCTCGTTTGATTCGTCTCAACAAGATCTTTGGCACAAGATAATACTCAGGGTCTGATGATGGAGCCGGAAGGTGGTCACCGGTACCAATCAACCATGCAACTAAACCACTTCGTGTTTAGGCTCGTTTGATTCGTCTCAACAAGATCTTTGACACAAGATAGTACTCAGGGTCTGATGATGGAGCCGGCAGGTGGTCACCGGTACCAATCAACCATGCCACTAAACCACTTCGTGTTTAGGCTCGTTTTATTCGTTTCTATAAGATCTTTGACACAAGATAGTACTCAGGGTCTGATGTTGGAGCCGGAAGGTGGTCACCGGTACCAATCAACCATGCAACTAAACCACTTCGTGTTTAGGCTCGTTTGATTCGTCTCAACAAGATCTTTGACACAAGTTAGTACTCAGGGTCTGATGATGGAGCTGGACTGTGGCCACGGGTACCAGTCTACCATGTAACTGAACCACTTCGTGTTTGGGCTCGTTTGATTTGTCGCAACAAGATCTTTGACACAAGGTAGTACTGAGGGTCTGATGATGGATCCGGAAGGTGGTCACCGGTACCAATCAACCATGCAACTAAACCACTTCGTGTTTGGCTTCGTTCGATTCGTCGCAACAAGATCTTTGACACAAGTTAGTACTCAGGGTCTGATGATGGAGCTGGACTGTGGCCACGGGTACCAGTCTACCATGTAACTGAACCACTTCGTGTTTGGGCTCGTTTGATTCGTCGCAATAAGATGTTTGACACAAGATACTACTCAGGGTCTGATGATGGAGCTGATGATGATAGACAGGTACCCGTCGCCACCTTCGCGCTCCATCATCAGACCCTGAGTACTACCTTGTGTCAAAGATCTTGTTGAGATGAATAAAACGTGCCTAAACACGAAATGGTTTAGTTGCATGGTTGATTGGTACCGGTGACCACCTTCCGGCTCCAACATCAGACCTTGAGTACTATCTTGTGTCAAAGATCTTGTTGAGATGAATCAAACGATCCTAAACACGATGTGGTTTAGTTGCATGGTTGATTGGTAATGGTACCTTCCAGCTCCATCATCAGACCCTCAGGACTGTCTTGTGTCAAAGATCTTGTTGAGACGAATCAAACGAGCCCAAACACGAAGTTGTTTAGTTACATGATAGACTGGTACCCGTGGCCACCTTCCAGCTCCATCATCAGACCCTGTGTATCTTCAGTGTCAAAGATCTTGTTGAGACGAATCAAACGAGCCTAATCATGTTACTACATGGTTGATTGGTATCCGTGACCACCTTAATCATCATCAGATCCTCAGTACCAGTTCGTTTTTAAACCCTCGTTGATACAAACTTTACAACCTATAGGTACCAAATGCAATGACGAAACATGTAAATAAGCGAGTAGGTACCTATAATTTCTTTCGAGTAATATACCTTCATAAGTACAAGTATGGGGCTATTCATAAATTACGTCGTTTCAAATGGGAGGAGTGGGGGGGGGGGTCTGGACATCGGATGATGGTAACATGACGTAGGAGGAAACAGATTCATCCGAAGCTTGATTTTTGGATGATTTGAGGGGGGGGGGGGGGGGGGGTCAAAAATCGTCAAAAATAGATGACGTAATTTATGAACAGCCCCTATATACATTTGCACTGCATTTAGTATTTTCGTACTTACCAAATAACAGTTTTAGAACTTTAAAAGTTAAGTACAGTTAGTGTTGTTATGGTTGATTTCAATATGCTTCGCGAAGGATCAAGAATGTTTAATCCATCATTTTAGTGCGAGTGTGGTAGAAGGGATCGGCGTACTGAGCTCGCACGGCCTGCCGCAGCGCGTAAAATACCTAAACTCGCTCAACGCCGAAATGTAATAGCGCTCTTAACTTTGCCAGTAAGATTGTTCAGAAATATTACTTTGAATAATGCTACTTATTTTCTTGAAATTATGTCTGACGTCTTCGTGCGTCTAGGAGTCAACATTTTCAACCCCATTTTCACCCCTTACCGGACCGGGCCGGGGCCGGAGCTTCCGACGCTTCGTTTTTCTAATGGCATCACTTGATCACCGATCAGCCGTCATAGAAAATGATACGTCGGACGCCTCGGCCCGGGCCCGGCCCGGTCTAGCATGAGTCATTATATGGGTATTATTATTGTAGTGGTGTGGGCCTTATTAAGTGCCACATCGACCAAGCTTTGATCTATTGTGGCGGCCCTTTAATATATAGTTATTTACGATACAAGCGCGAATTACCTAATCGCACGTGTATCGTACAACGTTTTACAGTACATTTGGACCTTTACATTTCGGACGTAGTTACGTTATGCGCTTATTATATCACCTGGTGTCGTAATGGAGCACCAGGTGTAGGTATAGTTCGTAGGTTTCTAATAGAGCCCGACGGCTAATCCTATTGTCTATTGTTTAGTAAAACCGCACGTGCTACTTGCCTGCAAAAAAGGGTCTTAATTATTCTATTTGGCACCTGAGCGCGGGCTAGTCCAACGCTCAAAAAACCAGTGTAGGTGCGCTCTCCGATAACGCGCCTTTGTTACGCATCTCGATGACACATTCTAGACTGGTTCTGTAGCGTTCGACTCGCCGGCACTCAGTAACCGAAGTACTGTACTTCTTATGCAGGTGGTTGTGGCACGTGGCACGAGCGGTTTTACTTAACAATAGACAATAGGATTAGCCGTCGGGCTCTATTAGAAACCTACAAACTATACTGTAAAGTTCTTTACTAATACCCGAATCTAGGAAATTCGATATTAGGCCGTAATGTTTATTATTATATGATATAAATAATATATAATGATATGAATAAGTATTATGATGTAAAATAGTTCGTTTATATTTAATACTGAGATATTTTCCAAAATCGATATATCACTATTTGTCATCAATTCCCAGCTCGGCCGTTAAGATTTCCGCCCGGAAATGCCGTACGTTTCTGGAGATTAGTCGGAATTTTTATAGCTTCCCATGCGTTTGAAGTTTGATCGATTTGGTGGCAATCGTGGATCGCATCCGCTAGATGTAGCATATATGACTCAATTTCACTATGCCTCTTGCGTCGTAAGTTGGTCCTATGCCAGTAAATTTTAAATGGAGTATATACCTAACTGTAAACCTATCAAAATGCAACTCTTGCCTTGCAAATATTTTAACTAAAAACGTAATAATAAAATAAACACGATCGACCTACTTTGTAGATATTATAGTAGACACTGACACAGCAATACTTGGTTACTAAGTGTAAGATAATGCAATGCATATTTATGTCTCTATGTTCATGATTTAAATTTGTTTTAATGTTCTTTAAATTAGTACATTATCTGTTTGTCTGAAATACAGTATTATATTCCTAGTTCAGGCGCACGTAACAATGTACGTAATATGTAACATTAACTTAATATAACGTAAACAATGTACCATTAGCAATTAGGTTTTCTCAATAAAATATTCTTATTTTTAATAAGTAATAAAAATAAGGTAAAACACGTATCTTTCATTATGTTTTTAAATAAAGGCCAAACCTAAAGAGACTTGTAGGAACTGTCATTGGTAACATTATCATTAAGGTGACAGTCCATTTCCAACGACAGCAGCACTACCATTCATTTTACTATGGAAATTGACAATAACACCGACGCGTTCGTACTAGTAGTTTGTAGTGCAGCTGCGGTCAGAAATGGAATGTTACCCTTAGAGAGTATTAGGTATAAGTCTAGTGAGCGCTCTTCAAAATGCGGAATCTACACGAGGTAATCTGCCTCTTTCACAAACTTACATTTGCCGTCGACGCCTATGATGTTAAAGTTATGTGGCATCAAACGATTTTCTCTTCTCCGTTAAAATAAAAGATTTATTTAAACGATAGAAGGTTGACTGGTAGAGAATGCTATGTAGCATTAAGTCCGCCTTTTGTACGTTTGTGTTCTCCTTGGGCAATAAAGATTAAATAAATGTAAAGAACAAAGGGACTGAAATATTGATATTTTACAATCAGGTGCTGATGTGACTGAAGGAAATACCAAACATGCAATAAATATCTTGTAAATACATCAAACAATACAATAATAAACTGTTAATCTCTGTTTTGCTCTGAAGAGAGACTTAAGAATGCTATAAATACTTCTTCTTCTTTATATTTAAGAGCTGTGCTCTTGTCGGTGGAGCAATCTCCAACTCGTCCGGTCCTCTGCCAACTCCTTAACCTTCTGGTATGACACGACCTGAACCTTTTCTTTTATTTGGTTCAAATAATTTATTCTCGGTCTTCCCCTTCTTCTTTTTCCCTCTATTAAATACAAATAAACAAAATAATAATATACTTATCTTTGTTTTATCTATTTAAGGAATTGACTGGTAAAGAATTTCAGGTATTAATTTTGCCTTAGGTACACTTTTTGTTATGCAATTAAGTTTAAATTTGTACCAAAATAAATAAAATCATGGGCCAATGATGACGATGATGATTTTAAATAAAAAACCGGCCTAACTAATTTACATATGTATACCAAATTGCAACTTTATTGGTCCAGTAGTTTCCGAGAAAATGGGCTGTGACAGACGGACAGACAGACAGAAGCACGAGTGATACTATAAGATAAGGGTTCCTTTTTTTCCTTTTGAGGTACGGAACCCTAAAAATACAATCTTATTTTTTGTCGAAGTTGTTGTATGAATATTTCCCCACACTACATTGCCTTACTCGACCCAACAGCAAACATAACCGTGGTAACATTTGATTACTCGCCGGTTTTATATAGTGGTTTTTTACGTGTTTTCAAATAGTCATAAATCTGCGGGTTTTAGTGCCTTGTAAATTATTTTGGATTAGCTAGCCAGTGGTTAATTTCTTGGTATTTGAATCAGATTTGAATGATTAGTAATAAACTCCGTTTTTTATTTATGTTTAAAGCTTTGCTGTTGTCGGTGTGGTTCAAAGTAGAATGATTTAACTGTTTAATTTTTTTTTTGCATAATATACAGGCTGGCTTAAAATTAACAGCATTCCCGTTGCCAGGGAAGTTTTGGGATTATACTGAGCAACTTTAACTATGGTACCAACCCCGAAATCGCAAAAAAAAATTGGCTGTTTCATACATTTTGGCTGGGGTGGTTAATTTTTTTTTCGCAGTTTGGGGTTTGGTCCCATAGTAAAAGTTGCTCAGTATAATCCCAAAACGGCCAAAACCTCCCTGGCAACGGGAATGGAGTAATTTTTTAGCCACCGTGTATATTCCGATCTCATAAAGGGGTAAAAATTCGAAATAGTCAAACGTAGGGGGTTTGTCTATTTCGATTTTATATTATTTTAAAAATTAGAAGCGATTTGATACAAAATTTTAAATGCTCCTAACTCTTATAAAAATAATAATAAATCTATAAAAATCAATCAATTTCGTAGGGGTATACTCGTAGCTGTGGTTGATATACAGCAAATTGTGTCAAAAATATTTTCTTTTTTGCGTCAATCATCATTCGCTTGCCCTTATCCCATTCATTTGGGGTCGGCGCAGCATGTGTTTTACTTCCGTACCTCTCTCTCGCCCGTCATCTCATCATTCACTTGCGTTCGCTTCATATCATCTCTCACACAGTCCATCCACCCTTTTCTCGGTCTTCCTCTCCCATTACTTCCCTCCACATTCATTCGTAATACCTTTTTCGTCACATGACTTTCATCCCTCCGCATCACATGCCCGTACCACGCTAGGCGATTCGCTCTTACTTTTTCTACTATGGGTGCAACTTTTAGGCTTCCTCTTATATACTCATTCCTTATCCTATCCATTCTTGTCACACCACACATCCATCTTAACATTCTCATCTACGCTACATGCAACCTCTTTTCATCCGTCACCTTTAGGGCCCAACACTCCGATCCATACATGACGACAGGTTTTTGCGTCAGTGTCATATTTTATTTACATACCATTAACATTTAATCATTCAAATTTTACAAGGACAGCAAGTTTAATTAAACTAAAGGTTAGATGGAGGGAGGTTTGATGGAGCTCTGGGTTAGGGCTGCGGTAGCGCTGGCCCATTGTCAATTGTGTCAAAATATATTCAATAATGTCAGGAGTGGCTCACTCCGCGATTTCGTCGCGTCGCAATAAGTACATGCGGCCTACACCAATTTTGGTTTCTGGCCATAGTGGTTGCCGCGCACCGCTACGGAACTGACGCCTGTTCGCGCTTGCGCCAGCTGGCGGTCATATCTGTCGTAATGGACGCGTTTTGTTAGTGAATACTTCTCTAGTACTATTATTTATTCTGTGATAATGTTAATATCCAGAGGAAAATGAGGACTACGTTTGTATGAAAAGGCTTTCGCGCGGGTCCTCCACTTTCGTCTTAACTTAACTTAACTTCCGCAATAATGTTTGCATAAACAACCTTAGAAACGAGAAGGGTCGTGACACCAACGCGGCAGAGAGGCTTAAAGGTTTACCCGCCCTGTTTGTTTGGCTGACTATACCTATTTACTGTGGAGGCTGACTGTACAGTCAACATCAAAAGTAAAGGATCAGACTAGGCGACAAAAATTTCTGGGCGTATCAACTTTATGAGTAATACAAATCTGTCCACAACTAAACTTCGTTGTAAAATTTTATATAATGGCTTTCTGTTTTAGTTTATGGTGTATGTTTCATTCTAGGACCCAACCTTTACTCTGTATCTTTAGGTATTTAAATAAAAGTAAACAAAATCTACCCTCAAATGGCTCCTTAAGCCAGAGCGTTGTTTCATTCGCTACTATGTACATTTTCACTTAAAGGTGTACCATTTGTATTCGAAAATCTAACTTTTGGGTTATTTATTTCTACTCAGAATCACGAACCCTATCGATTTAAAAAGAAAAAAAAATGTGTCCAAGAAAGTTTCAGTTTTGTAACACATTTTTCACGTACATTTTGTATGGAGCGTTACAAAACTGACACCCAAAATTTGTATGAAAATTGGGGACACTTTTTTTCTTTGTCTCATTCAATAGTACTCGTGATTCTGATTCTAAATAACCCAAAAGTTGTTGGTTTTTCGAAAAAAAAAAGTAAATGGTGCCATTTTTTCTGAACACTGTATCGATGCTTACTGTACGTAATTGCAGAAAATTGTGTTGGATATACACCTACAGAATGATTTGGGAGATTTGATCAGGTGCCTTTCTCCATGTCTGTATTTATATAATTAATCGCCAATTAATCTGAGTGTGTTGATACGCTGGCCCCATCCCACGTCCTGGGCTCTGCCAGGAGGCCGGGGACGGCAGCAGACGACGCCCAAATTACCAAGTGTCGCAAATACGCATTCTTGAAACCGAATTATGTATTTGCGGCACTTGCAATTGAAACTCTCGGTCCCTGGTCGTCAGACACCAAAAAACTAGTAAAAGAAATTTCTACCAAACTAGTCTGGGTGTCTGGCGACCTACGAGCTGCCCCTTTTCTTGCTCAAAAACTCAGCCTCACTGTGCAAAGGGGGAACGCGGCCAGCGTCCTGGGAACAATGCCACAGGCTAATTTAGGGCTAGATCTATGATTTATATATTTTGTATCTGTTTCTTAATATAAAATGAAAATATAATTAATAATAAATGTAAGGGAGCTCATAAAAAAAAAAAAAAAAAATATAAGCTCTGCTACATTTATAATAAGCAAATTAATCTGAGCGAAAACAAATTTAAGTTTGCAATTATTGAAGTCGACTTTTGTAAACGTAAACTATGTAATTTTTCTATTATTTTCAGGTAAGGGGCTATTCATAAATTACGTCATTTCAAATTAGGGGGGGGGGGGTCTGGACATTGGATGACGGTAGCATGAAGTAGGAGGAAATGGGGTCATTTGAAGCATGATTTTTGGATGATTATAGGGGGGGGGGGGTCCAAAATCGTCAAAAATCGATGACGTAATTTATGGACAGCCCCTAAGCACTTTGAAATATCAGAAGAAACAAAGAAGATGGTAAGTTTTAGAACTTTTTTGAAGTGAAAACTTCTTTAGCGGCGCTTGAGCACTTTTTGTGATGGGGAAAAAATGTTAAACTCGCGAGAGCGTAAGACGTAAGATGTGACGTCACGTGTGACGGACACTGTTACAATGTCATTGAGTTTTTCTTTTTTGATTAAAATGCCATCTAGTGAGTTTCCCTCAAACTGGTACTAATATAACTCTAGTACTCACAGTGATGTGCTTAGAGGTTTCAAGTAATGCGACGAAATAACGCTAGATGGCGGTAACCTCAATTATACATAGTGCTGCAGACATTTTGCACTAGATGGCGCTGTTATTAATATTTTGAGTTACAATGTCATTGAGTTTTCAATTCTGCCGGCACTCCCGGAGTGCAACCCGTTATTTTTATATTTGAAACTAGGGACTCGCCCCGGGTTTTCACGATACATACAGACAGACGCGGCAGGGGACTTTGTTTAATAATATGTATTGAATTAATTGTAGTCGTAGTTCTTGTTTTCCATTTATTAATGAAAACATGGCAGACTAGATATATTTTAAGAGCAATTTTATTACACTTACCTACTTATATGCCACTGCACTACACTTACTTATATCAGGCGTGGCTCACTCCGCGATTTCGTCGATTTGCTACAGGTAGCTAAAAGTACATCCATTCGGCCCCAATTTTGGGGTTTGCCATAAGCCGCGCGTGGCGCTGTCGCCACCTAGCGGCCATATCTGTCCTGATCGTAACAGACGCGTTTTGTTAGAGAGTGAGTCTTCTGTACCTAGTACTATTATTTATTCTGTGCTTATATGCCACTTCGCTACAGTTACACTACACACTTATATGACATTTCTATAGCAAAAGATTCTGTTTTTACAACCTTTACTTACTTCCCCAACTTTAAGATAGTTGAAAGCAGTTAATAACGTTCATGTTACATTAATGAGTCAGCTGTAAGATACTTAACATAAACACTTATGAGCATATGTTTAAATATGTTTTAAGTAAACATTCAGAGCGTTCACCGAGATATAATTAGATTAATAGCCTAAGTAAATTAGAAAAATCTGCGGAAATAATTCGTGTAGTTTTGAAAATTGGTACAGGTATACCTTGTGGTGTCCAGATAAACATACTAAAAGTCCTCGGGGGTAGGGGGTGTGCTGAGGGTGTAGAGGGGGGTTGAAGGTACCTTTTTTCATATTTTTGCTCATATCTCGAATATCTGTACGAATAGCACTATAATTTCTTCGGATAAAAGTTTTAACATAAAATTTACTACAAATTTGGTTATGTTTATTTTTAGTCTGCGATCAATACTTTACGAGCTACAGGTTGTTAAAGTTAAGTAAGTGATAAAAAATAGACGGTTTAAGAAAATGTCATTTTTTTGTATTTGTTCATCATAAATAAAAAAATTAGCTTAGAGTAAGCAAGCTAAGCGACCTGCTGATAAAATATAAAATATAGCGTACCTAATTGGTCTAGCAGTTTTTGAGTTTTTGCAAATAGTCTATTTTGACGGACGGGTAACTACGGAACCCTACACTGAGCATGGCCCGACATGCTCTTGGCCGGTTTTATTATATTTTATCAGCAGGTTGTTTAGCTTGCTTATTTTAAACTAAAATTTTTATTTATGATGAACAATTATGAAAATACGACGTTTTCTTAAACCGTCTATTTTTTTATCTCTCATTTAACTTTAACAGCCCTGAAGCTCCTAAAGTATTGATCGCAGAGTAAAAATAAACATAACCGAATTTGTGGTAAATTTTATTTAAAAACTTTTGTCCGAAGTAATTATAATGCTATTCGTACAGATATTCGAGATATGAGCAAAAATATGAAAAAAGGTACCTTCAACCCCCCTCTACACCCCCAGCACACCCCCTACCCACGAGGACTTTTAGTATGTTTATCTGGACACCACAAGGTATGCCTGTACCAATTTTCAAAACTACACGAATTATTTCCGCAGCTTGCCCAAATTTGGCTTAATTTGACGTGGCTATAAGTAGTGTTCAGAAAAGTTTACTAAACTTACAAAATGGCGGAAGTTCTCAATAGGGTAATAATGGTATTATACTGTATTTAAAATAAATTATTTTACACCATGCATGAAATAAAGCACCAGATAATTATTAGAAAAACACAGATAGGGGTTATTTTTAAACACAAGTTCTATTTAATAAATCGGACAGAAATATAAAAAGTAGGTGAGTTGACCGTGACGTCACGATGTAATGTTTCATATAAATTCCATATTAGCAAATCGTTTTGACAGTTCTAAAAAAGGAACTGATTTGACTAGTAGGAAAATACCCTATTCGTCAAGTTTTTTACTGATAAAAACAATTAGCCGAGCTCATTGAATAATTCAAAAAACCGGCTAAGTGCAAGTCGGAATCGCGCACGTAGTAGGTTCTGTGCCATTACGCAAAAAACAGCAAAAAAATCACGTTTGTTGTATGGGGGCCCCACTTAAATATTCATTATATTCTGTTTGAGTTTACTGGACAATTTCTAAATGGACGAAGTTCTGTGATCTCGCTCAAATCTCTAGGTATTTTTGATCAATTTCAACAAAAGGTGAAATGGTTTGAGAAGCTTTTAATTTGGCGGTTTAACGGTATTTAGTTTAATAACCAAAAAAACCGGCCAAGTGCGAGTCGTACTCGCGCACGAAGAGTTCTGTACCATTACGCATCCTTTTATTACAGACAGAGGCAAAAGTAGCTTAACGTGCCATATGTCTAAAATTTTCTGAGCATTGATTTCTGAAAATAAGAACGTGTCCAGATCATTTTGGACACCTAGCCCGCTTAGGTACTGATGGTGACTACAAAAATAAGCAATATCAATGCATTTTAAATATGTATACACGGTGGCTAAAAATAACTGCATTCCCATTGCCATGCAGGGAGGTTTTGGTATTATACTGAGCAACTTTTACTATGAGACCAACCCCGAATCGCGAATAAAAAAATTTACCCTCCCATAGAAAATGGACCAGCCGAAATGTATGAAACAGCCTAAATTTTTTTTTCGCGATTTAGGGGTTGGTCCCATAGTAAAAGTTGCCCAGTGTAATCCCCAAAACCTCCCTGGCAATGGGAAGGCAGTTATTTTTTAGCCACCCTATATACTTTTTGTGTAATTGCTCAATATCAAAGAATCTCAATGCCCGATAACGAATTTATTTTCAATATGAATATTTGATGAAAGTTTAAAAGTACAGAAAATCTTTAAAAGATTGCTCTCAGATCCTATTAGTATTTTCATAAGTTAGAAACAGAGTACCTAAATATTTTACTAGAAAATCAAACTAAAAATATTTTCAGCAAAAACTAGACAAAATAAGTTAAATAAGTCTAGATTGAAACGAAAACATGTCAATGCTGAGGAACTTTATGGAGCGAGGGAGATTAAGGGCGGCCGCAGACGAACGACTATATGTATTAAATATATTAAGAACGGGTCACTCACGTATTTTAAGTCGAAAAACGCTCGATATGTTTCACTCCGTACCGAGGAGTGTCAACAGGAGCTAGCGTCCGTCACCGTAAACGCAAGCTCCTGATGACACTCCTTGTGGGAAAATACGTGAGTGACCCGTTCTTAATATATTTAATTTGTCTGTGTCTCACGGAAGTTTTTTATTAGAACGATTATCTATTATTAATTCCTCTTTTATTTACAACTACACGCCTCTTCCCGTGACTTTGTCCGTGGCGAGGTCCTTAGGTTAAAACATGAGCCAACCACATGTGAAACTATCAGATCTAGGATTATCAAAGAGCATAATGAGTTGATTTTACTAGTGGTGTTCTAAAAGTGTTCAATGTTTGGGTGCCTTTAACCCTTATTAACCAATATTTAAAAAATAACACGATGCAAGCCTCATCGCCGCCTTATAGTCCTAAAAAGTGTACATAAGAAAAATACATAGATGTTATAAGCGCGTCATATTTGCCATATAAATTATTAATATAAGTATAATAAATAATACATAGGCAAATATACCTACATTGAAAAATTTAGGGTAGAAAAGGGGTCTCAATCGATGTGTGGAAGGGCGGCACCGTCGTCGAACCCAAGCCACCTGGCAGTGGACCTAAAACGGTGGCGTGTGCCTCGGATGCACATGCTGGTGGCGCGTATAATGGCGATACTGATCCCGCAACTCAGCCAGCCAAGTATGGTGCTTATTTGCCATATAATACCTAAGCGCCACTTGCACCATCTCACTAACCCGGGGTTAACCCGCTGAACCGTTACCCCAGTGTCAAATTATACTGGTAAATATGGTAACTCCAGGTTTAACCGGTTAATCCCGGGTTAGTGCAATGGCGCAAGTGGCGCTAAGTGTGCCTTATAAAGGGTTAAGAGTCTTAATTGCAGGTCCAAAGAGCCGAACTATGACCTACATTTACCATTTCGCAGATAAAACTGAACGATGAAAACCAGCCAAATATTTAAAGAAACTTTGAATTAACATAAAACGTACGATAGTACAGAAAATAAACCCGTCAAGTGCGAGTCGGACTCGCGTTCCAAGGGTTCCGTACAATCCGTACATTAACAAATTTTTAACAATGTATATTTTATGTGAAACGTGAATGAAATGTCTTTAAAAAACCCGTAGGGGTCGGATCAAAAACTAAGTAATTAAGTCCGACTCACGCTTGACTGCACATTTCTAATAGGCTTTCCACAGGCATCTATAGGTGCTATTTATTTTGTGTATTTTTTTCAAAATTCTAGACCCAGTAGTTTTGGAGATAACCGGGGGTGGGAATGGTCAGACAGACAAACGCACGAGTGATCCTATAAGGGTTCCGATTTTTCCTTTTGAGGTAAGGAACCCTAAAAACGCCATTCTGCGCCGGCTCTAACGCCCGGAGCGTCTCATGACTCGACAATCTTCATATCATATTCTAAACGCAAATTTCATGAAAAAATACAATTCTGCAGTACCTAGGTAAAATAAAGAGGTATTTGAGCAGCGGAACAGAAGGTTTGAAGTTATTTGAAGGTTGTTCTCTCTATACATATTCGTACATGTTTATGAACGTCACAAGAACATGTATTTTATCTTCAAAATCATTTTTAGACAGACAGAGATAAATCTCAGCAACAAAGTTTAATAAAATAAATGAACTAGTATCAGATATCTTTACCGATATAAGATATTGAAGCCTCAATTTCTGCAAAATGTTTCATATCTCGAAGCTAAATGGCTTGCAACGTGCACAGATGTGGTCATTTGATGTTTGACATCGAGTATGATATACAATTTGTGGCTTTCCATCAGAAATGGGACCTTATGCCTTATGTATAACTAGCGACCCGCTCCGGCTTCGCACGGGTTAACAAATTAAGGGTAACATTCCATTTCTGACCGCAGCTGCACTACTAGTACTAAACGCGTCGGTGTTATTGTCAATTTCCATAGTAAAATGAATGGTAGTGCTGCTGTCCTTGGAAATGGACTGTCACCTTAAGGATGACTCACGTTAGACCGGGCCGTGTCCGGGCCGGAGCTTCCGGCGCTTACTTTTCTATGACATGACAGGCGATCACGTGATGCTTTCCCTAGAAAACGATGCGCCGGAAGCTCCGGGTCGGACTCGGCCCGGTCTAACGTGAGTCATCCTTTATACACCGAAACCTTCCTCAAGAATCACTTTATTGACAGGTGAAAACCGCATGAAAATCCGTTCAGTAGTTTTTGAGTTTATCGCGAACATACAAACACACAAACAGACAGATGCGGCGGGGGACTTTGTTATACTCGTATTAGGTGTAATGATGATAATAACTTCTGAATATTAAAACTGGGTAAATATTTACTGACAGATACTCCAAAAAACCGACAATACACTCAAATATACTCAAAAACGGGTCTTTTTGTATAAAAACTCTACATCCGTATTAACCGTTACCAACTTCTAAATGCATGTTGGTAACACTAGAAGCCGACTACCATTAAACTTTACCGATATCTGCTCGCACTCATATGAATATCGGGAATTGATTTTAAACTTATATGAGCCGTTTTTAGTTTCAAACTAGTTCAGTTATTCTCCTAGTTTAATGAGAGAACTATAAGCGCTCAGAATAAGGCGGTTATCACACTGATGCGGTGTTCGGATGCGGTAAAGTTGGAGTCGGACTAGCGCACGAAGGGTTCCGTACCATTACGCAAAAAACTGCAAAAAAAATCACGTTTGTTGTATGGGAGCTCCACTGAAATATTTATTATATTCTGGTTTTAGTATTTGTTGTTATAGCGGCAACAGAAACAACCACATCATCTGTGAAAATTTTCAACTGGCTAGCTATCACGGTTCATGAGGTACAGCCTGGAGTCAGACAGACGGACAGTCGAGTCTTAGTACCTAATAGGGTCCCCTTTGTCCGACTCGCACTTGGCCGGTTTTTTCGATTTAATAAGTACACAAAGAACTGCGATGGTGACCTAGTAGCTGAATCACTAGGTTTCTTAGTACTAATCTATCATAAGTATGAATAAGTAGGGTAGATAAGAAATTACTCGCACCTGAGTATACAATATAAATATTTTACTGTTGTGCTATTTTTAACCAATTATGGGGGCAGGGACCAATACAAGTAGCCCATGTCTGGAAGAGAAGTTCTTAAGCGATAAGTTTTAAAATTAAAAACCTGTTGTTACCTCTATTGTCTTTTGTTTATGTTACTGTAGGTACATTTCGTCAGGTGACAAGCAAAACTCACTAATAACTAGCACAAGTTAATAGCTATAGTTGGCTATAGTGAACCATATTAATACCGGAATAAGGTTGATTTTTGTCAATTTTTTTTTAGTAAAACTTCGAGTATGTGAGGTGTGCAATAAAGATAATTGTATGGTATTTTTATTATTTTTAACCGGCTAGTGACTTTTCAAATATTTTACAAAAACAACTTTATTCAGCTTTCACGTACCACTTTTAAAAACTTTTCATGTCTCTCCCCCTAGAGAATTCGTATGACGGCAAAATATTTTCCGACACTTAAAAGGGTTAAGCAACACGTGACAGACGTTTTGGATGATACGCGGCGGCAGGGGAAGGGTTAAGATGTGGTGAAACTGGTGAATAGCGTTTTAAAGGCTCCGCTTTTTGAATATCTTATATACCTTTAAACGAGCATTTCTTGTATTTTTATTTATTTATATATATTTATATATATATATCGGGGATCTCGGAAACGGTTTTTTCGATTTCGATGAAATTTGCTATATGGGGGTTTTGGAGCGAAAAATCGATCTAGCTAGGACTTATCTGTGGGAAAACGCGCATATTTGAGTTTCCTAGATATTAAATTAAAAGTATAATTGATCAAAGTAAGTAAATATTCTTTAATGCTCCAATTTTCCAATAACAATACATTTTACATCTAAAATTTACAATGAAAAGTGTGTTTTGTCGTCGGACTTTTTGACCGCAATGTGCAGTCTTTGTATTAAGGAAGGGGGGGGGGGGGGTTATAGCAATCGATTTAACCGATGGAAAAAAGAAACTGATTTGACTAGTAGTCAAATACCCTATTTTGCGTCAGCCCTCTAGTGCATGTCATAAAAAAATATTTGTTTAAATTTGAACTTTAACAGTTGTCAATAGAGTTCAATGTTATAACTGTCATATATTATTATGGCTTCGTATGAACTAAATATAGGGTTAAGAGCTACCTATTCGACCCCCGTGTGTGTTCGTTTGATCCTGAACACGTCTTGTATATGCTAGACGTATATATATGTTGTAGACGTGTATATACGTCCACAGACGTATATACACGTCTATACGATCACGTGCAGCTGGTAATGAAATAAGTTGCGAGAATATAGCGCGGCACGTGCCAGGGTTGGCGCATGAGTTTTAATATTTGTTTGATAAAAAAAAAGATCAATCAATCTGTTTTATTTTATTGGAAACGGTTAGGTAGGTACCTATACATTAATAATTATATTTATCAACAGTTTAATTTTGTATTTTTGAAATTTAAACTTAATTAACCTAAAACTTCGTCTATATGTATTTAAATCTACTTAAAAATGACTTTATTTTATACAAAAACCGTGGCCCAATAAGATTTACATTTAAGCGTAATTTAGCGTAGCACCTAACATAGTTACTTATTGTATGTTCTAATAGTAGAAACATTAGAAACAAAACATTTTGTTTCTTATACACGATATATCTACTCGAGAGAGTTCCGTTCAAGGGAGCTTTTAGGTGTGACAACCAATTATGTCATAACTTCCTAAGGCAAAATATTGCCTGAATGCTTTTAGGGTTAAGTTAAGTTCTTTAAACCTAAGTTTGTGTTAATGAAAATTTGTTAAAAACTACGAGTCGTTTTTATTAATACTTAAGTGTTCTGTCTCTAACGGTTAAAAATGGCGAATAAAATAGTAAAACAAAAAAAAAACTTCTTGGTGTGAACCCTAACCCGTCCGCCGCTCAAGTAACCCGTTTCGGCAAACCTTGCGATACACTTTGTTTATTTGACGTGTGATGCCGCGCCGGGGAATACATTAATATACAACCCCAAGGAATACTAGACAGGCAAAAATAAAATAAAATAAGTTTTTGGCAAAAATACCATTTTTGGTACAAGCTTTTATCGCTGACTGTACTTTTTTTTACATAGGCAACTATAGCTGGTCTAGCAGATCTTGTCAGTAGAAAATGCGGCAAATTTGAAAAATGTAGGCGCGAAGGGATATCGTCTCAGAAAATCGTAAAATTTGAATTTCGCGCCTTTTTCTACTGACAAGATTTGCTTGACCGTCTATAATACTCATCTAGACAATTCTAAAAACCTCAAAAACAATTAGGTTGTGTTGTTTCATCACAGAGTTCCTATGGCCACCTCCTGTCTCCATCATCAGATCAGCTCGAATGGTACCATAATAATGCATTGTCACCCGACTTACATTCTTCTCCGTCGAATTACTCTTGACAGAGCAGTCGTGGTCACGTTGAACGACGAACGATTCTACGCCAGTTCTCCCTGGCAGATGCTTCTCTGGCACATGTGTTAAGTGGGGTGTTGGTAAGGGCTTTTATCTGATCCGTCCAACGCATTGGGCAAAAAAAAAAAAACAAAAAAAAAAAGCAAAAAAAAAACGGTCACCCATCCAAATACTGACCACTCCCGACGTTGCTTAACTTTGGTCAAAAATCACGTTTGTTGTATGGGAGCCCCATTTAAATCTTTATTTTATTCTGTTTTTAGTATTTGTTGTTATAGCGGCAACAGAAATACATCATCTGTGAAAATTTCAACTGTCTAGCTTTCACGGTTCGTGAGATACAGCCTGGTGACAGACGGACGGACGGACGGACGGACGGACGGACGGACGGACGGACGGACGGACGGACGGACGGACGGACGGACAGCGAAGTCTTAGTAATAGGGTCCCGTTTTACCCTTTGGGTACGGAACCCTAAAAAGCTTGTAAAAAATAGAAATAAAGACGTTTTTCTACTTCATAACTTATGAAAGTTATAAATCACATGTTACAATAGTGTGAAAACAACGATTAAATAAAAATCTAACAACCGGCCAAGTGCGAGTCGGACTCGCGCACGAAGGGTTCCGTACCATTACGCAAAAACGGGTAAAATCACGTTTGTTGTATGGGAGCCCCACTTAAATATTTATTTTATTCTGTTTTTAGTATTTGTTGTTATAACGGCAACAGAAATACATCATGTGTGAAAATTTCAACCGTCTAGCTATCACGGTTCATGACACAGCCTGGTGACAGACGGACGGACGGACAGACGGACAGCGGAGTCTTAGTAATAGGGTCCCGTTTTTACCCTTTGGGTACGGAACCCTAAAAAAACGAATGATCATATAGGGCATTATCCATGAAAAGGGACCTTATTGTCGATGGCGCTTGCGCCCCACAGCGTCGTATATTGTATTTTATATTTTTATATCGGACCACCGTTAATAATGGCGTAAGCTCCATCGACAAGGTCCCTTTTCATAGATAACGTCACATATTTGTATGTTACGTTCATATTAAGAAATAGTATATATTTTGGCGTGCGAATTTGCGAAAGTGGAACGAACATTATTTTGACATTTATGTATGAGTTGGCTGTATTAATTTAAATAATTTCACTAATGACTTGAACTCCAGACGGGGTTTAATGTATCAAATAATGTGAGGTGATTAGTACTTATGATGTTGGTGAAAATAAACTTTAGACGGTTTTTTGTTAGAAATTAACTGCCCGATTCGAACTATAAGATACGTCAATAGATGTCGTCCATTAATTACATCACACGTTTAGGGGGGGGGGGGGACCGGTGTCAAGAAAATGTCACATGTTGTGACAGGGGGGAGGGGGGAGACAAACTTTGTGACGTCACTTTATAACTTATTTAAATTATTTAATTCGCTGTACAGTTAAATAACAAATTTTTGGAACACTAATAATTTTTATTCGTATTTTCTTTCCTTATCAGTTTTGGGTTATAAAATTACTAATAGGTACAATTGAGGGGGGGAGGGGTAAAAAAACCTTAGAAATTCGTGTGATGTAATTAATGGATGTCCCCTTAATAGATTTAGAAACGATATGGATTGTCAAAAGTGACGTTTCTGTTTGAAGAAACGTCACATTAGACACTGACATATCTAATCGATATCCTTTCTAGAACTATTAACTGACGTAAGTTCGAATCGGGCCGTAAGTTATCAAAGAAACAGTGGTTGCCAACCTGTTGTCAGATTGGTGGATTTATAATCTACGATAGAGTTAGACCAAGATAAGTCTGCAACGATTTTGATGGCACACACGGTGCAAGTGTTATTTTAAACGTCAAACTTCTATGAAATTATGACGTATAAATAACACTTGCACTATGCTATAAAAATCGTTGCAGACTTCTCTTGGTCTAACTCTATTTATTATTTGGCACGTTTCCACGTGCACATTAGACTGCGATTATTCCGCGATCATTATTTCGCACACGTCACGGTAAAAATGATAAACTCCCGTATTCCTGAATACGTCGATATGAGCGCGGGCGTGACTTGCATTGTCTAACGGTTAGGTCTGTAACACACAACAGCTTTTTTTTTCATTTATGTAACGATAAATGGAAAAAAAACTTTAATTTCAATTCAACGTAGGTAATGAAAAATTCTTTCTCGTCATTTATGTAAAATCTTAAAATAACTTCTTATCCTTAGTCATTTGTGTGACGTTGTGCTATTTGTTCTAGATCAAACATTTACGTTACACAAAGAAATCTACGTACGGTTATAATCGTGCTCAAATATGGAATTTAATTTTTTTTTTATTAGCCTATAGGAGTGTCCCACTGCTGGGCAAAGGCCTCCCCTCTTTCCCGCCATTTGGTCCTATCCGAATTTAATTAAATTAAGTTTTTTAATATAAAAAATGTAATCAGTTTATGCGTCTACAATTACATTATTTCCTTATTCTTTTGTGTAACGATAGTTTCCCGTTAAGTTACAAATTTTAAACATAAACAAATGTTAAGTTACACAAAGGAATCTCAATCGTGCAAGTTTATGCTCAAATATGGCTTTCACTGTGTACAAGAAATGACAACTTCGATTTTTTTTAAGTATTTTTTTTAGTCGGTAATGTCGGTATACCGATACCCTTACATCAAACATCGATATATTATACACGCGTACTCTGTTATGGGTTTACGTGTAATGTATGTTAGTAGCTGTAGCTATTAGTGCTCGAGTGTTATGGCCCTTATTGAGAAATATTACAGTTTCTAATGAACTTAGAACTGCGACCGAAAGTGTAAACATTAAAATAAATGCACTTATACTCGACTGCATTATGTGTTTATTGTATTGTGTCACGAAAGGTTCCCGTTAGGTTAAACATTTACGTTACACAAAGAAATATTTAGTTATTTTAATTGTAGTTAATTTTAATTTTATATTCATTTTATAACACTTATTATACAATAAAGGAGTTCTGATTATAGCAAAGAAATCTATCTAAATCGTGCTTAAGTTAACGCTCAAATATGGATTTTAATTAATTTAAGTTTTTTAATTTATTAAAATGTGTTTATTGTAACTAGTGATCCAAAAGACTCGAGCCTTTGGAGCTCTTTTTTTAGGGCTCGCCTCATCTCTTGACACCTAAAAGGCTAAAAGCCTATTTAGCTCTTTAGCCCCGAGCCTAGTTCTATTTAAGAGCCTAGAATCTTGGGGCTAATAACCTTATTAAGCCCCTAAAAAAAGCCTATTTAGCTCTTTAGCCCCCGACCGGCTCCCCAATCTAGATATTAAATAGAACTAGGCTCGGGGCTAAATAGGCTTTTAGCCTTTTAGGCGTCAAGAAATGAGGCGAACCCTAAAAAAAGAGCTAAAAGGCTCGAGTCCTTTGGATCACTAATTGTAACGTAGTTTTATTCGTCTAAAATTAAATTATTTCTTTATTCTTTTGTGTAACGTAAGTTTCCCGTTAAGTTACACATTTTCGTTACACAAAGGAATTTCAATCGTGCAAGTTTAATAAGCTCAAATATGACTGTCTCTGTGTACCAAAAAATTCGAATGCGGTCTTTACTACGATTTTTTTTGTATTTTTTTAGTCGGTATACCGACACCCTTATATCGAACATCGATATATTATACACGCGTACTCTGTTATGGGTTTACGTGTAATGTATGTTAGCGGCTATTAGTGCTCGAGTGTTATGGCCCTTATTGAGAAATATTACAGTTATTGAACTCATATGAACGATTTGCCAATAGGTACAGATGTAGCGCATAATTGTTTTCTTTCGTATTTTCTCGGAAACGTTCGTATTTGTCATGCCACTTCAGTCAACCTCAGTACTTTTTGGACCGAGACTGACTGAAATAGCATAACACGTTCGTAAGTTTCCGTGAAAATACGATGGATAATAATTATGCACTAATACATCTGTATGTGTTGTTTTTTTAAGCGAAATAGATTCTGCAAGAATGTTAAAAAGGAATTAGAATCGTTTACTTCAAATCACGAAATAATTAATTCATATTAATTTTAACCGATGTGTAAATTTTACATCTACATAATATAGTCTCAATAGTCTGGCAAACACGACTTGTCAGTCATTAAGAACCAGGAAAACTATACTCATCCCTTTATTTCAGGTGCTAGTACTAACTAGCGTAAGACAAAGACAATATGATTCTCTCTGTCTATGTTTGAAAGGATGTCCTGGGCCAAACTATACTATATAATATTTTTTTTTGTTTCAGGTATGTTCAATGCTAGCGCATTCATCGAGAAGACGAAAGTAAAGTAAAATACGTTCGCTTATTTAGTTATTAGCAAGCGGTGGTGGCCGAGTGGATATGACGTCGGACTTTTAATCCGGAGGTTGCGGGTTCAAATCCTAGCTCGTGCCAACGAGTTTTTCGGAACCTATGTACGAAATATCATTTGATATTTACCACTAGCTTTTCGGTGAAGGAACATAGTGAGGACACCTGCATACATCTGCGAAGAAATTCAAAGGTGTATGTGAAGTTCCCAATCCGCATTGGGATAGCGTGGGGACTATAGCCCAAGCCCTCTCGCGCATGAAAGGAGGCCTGTGCCCAGCAGTGGGACGTATATAGGCTGAATTATTATTAGGTATTATTATTTATTATTTATAGTTATATTAGCGCGCACTACGATTTAAATTTTTGCGACACGATTTTGGAATCGCGCTGTAATACATCTTTTTTGACGTATATACGCGTACTGACATATAAACACATATAATATGTTGCATCTACGATCAAATTATCGCACCACAAAAAGTCGTAGTGTGCGCTTGGCCTAATTTCTTAATTGTTTTCAATTTATTTGGGACAAAAAACAGTAACACACAGGGTTCAGACACAGAAATAGAGTACAAAGGATAATAAGGTGTGAGACCAACAACATCGTCCACAGATTACTAGATTACCTACTGATAAATCTACAAGAAATATAGCGCAAGGTAACAATACAAATGATATACCGGGTGTGGCCTGTAACACGAGCAAAGAATTAAAACATAGATTGTACTCTTCAAACCGTGACACTTTTGTTCAACCACTTTTAAAAATATGAAGTATTTAGACTCCCTATTTTTCATACAAAATAAATATTATCTTCAATGGACGCCATCGCCACGCCATTTCATTGTGATTGACGTTGCTTGTCACGCCTTAAACATAACAAAATTCGCAATACATTGCGTCTGAGAATAAACTTGAAAGTGTATTAAAAATCAAACCACAAGTTATTTTTGAAAGTCGCTGAACAAATGTTGGTCAGTATGAGGAGTACAACCTACAGTTTAATTTTTTGCTCATGTTACGGCCACACCCGGTATGTAAAAGTAAAATTTCGCAACACAATGGAGTATATAATTTTTTTGGGGAATTTCAAAGTCCTTGGCTATACAACTGTATGTCTGTCTGTATATCCCATGGGATAACCTTATACTCGCGAGAAGCAATGCAAACTACTCAGCTATATATCACCTGTCAAATCAAACAGACGTCAAACGATGCTTCATGTCAAAATCTACCTTACTGCAGTCATTTTAAAGATGGATTCAGTTTGGCAAAAAATATGTATTAGGGTGAAATTTACTCTACTTGCTTACCGTGTATGTGTGTTCGCCTTATAATGTATTTGATAGAATAAAATTTTTGTTTCGTAATGGATTCATATAAGAGAAAACCTTTTATTTACATAATTAAATGTACAGAGTGAACTACAAAACAAATACTAAACTAAATTAATTTGTCGACAAAAAAAATTTGGCTATTTCATACATTTTGGCTGGTCCATTTTCTATGGGAGGGTAATATTTTTTTCTCGATTTCGGGGTTGGTCCCATAGTAAAAGTTGCTCAGTATAATGCCAAAACCTCCCTGGCAACGGGAATGCACTTATTTTTTAGCCACCGTCTATACTATAACGGGCTATACTGTTTCATGTATGTATAGATATCATTAATAATAGTGTTAGCGTACTGCGGTCCCCTTTAACTGACAGTGACACATATTGAGGAGGCCTTTTGATGTCAAATAGGGGTTCGGTGTCACTGTCACACCTTGTTTTTGGGTATTGGTAACCGATCAATAGTGATTTGCATATATGTATTTCCTTACTTACAGGCCTCATTTAGGCAACTCAGTCGGTGCTGTTATGGGTGGTTCAGTAAAAACCGTTGAAGTGCGAGTAAAACTCGCGCACGAAGGGTTCCGTACCATTGCGCTAAAAACGGCAAAAAAATCACGTTTGTTGTATGGGAGCCCCACTTAAAATATTTTTTTTGTAGTAAGTATTTGTTGTTATAGCGGCAACAGAAATACATCATCTGTGAAAATTTTAACTGTCTATAGCTATCACGGTTCATGAGTTACAGCCTGGTGACAGACAGACGGACGGACAGACGGACAGACCGACAGCGGAGTCTTAGTAATAGGATCCCGTTGCAAATTAATAAGAAAATAAGCATCGATTTTTGAGGAATAGGGAGTTGATTTTTTAACGCAAACAAGAATTTTATAATATGGTTGGCAACCTTAACAGAAGATGAAAGCGTTCAGAAATGATTTTACGATTTTTGTGTTTCGCGGTAGGCCCTCCGACCCGATCGCATGTATGAAGTGTGTGACTCACACTCACTGCTAATGATACTAACAAGATGTGCGGATGTAATAACGGATAAGCTTCATTAGAACTCCAGTGCTATGTTTGGAGAGAAGGATTAATTTGGACGCGCTAATGTAGCTGAGTAATATGACCTACTCTCCACAATAAATAACTATGAGAAAGATCAGACCGAAGAAACCGATAGTTTTTTAGGGTTCCGTACTCAAAGGGTAAAAACGGGACCCTATTATTGACTCCACTGTCCGTCTGTCTGTCTGTCACCAGGCTATATCTCATGAACCGTGATAGCTAGCCTGTTGAAATTTTCACAGATGATGTATTTCTGTTGCCGCTATAACAACAAATACTAAAAACAGAATATAATAAATATTTATGTGGGGCTCCCATACAAAAAACGTGATTTTACCGTTTTTTGCGTATTGCACGGAACCCTTCGTGCGCGAATCCGACTCGCACTCATCCGGTTTTTAGATATTATTTAATCGTTGTTTTCACATTATTGGAACATGTGATGTATAACTTTCATAAGTTTTGAAGTAGAAAAACGTCCTTATTTCTATTTTTTACAAGCTTTTTATTCAAATTGCAATGTACCTATGTAAATATTTAGTATGTAACTATGTTTGTACGGTTCAAATCTTGCAAGTTAAATTTAAACCAATTTCCGACTTCCAATGAAGCTGAAAATTATACATAGGGGCTGTCCATAAATTACGTCATCGATTTTTGACCCCCCCCCCCCCTATAATCATCCAAAAATCATGCTTCAAATGACCCCATTTCCTCCTACTTCATGCTACCGTCATCCGATGTCCAGACCCCCCCCCCTAATTTGAAATGACGTAATTTATGAATAGCCCCATACGAGTATGTAAGTCGGGTGACAATGCAATATTATGGTATCATCGATGGAGATGATGGAGACAGGAGGTGGCCATAGGAACTCTGATAAAACAACACAACCTAATTGTGTGTTGGGGTTTTTAGAATGGTCTCGATATGACTTGATATGAGTATTAATTTTCTGTGGAAAGAAAAGTACAGTCAGCGATAAAAGCTTGTACCAAAAATGGAATTTTTGCCAAAAACTTATTTTATTTTATTTAGAACTTCGGCGTAAGTAAGTACCTACACCTAAAACAACCCTCCATTTTACATAACACCCTATTTGTAATAGATCCAACTAAATATTCATTGATACCTTTTTCCCTTCTAAACTACAAAGGAAATTAGTATCTAAGCCTTTAAAGCCTTTAAGGCTGCGTAACACCTTTATTCAAAGCAAGCCTGTACAGTCAGCAGCAGAATTTGCTAAGCGGACGAGGTGTTCAAAATGATCTTGACGCTACTTTATTAGAATAAGAGCGTGTCAAGGTAATTTTGAACACCTCGCCCGCTTAGAAACTTCTGCTGCTGACTATGTGTTCATATTATAAGGATGACTCACGCTTAGGGAATGCAATCCCGCATGAGGAACTCAATTCCGGTATTCCGCGTGATTGTCATTTTCAGTCCCGCGGGATCCTGGTATTTGCGGGATCCCGCATGTTAGTATACAATTTTACAAATTGGTACTAAATCTGAGGGTTTAAAACAAAAAGTAAACTAGCATTAGTAATATTACATTTTGTATTAAAGGAATACGGTATAATTACGATAATCAAGAATTTTACTAATTAGTGTAATGAAATAAATTGACAAATTCGGGCGAAATGCTCTTCCGTGTCATTACCCCGCCCTTCCTCCCTAGATGCATTTTAGGCTCCGTGAAGAATTTTCATCAGTAGGCACGTGCCCGAGCACATGTAACTTGTAGTAACACGTAAGAACCACGTCGTTCTTCAATCCCGCAAATCCCGCGGGATCCCGCTTAATTTACGAGCGGGATTAATCCCGCAAATTGCATGCGGGATCCCGGTATTTCGGGATCCTGGTATCCCGGTATTGCATTCCCTACTCACGCTAGACCAGGTCGGGGCCGGGCCGGACCTTGTGGCGCTTCGTTTTCTATGGAAAGCACCACGTGATCACCGATTAGTCCACCTTTCATTGCTTTGCTCAAAATCTCGCGAATTTCGAATCTGCTAGTTATACACTTACAAAAGTCATAGGTACAGCCCTTAGAGCATTTAGTAACTGGAGACGCCTTGGCTGTCATTTACTGTACAATACAGTCTGCCGATTTTTGCGGGGGATGGGCACGTCCAATGTATGGCTATTTGTACATGATTTGTACGTAACGTACAAATAGCCATGTCAGATAAACGTCAGTACATACAAAAGTTTGCACAATTGTGCAAGGTTTTCGCCAGAGTACCCCTCTTAAGGGGCCCACTGATTAACAGTCCGCCGGACGGAATCGGCCTGTCAGTTAGAACAAAAAGTTGACAGTTTGAACAACTGACAGGCAGATACCATCCGGTCCGGCGGACTGTTTAATCAATGTGGGCCCCTTTAAAGGCGACTCCGGGTATTAAATGCTCTAAGTCACTAAGGTACAGCCCCGTCTTTGACGCTTACGCCATTATTATATCTTAATAGGGAGTATTACTGCAATGTTCTGCCGCCAGAGTGCAGCACTAGCACCCATCGTAAACCATAGAGTAACGTATACATACTGTGCCTTAAACTGTTTTAATGACATGTTTTCACAGTTTTCAATATGACATTGATACATCAAGGTGGTTTAAAAAGGGCCTACCGGGAAACGCAAAAATCTGCTATCTGCCTCTTTATCGCTCGAATATGCAAGAGCTATGGAGAGGTTAGATACCAGAATTTCGACTCTCTCGTTGACCCTCAGATTGTGAGTAATGTGGTTGGCCGGTGGAAGTTTTTAGCAGATGGCACCATCATAGCTTGCCCTGTCAATCCCTAGGATTGTGTCAAATTTTAGTTTTTTAGGGTTCCGTACCCAAAGGGTAAAACGGGACCCTATTACTAAGACTCCGCTGTCCGTCCGTCCGTCTGTGACCAGGCTCACGAACCGTGATAGCTCGACAGTTGAAATTTTCACAGATGATGTATTTCTGTTGCCGCTATAACAACAAATACTAAAAACCGACTAAAATAAAGATTTAAGTGGGGCTCCCATACAACAAACGTGATTTTTGACCGAAGTTAAGCAACGTCGGGCGGGGTCAGTACTTGGATGGGTGACCGTTTTTATAGATAATGGTACGGAACCCTTCGTGTGCGAGTCCGACTCGCTCTTGGCCGGTTTTTTAATACCCTGGATGCCAGCCCTTTAAGCCAAATATCATAGAAAAAGGGGCAAGCTATGATGGCGCCATCTATGCAAACCTTTGACAGTTGCCAACCCCATTTGTTGACAACCCCAGACGACCGGTCTGGCATAGCGGGTAGTGACCCTGCCTATCAAGCCGATGGTCCCGGGTTCAAATCCCGGTAAGGGCATTTATTTGTGTGTTGACACGGATATTTGTTCCTGAGTCATGGTTGTTTTCTATGTGTTTAAGTATTTATATATTATATATATCGTTGTCTGAGTACCCACAACACAAGCCTTCATGAGCTTACCGTGGGGCTTAGTCAATTCGTGTAAAAATGTCCTATTATACCTATAATACCATTGTGATGGTAGTGGCGCCCCCTACGCAGAGTTTCGCGTAATATTCCCTATTGTAAGCAGCAATATCACTTACATGTCCATCAAAACGTTGTTTGCATGTATAATTTGATAAGAGGCTTTGCAATCTTGAACGAGTTTTGAGGGGAGCATTACGGAGGGATATTTTGGAATAAACGCGTCGTTTATCTTGGCTCATTTGCGAAAATACTGTATAGTCTGTCGATTTGTAGCTGGCCCCGAACTGCTAATCCTTTGTATATTGTTAAGTAAAACCGCACGTGTTACTCACCTGCAAAAAAGGGTCTTAATTATTCTAATTGGCAACTGAGCGCGGGCTAGTCCAACGCTCAAAAAACCAGTGTAGGTGAGCTCTCTGATAACGCGCCTTTGTTACGCATCTGGATGACACATTTTAGACTGGTTCGACTCGCCTGCACTCAGTAACCGTAGAGAATTACACGACCCTTTTTTTAGGGTTCCGTTTTTTCCTTTTGAGGTACGGAACCCTAAAAAAAGGGTCGTGTAATTCTAGGATAGGATCACTCGTGCTTCTGTCTGTCTCTCCGTCTGTCACAGCCTATTTTCTCGGAAACTACTGGACCAATTAAGTTGAAATTTGGTACACATATGTAAATTAGTGACCCAAATTAGTGATCGAAGTTATTTAAGAAAATAGCCAAAAAAATACCATTCCCTCCCTTTTATCTCCGAAACTACTGGGTCTAAATTTTTGAAAAAAATACACAAAATAGTTCTCTCTACCTATAGATGACAGGAAAACCTATTAGAAATGTGCAGTCAAGCGTGTGTCAGACTTATGTACGTAACGGAACCCTAGAAACGCGAGTCCGACTCGCACTTGTCCGGTTTTTTACAGGCAGAGGCACGTGCGGTTTTACTTAACAATAGACAAAGGATTAGCGGCTCGGGGCAGCTACAAATCGACAGACTATATCCCTAGTGTAAATTTCATTCGATAACGTGACGTGACGTACGCGTTTGCGTTAAATGTCGTTTTGTATGGGATTTTGAGTTTCCAAAACGTTAAGTCGATTACGATCACATACGGACCAAGCGCTGTATATTCAAGCCTTCATTACGGGTTTATATTGTTACGCCCACTTGCACCATTCCACTAACCCGGGGTTATCCGGTTAAACCTGGAGTTACCATGGTTACCAGTTCAATTTCACACTAGGTTAACGGTTTAACTGCTTAACCCCGGATTAGTGGGATGGTGCAAGCGGCCCTTAATCTACTTTAAAGAAATATTCGTCTATCGTATTAAAATATATCGGAGCAGTGTTCCGGAAGGTCGCAAGTTGTAGTCTTGCCGGAAACGGTGAATACTTCCATAGTTCCTTAAATATAAAATAAGCCACTGTAAATTTACTGCCATCTTTCGACAGAAGATAAAACTGTTAGAACTAGAACGCCATTTGACTTTGATCCTTATTCTTTCACTGAGGGGTCATCCATTAATTACGTCACACGTTTAGGGGGAGGGAGGGGTCAAGAAAATGTGACATGTTGTGACATGGGGGAGGGGGGAGTCACAAACATTGTGACGTCACTTTAACTTCATCAGTAACCGAAAATTAATTTATATTTTTTTATTCGCTGTACAGTTAAATAATGAGTTTTTGGAAGTAATTTTTGTTCCTAATTGGTTTTGTGTTATAAAATTACTAATATTTCTTTTACCAAAAATATTTTTTCATTAAAAAAAATAATGCCGAGTTACTATTACCGATTTCGTTGAAAACAAAATTGCCTAAAATGTGACGTCACACCAGGTGGGGAGGGATTTGCAAAATGTGACTAAGTGTGACAAGGAGGGGGGGAGGGGTCAAAAAACCTAGAAATTCGTGTGACGTAATTAATGGATGATCCCTGATATGTGTTAACTTATTAAATCTAGACACGCGGTAGCGTGTCCAGCCAAGTTCAAAGAAAAAGGAACTGGCGACGCAGCAACCGTGTGTTAATATTAACGCCATCTACTCAACTATAGGTCAAAGGTATGGTGAAATCTTTTCGACCGTTGACGCCATAACCTTCAGCCTACTCTCGCATAGATGGCGTTAATAATAATATTTCACAAGTTCACACAATGTCAGTGAAAGAATAATGATCAAAGTCAAATAGCGTTCAAGTTTAACAGTTCAACAGTAAGTTCAACAGTTTTAATCGTCTGTCGAAAGATGGCAGAAAATGTACTGCAGCTACATTTTACCATGACAGTAACTCTCTATTTCATATTCTCTTTGCTTTTATTTTTGTATAATGCCCCGCCACTATTGCCAACGGTTTTTCGTGAGTAAACTTCCCGTGTGTCCTCACCAAAGTCGGTCGAACTTACCCGTCCCGGGATACAAACTTAGGTTTAAGTCGATTACGGTCACTTACGGACCTAGCGCTGTACAAGCCTTCATTACGGGCTTACATTCTAAACAATTATAACAATTTAACACTTAGTAAATAAGTAACAACCCAGATCTATACCTAATTCAATATTAATCCCAGGTTAGTCTAATAAGCTGTTTGTCGATTACAAAATCAAGATCAGAATTATTTAGAATTGATTTATTTCATAACTAAAATAACACATACCTAATCTAAACATAAAAAGAATTAAAAACTTATTAAATAATAAATAGTAACCTAAAATTGAAACTATGTACCTACAAAACTCAACTTAAATATAAATATAAACTAAATATGTATAAAATAATTACCTACTGAAGCCCGTCCCGGGCTGCCCCCGACGCAAAGGTACCCATCACGCTCGCTGCCTTGCCGCGTTGGATTGCGAATTGATTTATTGATTCAAATAAGCTTACTTCCGGGATAGAATGCGATTGTAGTTTTGAGCCTTAAATCGTCTCGAAGAGTATAATTAAAAAAAATTGTTACTGTCGCCGATAAAAACTTGTGTCAAAAATAAATTGGTTACACTCATGGACAATTAAAAAGGCACGCAAAAAAAAGTTTTATTACTAATTTTCAAATAACTTTAGGTGCTGTAATCCAGTAATTAAACCTTTTATTGCGTTTCTCTTAATTTGTCCATGAGTATATTGAGTATAGTTAAAAACCGGCCAAGTGCGAGTCGGACTCGCGCACGAAGGGTTCCGTACCATTACGTAAAAAACGGCAAATAAATCACGTTTGTTGTATGGGAGCCCCACTTAAATATTTATTTTATTTTGTTTTTAGTATTTGTTGTTATAGCGGCAACAGAAATACATCATCTGTGAAAATTTCAACTGCCTAGCTATCACGGTTTATGAGTTACAGCCTGGTGACAGACAGACGGACAGGGGAGTCAGTAATAGGGTCCCGTTTTTACCCTTTGGGTACGGAACCCTAATCATCATCGAGCTAGATCACGGATCATGAGTTTACCGCCTGGTGACAGACAAACATACGGACGGACAGCGGAGTCTTAGTAATAGCGTCCCGTTTTTACTCTTTGGGTACGGAACCCTAAAAAGGACCAAAGATTTTACTACTGCCAATTTCCACCCAACGCAAACCTAGTGCGGGTTAAGGACTTCACACAAGAACATTTGTGTATGCCGGTAGCTTGTTCATATATCACACCCCTCCGCGGCTTACAATTGTCAATTTACAATACAACCAGGGGGCAAAAGCAATATATTATTCGTAATTATATTTACAATAAATATTAACTGCATTATTCGACTTGTCGGTTTTTAATATCAAGCGACAACCCTAAGTCATATGTTAAAATTTACGCGTCAATTGAAATGCAACTTTAACCCCTTGTAATACGGTTGAAAATACATTAAAACAACATGTGACGTTGATTATAGTCGACTTAGTTACAAAACGTCGTATGACACTTCAACTAACATGTCATTTACGACCTTTTGTGAGTTAACGTACATTTGATAGGGTTGAACAATTATTTGTTAATATTAAGAATTGAGTTTTATGAGTCGATGATAAAGTTCATATTTGTATAACATCGTTTTTAATATGAATGTGGGACAAGTATGGTTTTTTATTAAGTTCATTTGTATGGAAGTAGTAATAACGCGGGTTTACAGTTGTTTGAATTCATGCTCTTTCATTTAAATTATAAGTGCAAAATATCTAACGGAATTTGTATAGTTTTGAATTTATAGAAAAAGTGCTTAAAATTTTGTCAGGTTTGTGAAAAAGATCTAGATTTTTGATACCTACTTTAAATTTGTCTATCTGAAATCTAAAATATTTATTTATGTTTAATCATCATCATCATCATCATAACTTAAGACCTTTGCTCTTGTCGGTGGAGTAATCGCCAATCACACTTCCTTTTTGTGCCAGCCTTTTAATTTCCTCATAGTCTTTTAATTTTTAATAGACGTAGAAAAAGGGTTGTTTTGCTCATAATTATGTTATTTGTCTGCAAAAATTATCATAAATAAAATAATAGCCGAAGGTTTTATTCGCCCAAAATATTACGCTGCTATAGAAATACACTTTACTTTATATCTGGGGTTCGCAACCTTTTATGCTTTCAACCCCCTTTGGAGAAAACATAAAATTGTGACGTAAAAAACCAAGAAAATCTCAGGGTTTTTTGATGCATGTGCCTTGTATTTGTCAACCTTTCATGGCTGGTGTAAAACGATAAAATGTTTCAATCGTACGTTTTTAACCTCTTTTTCAACACGAATGAATTATATTCGGGCTGTTTTTTTTTATTTTATTTTCGAATTGAATTTCACAGATTTCGTTAAAATTTTCCTATTCTGCACAATATAAGTGCAATTTCACTGTATATCCTAAAAAAAACATCCTCTGAGTTAAGAAAACGCGTGGTAATTTCGTAATACATTTTTTTTCTGGACAAGTTTTGTATTCGTATTAATTCCGTCCAGTATGAGGAACTCTTCAAACCAGCAGAATTTTATCAAAATCTTACAAAAAACCGGACAAGTGCGAGTCGTACTCGCCCACCGAGGGTTCCGTACTTTTTAGTATTTGTTGTTACCTATAGCGGCAACAGAAATACATCATCTGTGGAAATTTCAACTGTAGCTATCACGGTTCATGAGTTACAGCCTGGTGACAGACAGACGGACGGACGGACGGACGGACGGACGGACGGACAGCGAAGTCTTAGTAATAGGGTCCCGTTTTTACCTTTTGGGTACGGAACCCTAAATATAAAAATAGGCATATTCAAAGTATTTCATGAGATGAGGAATCTGATCTATACTCTGTATCTTTAGGTACTTAAATAAAAGTAAACAAATAATTTGTACATTTTCGGGAAGTTATAACACTTATTGATTAACCAACCAAATACAAAACCTCCTGGATCTGTCACTGAACGACCTGACTTTAACCTACATTATTTGATCGTGTAATGTTTTCATGTGTGTATTTTGTTTAATCTTTTTTAAATACCTAAAGATACAGAGTATAATACACAGTTGGAAGGGAACGGGATCTAAAGTGCCCGCATCAGTTCAATTCTGATTGAGGTACATTGACAATAGACCTATCAATTAATTTATAGTATCCGTTACGGGACAATTGTGTCATGTTATTGAAAAGCGGCCGAAATGGTGGCCGAGTGGATCTGAAGGCCTCCCTGTCACACTTACGTACGAATTTACAAGTCGGAAGTCGGACAGAGAGGCAACACGTCGAACGTGGTTCGCGGTAGGCCCTCAGACGTCCGTCATTCGAGGAAAAGTGTCTCAAGATTTTTATTTCAATTCCGTTACCATTTTCCATAGACTTTGTACCTATTACGGTAACGGAAAGGAAAGAACGAAATATGTATGGTTACTTTGCGTCATTTATTCCTATTAGGATCGAATAAGCTCTGAGTAGAAATAACATAAAAAAACCCTGAATCTGAAAAGAGTGTACAACTTTACATAAAATGGCTCAAATCAGATAAAACTTTGACCTAACCTTAAAATTTTTATGCATGCATGCTTGTATCTTGTTAGGGTTCCGTACCCAAAAGGTAAAACGGGACCCTATTACTAAGACTTCGCTGTCCGTCCGTCCGTCCGTCCGTCCGTCTGTCTGTCACCAGGCTGTATCTCACGAACCGTGATAGCTAGACAGTTGAAATTTTCACAGATGATGTATTTTTGTTGCCGCTATAACAACAAATACTAAAAACAGAATAAAATAAAGATTTAAATGGGGCTCCCATACAACAAACGTGATTTTTGACCAAAGTTAAGCAACGTCGGGCGTGGTCAGTACTTGGATGGGTGTACGTTTTATTTTTTGCATTTATTTTCCGGTTTTTTTTTCATTATGGTACGGAACCCTTTGTGCGCGAGTCCGACTCGCACTTGCCCGGTTTTATTTATGTATGTGTGTATGTTTTGCGAAGCTCATATCCCCAGACACGCATCCGCACGGCAGCAATTATTGGCGCAGCGTTCGACAATCAAATAATACATCCATATATCTTGGGGACTAACCTAACGGCTCGAATTACACAATTTTATGGGCCAGTGCAGTGTAATGTGTCGATATATCGATATCGAGTGTTCTAACGCGTCGATGACAAATAATAAAACCAGACAAGTGCGAGTCGGACTCGCCCACCGAGGGTTCCGTACTTTTTAGTATTTGTTGTTATAGCGGAACAGAAATATATCACCTGTGAAAATTTCAACTATCTGACTATCACGGTTCATGAGATACATCCTGGTGACAGACGGACGGACGGACGGACGGACGGATGGACGGACAACGGAGTCTTAGTAATTGGGTCCCGTTTTTTACCCTTTGGGTACGGAACCCTAAAAATGAATGATAAATAAATATTATAGGACTACTTCACACCAATCAACAATAACCTCAAGGCTTGTGAACTTAAGACTACTTCACACCAATCAACAATAACCTCAAGGCTTGTGAACTTAAAGTGAAATAGGGTAAAAACAAAGGGATGAAATTATATTCGAAACGCATAAAATTATTTTACTGGGACTTTAAGAGTCACGGGAACCCACCGCCAAAAAGCCACTCCCATACAATCGATGTTACGCTTACGCACTCATTTTAAAACGACATGCTTAAAATACATGGCACTTGGCATGAACATTTACGTGACATTTGTCTGATACCTACTAGTTTTCGTTACCAAAAATTGGTACATACTTAAGTAAAATAGAGTGCTCGCTGTGATTGTCCCATATTTTTGCGCACAGAAAAAGTAACTGGCTATACAAGCAAAAAATATATTACGCTATAAAAGTTAATTCAAACTTTTATAAGACGCCTAAAATTAAGACTTTACAAAGTTAAAAAGATAATTTAACTTTTGTACCTAATTGGCTAAAAAAACAATTAACATTATATATGTTCGGCATTCTATATATAATTGTAGATATATAGATGTATATTACAAAATAACATAAAATTACTGTTGTAGATAAAAAAAAGCGTTACTTTAGGACCTGCGGAATGTCTGCAATTTGGTTGGTAAAAATGTATGAATCCTTTTTTCTGTCATTTATGTACCTATGTCTAATGGGTGTGTAATGCTTAATATAATTATAAAAAACTATCATACATTTGTTATAACGCCACTTGATATATTATTGTATGTTATAATGTAATTTTTATTATACGTTTCCTTTATTATATTGTGATTTCATATAAACTGTAATTGATATAATGCCTAATGTAATATAATTTTCAAATAGTATATAGACATATTTTATAATGACATTTGTTATATTATATTTTTGTATAACGTAATACTTCATACAATTTTATCAAGTATAAATACATATATTGTATAACATTTAATGTCATATTTCATTTACTGGTAACGTAAAGTTTTACATACTTTTTATAACTAGTACGCAGACCTAATGCTTTTGCTAGTTATTTCATTCTAGGAAGGTCGCAGTTCTAACCTAACCTAACCAATTTTTTCACGATTTTCGTTCTGCGGGGGCCGCATCTCAAACCTAACCTTAACCACTTTTTTTCTAGAGTATTTTATTCTACGGAGGGACAAAGTTCTAACCTAACCTAACCCTCTTTTTGTTGGTTATTCGTTTATGCGGAGTCGCAGTTCCAACCTAACCTAACCCATTTATGTCATGCAACTATTATGCCACATAAATAATTATGTGATGTCACTTGTTATAACAAATAATATGCTTTAGAGTATGTAATAATTATGGCAATATATATGTCGGACCCTGATACCAGAAAGGCGTATTGCAGCGTTATAGTTCATTATTTTAGACGCCTGTATAAAATCGATTAGCAATGTTGAGCTACATATTATTTGGTTGTAACGAAATAAATAAAGTTGCGTAGAGAGTAACGCCGTCTATTGGCGCATTATTGAAATAAAGTTGCGTAAAGAGTAACGCCATCTATTGGCGTGTTGTTGGACTAAGATGACAGGTAGAAGGCTTTGGAACGTCAAGAGGTTTCTCTTGGGGGGAGCGTAGGCATGAGTTGGCATTTTTGTTGTTATGTTGGTAGACTGGTCGAGCAGGTTTGCCAACTTGATTGAGGCGGGAGCGGAGAGGCTCCGCCGCTGGTAGTTCTTCTTGATCGGACCGCGCTAGAGATCGGACGTACTCGTTAGCCAACCTCGTGCCTAACTCGCTACGTTCCTGAAGGCTTATACCTAAAGGATTATTCTGATAGCTTATAAAATCCCGCGTTCTTTAACCATTTAGCTAAGTGTTTTATTTCAAGTGTTATTTTGATTTCTTATGTTTCATTAGAAGCTTACTTTTGTGAAATAAAGAAATGATGTGTTATGTGTTGTTTTAACTTGTTTTGAAAAGATTTGTCCCTCTGAGTTTGTTGCCGGTCCCATATAGGGCTAAATCTTCTCAGGTCAGATATGTAGGGTTGGAGCCGGCCTAGTTTGACTTGAATAAAGATTTAAACGTTTACTTTCATATCGCTCCTTTGAGTTAAACATAGCAATTAGTTCTTTTAAACATTTAGTACGGAAGTATAGTAGGCACTAGTATGGTTAACGAGTCCTAATGTTTATTTCATGCATTGGTAGCATGGTAGCATACTGGTTTAGCTGTGAAGTAATACATTATCGTACTACCCCACGCGCCTACCGCCTTTTAGGACCATCGGTCTCCGCCATCAGCAAGTGGGATGGATGCAGAGTTTCATGTATTGCTTGCACAGCCACCTGGGAGCGTGGTGTATTTCCGTGTGTTTTGGTAACCTACATTCCATAATCTGGACACGTGGCAATGGTAAGCTCACGTGTCTAACCTTCATTGAAAGGTGAGTGCAATTCATTATGTTATTTGGTGAGAATTATTGTGAAATTGTGAATTATGATTGAGGCAGTCTAGCATAACGGTTGTGACGTGACGTCATCTCTGGGATCGTTACGTTTCTTTGCAATTAATTTTTGTAATCCATTTAAATCGAAGCGATCTTGAGTTATTTTGATTTGAAATCCATACTGTTAATTAAAACCAAGTATTAGCTATCACGATGTGATATTATTTTATCGCTCACTTGTGAATCTACCCTCAATAATTGATTTTTTATGAAAATACAATTAATTTTTATAATCCATTTAAATCTAAGTGATCTTGAATTATTTTGAAGTGAAATCCATGTTGTTAATTACAACGAAATATCGGCTATCACGACGTGATATTATTTCATCGCTCACTTGTGCTTCTACCCTCAAAAATATTTTTTTTTTGAAAATACAATGCACCGTTAGAAATTGATCCTGTAATTCCTCTTGTAATCCTGTTTAGTAATTAGTAAAATTGCTACAAATTATTGCCCGTAATGCCGTGATAGATCACAAATCGTGCATACTATGAAAACATGAGCTACGCATATGAAAATTAATGTTACAGTGTCCTGCAGCCCGAGCCGAGCCAACTTACAGACACCATTACGCATGTGACACAGAAGCAGCTGTGCAGTATCGTCTGTTCTGGAGATTTGGAAATAAAAGGACAGGTTTCGTTCCAATTGTTTATTAGTGAATTTTATTTTGAGTGTAATGGCGAAGCATAACAGTCTAACGTAACTAATTAGCTGTCACTTTTCGTATTGGCCCATTTTACCGTGTTACTTATTTTTGGAACACATGTTTGTTTGTTCATAGAATGAAATAAAACGCACTCATTGAAGTTTAAATTTTATTCTGAGATTTTTGAAGTCCCGTATACATTGGAAACATGTTTTTTTTGTCTGCTACATTGCATTTAATAAACCTTTGAGTTTATCCTGCTTACATGATAAACCTGATGCCGTGCTAATGATGATTTCAGTAACAGCCAGCTATGTTAAACTACATCGTGCATCTCGCCATCTGCCGCAGCAACGGCAACTGCAAGGCGGAAAGCATCAGCCTTCGTGCTTGGGTTGGACTTCACCACCACCTTTGACTGGGACGCGTGCATCGTGCTTTATTAATCTGGTGAGCAGTTCCCATTTTGTTGGGATTATTTTGAGAGGATTTACTTCTGCATAGAAGTTTTGAGCGAGTTTCTGTTGTTAAAGCTAAAGTAGAAAGCTGAGTTTCTGTTGTTAAAGCTAAAGTAGAAAGCTGAGTTTCTGTTGTAAAAGCTAAAGTAGAAAGCTATCTTTAGTGATTTTGATCAGTGATGTTCAGTTTCAGTTGATCAGTTGACGCTGATAGTACCAATGGTTCTGAGTAACATGATTTAAAGAACCGTTTTTATTTTGTTTTTTTTGGAATTCACTCTTAACATTGTTTTTGCTTTCGATGGACTGAAAGCTTGTACTTTCGAAGGACTGAAAGTACGCCCGATGGACTGGGCACTACTGTTTTGCTTTCGATGGACTGAAGGCAAGCCCGATGGACTGGGCACTACTGTTTTGCTTTCGATCGACTGAAGGCAAGCCCGATGGACTGGGCACTACTGTTTTGCTTTCGATCGACTGAAGGCAAGCCCGATGGACTGGGCACTACTGTTTTGCTTTCGATGAACTGAAGGCAAGCCCGATGGACTGGGCACTACTGTTTTGCTTTCGATGGACTGAAGGCAAGCCCGATGGACTGGGCACTACTGTTTTGCTTTCGATGGACTGAAGGCAAGCCCGATGGACTGGGCACTACTGTTTTGCTTTCGATGGACTGACGGCACGCCCGATGGACAGGGCACTACTGTTTTGCTTTAGATGGACTGGGTATTGTTTAGTGACCGCATCAGAAGTGCCGGAGCATGTAAGAGGTGCACGTGGTCTGCTTTTTATGTGCAGAATGCTCTTTGCGAGGAGTAGCACTTACGCGGCTGAGATGGTTACTTCTGACGAGGGTCTGGTATCTACTGAAGGACTGGCAATGCACCGAAGGACTGGTGTTGTTTTGTTTATGTACTGTGTTCATATGAGTAAAATTGGCATTATCAAATCAGAATATTATTTGTTTTAAGATGTCTTACAAAAATTTAGATCACATATGACCAAAGATTTTTTTTTAATGCCAGATAATTTCCCCGTAAATTGATATTGATGACAATGGTAGTGATACTGCCGAGCAATGAATTAGAGCTGTTGTGATTTGTGTTTTTGATGTTTGAGATTGTTCTCTTTTCACGTAAATTTGAGAGTATCCGCCAGATGGAGGCGATGATTATTGAAGTGTATCCGCTAGATAGCGGCGATGATTACTGATGACTATTTTTATTTAGTCGTTGCTCGATGGACTATTTTTGACTAGAGAAATGAGGATTGTTTAATGACTTTGAACTATTTTCTGGTTTGATTGATAACAAAGTTTGATTTTAATAGTAATTTGAGTGAGACCCAAATTGTGGGTCAGGAATGACCGAGCGATGAGATACTGTGCTGAGTATTTTGTTACAGAATCAAATGCATACACCCACACACGAGGACGTGTGTAGCGCAGGACGGCCGTGTCGGACCCTGATACCAGAAAGGCGTATTGCAGCGTTATAGTTCATTATTTTAGACGCCTGTATAAAATCGATTAGCAATGTTGAGCTACATATTATTTGGTTGTAACGAAATAAATAAAGTTGCGTAGAGAGTAACGCCGTCTATTGGCGCATTATTGAAATAAAGTTGCGTAAAGAGTAACGCCATCTATTGGCGTGTTGTTGGACTAAGATGACAGGTAGAAGGCTTTGGAACGTCAAGAGGTTTCTCTTGGGGGGAGCGTAGGCATGAGTTGGCATTTTTGTTGTTATGTTGGTAGACTGGTCGAGCAGGTTTGCCAACTTGATTGAGGCGGGAGCGGAGAGGCTCCGCCGCTGGTAGTTCTTCTTGATCGGACCGCGCTAGAGATCGGACGTACTCGTTAGCCAACCTCGTGCCTAACTCGCTACGTTCCTGAAGGCTTATACCTAAAGGATTATTCTGATAGCTTATAAAATCCCGCGTTCTTTAACCATTTAGCTAAGTGTTTTATTTCAAGTGTTATTTTGATTTCTTATGTTTCATTAGAAGCTTACTTTTGTGAAATAAAGAAATGATGTGTTATGTGTTGTTTTAACTTGTTTTGAAAAGATTTGTCCCTCTGAGTTTGTTGCCGGTCCCATATAGGGCTAAATCTTCTCAGGTCAGATATGTAGGGTTGGAGCCGGCCTAGTTTGACTTGAATAAAGATTTAAACGTTTACTTTCATATCGCTCCTTTGAGTTAAACATAGCAATTAGTTCTTTTAAACATTTAGTACGGAAGTATAGTAGGCACTAGTATGGTTAACGAGTCCTAATGTTTATTTCATGCATTGGTAGCATGGTAGCATACTGGTTTAGCTGTGAAGTAATACATTATCGTACTACCCCACGCGCCTACCGCCTTTTAGGACCATCGGTATTCGATATATATTAGACGAAGTGTAAAAATACCTTATGACCATTATACCAATAATAACATTATGAATACCGTTAATTAGGTATCACGGTAGTATGCCATTTATTACGTTATTCAAAATAACGATATATCAAGCTATAATATATGAAAAGTAATTATAACAAATGTAATGCACCCATGTCTAATGTTTAAGTAAGTCTTATACACACTGACATACGAAATCCAATGGGTGTTTGCCCTCCAGTCTCATTCCTCTCAACTTCTTAATTCATCTGAGAAAAAACTGCTTTTATCGATATTTTTCGCCACACTACAGCGGTCCGGTCGCATTATAATAGGCGTTTTGTTTACAATACCAACTCAAGGGGAATCCTGGCACCCTATCGACAAAACATCGTACATACATACCACATTTCACTCAAATCCCAACCCTAAGCTAAACAGCCAAGGTTCAATTTTCATCAACTCAACGCGCACTTTTAGAAAATTACAATCGTCCCTAAATTGAAACGAGTGTCTTTTTACCACAAACCGATTACGATTCTATTGTTTAGATGATAGAGTTGATTTTTGCGTAATGTTTACCGGCTGATACGATCAAATAGTGTTGTGTACAGGGTAAAAGGATCGATAGCACAAATTGAGTTCCTGTCACCTTTTCGTAAGGGTTTTTTAACATTTGTTCTGAACGATTGGATCGAATTTGTTCCCCAGTAATTTTATTTTGTCTTGCGTCGGATGCTAAGTGGATTGAATTTTCAAATAATGGCATTGAAATATCGAAATACGACACTAATGTTTCCATGAAATTCTCAAGTTAATTGACAAATTGACATTAGACATATAAAAAATATTTATTATTTTACTATTGTGATGATAAAACTCGTTTAATATATCCTTACTTACTCTTATTTAATAGTTAATTTACTCGTATTTATTGTGTTAAAACTGTTAAAAGGAGAATCAAAATCGATAATTTTGTAATTTTTCATTAAAGAAGCTTTTCATTAAAGAAGGAATATTGATCATATATGGAAAATATTTTCACATAATTTATTGTATGTTAACCGAATTCGATTTTTTGATTATTATAATAGAGTTAGGAGCGAAAAACGTTTCCCATACAAATTTTTAAATGCTTCTAACTCTTATTAAATAGACATAAAAAAAAAATCAAACGAAGGTACATAGCCGTGGTTGATATACATCAAATTGTGTCAAAATATTTTCAATAAAGTTTATATAAATAGAGGAAAATGGAATGGCGACTACGTTTGTACATTATGGCAGTATGGGACACAAACATACGTAGACTGCTAAAATGATAACCCTTCCCATACATGCCTAAAAAGGGGCTTTTAAACCCAAACTGTACCAGAATTCCCATGACATTTTAGTCTGAAACATTTAACAGTTAACATTAATTATAGTTCCGTCTGGACGGCAGGTTGCCGACCTCTGGTCGTTTTAAAAATTAAAACTGTTCCATGCTTTGTAACTTTGAAAAACTCATATCTATATCCAAAGCTACATTTAAAAATGAACTTTAACTGAGAACCATTATGGTTGATTTTTGTGATGGAATAGTGTATTATGATTATAGTTATAGTGCGTGATAATTTTCGCATGCTCGTATCTATCTTTATAGTCGCATTGAAAAATGTACTTAATACTTAATGTGTTAAGGTCGAATTTGCAAGGGCTGAATGTTTTATAATACGAGAAATATATGCGGCGAACAGATCCCATGATTCCACGTTTCTGAGGGATTTCCCATGGGGTACTTAATCCCAATGTTTTGTATGGAAATGTTAAAAAGACGTATTTTCATACGTTTTGCGTGGCGCTTACGACGTTTTTGAGGGGAAAATGGGCATGTTGTTAGCTTAAAAGCTATGGAATTCTTTAGCGATGCCGAGTGGCTTGGTTTGGTTAGTTTCTGTTTTTGGGTCATAGAAAAGCTAAAAAATAAGTGTCAAATACTAGAAATTTACACAGAATGACCTCTACACGGTGGCCAAAAAATAAGAGCATTCCCGTTGCCAGTAGTCATGCTTGTTATGAAAAAAAAGCTGCACTTTAGGAGGAAATCAAGCCGCATTGCACGATGATAGTGGAGGTCCATTAGAAATTTTTTTTTCGAAGAACCCGTAATTTCGTCCCTTAAAAGTCGAGGTGAAGCGAGGTCTATTAAAAACAGAAAAAAAAATTACAAGTTTCATGGATCATCCGATTTGGTTAAATTTGGTGTCAATTGAAAGAAAATTACATTGTTTGTTATAAAAAAAAATTAAAACTAATTATTTAAAAAAAAGAATAATGTGTAAAGATTTAAAAATATTTTTTTTCCTTTTACGGTTTATTTATGCAAATAGTGTCTTCCACATTGAATGTTTAAAAAAAAGTACTATGCCATAAATTTAAACACATTTTTCATCATATACTGAAAACCGCATCAAAATTGGTTAAGCAGTTTATGAGATCCATGTTTCAGAAGTTGGCTTAGTTTTATTTATTAATTTTATAGATTATTAAGCATGTAAATCATAAGTATTTTGTGGGTATTTACTTAATCTATTTTAAAAATATGTGTATATATTCACAAAAAACCGGCCAATTGCGAGTCAGACTCGCGCACGAAAGGTTCCGTACCATTACGCAAAAACCGGCAAACAAAATACGTTTGTTGTATGGGAGCCCCACTTCAATATTTATTTTGTTCTATTTTTTATTATAGCGGCAACAGAAATACATCATCTGTGAAAATTTCAACTGCCTAGCTATCACGGTTCATGAGATACAGTCTGGTGTTTACCAGTTCTGTCCGTCTGACAGACGGACAGACAGCGGAGTCATAGTAATAGGGTCCCGTTTTTACCCTTTGGGTACGGAACCCTAAAAACGAGTCACATCTTTGCAAATCATAAAAGGAGAGAAGGAGCGGAGGAGGGAGGAGGTCTATTCGCCTTCATTCGTATTTGGCTCACATGGTACGCTGCACGCAACGTATGTTTGTGAAGTGCAGCTTGAGTTGAGGGAAGGTTATAGTTACAAGTTTGTTCTTTACTGTAGAAAACTGTTCTGTGCTCTGCATGTACAACATCATACAATTTAATAAAATGGTTTCTAGAGGACCAAATAAGCTTATAAAGGCAGGAGGTACTTCAGGATGCTACTGGACGCTGGACATCCGACATATGCGTGTTGGAGTCTCAGGGCTGACGAAAAAAGGCCAGATGGTTTGACACTGCTTCCGTGAGCGCGAAAACGCAGCCTCATTTGGGACGCGACGTGTGTAAGCACACGTGCCCCTTCACACCTCAGCCACAGGGCGCGTCGGAGCAGCCGCCGAAAATGCAGCAAAACTTAAATTAGCGAAATATTCCAATTTGGAGCTTGCCTACGAATTTGTACATAGGTACCAGTAGCCGTAGAGACAAGCGGCTCTTAGTGTGCTGAGGCAAAAAAAAAAACTATTAGGACAATTACAATTTACAATTTTGTTGACGAATACACATGGGCCAGATGACATCCTTCGATAATAGGCAGTCCAAGGAATTCGATCGACGCATCGAAAACGCCTGGAAGAGCTTCTGGTCCATCTTCCACTGCTTATCCTAACAACCTACAGCGCATAAATTTGGTCAGTAACAGAAGCCCATCAAAAGTCCCGACTCAAGAATATGACATTACTAAAAATCGCCATGTAAATACATAGTCCAATTCTAAATCTTGAATCTCACAAACGGCTTAACCGATTTTGATGCGGTTTTCAATATACGATAATAAATATGTTTGATTTTATCATTTAGTGTTTTTGTAGACTTTTTTCTATATGGAAAACACTATTTGCAAAAATAAAGTGTGAAAGGAAAAAATAGGTTTTAAATTTTTTTTACATTATTTTTGTATTGACCTATTTTGTTTTAAATTTTTTTACGATAAATAAAGTCTTTTTTTTTTACTATTGACACCAAATTTAACAAAATCGGAGGATCCGTAAAACTTGTAGATTTTTTTCTGTTTTTACAGAATTCGCTTCACCTCGGCTCCTAAGGGACGAAATTACGGGTTCTTCGAAAAAAATTGTTCTAATGGACCTCCACTATCATCGTGCAAAGCGGCTTGCTTTCCTCCTAAAGTGCAGCTTTCGAGCAAAAAATCTTCATAACCAGTATGACTACAGGGAGGTTTTGGGATTATACTGAGCAACTTTTACTATGGGACCAACCACGAAATCGCGTTTTTTTGTTTTTTTTCGGAAAATATATAAACTAAGTGACATTGTTTTGAATTTTTCCGGGCTTTTTCAACCCTAGTCCCTCTATTCTAAAACAACTACGTGCAAACGGAGCCCTAAACTGAGCCGGATGTTAAATCGAGTTTGAAATTGCAAGCTACACTACAAAGTCCACTGGGCAAACAATTACTATTCAAACTAGGAATAGTTCCGACGAAAAAAACACCCTGTTATGTACAGAGCTGCGAAACTGTACGGAGAAATAGTGAATTAATTCATTGATAAAACCGCCATGCACTTTTGCGGCTGATAGTACCTATACAAACTGTTTGGTATTATACTCTGTATCTTTAGGTATTTAAATGAAAGTAAACAAATTCTACCCTCAAATGGCTCCTTAAGCCAGTTGAGAGTAGATGAAAACATTACACGATCAAATAATGTAGGTTAAAGTCAGGTCGTTCAGTGACTGATGCAGGTGGTTTTGTATTTGGTTGGTTAACCAATAAATGTTATATAACTACCCGAAAATGTACAAATTGTTTGTTTATTTTTATTTAACTACCTAAAAATACAGAGTATAGTTGCGTTAAGGGGCCCACTGATTAACAGTCCGCCGGACGGTATCGGCCTGTCAGCTGTTCGGAACTGTCAAAATTTTGTTCTAACTGACAGGCCGATACCGTCCGGCGGACTGTTAAGTCTGTTAATCAGTGGGCCCCTTTAGACTGCACGATTGGCTCGAATTCGTGAGTGACACCGTTGAACTAGCGCCATTTTTAGTGCCCGTAAGGCCAGTCCTGAGATATATATTAATGTATCATCCCCACTCCTTTCAATACAGGTACTGGGTCCAGTTCGGCCCCCAGGGGCCGCAATCGCACAAACAATCTAACTTGTTATTAGTGCATACTGACGCACACAACTTTGTTCATTATTTCGTACGTACAACACAACACAGTTTGATAACAGTAGGACAGATAAAATATGCGCAGTGGCGCTGGGTCAAACGAACTCGTAATTAACTATCGCTTCATATGTGGGTAGCACGATACATTAAGGGGCCCACTGATTAACAGTCCGCCGGACGGTATCGGCCTGTCAGTTGTTCGGAACTGTCAAAATTTTGTTCTAACTGACAGGCCGATACCGTCCGGCGGACTGTTAATTAGTAGGCCCCTTTACACAATACATAGACTATGGCGCTTAGGAGATGTGCTCAAATATAAAATGTTGTTGTTATTATGTTTCTCCATTTTGAATTTCACAGGCCTATAAATCCCGGTCTTTTGATAGGCTTGTGGGGGGATATAATTCCAACACGTAGAGGCTCTTTGGAGAGTTTTAATGAATGCTTTTTGTTTGTTACTTTTACTTGTCTTGTGTATTTGTAAATTTTGATTTTGTATGTTTGACAATTGGCATGTTTTTTCCCATGTCCTTGCGTGGTCTCGGCTGTGAGTCGGACATTTGTTTGAAAAAATAATAATACGTAGATACAGTGGTCCTAAATAGTCCTAGTCAGTCTATATGATGCCTTTCGACACATATTACTATGTCCAGTTCGGCCCCCAGGGGCCACAATCGCACAAACAAACTAATAAGTTATTAGTGAATACTGACGCAGCCAACTTTGTTCATTATTTCGTACAGACAACACAGTGGCGTGATTATAAACAGTAGTGTAAGATATATATTGTTGAGTTAAAGCTGCTTTACCACCAGAGATGTGCGAGGATGCGTAGCGAGTGATGTGTTTGAGAACCAATATAACAAAATCGATTGCAAGATTTGAAACACACATGTGTCAATCTAAATCAGGGCTCTCCAAACCCCGGCCCACGAAGCGTTCCAATCCGGCCCGCCGAGAGCGGTCCAATCCGGCCCGCGAAAGCCAGGCTCCAGGTGTTCAGCCCTAACAGCTGCAACCAGATGCAACCCCCCCTAGGGCGCCGACGGTGGCCCGCGCGAAAATTCTGAGGCGCAATATGGCCCTCAGGTAAAAAAGTTTGGAGACCCCTGATCTAAATGAAACCGTTTAAAATGACGATTCTCGCAGTGCGGAATGGGAACCCCCATTTTTCTTTATTTACTAGACTTTGGTATAATCAAGGTTAGCATACTGTTTTCAAAGTATGAGCTACATTTAAAGTTGCCAGAGTAAAATAATTAACAACGCATTCAAACGAGTACTAAACTAACGAATTTGTTTAGTGTAATTAAGTTTAATTAAGTTTAGTTTAGTTCAGCGCTGGTGGCCCAGCGGTAAGAGCGTGCGACTTTCAATCCTGAGGTCGCGGGTTCAAATCCTGGCTCGTACCAATAAGTTTTTCGGAACTTATGTACAAAATATCAATGATATTTACCAGTCGGTGAAGGTAAACATCGTGAGGAAACCCGACTAATCCCAATAAGGCCTAGTTTACCCTCTGGGTTGGAAGGTCATGGCAGTCGCTTTCGTAAAAACTAGTGCCTACGCCATTGTCTCGGGGTTAGTTGCCAAGCGGACCCCAGGCTCCCATGAGCCGTGGCAAAAAAGATGTGAATTAAGTTAATTACCAATAAATCATAACAAACTACCTACTGAAACCCGTCCCGGGCTACCCTCGACGCAAAGGTGCCCATCACACTCGGTGCGTCGCCGCGTTGGATTGCGATCAGCCTTTGCATCAATTACTAATTCTATTGTTTGTTTTTTGCAGGTAAGCGGACGTGTAATACTTACTTGGTATGTAAGAAGCATGTTAGCAGAGCGAGGGTTGCTTGTTACATCCTGTATACGTATACATGGTGTGCTCTGTAACACGAGCAATAATTTAAAGTATTTAAACATTTAAACTGATGACTCCTTTTGCATATACACGGTTGCTAAAAAACCGGGCAAGTGCGAGTCGGACTCGCGCACGAAGGGTTCCGTACCATAATGCAAAAAAAAAAAAACAAAAAAAAACGGTCACCCATCCAAATACTGACCACTCCCGACGTTGCTTAACTTTGGTCAAAAATCACGTTTGGTGTATGGGAGCCCCATTTAAATCTTTATTTTATTCTGTTTTTAGTATTTGTTGTTATAGCGGCAACAGAAATACATCATCTGTGAAAATTTCAACTGTCTAGCTATCACGGTTCGTGAGATACAGCCTGGTGACAGACGGACGGACGGACGGACAGCGAAGTCTTAGTAATAGGGTCCCGTTTTACCCTTTGGGTACGGAACCCTAAAAAGAACTGTATTCCCGTTGCCAGGGAGGGATCTCGGAAACGGTTTTAACGATTTCGATGAAATTTGCTATATGGGGTTTTTAGGGAGCGAAAAATCGATCTAGATGTCTTCTCTGAAAAGCGCGCTTTTTGAGTTTTCAAAGCTCGGTCTCCCAGATATTAATACATTTATGGCCAAGAACCCGACAGTCCTACGCACTACATACGGCGAAAACGTGGCTACGCTACGAGCGTAACCCGTAGCACTTAGTGGCAAGTCTAATAACTGCAAGTGCTATACATAATTAGCGAATCTTAAACTTGACAGTGAAACATTGTTACCCCTGATTAGGGGGGAGGTAATTATCATTAGGGGAGGGGGAGGGTTATAATATGAACGGTAATAAATAAATATGGCGGCTCAAATATTACTGCGATTAGTAATCATTTTTAGGGGTTAGGGTGAGAGTGTACCGAGGGAAATTTGACTTTAAATATTATACCGTGTTGCGTGTGTATTATGTTGCTTATGTCCATGGGCGGCGATGACCGCTTCCCATCAGGCGGCGCGGTTGCTCGTTTGCTTCTTATTACATAGGGTTATACCCGATACCCATACCGAGGGTTCCGTACTTTTCAGTATTTGTTGTTATAGCGGCAACAGAAATGCATCATCTGTGAAAATTTTAACTGTCTAGCTGTGGTCTAGCTATCACTGTTCATGAAATACAGCCTGCTGACAGACAGCCGGACGGACAGTGAAGTCTAATAGGGTCCGGCTACCCAGGGATCGGAACCGGTTTTTTGCAAAAACTTCGAAATAACCATATTTTTTTTCGTATTATTTTACTTTCGAAATGTAGGACTCAGTTGTGTATTAGGTAACGACTTCGTATTATTAGATTGCCCAATTAGAAATGAAATAATTAACAAAGAACGAAAAAATACCGTTTCCTTCCTATACAAAAAATACCGGTATCCGATCCCTGCTTTTACCCTTTGCCAAAATGATTTTTATTTAGCTTTAAGATTTTTATTGCCTATTGTACGTATGTTAGTTTTTAAGGTTATTTAGTTGCCTGAAAATAAATGATATTTAATTAAATTTTCTGTAGCCCATGTTTCACCACGGTGTATGGTTACCACACGTCAAGTTTACGTACCATACGTAAAAAAAAAAAAAAGATATTGGGTCCTTTGTCACGTTCGAGTGACTCAATAGTTATTTAGGATACAAGTGCGAAAAATAGAAAATACGTACGTGTGAATTACCTATTCGCACGTGTACCGGACAACGTTTTACAGTACAAATAGCCCTGTAAATTTTGGACGAAGTTACGTAATGTGCTTATTATGGGTGTGTAATGTTTTTAATAACAACTAAAATTATTACAACTATAACAAGTAAAATTATTCCAAATGATCGTTATAAACAACGTTTTTATGATTATAGAACATTCTGTAATTTCATTATTATAACCACTGACTTAATATTAGAAATATATCAATGTTATAACGAATAATTAAATAGCTAGGGCTAGGGCTGAGCTGTAGGCTACTAGCGGGGTCCATAGGCGGCGGATAATGGATCGACCATCAGATATGATGGTTAGCTGCGAATACCCAATAAGCAGTCCCCGACCAAGCAGCGGCGAAGTCAACAGGGCGTGGTGGGAAGTCTGGTGGGACAGGCTTGTCTATAAAAAACCACAAAAGGCTCGTTGACGACTTCGTGTCATGGCGAAAAAACGCCGCCATCAAATAAGCGTTCCCCTGGTGGTGGGCAGCAGCAACACCAGTACCATGAAGAGGCCGAGGAAGCAGGTTCCAGTAGGGCTTGAAATGGAAATCAACAGGCATACCCAGGGTTGTTGAACTGCGGTGTGGAAGGCAAGGGGAAACCACCGCACTACACTCCCTTTACCCCGCAGCAAAGATGAATAGTACAATTAATGAAAATACAGTCCTTGACAACGGGCTTCCACGACGTAATATACCGTGGCGGTCCGAGTCCGGCAGGGGCAGAAACAAGGCTGCCTCGGTCGTCATCCCGCGAAACCCTTGTCAGGATATGAAGATAGGAACCTGGAACGTGCGAACTATGCTGCCTGACGGAAAACTAGAAGAGCTTTTGAGCGAAATGAGAAGATTAGAAATAGACATACTAGGTATAAGCGAAACACGCTGGGAAGGAAGTGGAGACTTTTGGAAAGATAATCACAGAATAATTTTTACAGGAGAAGAAAGAGGAAAGAACGGTACGGCTATTATTCTTAATAAGAAATGGGGCCTGCAAATAGAAAACACGATGCATCTTTGTGATAGAATCACAGCTGTGAAAATAAAAGCGGAACCGCAAAATATGCTCATTATTCAGACATATATGCCAACTAGTTCACACCCGGAAGAAGAAGTAGAAAGTGTATACGAGAAAATGGAAACATTAATGGATACAAATAAAGAAAAAGAACAATTGCTAATACTAGGAGATTTTAACGCAGTGGTGGGAGAAGGTAGAGACGGAGAGACAGTTGGTAGGTTCGGGCTGGGGAATCGCAACAGAAGAGGAGAAAAACTGGTACAATTTTGCAAAGAACACGACCTAACAATAACAAATACGTTATACGATCAACCTTATAGAAGACGTTACACATGGAAAATGCCTGGTGACATAGCTAGATATCAACTAGATTATATATTGATAAAACGAGAACACAGAAAGTGTGTAACAAAATGTAAGAGCTACCCAGGAGCTGATGTAAGTACGGATCACAACATGGTTATGTGCAATCTTAAAGTCAAACCAAAAAGATACAAGAGAGTAAATAGAAGCAAGAAAATAGATCTCAGAAAACTAAAATGTGATATTGAAACTAATGTGCAATATAGTAACTCAATAGGAGGAAAATTATTAGAGTATAAGGATAAATATATAAGTGACAATTCGTTTAATGAAATAGATGAAAGATGGGACGACATGAAGAATATAATGACGGAAAGTGCCAGAGCCACTGCGAAGAAAGAGAAATTAATCCCTAGGAAAAAATGGCTCACGGCAGACATTATAAGCTTGATGATAGAAAGAAGGACTATAAGAAACAGAACTGATGAAGAAAGCCTGCAAAACTATAAGAGAATCACAAATAAAATAACGTTGTTGTGTAGAAAATCAAAAATAGAAGATATGGAAAAAGACTGTGAAATTATTGAAGAACTCATAAAAAAGGGAGAAAATGACAAAGCATACGGAATCATAAGAGAACTACATAGGAACCATAAAACCAAATCAACAACAATAACAAACGAGAATGGACATATAATAACGGACAGCAAGGATATTCTGGCAAGGTGGATAAGATATGTAGAAAATCTGTACAAAGGAGATGGACTGGAAGAAAATGATATTGAGATTGAAGGGGAAGTGCCTAAAGATGACATGGGGCCAGAAATAATTAGAGGAGAATTCGATAGAGCACTAAGATCAATAAAAAACGGAAAAGCCGCAGGTGCTGATGAAATCTATATAGAAATGATAAAATACGCTAACAACCCAATCTTAATGGAAGAAGTTTTTAAGCTGGTGTCGAATATGTACGCAAAAGGAAAAGTACCCAAGGACTTTACAAGGACGAAAACAGTAATGTTACCAAAGAAAGCAAACACCATGAAGTGTGAGGAACACAGAACGCTTAGTCTAATATCACAAGCTTCAAAAATCCTACTGAAGATAATACAATATCGCATACGAGATAAGATTGAGAGCAACCTAGGAGAGGACCAATACGGATTCAGGAAGCAGAAGGGTACTAGAGAAGCAATACTGGCATTGAGATTGATCTTAGACCGACGATTAGATATAGGCCATAATACAAGTGTAGCCTTTATAGATCTGGAAAAGGCTTTCGACAAGGTGGATTGGAAGCTGATGATGAGCAGACTTAAAGAAATAGGATTAGACTACAGGGATCGGAAGATAATATATGAACTATACAGACAACAAGAAACAATTATAGAAGTAGAGAATGAAAAGGGAATGGCTAAAATAAGACAGGGGGTAAGACAGGGATGCTCATTATCACCACTCATATTTAACGTGTTCATTGAAGCTGCTATCCTAAAGGTTTTGGATTCAGTAAAAGAGCAGGGCATTCAAATAAATGGAAAGAGAGTAGTATTTGTTAGGTTTGCGGATGATATTGCAGCCTTAGCCAATAACAACACTCAATTAGAAAAGTTGGTAAATACAATGGATAAAATATTTCAAGAATTTGGACTAAAAATTAATGACAATAAAACTAAATTCATGGAAGTGTCTAAGACAGCTAATATAAAGAGTGAGCTAAAAATAAGGGGAAGAGATATAGAACAAGTCAAGAACTTCAAATATTTGGGAAGTATCATAACAGAGGACACAAGATGTACTCCAGATATAAAAGCAAGAATTGCAATGGCTAAGCAGACTTTTTATAAGAAGAAAAACCTTTTTAAATCACGTATATCCTTAAACTTACGGAAGAAATTTATGAAAACATATATATGGTCCATCGCACTATATGCATGTGAGACATGGACGCTAAATAAGAGAGACGAAGAATACCTACAAGCATTTGAGATGTGGTGTTGGCGAAGGATAGAAGGAATAAGTTGGACTGAAAGAGTTACGAATGAAGCTGTCCTAAACAGAGTGAAAGAAAAGAGAAGTCTAATGAGTGTTATTAAAAATAGAAGAGGAAGAATGATAGGCCACCTGCTACGACACGACCACTTCATCAGAAACATCATAGAAGGGAAAATAAATGGAAAGAGAGGGAGGGGAAGACCAAGGAAGAGTTATATGAGCCAAGTAAAGGAGCATGTAGGGGCCGTGTCGTACCAGGACACTAAGGGGCTGGCTTTGGACCGACCAAGGTGGAGACAACTTCATCACGCTGCACCGACAAGAGCCTAGCTCTTAAATTGAAAGAAGATAACGAATAATATTATGGATTTTGTTTCTATACATTATGTTTATTATGAGTTTAAAAAGTAGTTCAATGTAATTATGCAAAATGTTTGTATAAAAATTGAACGGCACCCGCTAGCACAGGCTGCCGTATTCGAATTTCAAGATATTCACAAGAGACGACACGTACTAGATCCATTCTAGATACGTTATAGTTTAGATATCAACTATAGTTCGTTTTTTTAGCATTAGAAAGAACTTGAAAGAAGGTAAGCGATTTTGACATGTCTTTTAATTGAAAAACGCTTTTTAAAAATCAAAAACTATTACTTATGAAAGCAGACGAATATAAATGATCGTATTAGATTCATAATTGTTACATATTTGCCGTAACTTATTTTTAAAATGTGTTTTTCAATTAAAAGACACATCAAGATTGTTTACCTTATTTCTAATGCAAAAAAAGACGAACTATAGTTCTCTTTTGCAGCGCAATTCGGGCAACCAATGTCACTTTTACGTTAGATAGAGTAAGATATCTATTAGATGTGAATTGGATCTCTAAGTCATATCCTGTGGAAATCGTTCAACAGTATCTCCAGAATCGCGCAAATGTCAAATTTGACAGGTTAGATCTTAAACATATCGTTATCGTATCTTGGTGATGTCTAATAGATGTCTATTTCAAAATCCGAATCGGGCCCAATGTGTCGTAATGTGGCTCCAGATGTACTGTAAAAGAGCTCGGTGTACCTAGGACCGTGGCGCCATCTCTCAACATTAGTGTTTTGATGCCTCCTGTGAATTATTCACAAATTCATAATCCACCCCACCCCCCTGCACCCGCGACATAGCTTACTACGGCTATTGCGAGTTTGAAGATTTATTCCGTTATTCATAAAACTAAAAACGTGGACCAACCCCGAAATCCCGAAAAAAAATTTGGCTGTTTCATACATTTTGGTTGGTCCATTTTCTATGGGAGGGTAAATTTTTTTCGCGATTTCGGTGTTGGTCCCATAGTAAATGTTGCCCAGTATAATCCCAAAACCTCACTGGCAACGGGAATGCAGTTATTTTTTAGTCTATTCTAAATTGTCATAAAATGAAAAAACCGGCCAAGTGTGAGTCGAACTCGCGCACGAAGGGTTCCGTAAAATTACCGTACCATTCCGCAAAAATCGGCAAAAGAATCACGTTTGTTGTATGGGAGTCCCACTTAAATATCTATTTTATTTTGGTTTTAGTATTTGTTGTTATAGCGGCAACAGAAATACCCCATCTGTGAAAATTTCAACTGTATAGCTATCACGGTTCATGAGATTCAGCCTGGTGATAGACGGTCAGTGAAATCTAAGTAATAGGGTCCCGCTTTTGCCCTTTGGGTACGGAACCCTAAAAAAGATGTTTTATTAGAAAACGTAGCAATAAGACAATAAGTATTGATTGGAGATTAAAATAAACAGGAAGATTCTAGTGAACTGTCTGCATTTGTAGTCTATGTTTCCACCCCCCCTCCCCTATCCGTCAAATTCAACCCCCAAGTTAATTTTATTTGAGCAGCCGGATACTATTTGTCTTTACTAATATTTCATCGTTACTTTTTAAAAATACCGTTTTAAGGAAATCGTTTTGTTATTTAATAACGTTATTTTTGGGTACGTTAATGAGGGTATTATGATCAATTATTGTTATTTTTAATGGTGATTTAATACTCAAAATGTAAGGTAAATATTTTCTGTCAAGTTAGTAATTGAATATAAAACATGGCAATTGGCAACAAAAATAATACAAATACATACTTGGATTTTTAAGTGGATTTTTTTGCCAAATCGTAAGCGGTTATCGTACTCTATGAGATACAGCCTGGTGACAGACAGACGGACAGCTGATTCATAGTAATAGGGTCCCGTTTTTACGGTTACGGTACGGAACCCTACAAAAAAAGTATCGTGATATTTTTATTGAGCTAATTTTTACCCAGTAAGATTTGGCTGGATTCTGCCCTTGCAAATATGATGTGATTATTTTCAAAGAATTCAATATGAAAATTACAATTTTACATCAGCCTCTCAACCCGTCGAACGCCTTTGTCCCATGTATGTCACAGACAATAAGGACATTAATTTACAATTTGTAGGTTAAAAATTTTAACACGGGCGTTCGAGGGGTTAAATCTTATCACTGTGCACACCTATGACTTTTAAATTTCCACCCCAAACAAAAATCTTCAAGTGGCCTTACGTGTAACGTGAGTGCGTTTGAGTACGAGTATATCACTTACCTTCAACTGATGCCCGCGGCTACAGCCTAATATCAACCTTCGTGCATTTTAATAAGGTTCACAATAACGCTGGCAGTTCAAAGGGATAAAATGGAAGAACCTGACGCGCGCGACTACAGCCGAATATGAACCTTCGTGCATTTTAATAAGGTTCACAATAACGCTGGCAGTTCAAAGGGATATAATGGAAGAACCTGACGCGCGCGGCTACAGCCGAATATGAACCTTCGCGCATTCCTATAAGGTTCACAATAACGCTGGCAGTTCAAAGGACATAATGGAAGTAGCTGACTCGCGCGGCTATAGCCCAATATCAACTTTAGTGCATTCTAATAAGGTTCAGAATAACGCTGGCAGTTCAAAGGGATTGGAAGTAGCCATTGTTGTGCACTGTCGGCCACAATAACTTGACATGTGATTTATTATTGTATGTGCGAGGATTTTAAATTTGAAATATGAATTGAAATTTTGTGGTGAAACTCGATTTTAAGTAGAAATTCAATCGGTCCCATACAATTGAAGTTAAGCTCTCAGTTTATAACGACGACTATACAATAAAAGAAAACAGGGCGATTAACAGTTTTGCATGTCTAACTATACTATTACCACAGAATAAAATATAATAGTACTAGGTACAGAAGACTCACTCTCTAACAAAACGCGTCTGTTACGATCAGGACAGGTATGGCCGCTAGATGGCGACCGCGCCACGCGCGGCTTATGGATACCCACCAAAATTGGTGTGGAATGGATGTACTTTTAGCTACCTGTAGCAAAGCGACGAAATCGCGGAGTAAGCCACGCTTGCTATTACTCGCTCAAGTGCAAGACGTCGGATACGTCATTACCAAACTTAAATGGAGCTGGGCGGGACATGTTGCTAGGCAGAGTGATGGCAGGTGGGCCAAGACGTTAACGGAATGGTGGCCGCTTTCATGGCTCCTCTACACGATGGGCCAACGCCGGCCACTCCAAGGGACGCATTTATGCGTTAGAGGGAGCAAGTGATATTGCTATCTCATTCTACCGCATGGCCGCATGGATCGTGAGGTCTCACGTGTATTTTTCTACAATGAACGAAACTAAAAAAAAAATACTTTTTCTCGGTTTCGTTAAACACAAATATTCACTCCGCATCCGCGCTTCAAAATAGAGTCTGTTTTACGAAATTTTGGAGTGCGTGGTCGAATTAGGTCGAATGAAAAAAATTCAAAAAAATACACGTGAGGTTATGTGGGGGAGGGGGGTAGCCATAAACCTCACCAAATATCACCAAGAGGGAGGGGGGTCAAAAAGTAGCCGAAAACACCTCGCGTGATTTGTGCACAACCCTAAGGGTCTCACTACAAAGTGCATTCTTACGAGCTTAAGCATCTTACTCCCCCCTAAAAGACTCGCACATACCTTTTTGATTTATATTAATTCTATTACTTTGCCTCGCGAATGGCGAATCGAGGCAATAATGTTAATGGTCCCGATCGACATGCCATCATTAATCACCGGCGGGGGACGGTCACCATCGTGTGGACGACTTTTTAGACTCCGCATCCGCATCCGTAGGTGGTCACCATTAGAGCCACACTAGCGTCTCCCGAACGTCGTCTAGCCAACTCTATGGCACAGAATAAGTAATAGTATTATCATACAGAACGGCCACGCACCGCCCCGCCCCGACTCGCATTACCTCGCCCCGCGACATGAATCTGGCGGACTTCTGGCGTCCTCTCAGTAAAGCGACACACACACATACACAATGACGCGTGTACAGACGTGCCGCGCACACATATAAACGCAAATGATTTTTGATGTATGGCGTGTCCGCCTTGTCTATGGCTGCAGATCGACGCAACTGCGCAGCGACGCATAGCGCTGACTAGACGCCGGCGCTCATAAGACGCTAGTGTAGGGTGGCCCTTACGATATCTTATACCGTTAAACGAGCAATTCTTGTACATTTATTTATATATGTCACCGTAAAATTGTAAACACTCGTCAGTTAATAATATCGCTAGTTAAATTATAAACTGACGGTGACGGAGGGAGATTACAATCTAACCTAACCTAACCTACGTTAGATTGTAAACTAACGGGTTCACAATCTTACGGTGTCATATATATATTATATACCGAAACGGCTCTAACGATTTCGATGAAATTTGCTGTATGGTGGTTTCCGGGTGCAAAAAATCGTCTAGCTAGGTCTTATCTCTGGGAAAATAAACTTAAGGCTAAACTTATGTCTGAAGCGTACTACTCTGTTGACGAATTTTTCAACGGCGTGCACTCTTAAACTGGTTCACACCACAATTTAACTTTATGTGCCAACATTTATAATTTGAAAATGTAACATAAATTGAAAATGTAAATTGTACTTAATATTAAATATATAAATGATGTGTTATGATGTAAATAGTTGTAAATATGAAATACTGTAATTGACATGTAAAACTATGTTTTATAAAGGAATAAATGAATGAATGAATGAAAACGCGCATTTTCGGGTTTTTATATGTTTTCCGAGCAAAGCTCGGTCTGTCAGATATTTATACTTAATCATAAGTAGGGATATACGTACAGATATATCTGTTAGATTTTTTTATGATACAAGTACGATCCCCACCGAACGGAAGAGAGAGAGAGAGAGAGACAGATATTTTTTTTATTTAACACCACATTTAACATTTGTCCGGTCGGACTCCATCGCTTCAGCCACAGGGCCGAATGGACCGATTACAGGCGGACTGCAACCCGACTGCAATTTGTATGGGAACTGCACGCCGACTGCACGCCAACTGCGACGTCGGCTAGTAGACATGTACATATGATTTATCTATTACGCAAGTGGTCTATGTCATCATTAAACGATCAGAGAAAAAGGTCGTACATACGTATAAGTTTTATATAATCTTAGATAGATATATACTGTTCCGGAACCGGAACTGATGAGCAACCAGAGTATTGTACTGCCAAAAATTATATTAGGGTTCCGTACCCAAAGGGTAAAACGGGACCCTATTACTAAGACTTCGCTGTCCGTCCGTCCGTCCGTCCGTCCGTCCGTCCGTCTGTCACCAGGCTGTATCTCACGAACCGTGATAGCTAGACAGTTGAAATTTTCACAGATGATGTATTTCTGTTGCCGCTATAACAACAAATACTAAAAACAGAATAAAATAAAGATTTAAATGGGGCTCCCATACAACAAACGTGATTTTTGACCAAAGTTAAGCAACGTCGGGAGTGGTCAGTATTTGGATGGGTGACCGTTTTTTTTTTTTGCTTTTTTTTTGTTTTTTTTTTTTGCATTATGGTACGGAACCCTTCGTGCGCGAGTCCGACTCGCACTTGCCCGGTTTTATATTTTCTAAAACTAAGCGACCCACCCCGGCTTCGCACCGGTAAACCTTAAAAAATTATATACCTAAACCTTCCTCAAGAATCACTCTATTGATAGGTGAAAACCGCATGAAAATCCGTTCAGTAGTTTTTGAGTTTATCGCGAACATACCTACAAACACACAGACGCGGGTTATAGGTGATTTAATGAAACGCGCCGGCAATGGACTTTAATACAACATTTTGCTGGCCCAGGTCGGCAAACCACAAACGGCGCGATTCGGGAAATGAATCAGAGATTCACTAGATATGAAATAATAAAGATATGTGACGTTCCATGGCAAAAGGTACCATTGCCCCGGCTGAATATTGGAGCGGCGTTAATAATAGCGTAAGCGCCAGCCGCTATAAGGTACCTTTTGCCGTGGAACGTGACATATCTTTACTATTTCATATCTAGTGAATTTCTAATTCATTTCCCGAATCGCGCCGAAAGTCAGTCAGTTGCTGACGTACTTACTATTATATTGTAAGCTGTGTTTTATCCCCGGGTTGTTAACCGTTTTGACAGCCGTTTATTAATAAAGCCGTAAGTTGAGTAATTAGCCGTAATTGAGTGAAATACCACTGACCTAAACTATAAGGACTATTCTCTCTCTTCCTTCCTTGCCGTATCCGGCAATGGCGACTCCATCAACAATTCTTATCCGGATTATGAAATGCCCTTATGTGACTCGCAAAACCAAACTTTGTCTTCAAGATGCGGTCACACGATGCGCAATGGAGTTGTCCAGTCGAGTTGCGGGTGTACGTGTAGGAGGGCTTAGGGCGCGTCTTGCGGATATGACGCTTAGCATCTAGGTCTTCCAGACGCTGCTGCTCAAATTGAGCTACTTTCCTATGAACACTAGAACGCCATTCCGATCTTTGTAATGTAATGCCCTCCCAGCAGTCAGGACTATTAAGTCCTGATTTACAAGGGGGTACCCGATCCTCCCGACTGCCCAATGCCCAATGGTCACATACCTCCCCTATTACCTATTTCCCTCTTCTTCCTCGCGTTATCCCGGCATTTTGCCACGGCTCATGGGAGCCTGGGGTCCGCTTGACAACTAATCCCAAGAATTGACGTAGACACTAGTTGTTAGAGGGGAAACTAGGCCTTATTGGGATTCGTCCGTTTTCCTCACGATGTTTTCCTTCACCGAAAAGCGACTGGTAAATATCAAATGATATATCGTACATAAGTTCCGAAAAACTCATTGGTACGAGCCGGGGTTTGAACCTGCGACCTCCGGATTAAAAGTCACTCGCTCTTACCGCTAGGCCACCAGCGCTTTTTCCCTACCTATTTACCCTTACGAGTCTTACGACTGAAATATTTTAACCCGTAGTAGGCGTGGCTCACTCCGCGATTTCGTCGCTTTGCTACAGGTAGCTAAAAGTACATCCGTTCCACACCAATTTTGGTGGCTAGCCATAAGCCGCGCGTGACGCTGTCGCCACATAGCGGCCATATCTGTCCTGATCGTAATAGACGCGTTAGAGAGTGAGTCTTCTGTACCTAGTACTATTATTTATACTCTGTCCCTAGTCGTTTCTCCACTCATAATGGCAGGGATAGATAAAACATAATGCTCGCGCCACACCTCCGGCCATTAAAAACCAATTATGCGACACCCCGGTTAGAATTACAATTATCCGCACGAACTCCGTCTGTCTGTTTGTAAACACGTAACTGGCACCTTAATTGCGAACCGTTCGACGACTTCTGTCCGTTTGCCACGACTAGTAAACTCTTTATTCACTTTTCATACGTAAAGTTGTTTTTTATGCTCTAGTGCATAAAGTAAAATCATCTATTCATTCATTCATTAAAAATAGAAGAGGAAATACGATCGGGCCCGTGCTACCACACGACCACTTCATCAGAAAAATCATCATCAGCCTACTCTCGTCCACTGCTGGACATAGGCCTCTCCTATTGCACGCCATTGATCACAATTTGTGGCAACTCTGATCCAGCTCTTGCCAGCCGCCTTGCGAAGGTCATCGCTCCATCTAGTCTGAGGGCGTCCTACGCTACGTTTGCCGATGCGCGGTCTCCACTCGAGAACTCGTCTACCCCAACGGTTATTTTCTACGGGTAATATGACCGGCCCACTGCCACTTCAGCTTGCTAATCCGGTGGGCTCTGTCGACGACTTTAGCTCTCTGACGGATATGATCAGAAACATCATGGAAGGAGAGGGAGGGGAAGACCAAGGAAAAGTTATATGAGCCAAGTAAAGGAGCATGTAGGGGCCGGGTCGTACCAGGACACTAAAGGGCTGGCTTCGGACCGACCAAGGTGGAGACAACTTCATCCGCTTGGCAGCTAATCCCATGATTTGACGTAGGGACTAGTTTTTATGAAAGCGATTGCCATCTGACTTTCCACCTCAGAGGGGAAACTAGGCCTTAATAGGATTAGTCCGGTTTCCTCACGATGTTTTCCTTCACCGAAAAGCGACTGGTAAATATCAAATGATATTTCGTACATAAGTTCCGAAAAACTCATTGGTACGAGCCGGGGTTTGAACCCGCGACCGGATTGCGGTAAGATACCGCTAGGCCACCAGCGCTTTTTTTAAATACGGTAAAATAACTTTAATTATTTGATATTTCTGTATGTTTTCCTCGCAATAGAATTGAAAAGCAGAGAATATATGGAATGAGAATAATTATTTATTTATTATTATTTATTATTTATTGAAAATACAATTGTAATCGATAATAGGTATTCATTGGAATCGTATTGGTTCAAATTTATTTGTATAGATATACTACTTACGTTGACTATAATATTTAATTTCACCCTGTTATGACGTTTTAAATGGCTTTAATTATATCCATTATGTCATAAAACTTGACATCATCATTCCAATTAAGTCCCAAAATATGCCTAGGATATGACAATAATTAATTAAACCCATCAATTTCAAACTGCAATTAATTTATAGACATAAATTGACGGTAGAGTGCATTGTCGTGTTTATTAAAAACTATAATTGCCCCTCGGCCGGTTTTTGTCCAATGTCCAGCCGACTCTGAAAACCATGTTAAAAAAATATGGTTGTCTGTAAAATCGGTTTACGGACGATAATTTTGCGTGATAACGTCATAAGAAAACATTACCATTACATTACGTAACGTTACCATGGAGATCCGTCCACAACGTGACACTTTTTTGTGCATGCTACCGGTGTTCATCGATTTATAAGACGTTATCACGTCAAAAAAAAACCTTGGCAATATCACAAGCTTCACTACACCTTATAAAACAAAGTCCCCCGCCGCGTCTGTATGTATGTATGTTCGCGATAAAATCAAAAACCGGACATGTGCGAGTCGGACTCGGCCACCGAGGGTTCCGTACTTTTTAGTATTTGTTGTTATAGCGGCAACAGAAATCCATCTGTGAAAATTTTAACTGTCCAGCTATCACGATTCATGAGATACAGCCTGGTGACAGACAGACACACAGTGGAGTCTTAGTAATAGGGTCCCGTTTTTTACCCTAAAAAAACACCCAGGCGCATAAACCATAACTACTATATCTCCCCTCATAATCAACTTTACACAAAAACTGTCATTTCTGTGTCATTTATGAAACAACCCTTAACTAAGCGTAATTAATAATATGGTAATAAACTATTAGTAATAATAAACGGGGCAATGTACTGACGCGTCTAGTTTGAAAAACCGGTCAGGTGTGAGTCGAACTCGCGCACAAAGGGTTCCGTACTATTACGCAAAAAACGCCAAAAAAATCACGTTTGTTGTATGGGAGCCTCTTAAATATTTATTTTATTTTGTGTTTAGTATTTGTTGTTATAGCGGCAACAGAAATACATCATCTGTGAAAATTTCAACTGTCTATCACGGTTCATGAGATACAGCCTGGTGACCAACAGACAGACAGACGGACAGCGGAGTCTTACTAAAAGGGTCCCGTTTTTACCCTTTGGGTACAGAACGCTAAAAAGACATATTTGCATAAGTACAGTTAGCAAGAGAAGTGATAAAATATTCTCTGGAAAGTATGTACTTAAGTCAGTTTGTACTTGTATGTGTGTTTCTATTGATAATTACTGTAGAAACTTCAAAATAGATAATAGAGTACATATTTTATAGGTACGCTCTAAAAAAAATTCTAACTCACAACTCAAAAGTTTTTATTTAGACTTCTAAGACTGGATTATGTATCAATTTTATTAGGTACAGTATTAGAAATGTAATTGGTCTAAAACTTTACGCAGTTTGTATGTGTGTCCTATATTAATATGCGCCATACTTCCCCATTTCAAATTACCCCCAAAAACCGTTAAAATCACTCCTTTAATCCGAAAATGCCTCGTTAAACCATATGCTCAACCTTCGCCTTTGTTTCCACGGGATTCGAACCCGGACCCCCGCGGTCGATCAATTAATACGTCAAGCGGGTGACTCGGCGTTTCTGGCCCTTAGAAATGCAGCCAAATCTATTAAAGTTTTGCTAAGTGTTGTACGCACTGGGCGAGGAAACACCGCGTTTCGCGCCGTGATTTAACGATTAAGAGCCAACAGGAGTGGTCATTTCTCCATACAAACATACTCCTCGTTTTCCTCCGTGGTTTTTGAAGCTAGAGCAATGATATTTTCAACACAGATTAATATTGTCAATATCTGTGTCGGACCGTTTTGTTTTTTTTTTTATATTTTTGTTTATTAAGGCGCTAGAGCCCTTCAAAAATTGCCAAAATGGCCTAATTGACTATGCCGCAATGAGAGGCGTGGCATTCAAAACTGATATCAATTAGCCAAAAAAGCAAAACGGTCCGACACAGATACTTTCATAATCATTTAGATTTCCAAATTTGGTTACGATTGCTTAAGTTTTGGAGGAGGAAACAGAGGAGTACGAAACCTCGATTTTTGAGATTTTTACGCAGGATTTTTCGCCTTGTCCTTATCGCACTACTTTTAGGTGCCGCTTCCGTTAGCGAGACGGGTATATTTACCTAAAATATTTAAAACTCAGCTCCTGTTTCGTCTTAAGCGGTGGTGGCCAAGTCTATATGACTTTCAATCTGGTCACGGGTTCAAATCCTGGCTCATACCAATGAGTTCTTCGAATGTGTACGGAAATTTGATATTTATTTACCTACCACTAAATTTCGGTGAAGGAAAACATCTCGAAGAAACACACACCTGCGTCTGCGATGATTTAGAAAGAAAGAAATGATTTACATTAAACCTAAGATGAACTTAATTATGATCAAAATATCAGTCAAATAACTCAAATAATAAAGGATAAGGTGGTAGACTAAAGCAGTTAACAAACAATCTTCTCGGGGCTGAGTTTTAAATATTGATCAAGATTTTTTATTAAGTATAGTTTTTTTTTGTGTAATACGACATGTAGAGACGGGAATGACTGGATACATCTGTAATAAAGTATCTCTAATATTTCATTGATTCCATATTTGTAATTTTTGGTTATTTTTATTACTTTCTTGTAAAATTTGACCCCCTGTGGCCTATTTGCTGATTAAATATTTGATGTTTGATGTAGATCACATTATAAGGAAACTTACATTGCATTGGTTGTCTTCTCTCTCGGTCTGGATTCTAACCAATGCTATTGATTGAGTAAAAAGGCAGTCTCTAAGAGCGTGGTCAGAGCTAGTAGACTATACTAGCTCTGACCACGCTCTTAGAGACTGCCTTTTTACCATCAAAAATCTTAGATATTTTAAGCAGCGTTTTTTAACCTGCGTTTTTTAACCGCAGCGTTTCCTAACCGAGTGTGTCCCTAGCATGCGGCGCCACAATCTGTCCCAACAATGTATACGTTTTCACGATTGATTAAATTGCGCAAGTCATGGACTTGATTATGATGATTGTATCTTGATTTTTGTTAGTCATTTCGTATGGGGCGACACGCGGTATGGCATATGTTTGTAATAATACTAGGAAAGACACATGGATATTGTAATTAAAAGTCACAGGAACCTAGCGGCCGTATTCTTAAGAGCCCATCAACGTGCACACTAGCGCCTCTGCTAAATAATCGTGATTATTTAAATTTAACGAAAGATATTTAAAAAAGGGGGCCGCTACGTACTGTATTTGTATTTAAGTACTTTTTGAATACATCAAACTAGTTTTTATGTTGCTGGATTCGTCAATCTATGCGTCCAAAGTTAAAACGGCCGTTTTTGTTTTGAGTTCATAGGTCGACGAATCCAGGAAATAAAAATAAAAAACCGGCCAAGTGCGAGTCGGTCTCGCACACATACGAAGGGTTCCGTACCATTATCTATAAATCGGTCACCCATCCAAGTACCTACTGACCCCGCCCGACGTTGCTTAACTTCGGTCAAAAATCACGTTTGTTGTATGGGAGACCCACTTAAATCTTTATTTTATTCTGTTTTTAGTATTTGTTGTTATAGCGGTAACAGAAATACATCATCTGTGAAAATTTCAGCTGTCTAGCTATCACAGATCACGAGAGTCTGGTGACAGACGGACGGACGGACGGACGGACGGACGGACGGACGGACGGACGGACGGACGGACGGACGGACGGATGGACGGACGGATGGACGGACGGACGGACAGCGGAGTCTTAGTAATAGGGTCCCGTTTTACCCTTTGGGTACGGAACCCTAACTAGTTTGATGTATTCAAAAGGTACTTAAATACAAAATGCAGTACGTAGCGGCCCCCTTTTTTAAATATCTTTCTTTAAATTTAAATAATCACGATTATTTAGCAGTGGCGCTAGTGTGCCTTTGATGGGCTCTTAAGTTACCGAGTTAAGAGTCCGCAGCAAGTCTCGGCCGAATTTCACCTACCAATACAAACGAAGTTTCGTCCTCATTTTAAAACTACGTGTTGGATTGTAATGAAACTTTGCATATACAATGACATGAGGTATATCTAGTCCTGTCATTAGTTTATATAGCTCCTGCTTATAAAAGTATTTTTTAACTATGGTATCTGAAGCTATATAAACTAATTACAGACATATATATACCTTATGCTATTGTAAGTACAAAGTTTCAGAGCAATCTAGCTAGTCGTTCTAAAATGAGAGGGTAACTACGTTTGTATGGAGCACCGAGCTTGCTGGGGACTCTTAACTTTGGTCTTATTTTAAGTACCGGTCTCCTAGCCTAGTCGGTAGTGACCCTGCCTACCAAGCAGGAGGTCCCGGGTTCGAATCCTGGTAAGGGCATTATTTGTGCGTTCATCACAAATATTTGTTCCTGAGTTATGGATGTTTTCTATGTATATAAGTATTTTTATATATGAGTATATTATATACATCGTCGTCTAGCACCCACGACACAAGCCTTATTGCGCTTACTGTGGGACTAGGCCGATCTGTGTAAAATAGTCCTATAATATTTATAATATTTATTTATTTTCACTGAATATTATTGAAAGGCGAAGGTTACAAACAATACTATACTACGTTTGTATGGCGAACCGAGCTTGCTGCGGACTCTTAACTTTGGTCTTTAAACTGAATATTATTGAAAGGCGAAGGTTACAAACAATACTATACTACGTTTGTATGGAGAACCGAGCTTGCTGCGGACTCTTAACTTTGGTCTTTAAACTGAATATTATTGAAAGGCGAAGGTTACAAACAATAATATACTACGTTTGTATGGAGAACCGAGCTTGCTGCGGACTCTTAACTTTGGTCTTTAAACTGAATATTATTGAAAGGCGAAGGTTACAAACAATACTATACTACGTTTGTATGGAGAACCGAGCTTGCTGCGGACTCTTAACTTTGGTCTTTAAACTGAATATTATTGAAAGGCGAAGGTTACAAACAATAATATACTACGTTTGTATGGAGAACCGAGCTTGCTGCGGACTCTTAACTTTGGTCTTTAAACTGAATATTATTGAAAGGCGAAGGTTACAAACCATACTATCCTACGTTTGTATGGAGAACCGAGCTTGCTGCGGACTCTTAACTTTGGTCTTTAAACTGAATATTATTGAAAGGCGAAGGTTACAAACAATACTATACTACGTTTGTATGGAGAACCGAGCTTGCTGCGGACTCTTAACTTTGGTCTTTAAACTGAATATTATTGAAATGCGAAGGTTACAAACAATACTATACTACGTTTGTATGGAGAACCGAGCTTGCTGCGGACTCTTAACTTTGGTCTTTAAACTGAATATTATTGAAAGGCGAAGGTTACAAACAATACTATACTACGTTTGTATGGAGAACCGAGCTTGCTGCGGACTCTTAACTTTGGTCTTTAAACTGAATATTATTGAAAGGCGAAGGTTACAAACCATACTATACTACGTTTGTATGGAGAACCGAGCTTGCTGCGGACTCTTAACTTTGGTCTTTAAACTGAATATTATTGAAAGGCGAAGGTTACAAACAATACTATACTACGTTTGTATGGAGAACCGAGCTTGCTGCGGACTCTTAACTTTGGTCTTTAAACTGAATATTATGGTTCCCCTATCTTTGGCATAATTTTTTTTGTAATAATTATATTGTGCATAATACCTTTAGGCATAACATACTGTTAGCATAAACTCACTTGGTACTGGATTGTTGCGCATACATACTCTACGCATAATTTTTATTGATCGAAGTATCTTTTGGCATAAATTTAATGTCCGAATCGAGACCTGGTATCTGTTTCATTTCGCATAATTTTATTTGTAATAATTTGTTTTTGCATAATTCGCCATTAAGCATAAAGTACTACAAGCAAAAAATCTTTTGCATACTTGCAAGAATCATATATGTTGTAGGCCGAATATTTTTTGGCGGAAATTAATTTGCCAAATTTTTCCCAATTCGCAACTATTATTTTCTCATAATTTCATTTCTGGCAACAGTGTGTTTTCGTGGGGTCGCAGTTCTAACCTAACCTAACCCACTTTTCAGGCAACAGTTTGTTTTCGTGGGGTCGCAGGTCTAACCTAACCTAACCCACTTTTCTGGCAACAGTTTGTTTTCGTGGGGTCGCAGTTCTAACCTAACCTAACCCACTTTTCTGGCAACAGTTTGTTTTCGTGGGGTCGCAGTTCTAACGTAACCTAACCCACTTTTCAGGCAACAGTTCGTTTTCGTGGGGTTCCAGTTCTAGCCTAACCTAACCCACTTTTCAGGCAACAGTTTGTTTTCGTGGGGTCGCAGTTCTAACCTAACCTAACCCACTTTTCAGGCAACAGTTCGTTTTCGTGGGGTAGCAGTTCTAACCTAACCTAACCCACTTTTCTGGCAACAGTTCGTTTTCTTGGGGGACGCAGTTTTAACCTAACCTAACCCACTTTTCTGGAAACAGTTTGTTTTCGTGGGGTCGCAGTTCTAACCTAACCTAACCCACTTTTCAGGCAACAGTTTGTTTTCGTGGGGTCGCAGTTCTAACCTAACCTAACCCACTTTTCAGGCAATAGTTTGTTTTCGTGGGGTCGCAGTTCTAACCTAACCTAACCCACTTTTCTGGCATCAGTTTGTTTTCGTGGGGTCGCAGTTCTAACTTAACCTAACCCACTTTTCTGGCAACAGTTTGTTTTCGTGGGGTCGCAGTTCTAACCTAACCTAACCCACTTTTCAGGCAACAGTTCGTTTTCGTGGGGTTCCAGTTCTAATCTAACCTAACCCACTTTTCAGGCAACAGTTTGTTTTCGTGGGGGTCGCAGTTCTAACCTAACCTAACCCACTTTTCTGGCAACAGTTCGTTTTCTTGGGGGTCGCAGTTCTAACCTAACCCACTTTTCAGACAACAGTTCGTTTTCTTGGGGGACGCAGTTTTAACCTAACCTAACCCACTTTTCTGGCAACAGTTTGTTTTCGTGGGGTCGCAGTTCTAACCTAACCTAACCCACTTTTCAGGCAACAGTTTGTTTTCGTGGGGTCGCAGTTCTAACCTAACCTAACCCACTTTTCTGGAAACAGTTTGTTTTCGTGGGGTCGCAGTTCTAACCTAACCTAACCCACTTTTCTGGCAACAGTTTGTTTTCGTGGGGTCGCAGTTCTAACTTAACCTAACCCACTTTTCTGGCAACCGTTTGTTTTCGTGGGGTCGCACTTCTAACCTAACCTAACCCACTTTTCAGGCAACAGTTCGTTTTCGTGGGGTTCCAGTTCTAATCTAACCTAACCCACTTTTCAGGCAACAGTTTGTTTTCGTGGGGTCGCAGTTCTAACCTAACCTAACCCACTTTTCTGGCAACAGTTCGTTTTCTTGGGGGTCGCAGTTCTAACCTAACCTAACCCACTTTTCAGACAACAGTTCGTTTTCTTGGGGGACGCAGTTTTAACCTAACCCACTTTTCTGGCAACAGTTTGTTTTCCTTTGTTTTGTGAGCTAAAAATATGTATACATCCAAAATGCCAATAATATTTTCCCACCCAAAGTTACAATACAATACAATAATAATGTTTTTTTTTTACGAATTATAAACGTAGGCAGAGCTTTTAGTTACGGTTCTGCGTTAATGAGTCAGTCAGCTACATATTTAGGTGTTTTATGCATTGTTAAATATAAATTAGACTTGGATTTTATACAATCTGACGCTTTCTTTAATTTTAACATTCGTCGAAAAAGATTCTGCCAAATGTAGCTTATGACAGATGGGTTTTAGGTCATACAAGTTATACCAAATAGAAATAATCTAAATACGTTTTCTTCGATGTAAATATTCGCTTAAATCCTATTATGCTAAACAGATTATGAAAATCACATTTCGGACATTTAAACAAATGCAAAATAAAATTATTCGTATCAAAATTCGGCCATGATAGTAGTAGTCTATTTAAGATTCGGACTTGAAAACATTCGGGCTATTGCATATTATACAAACTGAAGCTATCTGCAAATTTAACATTCGTCGAAAAATATTTCTGCCAAATAGGTTATGCCAGATGCGTTTCGGGTCACGGAAGTTATGCCAAATAGACGGAACCCGAATATTATTGAAAGGCGAAGGTTACAAACAATACTATACTACGTTTGTATGGAGAACCGAGCTTGCTGCGGAAACTTAACTTTGGTCTTTAAACTGAATATTATTGAAAGGCGAAGGTTACAAATAAACTTTAACAATGTAAACCGAATACTTACAAAGTCAGAGAAACTGATTCAAAGACGAATACGGCTTCCGTTTTTAAGAAACAAATACTTAGGAATTAAAAAAATATTAAATTCTTTGCTTGGAATGGATCGTAACGTATTCTGTAGAATAAATATATCGCAACATTACTTTTTGCTTTTAACGATTTTTAGGTATAATTTTGATAACGTTCACAATGTCACCTGTATGTAAATCAATTACAGTCAAATAATTTAATTTCCTACCCATTTTGTACTTTGTCACACTGACGAAAGTATGAGAAAATAGTTATTTTCACCACACCAGCTCGGAAAGGCTTACTTTGCACTTCAAAAACTGATAGCAAAGTTGCATTTAATTCACTTGTGAGGCAAAGTAATCAAATGCAAATTTTGAGTGGTTTTCTTTTGTTTGCTGGTAGAATTGACTTTTAAATTATGATTTTGGATGATAAATATTTAATAACATTCATTTGGATTTGATTTGGTTTGATATTTTACATTTAGTACCTATTTGCTTTGGGTTGGTGTGGTGAAAAATTTTGTGTTTCACTCGGGGGCAAATTTTGTTTAACCCTCGTGCTTTGAAACCCTCGCAACGCTCAAGATTCAATTTTTCGACAATTTTCAACAATAGTTATTTGTTTTACAAGGGGGCAAAGTTGTTGTTTAACCGCTCGTGCTAATATTGATACCCGAACAAGCGAAAGATTCCAAAATTGAACCACGACCGTAGTCACCTACCGCACCTTAACCTTTTGAACGCCAAGAACACCTAAAGGTGTCGTTACTAGTCGTGCCTAGAGATGGGTCGCGGGTATTTACCCAATTTACCCACCCAGGTAAATACCCGGTAAATACCCATCTACCCGGTATTTACCCGCATCTACCCAAATGGACGGGTAGATTCATTTCTTGTTGCACATGTCGATTTGTGTTAAAGTGGAGATATAAACCGAGTTAATGGCTGTAATTATTGTGTGTCATTTAAAATGAAATGGTTTAGTTGCAGTTGCAGTTGTAACTACGGAATTTTTAGTACAATTTTGATAAATATTAAAAAAAGGCCGTCATAAGAGTATTTTTTTAGACTTGTGTAAATTATCGTACTTATACGTTGATAATACACATTCCAACTTCGGTCGGCGGGGGGTGTGGTTGGGGGGAGGGGGGCAAAAGTGAACTTTTTCATATTTCTTGGAATCTGTCATTAATATCGAAAAGTGTTGTATGTACAAACTAAAGTAGACATAATTTTCTACAAAAAAAGTTATACACATTTTTGTCCTAAAACTAACTGTGTTTGACTTATAAGCTTCACAAGTTGGGATACTGCACAATTCTTTTTTATTATCATTCATAAGTATTCTTTATTTTCATCTTTCTAATGTATATTAAAAGCATTTTAAAACATTTCCGGAAGCCAGGGAATGATTTACACGATTTTTATAATTGGACTGATATATGTTAAAATCGAACTTCACCTCATAGCAACCTTTTCGTAATTAGTTTGAACATACATTTTATGTAACATTATAAAAAAATACTTAAATTAATCTTATTTATACTCACATACCATTAAACACATCAAATTTAGAAGAAAAACTAAAATACCCGCGTATTTACCCGCGGGTAGGTAAATATCGGGTATTTACCGGGTAAATACCCGCTCTCGGGTATTTACCCGGGTAGTTACCCATCTCTAGTCGTGCCCACAGCGCCAAGGACAACTATAGGCTATGGCGGATGCTGTCAAAGTAACCTTCGCACTTACGAGTAGGGTTTACATTACCTCGCTTGCGCCCGGGATGTTGGCGTTTGAGTCATGTTTCTATCTATGACATAAAGCGTTCAAAGGGGTAATGAAGTTCACGATGTCACCCTGTACGTATTTTTTTTGCTAGCCTATAATGGTGTCCCACTGCTGGGCAAAGGCCTCTCCCCTTATCTTCCACGACTCCCGACATAGCGCCTGCTCTGGCCAGTTAATGAGAAAGGTGTCTAGGTCGTCCCGCCATCTCCGTCTGGGCCTGCCGCGTCCGCGCCCTTCTTCTGGCATCCACTTGGTAGCACAGTAGCCCATCTGTCTGTAGGTATGCATGGGGCAGACGTGACCGGCTCAGTCCCATTTGAGCCTAGCAGTCTTCTCGCCGACATCGGCAATACGGGTTTTTGCGCGCAGCGTGGTCCGGTTACGATCGGTCCTCTTCACACCTAAAATACAGCGCTCTATAGCCCGTTGGCAAACCTTCAACTTGGACTTCTGACTCTCTGTGAGTGACCATGTTTGAGCACCATAGGTTAGGACGGGCAGGATACACATGTCGACATGTCTGTACGTATAGGTACCTACCCTTATTCCCATTTCACGTACTGTCCTAAGCGCTAGGTATAATTTTAAACGTCCCTCTTCAGTCGTAAACTCAGCTGAAGCCGCCATAAATAATAATGTATTCGAGTTTCCTATATTCTTTACGGCCACGCCGCAATACCTCTAAGTGACCGGACGGTACCGTTAGCAAAAACAGGTAGATCATTTCAAGATAGATAAGTGAAACCTCCACAAGGATAAACACAAAAACAACTTTATAATTTAACACTTGACTTTATTCTGACTTCGAATAATACGATTGATTCTAACTTCAAATTCATTTTAGGTGTTTACAGTTTCAATCGACGGTGACGACTGACTACTCCGGGTAGGAGGGCCGCGTTTTATACCTGATTCTGGCAATGTTGCCGTACCCGCAAAATTTAATAATAAAAAAATCGGGCAAGTGCGAGTCAGACTCGCGCACGAAGGGTTCCGTACCATAAAAAAAAAACAAAAAAAAAAGCAAAAAAAAACGGTCACCCATCCAAGTACTGACCACTCCCGACGTTGCTTAACTTTGGTCAAAAATCACGTTTGTTGTATGGGAGCCCCATTTAAATCTTTATTTTATTCTGTTTTTAGTATTTGTTGTTATAGCGGCAACAGAAATACATCATCTGTGAAAATTTCAACTGTCTAGCTATCACGGTTCGTGAGATACAGCCTGGTGACGGACGGACGGACGGACGGACGGACGGACGGACGGACGGACGGACGGACGGACGGACGGACGGACAGCGAAGTCTTAGTAATAGGGTCCCGTTTTACCTTTTGGGTACGGAACCCTAAAAATGAAATCAATCAGTAATTATTACTTAAGATGTGGGTAGTCTGCCGTGGTTGTTACATAAGTATTTTTAGGGTTCCGTACCCAAAGGGTAAAAACGGGACCCTATTACTAAGACTCCCCTGTCCGTCTGTCTGTCTGTTCGTCTATCTGTCTGTCTGTCTGTCTGTTACCAGGCTGTAACTCAAGAACCGTGATAGCTAGACAGTTGAAATTTTCACAGATGATGTATTTCTGTTGCCGCTATAACAATAAATACTAAAAACAGAATAAAATAAATATTTAAGTGGCTCCCATACAACAAACGTGATTTTTTTGCCGTTTTTTGCGTTATGGTACGGGACCTTTCAGGTAATAGACAAACAGACAGACGGACAGACAGACGGACAGACAGACGGACAGACAGACGGACGGACAGACATACGGACAGACAGACGGACAGACAGACGGACAGACAGACGGACAGCGGAGTCTTAGTAATAGGGTCTCGTTTTTACCCTTTGGGTACGGAACTCTAAAAATGTCATATATATCAGCTTCGTTTTCTCTGACGCTACCTACGGCGACATTGAGTTTAGAAGCTAGGCAGCGTCGCCATTTCGATGCTACAAATTATTGTCACATGCAATGCCTGCTTTTAGTGTACATATTTATGACAAAAATGCCAGTTTTCGTTTCTAAAAGTCTGTATCTTTAGGTATTTAAATAAAAGTAAACAAAATCTACCCTTAAATGGCTCCTTAAGTCAGTTGTGGGTAGAAAACATTTCATGATCAAATAATTTAGGTTAAAGTCAGGTCGTTCAATGACAGATCCAGGCGGTTTTGTATTTGGTTGGTTAACCATTAAAATTCATTAAATGTTAACTACGCGAAAATGTACAAATTATTTGTTTACTTTTATTTAAATACCTAAATATACAGAGTACATGTCTCAATTCTTCTTATTGTTTAGTCTGACAAACCGGTTTTATCGGTTCAAAATATACTCTGAAATTCAATCATCACATAAAGGCAAATTCCATTGACCAAACTTAGAATATTCATCTAATTAACTCAACAAGACATAAAACGCCCATACACACACACAGTACCGCCTTTACCATAAAGGCACCCGTGTCCAGGGCCCCCATCCTCAGGGGGCGCCGAATGACAGACATTAACAGTATATTTGACTACCCATAATAAATAGAAGATCATAGTAGAAAAATTTTAGTTTAATTAGCTTCCTTTACTTTCCAAAAGGGCCCCAAATTCTTATGTGCCCAGCATAGTTTAAGACGGCCCTGTGAACACACACACATAGACATTAAACGAGGAGATAAAACACAACTTTCTCATTACTTTTTGAACAATAAAGAGAGCCTTTACGTGCTGGTGTGGTGAAAAAGAATATATTAAAGATAGTTTGTTTGCTATCGCTACTCGGAAACGGCGACACGGAGTCCAGTTGGCCGCCATTTTGTATTGAACACTGAAACTGGTGTTTCCTTTTCCGGTTATACTAAACGGTCTTCTGTACCGGTACTTTCACTACTTGCATCCTCAACTAATAATATATTATATATCAAAGGAAAGTGATGCAAAGAAGCACTGGTGCCCTAGCGGTAGCGTGCGACTTGCAATCCGGAGGTCGCGGGTTCAAATCCCGGCTCGTACCAATGAGGTCGAAACTAATGTACGAAATATCATTTGATAATTACCAGTCGCTTTTCGATGAAGAAAACATCGGAAACCGGACTAACCCAATAAGGCCTAGTTTACCCTCCGGGTTGGCAGGTCAGATGGCAGTCGCTTTCGTGAAAACTAGTGGGGTTAGTTGCCAAGCGGACCCCAGCTCCCAACACGAGGAAGACGAAAGGAAAGTGATGCGAGACAGTAACAAATCGCCAAGTGAACACGGAACACTCACTTCGTGAACTGAAATGGATGTCATATATATATATATACTAAAGAAAAGGTTACCTAGCCCATTGGCGGCCGAGGCCGGGATCGAACCAGAGTCCTTCAGGTTACAAAGTAAAGAGGACAAAATAACTTCAAACCAACGTTTGTTTTCGGGCAGATATGATAGCTAGAACTAAATTGTAAGGTGTTAGAATAATCCGAAGTAAATCCTTGAACAAAGCGTCAACAACAAAACATTATATAGAACTAGGGTTTGCAATCCGGATCCGAAATGTATGAAATTATCCGGATCTGGATCCGGATCCGCGGATATTCCCATACATTTCGGATCCGTCGTGCAAACCCTATATAGAACTGATAGCCAGTTGATCCGTCACAGTACGAATATGTTAACAGTATGGTAACTTTAATAAACGATCAACTACGCGAAATGTATAAATTGTAAGTTAGAATCCGAACTAAATCCTTGAACAAAGCGTTAGAACAAAAAATTAGAAGTGATAGCCGGTTGATCCGTCACAGTACGAATATGTTAACAGTATGGTAACTTTAATAAACGCCTAACTACGCGAAATGTATAAATTGTAAGATGTTAGGATAATCCGAACTAAATCCTTGAACAAAGCGTTAGAACAAAACATTAGAACTGATAGCCTCAATCTGTCCCAGTACGAATATGTTAACGGTATGGTAACTTAAATAAACGCTCAACTACGCGAAATGTATAAATTGTACGATGTTAGAATCCGAACTAAATCCTTAAACAAAGCGGCAAGAACAAAACATCCTATAGAACTGATAGCCTTGATCCGTCACAGTGCGAATATGTTAACAGTATGGCAACTTTAATAAACGCTCTACGCTCAACTACGCGAAATGTATTCGTACTAAATCCTTGAACAAAGCGCCAAAAACAAAACATCCTATAGAATTGATAGCCAGTTGATCCGTCACAGTACGAATATGTTAACAGTATGGTAACGTTAATTCACGTTAATTACCCAAACTGATTACGAGAAGAATTCCACTATGTTATACGAGTATTATACAAGTCTGACAGATTCAAGGCATTATCAACATTAAATATGGTAAAACGGCAACTAGTCATCCTGTCGGCAACGGCATCAGTCATTCAACTAGTCAAACTGATCATTTAAACAAATATTAACGAACTACGATGACGTCGACGGATGGTGTGGTGCAAACAGTCGTTAAACATTCACATTTCATTTCAGTCTGTGTACGTTCCACTGCTGGGCACAGGCTTCCTCTTATGTACGAGACGGATTGGGATATAGTCCCTAGGTCCCTATGCTGGCCCAAAGCGGGTTGAAGACTTCATAACTTCACATAGGTATAACTTTAATTATTTTTCAGCGTTTTACTTTGAAGTTAAACTACTGTTCCTAATCTACTAACTGTAACCACTAAGAGCGGAAACCGGAGAAACGCAACAGGGAAATCCTACCATACTTATAAACCGCTATCCAATCTAACTTGACCTCGACCACCATACTGTTTCTTGGTAATGGCGACGTTCCGTTTCAGACTGCACCATACTACTGCAGTATTTCAGTGCGACATTACTGCCGACTGCATTCCTGCCGCAAATGTCGAAATTCGCGGCAGCAACATCGTTTTTGACATTTACGGCAGTAATTTAGTCGGCATTACTGTAGTAATATGCAGTCGACTGCAGCAGTATCGCAGCGCGACATTACTGCAAACGCCAAATTTGCTATTTTCTGGATAAATTGTAATTTTGACGATTTTACAGTGATGCAGTCGATTGCAGCAGTATCGCTGCCGCAAATGTCATAATCGATGTTGTCCATAATTTCGTGATTTTCGGCAGATTTTTTAAGTTGCTGGGTGGCAATTTCGACTAATCTAAATATCTTCCATGTTTTACATTATTAACTAGAGTGCCATATGTGTCCAGATAGCGAAAAAGATGTGTAGTGTGTGACTCTAGGTAATAATGTAAAACATAGAAGATATTTCGATTATTTGAAATCCCCGCAGTCGAAATTGCTCTTGAACCTTACAGGCGGCACTTCGGCAGTAATGTCCCGCTGCAATACCGGAGCAGTAATATTGATGCAGTCTGGATCCGAACTTTACCTTAATGGGACCATGTTTACACTGGTCTAGTTGGTTGCGAACAAGGAGGTTTAAATAGAATTAGATTAAAGGATTAAACCAGTGCACTTGCAACTTTGTACCAATAGTTGATTGAATTTTTAATCAAGTACTCAAGATGTTGCGATGTTGGTTTATTTTGAAATAAATCGATAAAGATTGAGGTTAGGTTTAGTTGCTTAAGTTGCTTTGTATTGGCAAAGAGAATTTAGACTAGAGGTATTATTGTCAAAGTCCTACAAACGTCAAACAAAGTCCCCCGCCGCGTCTGTGTGTTTGTTCTCGATAAACTCAATAACTACTGAAAAGATTTTCATGCGGTTTTCACCAATCAATAGAGTGATTATCGAGGAATGTTTAGGAGTATAATTTGTTAACCCGTGCGAAGCCGGGGCGGGTAATATATAAATGATATGGCCCTACCGTGCATTCTATACTTACTTACTGCTGTGGCGCAACGACCCGAAGTGGATCTTGGCCTCCGACACCAAATACCGCCATGCTTGTCCCAAGCCGTTTCTGTCCAGTCGACGGCGCCGAGTTCGCTAAGGTCTTTCTGCACTTCGTCTCTCCAGCGGTACCTAGGGCGCATTCTATAACTATAATTAACTATACCATATTTAATCTTTACATCCCCTAACTAGGGGTTGAATTTTTGAGTGTCCTCATGATCCCATCGTCACACAGTGGAAACATGATTGGCCAGAAAGGGAGAATGACAATTACATTTTTATATTTTTAAGTGTCAATTTGACCAAACTATAGTAATATTTTCGTTTTAATTAATATGGATTTCCGCAAAGTAACGCCTGATTCTATTCACTATTTCAAACTATAGTAGTTTTAAATCAGCAGATCACAGTTTTGGGCAATCAAATGAGATTTTTTGCAGGTATTAATTCCCAGCAAGCTGGAAATCGTCTTAATACCTTCATTTGGTTCTAAATTAGTATAATCTGAGTTTGTTCCATTCCAGGAGTCTTAGGACCAAATGAAGGTATTAGAATTATTTCCGGCTTGCTGGGAATTAATTCCTCAAAACACTTTTTTTTAATCTAATTTGATTGGCCTAGTTGACAAGCGTAATAGATTATACCTAAGCAGGACGAAAAATGAGATTTTGCTCACTGCCCGATATTACAAAACAATCTTTACACACTTTCTATTTAGAAAAATGCTTTAGTTTGTTTGAAAGGGGTTATATAATTTTATAGAAGTTTGACGTTTAAAATAACACTTACACTGCCGTGGGCTATCAAAATCGCTGCAGACTTTTCTTGGTCTAACTTTATCAAAATGTCACTTTTTTCATCAAGACTGAAACGAATATGACATGTGTCACGTCACATGTCATATTCGTTTCACTTTGGGCGCTAACTTGTACCAAAAAAGAAATTTTTGACATAAACTTATTATTTCACTGTTATAAAATTGTTGACGGACTCTTTTTTCAGAGACTCGAGTCCTTTTGAGTTGCGCTTAAAAATACTCAATTAAGAACTCGACCCGTGACTTAAGACTCGAAACGGAAGCTTTTTAAGCGCCGAGTCTTGTTAAAACGAATCGTGTTTCAAATTTGGACTCAAAATACTCGAGTTCCTACCCTCACTAACTCTAAGACATATACGCCATCTTCGAGTTTAAAGTTCGTTTTATTTAGCATTAGAGAGAAGAGCCTCTACCATCAGTTTTAACATTGACATAACGCTCACGTCTACGTAATTTACTTTCTGTACATCTCGCTTGCACTATTGCTCGCATATGCGAGTACGAGCGAGATGCATAGAAAGTAAGTTACGTAAACGTGAGCGTTATGTCAATGTCAAAACTGGTGGTAGCCGTAAAGGTATACAATATTGACGTGTCTTTTTAGTAAAAAACACTTTTGAAAAATAAGTCACGGCAAATATGTAACAATTTATGAATTATCTACGATTATTTACATTATTTTGCTTTCATAAGTAATAGTTACTGATTAAAAAAAAAGCGTTATTCAATTAAAAGACACGTCAAGATCGCGTAGTCTTTTTCTAATGCTAAATAAAACGAACTATAGTAGTACAGTACGAATTACGTTCAGTTGTATCTCCTAACTCAGATCGGAAGACCGGCTAATCTGACAACTCATCTGATCCGCCGACTAATCTGGCGACTAATCCGACGTCGGCGTGCGCGATCACGAATAATACAGATATCGATAAGCAACGTTTGGACTGTTTTTGTGTACATTAGGGATGTGATTGTTTTGGGAGATAGTCGATATCGGGTATAAGTAGGGCTTGCAAATATTCGAAACTTTCAGGTATTCGAATATTCGACTTTTTCTGACGAGATATTCGAATATTCGAATAATTATTCGAATATTTAAAAAAAATAAGAAAAGGAACGAAAAATCGGTTTATTATCGTTTTATTCAAAAGCTTTTTTCACATATTGCTAAAATTAATGATATTTTGCAGAAATCCACTTATTGACTAGATTTTATCATCCTACTCTGAAATACCCACGTTTATAAAAGCAAGTAAGTACCTAAAACGCAAAAATTAGACATTTTCAATATTTCTTGATAAAACTTTTTATTATAAATGCGTCGTTGCCTGAATTAATATAACTTTAACCATCCAAACACGTATGTAAGAGAGAAAACATTTTAGGAGGTAATCACTAATGGGTCATTCCATAATAAACGCTACCAAGGGTTCAAAAATGAAAAATAGTTTAAGAAGTCAACACTAACCTATTTCCATAGAAAACATACCAAACCTTCATGTCAGAAAAAAAAACCGGAAAAAAATCAATTTTTACATGTTTTTCATGTACTTGATCGCAACGTTTAAATGATAGGCGTAAAACTAATTTTATACAGCGATATTGGCAAGACTAATTAAAAAGAAAGTAACTGTAAACTGTTACAAATTTCCCGCAGTTATTTCAGGTAAAATATCGTAATTTTATAATTTGTCTTTAAAAATATTAAAAAGCATGGATTAATCGGTTTTTAGAAGAGTATTCTAGACTGTGGTCTCAAAGTAACACCCGAAACGAAAAAGAGATAAAAGTATGTGTAACTTTTCCCGTAATTAACTATAGCCAAACATGTTTTGCCAAAGAAAGGCTATGATGTGAACCTATGCAAATGTGTAATAGTTGTTGTTTTAGCGTCTGCTTTAGTCGTATGTTTTAAAGTTTGAAGTTGTGTAACACCCGAAACGTGTTGATCGTCCGCCTGTCATTCCCCGGCTTTTCTCCGTGATGGTCAGTGATAGAAAGCTGCAATTTGGCATGGATACATAAATCAATCATGGCGACAAAGTAGTAACACAAAAACTACAAAAAGATTTTTTTTTATAGGTTTGCTCCTGTACAAAATATTTTTAATTTTTTTGCGACTTTAATCCTGTGATGTGGGGTGTCGTTGGATAGATCTTTCAAAATGAATAGGTGTCATCATCAACCATTTTTTGATTAAGTGAATATTTTCGGTAATATTCGCATCGAAAGAAAAATAATTATGATATCTTCGAGAAACAGTTTTTATTGTTAAGATTAATGTATTTTATAATAATTCAGCATTTATTACTTATGTTTTTAATCGAATTTATTAAAAAGACAATAATTTCAATAAAATGAGCCATAATTTCGTATAAATCTGTCTTAATTTCGTACTCGTAACACCCGAAACGAACCATGAGTAACACCCGAAACAGGTAATTTATTTTATTAAAATTAATTGAAAAGTGATACTAAGTGTTACTTCAGTGTTTCAGTAGGCTATACTAACTATTATTACTTGACATAAATAAAACTGGAGGTTACTTGACAAAATTCGCTAAATTATGCATTTTGGTACTGATGGTCAGAAGGTATAGGCCAATTCCTGTAACGCCCGAAACAGCTACTTTTTAGTGATTCTCTCGTTATTGCTCTTATACTTTAATTATGTGTGTACAGGAAAAGAAAATATTATCAAAGTAGTAGATGAATCAATAGTTATAACCTCCTAGTTCCTGTTACAATATCGAATAAAACCTTATTTTAAGAGTTCAAGTGTAACACCCGAAACTGTGGAATGACCCTAATCATTTTCTGATTTAAATTAACTTCTTGTCGTTAAGAAGCCTGTAAAATGGCCTTTAATTCCATTGTATTTTGAATCTTTATTGACTTTATTAGTCTTGGCAAGTTTAGTTTTGATTCCTAATGGTCGGCTGTTATATAATAAGTTATATAATTGGTATTGGAATATTTAAGGGAAAAAGTTGGCTGACTACGGGGTGGATTATTCGTTAGCTAAAGGTGCATGGTTAGATTACCTAGTTCGGTAGGTTTGGTATGATCAAATTTGTGAATTGCGATAAAGGGCAAGGTTTAGACTTCGAATATTCGCTTAAGGTACGCTTTTACTCAATAAACAAAATGACCCTTTATCTTAAAACTTACGTAAAGTTACTTGTACCTAGAAAAAGCATTAGCCGCACCGTAATAAAACATACTTTTTGATTTCGTTTCCTTTGAAATTGAGTTAGGTTCTTAGGTTTAACTGTATTCATGAAGCCTATTGAGAGGAATACAGTAAAAACATTATTTCCTTCGTATTTGGGTACCTACGGTTCCTCATTCACTGTTAATACCCGGCAAAATACACAGAAACTGTAACTATAACGGATGAAAATAGATTTACCTAGTAATAAAAACTATTCGAATATTCGAAACCTGAGCGGCCGAATATTCGAATATCAAAACAGGTCGAATATTCGACATATTCGAATATTCGAATATTCGAATTGCAAGCCCTAGGTATAAGACATATACAGCTCGTTAAACTTAATACAAAACTTCTATTCGCTCTATTTTCTTTATATAACAATATGGTGGGTCTCCATTGTTTCCCATAAAGTTTTAAGTCATAATACTTACAATTTGATTTTTCTTAGAAACGCGTAACTTTTCAAGATTGCCATAAGCCATAAAACAAACCTAACCTAACCTATATATATGATTACCTTACGGAAACTGAAAGTTAATGGTTTCAGAATTATGTGATGTGATGTGATGTGATGAATCTGACAATCATTCCATTATGACTTTCAATAATTATGTCAAACAAAGGGATCCGCAATAGGGTATTTGACTGTACATAAAACAAAAATATTTCACACCATGCATGAAATAAAGCACCAGATAATTATTAGAAAAACATTGATAGCCAGTCACTTTTAAACACAAGTTCTATTTAATAAATCGGATAGAAATATAAAAAAGCGGCCAAGTGCGAGTCGGACTCGCGCACGAAGGGTTCCATACCGTTACGCATAAAACGGCAAAAACATCTCATTTGTTGTATGGGAGCCCCACTTAAATATTTATTATAAGCATGCTGTTTTTAATAGTATTTGTTGTTATAGCGGTAACAGAAATACATCATGTATGAAAATGTCAACAGCCTATCTATCACGGTTCATGAGATACAGCCTGGTGACAGACAGACGGACGGACAGACATACAGGGTGTAATTTTGATCAATCAATCTTTTAGTATCATCATTTTTTTTCTTTTATCATTTGTTGTGTTTACGGTGTAGATATTAATTAATCAATACTCGGCACTCGTTGATCCAGCAATACATCTCGGCGTCGGCACGCCAGCACCGCTTAGGCTTTAATCAAGGACCGCTAAGCCCCTTCATCCCCTGCCTCTGAGTAATCCCGTGTGTACATTCTTTGCACGGAGTATAGGTGTGTTTCATTATGCTTTAATCAGAGTTCAAATATATTATAACAAGGGTTTATTTCACAGATTTGGAATGACGCTTGCTAACTAACTAATATAGCTCAGCTACCCAAAGAAATATAAAAAACCGGCAAAGTGCTAGTCGGACTCGCGCTCGGAGGGTTCCATACCGTTACGCAAAAATCGGCAAAAAAATCACGTTGGTTGTATGGGAGCCCCACTTTATATGCTGTTTTTTGTATTTGCTGTTATAGCGGCAACAGAAATACATCGTCTGTGAAAATTTCAACTGCCTATCTATCACAGTTAATGAGATACAGCCTGGTGACAGAGAGACAGACAGACAGACATACAGGCCGTAATTTTATATCAATCAATCTTTTGATATCATCATTGTTTTTCTTTTAATATTTGTTTTGTTTACGGTGTAGATATTAATTAATCAATACTCGGCACTCGTTGATCCAGCAAAATACATCTCGGCGTCGGCACGCCAGCACCGCTTAGGCTGTAATCAAGGACCGCTAAGCCCCTTCATCCCCTGCCTGTGAGTAATCCCGTGTGTACATTCTTTGCACGGTGTATAGGTGTCTTTCATTATGCTTTGATCAGAGTTCAAAGTTATTATTACAAGGGTTTATTTCACAGATCTAAAGTCTGTATCTTTAGGTGCGCTAACGTGCGCCTTTCGATCTGGAGGTCGCGGGTTCAAACCCCGGCTAGTACCAATGAGTTTTTCGGAACTTATGTACGAAATATCATTTACCACATACATACACCACCACAACAAACAAACATTTACATTTACAAGTCGCTTTTCGGTGAAGGAATTGTTGTGTTTACGGTGTAGATATTAATTAATCAATACTCAGCACCCGTTGATCCAGCAATACATCTCGGCGTCGGCACGCCAGCACCGCTTAGGCTTTAATCAAGGACCGCTAAGCCCCTTCATCCCCTAGCTCTGAGTAATCCCGTGTGTACATTCTTTGCACGGTGTATAGATGTGTTTCATTAATGCTTTGATTAATGTTCAAAGTTATTATTACAAGGGTTTATTTCACAGATCTAGAATGACGCTTGCTAACTAACTAGTACACGGTGTAACATGAGGAAACCGAATAATTTTAACAGCGTATTCCTGATCATATTTAGAGACAATAATAAACTTTTTTGAAATTCCCCTAGTTTCAGAGTTATTACCAATTTAAAAAAAACAAGTTATTATTGTTACATAGTGCAAAACTCCTTTTTAATGGCGATGTTGCTACTATGGGACGTAATCTAAATATCGTTATTGATAGATGTCAAAAAGTAAAACTTTGTAAATGCTAGGTTTTACGAAAAAAAAAAGTAAAAATCCATTTTAAGTGGCAAGTTTACCAATAACATTTACTTTTTATGTACAAATATATTTAAAAAAAAAAAAGTTTTTTTTGTGGCGAAATTGACCTAATAACTAAACTCATATTACTCTTTTTCCTTCTTTTGACCTGGGAAATTTATTTATTTAAGAAGAAACAAACAGTCGTTTACAAATAGGTTTACAAAAATATTTCTTAAATTAAGACCTGGAGTTTCCTTATTATATGTATACAGGGTGGAAAGGCACGACGATCCTTTCCGGAAATGGGAGATAGTTTAGCCTAAGCTCTATATTTTCTCCATAGAAACTATGTTAATATGGGCAACCGTTTCTAAATTATGACCTTTTAAACATCCACGCAAAAAACTACTTTGTTCTAACCCTAACAGGTGACAGGGTCAATGAACTTACTTGTAAACAATCAGTATTCGACAGGAAATTATGCTAATTTGTTGCCATCTAACCATTTTTAGGTCTGCTTACAGCACGGTAAGAATCATTGCAGGATTTTCGCTTTCTTAGTGGTTCCACTTGTTCAATACTTGAATGAAATAGTTATGTTATTCCTTAATATTAATAATACTAACCACAACATTGTTTACAACGACAGTTCAAATGGTGACATTGACAACCACTCAAAAGTACGCAATCGTCTTATAAATATCTCTGGTTTCCTTGACTGATAAAAAGGTTTTAGTTTCTTAACACGTTTCACAAAATTATTTTCGAATAATTGGAATAATTGGAATTTATTCTAAGCTTAATAGCATCGTTCGCAGACGTTTCTGCTTGTTAAAAATTAAAATTAGTATGGGTAGCACATCGTAACTGGTGAATTTCCAATATGACTTGGAACTCCGGTAGCCGTTTAAGAAGTGTAACACTCTTGCGGTAGATGTCGCTATGGTCCCCTTGACCTATAATATGGTGGAAAGGTTTGCTGGCTATGGATGAGGTCTTGGTGGCTCAGATGGCAGAGCGCTGGAGTATCAATCCAGAGGCCGTGAGTTCAAGTCTCACCCAAGACAGTAATTTTTCCACTTTTAAATTTATTCTAAGCTTAATTGGAAACTATCTAAAATAATTAAAAATAACAAGTAGGTTGTGTTAGTTGCACCAAATGAACTTGCAAAAATTAAATACTAAGAATAAATCAAGAATAAATACTTCTTCAATACCAAACTAACAAACCTTCTTGCGTGGTAGGAAATAGACAAGACGTCTGATGTTTGAAAATAAATTTTCATTGAACTATACTTATTGAATGTCATATTCTTCAAATAAAAATGTTAGATGCTCGTGGCTATTTAAATTTGTGGGGCTGTGTAAAAGATATGGTGTACCAAACCAAACGGAATGTGAAACTGCGGACGAAATGAGACAAAGGCTAATTGGTGCTTTCTGCGGAGGATAAATGACGAAGAGCATACACTATATCGCATGTGCATCGACATACTCGGGTACGGGCTGCGGCGGCGTTGTAATACACGGAGGTACATTTGAACACCGTATGTGAAAAGAAGATAGTATTAAATATTGGAAAAAAGTAATTATCTAAGAAAGTAATAAAATTGTTTGTAATATTTTTGCATGCATTTGATTTATTTGACATTTATGCGTCATTCATACATCATTGCGATACTGTCTACGATCGGAAAAAAGTGTAAAGTCCCGAGCTTTCCCGACGGAGATCCTTAATCTAGCCGTCATGTGCACATGCTATAGGGTTATCACCACAGTTCAAAAGTAGTATTTTTGCAATTTTTATTTTTTACTCAATTAACGATTCTTACCATTACCAATAGTCTCTGTATCACTTAAACGACCTAATACTTCCGGGAAGGATCGTCGTGCCTTTCCACCCTGTATAAAAATTGCAGTCTGTAAAATAAAGTAACATAAACATAAGGTACTAGATTAGTTTGAACATATAGGTATACTCACGAGAGTCGGAGTGAAATTAATGGGTATTGATTAAATTACCGGAAAGAGACATAAGTAATGAAAAATTACATACTTAACTAATTACCGAAAAGCACGTTTTAGTGAATTTATGGAACAGTTAAACAAATCTAAACTATAAAGTTTTTCATTTTCGTTAAAAAGTTTACAAACACGTCTCATAAATACATTTTTTACATAGCATGTTCTACTATAGGGAATGGAAAACATTTTTTTCTTCTGACATTGGCGCTGACGTCTATGAGGAACTCTCAAATGTATTTGATGTAGTAGTGAGGGGACATCTAACACATTATTCAATATTTTGAAAAGTAGGACAGAGTCTACACAGTCTCGTCGACTAGCAAGAGTTTGGAGTTTATGATGTGTTAGAGATTCATTATAGTTAAGGTGAGTATGACCAGTTCTAAAATCGAGGGTTCTAACAAACTTCTTTTGTACTCGCTCCACTCTATCACTATGAACATTATGGTAGGGTTTCCAAACTGCGCAGGCAAATTCGAGGTGGCTGCGGACAAAACTGTTGAAAAGGATTTTGTAAGTGACACTATTTTTAAATGGCTTTCCTAATCGTAAAATGAAACCTAGTTGTTTGTACGCCTTTTTTATAACCGAGTCTAGATGAGGTATAAACGATAGTTTTGAGTCCATAATAACTCCAAGATCGCGAATTTGTGTTACTCTACTCAGACGATGCGTGAAATGCGTGGTTAAAGTCTTTCGCATTCCTCGTGAGCACCATGGTATAATAATATACTCCGCCTGGTACTCCATTCCGAGATTCGCGTATGACCTAACTGACACGCGCCTACGTCATCATGCTGTTTACAAGTTCTCAAACTTTGAAATGTGGGAGAATTTTAACCAACGGTGAAAATTATTTTAACGGCATTAATTTTAAGTTATTCATGTAGAAACATAGTAAAATAAAACAAATCTAATGTATTAAATTAAACTTTATTTATCTATACAAGACAAACGTTTGAAAAACTAATTCACAGTTACACATTAATTACCAAGCTTACGGCGTGAAAAGTTTGGAAAACACTGCGACTGCTGACACTGAGCGAGAAGGAAATAACAATTAACACGCGTTCGACAAGGATGACGGTCAGGGCATGAAGTTATCTAGATCCGAATTGTCAAATGTGCACAGCGCTATCCTGTGTTGCCAGTAGTATAAACAGAATTACCCGAAAGTCTGAAATTTCTTTCGTGAATCGGAAGATATTGCTAAAGGCTTGGCCACACACAGAGCGCGACGCAGCGCCGCGTCCGCGCCGCGTGATGCCGACGCGAAGCCTGGTCAAACAGGGCGCGCGCCGATCGCGCCGGCCTCACGCTCTCAACACGCCCTCAAGGCGCGCGTGAACGCGGCGCGGCCGCGCGGGAACGCGGCGCACCGCTCGCTGCCTACGTCCGATCCTACTGACGTGACCTTGCGCGACGCGGCGGGCCGCCGCGTTCGCTCGGCGCAGCGCTGCGCACGCGCCGCGCGGACGCAATGGGCCGCGCGGCGCGGGGCGCGACAGAAGCGGGGCGTGATACCGGCGGGACGCAGTCTGTTTGACGTCGGTAACCTGTTAGCATGTGCCGCGGTCGCGCGGCGTGGACGCGGCGCTGCGTCGCGCTCTGTATGTGGCCAAGCCTTTACGAGTAATTAAAAATGACGTGTTATTGTAAAATTTAAGCTAAAATACATATAAATGAAAATTATAAAATTATAAAGAAATATTTTAACTTATTAACCATAGGTATAATGTACCCATGTAACATGTTATGTTGAAATAAAGTGGCAATGTTATTGTGACGTAGGCCCGTGTCACTCTGGGAATGGAAGACCATGTTTTATTAGACCATGGTGAGCACCTAGTATACCTAGCTCAGCGACCTAAGGTGGCGTTTACTCATCACTGCACCTTATAAAACAAAGTCCCCCGCCGCGTCTGTCTGTTATGCTAAAAAAACGAACTATAAATAAATAATATTTTTTAATAATAAATGATTTCTGACTTAAGATTACCTAAGGTAAGGTAATGTAAGGTAGGGTAAGGAATGTTAAGGGTATCTAAAGCGAGCCGATCTCTCGAACAAGTTTGAACAAGATCGGCTCACTTTATATGTCGTCAACTTTACCTACTCATTAGATTTTTTTTAGTTTTTACAATTTGTTTAATTAATAACAAAATTAACCCTCCCATCTTCTAGTTGGTTAGAAAGTGTTGAAACGTGACAAAATTAGATAGCTATGCATGCCTCAGTAGCTACCCCTTCACAACCCCTAACCCCTATTCTATTAGTCGAGATAAATGCATCGGTGCATCCGTGAGTGTAAAAGTGCCATCTAGGGAAGCTGAAACGAGATGTGTTTTAAAAAATTCATGCTAGAGAACACGAGAAAATGTCACCCTTAGAGCGTTTTCACATTGTGCGATCCGATATCGGATGTCGGAAAGAAGTGACTGTATTTATTTATGCACTTAATAAATCATTATTACTAAAAAACGATAACTAACGCAAAAAAGTCGGACTTAATGCCAATGGCACTCTCCTGCAGCTATTTTTGCTATACCTAGGAGCCGTCCGATATCCGATATCTGTCTGTTCGAGAAACGGAAAACGGTGAAAAATAGAGATAATACTCCTAAAAATACGTGTGATACCTCATTAGATTCGTAATGATGTCTAGAAAAATGTATTCGAAGCGTGTATTAGCACACAAAAAATATCAAAAGTTATAAACAAAAAAAGGGGGAAATAAGTAGATATTTTTTATTTGCCTAAAATCTCAAAAAATATTAATATTTAAGAAACCAAAATTAATATTATAAAAGAGGAGGATATTTCCAATCAAACATTCCATGCATGAAGAACTGTATCTCCATTATTTATACTTTTTATTCAACGCTGAACACAGCCCTCCGCGCCTCATTTTCGAGAATCGCGCGCGGCATGAAAAAACGATTACGTAACATTAAATATAATTTTATAGATATTAAATATAGATTGAAATTAAAAAAAAAATGTTGTATTTAAAACATGTTATCAAATGTACAACGTGTATAAATTTATCTTAAAGTTATTTTTTCAATAAGTTATGCAATTGTTAATCAACAAAATATTCTCGAACTAAATGTATAAAAAATTTATAAATAACTATTGTAAAATTGTGTTGCTTTCTAGAGCCCTTCTCATATACATGCTTAATAAGATCACATTATAAAAGTTTTAATAAAGTTAAAGTTTGCTTAAAATAAGTTTTAGAATAACATAGAAAATTGACGAAAAACGAAAAATCAAGGTAAAATTGAAAATATAAAACAATATTATAACCAAACTATTATTTTTTCCAGAACTTTTATAACGTGATCTTATTAAGCATGTATATGAGAAGGGCTCTAGAAAGTAAGGAAATTTCACAATAGTTATTTATAACAATTTTTTCGTTTTTAATAAAGAAGGAATTTCGAGAAATTTTTTTCATTAACAATTGCCTAACTTGTAGAAAAAATAACTTTTAAGACAAATTTCTAGAAGTATTACATTTGCTGACATGTTTTAAATATACCATATATTTTTTTTTATTTTTAATGAATATTTAATACCTTTAAAATTATATTTAATGTTACGTAATCGCTTTTTCACGCCGCGCGCGTTTCCCGAAAATGAGGCGCGAAGGGCTGTGTTCAGCGTTGAATAAAAAGTATAAATAATGGAGATACAGTTCTGGAAGTATGGAATGTTTGATTGGAAATAACCTCCTCTTTTATAATATAAATTTTGGTATTAATACTTAAGTATTAATACTTTTTGAGATAGGTATTTGGGAAATAAGATAAATCTACTTTTTTCTTCCTTTGTTTGTTAATAACTTTTGTAATTTTTTGTGTGCTAATACACGCTTCGAGTACATTTTTCTAGACATCATTATGAATCTAATGCGTATTTTTAGGCGTATTATCTCTATTTTTCATCGTTTTTCGTTTCTCGAACAGACTTAAGAGCCAACAGGAGTGGTCATTCCGCCATACAAACGTAGTCCTCGTTTTCCTCCGTGGTTTTTGAAGCTAGAGCAATGATTTTTTCAACACAGATTAATATTGTCAATATCTGTGTCGGACCGTTTTGCTTTTTTTGATATTTTTGTTTTTTAAGGCGCTAGAGCCCTTCAAAAACGGCCAAAATGGCCTAATAGACTATGCCGCAATGAGAGGCGTGGTATTCAAAACTGATATCAATTAGCCAAAAAAGCAAAACGGTCCGACACAGATAATTTCATAATCATTTAGATTTCCAAATTTGGTTACGATTGGTTAAGTTTTGGGGGAGGAAAAAGAGGACTACGAAACCTCGATTTTTGTCATTTTTACGCAGGATTTTTCGCCTCAGCTGCAGTTGTCCCTATCGCACTAATTTTAGGGGCGGAGTCAAGTTTCTAAATACGTACACAGCCAGAAAAGTGATGGGCAATAGTCGACATTTAATGTCGATAATCTAGTGATGTAAGAAGTTATCGATAAACCGTCTTGTGTGAAAATATCTAGATCCTAAGATACAAGGGGTTTTGGGTTGAGAGTAGGGAACACATTTTTGTAGTTATGATATACAATCTATTATGAACTTTTTGATACTAATATTTCAAATTAGAAATCAAAATCAAAAATATTTTATTGCATGGTTAAAATGGGTTAACAAAATTTTTAGGTACCTACAGGCACGCTTCGTAATTGTCGAGCAATTTAGGGTCCTAGCTGAATTGGTTGTTCCATACTTACTCGTGCTCTATGGAATGTCCAATTTAGCTAGAACCCTAAATGGCTCAACATGACGTTATCATGAATTCTTTATAAGTAAGTATCATAAGTAGGTACCCTACGTACAACACAAATGTCATAATTATTGTAATATTATAACCAGAAGTTTTGTAAACAACACGTAGGTATAACAAAAGGTATAGGTACTTACTTGAATAAAGGTAGATGAATTGCGTGCGGTCCAATAGGTAACCACAACTCACGGAGTCCAAAACAATAAGCTGATCAGCAAAGTCAAGTAAACAAAGCCAAGTCACAGTAGTAGAAAGATTATCGAGTTCCGTAAACGTAAGCCGGGTCAAAAAATTCAATCGCAACACAGTAAGTAATAAGTGAACGCCTCGTGGCAGTAACGCACGAAAAATAACATTGCAAATTGTCGGCAATGAGGCGCGCGCGGGTGCAAGCGTACGCATCTGTGTGCGTGCATTACACACACAAATACAGTCTCTCACGCCCCGTCAGAGCGACGGGTATATTCAGCTTGAAATCTCAAAATTGACTTTTAGCTCAGCTCCCGTTTCGTCCCGGCGCTTAATTTTCTATGACAGCTAGGTGATCAGTGATCACGTGATGCTCTCCATAGAAAACGAAGCACCGGAAGCTCCGGCCCGGACCCGGTCTGGTCTACCGTGAGTCATCCTTAAAACCTAAGAAAACCCAAAAATATATTGTGTTACAAGTATTTTTAAATAGGTAAAGAAAAAGACTTTTGACATTTATCTTATTAAAAAGTACTAATACCAGTAATAGTATAAATCTCTTAACATTTGACCCTTTGCTCAAAAACAATCAGTTAATGTTTTTTCAAACTTTCAGAAACTTGTCACCCCTAGAACACCACACTAGTACAGTCAGCGGCAGAATTTTCCATTCGGAAAGCATAGGGAATATTACGCGAAACTCTGCGTAGGGGGCTATTCATAAATTACGTCATTTCAAATTAGGGGGGGGGGGGTCTGGACATCGGATGACGGTAGCATGAAGTAGGAGGAAATGGGGTCATTTGAAGCATGATTTTTGGATGATTATAGGGGGGGGGGGTCCAAAATCGTCAAAAATTGATGACGTAATTTATGGACAGCCCCTAGGGGGCGCCACTACCACAATCCATCACAATCTGGGGGTCTACCGCGACACAAGGAAATCTATATTTCGTTATCTAACCTCTCTATCACTATCAAACTGCACAACGGGACTTAATCGCGTATTTAAGTTTTAAGATTTACCTCCAGGAGGGAGGAGGGAGGTAAATCTTAAAACTTAAATACGCGATTAAGTCCCGTTGTGCAGTTGGATAATGTTTAATAATCGTGAAAGTTTAAATCAGTGTCTCTCTATCACTCTTGCATATTCGATCGATAAAGAGGCAGATAAATAATTTCGATTTAATAAACCGCCTTGATGCATCAATGTCATATTTTATTGTCTGTGAAAACGTGTCAAAAAACAGTTTAAGGCACAGTATGTATAAGTTACTCTATGGTGTACTAGAGGCGCTGGTGCTGCACTCTGGCGACAGAACATTGCAGTAATACCCCCTATTTGTTGAATTGCAGTAGTTGTAAGATATCACTATACTTTTAAGGTTGACTGGTAGAGAATGCCTCATGGCATTAAGTTCGCCTTATGCACACTAAGTTTTTCTTTTGTGCAATGAAATACCCTAAATGAAATAAAATTATACTTAGTTGAAGTTATAGAAAGTTAAATCTTTATATACATATGTATTATATAATAATAATTTAGCAATCTCAGGCACGAGAGGCTTTGGGCTATAGTCCCCACGCTAGCCCACGCGGATTGGGGACTTCACATACACTTTGAATTTCTTCGTATTAGATGTATGCAGGTTTCCTCACGATGTTTTCCTTCACCGAAAAGCTAGTGGTAAATATCAAATGATATTTCGTACATAAGTTCCGAAATACTCATTGGTACGAGCCAGGATTGGAACCCGCGACCTCCGGATTGAAAGTCGGGCGTCATATCCACTCGGCCACCACCGCTCTACATATGCGGGTTGGGGACTTCACATACACCTTTTCACCGAAAAGATAGTGGTAGAAGAATTTGGTTGTAACTCATAATTTAATTAGAATATTAGATGCCCGCTATTTTTGTTCGGAGACGGATCCCCACTATTTTAGTTTATCATTTGTTTATTTTTCTTTAGATTATTTCCAATTTTTATTATAACAAGAGCATTTAAAAATTGGCACGAAATTTGTGTTTCGCTCTTAATTCTTATGATTTTCCATATTGTCAATATCCAGAGAGGAAAAAGGGGACTACGTTTGTATGGAAAAGACATCGTTTCCTCTTAACAGTTGTAAATGTTGTAATGTAATGTTTGTGCTACTGACTGTACACCACAAGCATTTAGGGGACAACCCTAGCCAATAGTTCATACCGTGACATTTCAATTGCCATTGAAATTTAAACCTTAACCTCGTAAAAATTAGATCTAAATTCAATATTCACATAACGCAATATTTTTAAGTGGCGATTACTCTTGTTAAAATGCCGCTAACATCGGATATACATCAAAATCGAAACGTAAAATGTCGATTTGAGTAAAAAGTTGAATGAAAATGGAAGTAAAATTGCGTTTGTATCAATTGCTTATACAGACATTGAATGTTTTTATAAAATTAATGTTGGGAAATGGATGGATAAGCAGAAAATGGATTACTCGTATCATTAATAGGTACTGAAAGTTTTTTGGATCGAAACACACTGTCACATCTATTGACAATGACTTAAGTTTCAAGATGACATGTACTGGGACCGCGTCGAGCACCAGTACGTTTACCTTATGCAGGGTAACGATATACCTATATTTGAAACACAATTCAAAAGACATTATTCGTGATTTTTGAAGTGAAAACTTCGTTAGGGGCGCTGTGCACTTTTGGTGATGGGGAAAAAATGTTAAATTCACGAGAGCGTAAGACGTAAGACGCTTCGTAAGACGGACACGTGACCTGATCGAAAAACTGTTACAATGTCATTGAGTTTTCACTTCTGCCGGCACTCCCGGAGTGCAACCCGTTGTTTTTTTTTATCAATCCAACTTTAACCTTGTAAGGTTTTGTTTGGAGTCCGCCTTTGCAAATATAGTTTAGTTTCCGTGTGAATTTTGTTCATGGCGTTTGCCCGTAGGTTTTTATGTAAAAAACATACCCTCCCTCCTCCTCCTTGTGTCGTATTCCTCATTGCTGAGGGTCGTGGCCTCCACGAATTATTTTGTGGACTAACTCCTTCCACTTGTTGCGATCTTCAGCAGTGTGCAGTGCATCGTGGATTTTAGATCTAGTGCCTTCGCGGATCTGATCTGTCCATCGCATTGGGCTTCTTCCACGTGGTCGCCTTCCCTGGACTTTCCCCGTTACCAGAAGCATTTCCAGGTTGTCATTTTTCTTTCTGGCTATGTGTCCAAAGAATTCAAAAATTCTGCGAAGACAGATGGTTGACAGCCAGATGGTTGTAAAAAACATATAAATACTACAATTTTGCAACTGATGCGGGACTTAGACGCGTAAAACTTACGTTTATTTATGGCCTAAGGTTTCGAAGGTTTCCATAGAAAACGAAGCGCCGGTAGCTTCGGCCCGGGCCCGGCCCGGTCTAACGTGAGTCATCCTTAAATCAATATACAATTTTCGTTAGCTCTTTTAACGGTTAACCTCTGTTTTGAAAATCGATAAAACTTTCGATACTTCTCAACATTATTCAAAAATATGAATAACAATAATTATTCACTCGTCTGAGCACGGCTCTGTAATAATAAAAAAAATAAACCGCGTTTTGTACAATAATAGATTGCTTAATGAAAATATGGTTGAGTGGGCTCGAATAATTTCTATATTATTCTTGTTTGGGATAAAAAATGTAGGGGAGAAATATTAGGGAGAGTATAGTAAAACTATTCTATTGGGTTTAGAGTGCCTAGTTTTTAGGGTTCCGTACCCAAAAGGGTCAAAGGCAAAGTCAAATATACTTTATTCATGTAGGCCTAGCAACAAGCACTTATGAATGGTAAATTACATATACATATAACATATATGTAAAAACGGGACCCTATTACTAAGACTCCCTGTCTGTCTGTCACCAGGCTGTATCTCATGAACCGTGATAGCTAGACAGTTGAAATTTTCACAGATGATGTATTTCTGTTGCCGCTATAACAACAAATACTAAAAACAGAATAAAATAAATATTTAAGTGGGGCTCCCATGCATACAACAAACGTGAATTTTTTTGTCGTTTTTAGCGTAATGGTACGGAACCCTTCGTGCGCGAGTCCGACTCGCACTTGTCCGGGTTTTGAACTAAAATTTAGTTTTTAATAATCTATTTTATTTTTTACAGGTACGTACATTAAAATAGAAATATATTGTACATATTTCTATATGCTACGCTTCAAAAATATATCGTAAGTACTTATTCTAATGTGAATCTCCAACCTTAAAACTTAACTAGATATTAGGTTCAAATCCCAACTAAAATTTTCTGGAAATTGTTATACTTTTAAGGATGACTCACGCTAGACCGGGCCGTGGCCGGACCGAGGCGTCCTACATGCCATTTTATATGACGTCTGATCGGTGATCACGTGGTGCTTTCCATAGAAAACGAAGCGCCGGAAGCTCCGGCCCGGCCCCGGCCCGGTATAGACTGAGTCATCCTTTAAGGTTCTGTCACACAGGCGTGTTTTCCGGCCGGGGCGTGAGCGTTTTATATGTAAAAGCCCCGCTCTTTAGTTAACCATAATAATCAATATAATCATATATAGGTACTCATTAATTTAAGAAGTTGCCAATTTACTTAAGTTATCTATTTTAAAAATAAGTATGATAAATCGCTCGTCTTCACAACAGATATAACACAATACTATGAAAACAAGTATTTATTCGTAAGCCCGAAGACCGGCTAGCCGCAGCACAGATTAAATATAACAGTATAGCGGACACTCCACTCTGGAAAGGGTTGGCCACAAATGGTACCATCACGTCACGAGTAATATTGAATGAGACAAAGAAAAAAAGTGTCCCCAGTTTTTCATTGTAGCGGTCCATACAAAATGTATGTGATAGCGTTACAAAACTGACATTTTTGTTGGGACACTTTTTTCTTTTTTAATCGATAGTCCTCGTGATTCTGAGTAGAAATAATCCAAAAGTTGATGGATTTTCGAAAAAAGTAAATCCGTCACCGTCAACGCAAGCTCCTGATGACACTCCTCGGTACGGAGTGAAACCCGCGACCTGAGGTTTGAAAGTCGCCTTACCACTAGACTACCAACGCTACTTTGTTGCTTGCTGTTCAAATTAGTTCGTGTATTGAAAGAGTAAGAAAAGTAAATGAAATTTACTTTTTTATAAACGTGGCGTATCTCCTGTACCGCGTAATCTGTACCCTTGGAGATATAAAACAAGATGGCGTCTACAAATGGATCTGTCAACGGGCAGACCTCTAGGGGCTCCCAGCATCCTTCATATTACTGTTTATGGTAGTTTTAGCCACAGGAAACGTATTTACGATATTTTGGTCTGTACTCGATAATAGATATTTGTTTTACAAGGGGGCAAAGTTGTATAACCGCTCGTGCTAATATTGATACCCGAGCAAGCGAAAGATATCAAAATTGAAATCTTGAGCCTTGTGAGGGTTTCATGGCACGGGCGTTAAACAAAATTGCCACCGAGTAAAATACAACAATTTGTCACTTCACCAACTCGAAGAATATACTAACTGTAAAATATCAAACAAAATCAAATCCGAATGCACGTTATTAAATATTTATCATTCCAAATCATCATTAAAAAGTAACTCGCCAACATAAGGAAACACCTCAAAATTTTCATAAGATTACTTTGCAACACATGTGGATAAAATGCAACTTTCTCATCAGTTTTTGAACAATCAAGAGATCCTTTACCAGTTGGTGTGGTGAAAAATAATAGGCGTTACTAGGCCTGTGCTGTACAACTCTCCGCGCCACTTTGGATTCATACCTACGCGTCGCACACCGCAGTCGGTGCTATAGCCAATAGGCTGCCACATGGACATTAGTAAACGGGTGGGCAGGTGTTTGCTTTTTCAATGATATATACTTGTATATTCTTAAGAACTATTAATCTTTGGCGTCTACAAATGGATGGGATATAAAACAAAATGGCGTCTACAAATGGATCTGTCAACGGGAAGACCTCTGGGGGTTCCCAGCATCCCTCATATTAGTCATCCCTTAGTACTTAGAAAATATACTTTTGATTTACATATTTTTTAATAATAAAAAAACAAAGTCGAATTTAAAAACTCTCTCACTCTTCCTAGCTATCTAACATGGTGGCGGGGTCAGCTTTCCTGGTTAACCTTCTCCACTTTGCCCTATCCACGACATCGTCCTCGGATAACCTGCCCTGCACTCACTCATGTCCTTTAGCACTACATCCTTCCATCTTTTTCTGGGTCTGCCCCTAGATCTTCGATCTTTCGAGTCGGATTTAAAAACTATTCCACTAACATACCAATGTCTCAGTTCTGCAATGGAATTCCGCTTGGTGACCATAGAATGAAATGAAGTACATAGAAATAGGTACCTATCTAATGATCTCATATTTCTGTTGGTTTTTGGACTAGGCTTTACACAAAGTTGCCCATGGTCCTTTCTCATTCATTTTATTTCAGTGAACGAACGCTTTAAAGGTGGCAGAACTGGCAGACGGTTTGGTGCAACCTTCTTCTTCCTACGCCTTATCCCGGCATTTTGCCACGGCTCCTGGGAGCCTGGGGTCCGCTTGACTAATCCCATGATTTTGACGTAGGCACTAGTTTTTACGAAAGCGACTTCCATCTGACCTTCCAACCCGGAGGGTAAACTAGGCCTTATTGGGATTAGCCCGGTTCCGTCACGATGTTTTCCTTCACCGAAAAGTGACTGGTAAATATCAAATGCTATTTCGTATTATACGTACCTACCGAAAAACTCATTGGTACGAGCCGGGGTTTGAACCCGCGACCTCCGGATTGAAAGTCGCACGCTCTTACCGCTAGGCCACCAGCGCTTCAGCTTTGGTGCAATGCAACCGACCCTAAGAAAAATGTTCCTGTAAATTGTTTGTCAATTTATTTTTGCTCTGTATATGATTTTGTCAGATATTTTTGCGCGCATCGCCGTGTAAGACATTATTGCAGTGACTGTACGTACACTGGCGTTCAAAAGTGCATGGACATGTTTCAACCGTAATATTAAGGCATTACGGTCGACATCTATCCATGCACTTTTGAGCGGCACTGTACATGCTATATCCAATCAAAACGCGGAATGCAATCGCAGTGCGAGTAACTTAGTTGACCCAATTGAGCGCCATCTATGATTAGTTACAGGAAATTTTCACTCGGATACGAGTATCAACGATTTGTGCCTAGTTTTACTTGAATTCAACTTTGTTTTTTCCATTTTTAACAAGTTTTTTTTTTACTTTGTTTATTTATGTATTATGTTGATTTCGGGGTTGGTCCCATAGTAAATATTACTCATGACGTCATGACCATACATCGGATTCTAGGGGGCAAATTGTATGACGGATAGGGATCCCGTCATACAATTTGCCCCCTAGAATCCGATGTATGCTCATGACTCATGACCTATATATTCATACTATTAGAACATATTAAATTATTTTCAGAAAATATTTCCCGGCCTGGTGGCCGAATGGCTCAGGCACCTGCCGCGATAGCAGAGGACGCTAGTTCGATTCCAGCCTGGGGCATTAGAGGCTTTAGTCACTTTTTCTTAGTACATATATGACATTTATTTAAGTCCATATATTCATCTCACAAAATATGGATCAAGGTTGAAATGGCACCCTGTATACAACCTTGTATATACAGGGTGCATGTTTCGTGCGATCCAATCAGAACAGTGTGAGCCCTAACTGAGTTGACCCAGTTCCGCCATCTGTGATTGGTTCCCGGGTATTTTGCAGGAAATTAACGTATTGTGTTAGATCGAGTTCGGACTCAGTTAGGCCGTGTGTAGCGAAAATTCTGTTTTAGATAAGTAAGTGGGTAATAATGTAAGGTCAGAATTCATTAATCATTCATTCATTTCAGCCTGTATACGTCCCACTGCTGGGCACAGGCCTCCTCTCACGCGCGAGAGGGCTTGGGCTATAGTCCCCACGCTAGCCCAATGCGGATTGGGGACTTCACATACACCTTTGAATTTCTTCGCAGATGTATGCAGGTTTCCTCACGATGTTTTCCTTCACCGAAAGCTAGTGGTAAATATCAAATGATATTTCGTACATACGTTCCGAAAAACTCATTGGTACGAGCCAGGATTTGAACCCGCGACCTCCGGATTGAAAGTCGGACGTCATATCCACTCGGCTACCACCGCTTAAGCTAAGGTCAGAATTATCAGAAACTTATTTTTGCACAAAAATAAGCATTGGTTGCCTAATGGTAAAGCGTGCAACTTTCAAAAGGTCTTATTTATTTGACTTTATTGCACAACTAGCGATCCGCCCCGGCTTCGCACGGGTTAGCAAATTATACAACTAAACCTTCCTCAAGAATCACTCTATTTATAGGTGAAACCGCATGAAAATCCGTTTAGTTTTAGAGTTTATCGCGAACATACATACAGACAGACGCGGCGGGGGACTTTGTTTAAAAAGATTTAGTGAAATGTAAAGATATACTGATACATATTATAGTTGCTCTTAACCAATGGAGATCGAAGCTTCGGTTCAGTTCCATATTCCCTTTAATTATAAAAATATATAAACGGTGGCTAAAAAATAACTACATTCCCGTTGCTAGGGAGATTTTGGGATTATACTGAGCAACTTTTACTATGGAAGCAACCCCGAAATCACGAAAATAAAATTACCCTCCTATAGAAAATGGAGTAGCTAAAACGTATGAAAAAGCCAATTTTTTTCGCGATTTCGGGGTTGATCCCATAGTAAAAACTTGCTCAGTGTAATCCCAAAACCTCCGTGGCATTGGGAATGCAGTTATTTTTAGCCACCCTGTATATAAGTACTTTGTGCAACCAATAGGCAATATACCCAAAATCAATTAAGTTAATAAACCTACAGATATTCAATTTACATCAAAACAAAAAAAAAAACGCCGAATCTACAAAACGTTTTGTGATACCGAAACAAATCTAAACCTAACCCAATATTTCACATACACTGCAAAATCAACCATAACTACACAACATAGGGTCCATTTTCGATCAGAGCGGTCGATATAAGAATTGTATTGGAACAATTTCCCGTCCGATCGGCTAATGGCCACCGGAAAGAGCCTCGATGACGTCACGGCACTTCCGGTCGCCATGTTGGCTTGTAAAAAATGCAAAGCTGTGGGACCACTTAGTGTGAGGAGATGTAAATAAAGTAATGTATACAGGGTGTCTTGAAATATGGTATTAAATCGAAGTTTAGGACGATTTCCTTTTTTTCGTATGTAACACTTCTTTTTAGGGTTCCGTACCCAAAGGGTAAAAACGGGACCCTATTACTAAGACTCCGCTATCCGTCTGTCCGTCTGTCCGTCCGTCTGTCTGTCACCAGGCTGTATATATCGTCGCCTAGTACCCGCATACCCACAAGCCTTAAATAAAAGCTTACCTACTATGGGACTAGATCGATCTGTGTAAAATAATATTTATTTTTGTGTATGAAAGACTTTTTTTTCGAAAGAGTCATATCAACACGACAATTTTGGTCCATTTTGACTTGGTAACGGGTAAATGCGGCATAAAATATAAGTAAAATATAAGTCACTTACTCTGTTAAAATTCTGTTTTTATGCCGGCCATTATTTTTTTTAAGACTACCTACTTCGCGTGGTTTTAGTATGTTTACGTTAGTACTATTTTATTTCTTATTTTATAAGTTTAACACATTGCCACTAAGTGCTACGGGTTACGCTCGTAGCGCGTAGCCACGGTTTCGCCGTATGTAGCGCGTAGTCGCTACGAACAGTGTACCCGACAGTCGGGTTCTTGGCCCTGAATGTGTTAAGGATCCACGGAAAACTAGCGTCGTTGCAATAAGTGCTCCGAGTCCGACACATGCTGAGTGGTATCCTCTTTGGGACAACCAATTACATAACTATATCACATGTTTATCATATAATAAGAGCCCATCAACGTGCACACTAGCGCCACTGCTAAATAATCGTGATTATTTAAATTTAGCCAAAGATATTTAAAAAAGGGGGCCGCTACGTACTGTATTTTGTATTTAAGTACCTTTTGAATACATCAAACTAGTTTTTATGTTGCTGGATTCGTCGAGCTATGAACTCAAAACAAAAACGGCCGTTTTAACTTTGGACGCATAGATTGACGAATCCAGCACTATAAAATCTAGTTTGATGTATTCAAAAAATACAGTATGTAGCGGCCCCCTTTTTTAAACCTATACTTAGTTAAATTTAAATAATCGCGATTATTTTGCAGTGGCGCTAGTGTGCACGGTGATGGGCTCTTATTATATGATAAACATGTGATATAATTATGTAATTGGTTGTCCCAAAGAGGATACCACGCAGCATGTGTCGGAGCACTTAGTGCAACGACGCTAGTTTTCCGTGGATCCTTAACACATTCAGGGCCAAGAACCCGACTGTCGGGTACACTGTTCGTAGCGACTACGCGCTAATTTTAAGATTGTGTTGTTTCAAATAAATTGTTTTCATTTCATATCATTTCATTTTCTAAATTGCGTTTGTAACAGTATAAATGACTATATTAGCTTAAAAACCTTTTCCAAATCTCACATAACAGTCAGTTACCCTCACAAAAAGCGCCCCAGACGGAATCGATTCGACAATCGAATTAGAAAGCATATTTCTCGATTGGCCGGATACTGGCATTCGATTATCGCAACAGAGTAGGGCACTACTGTTCGTGGAGACGTATTCGATACTTTTACTTTTACTACAGGGTAATTAAGCATAAGAATAATGTATTGATAATAATTGGGAACACAGTAGATGCACAGGAGGTGTCTGGTAAAGGTGGCCACTGACGAGCCTTCCAACAATCCAAATAGCGTGGCTGCAATCCAAAATTGGTCCGTGAATGTCAAAAAAGTACAATGTATAATATTAGGATGCCGTCCATTTGGATGAATCCATTGTAACGCCATCCATTTGGAAGGCTCGTCAGTGGCCTGCTTAAGCCCCAAACTAGGCTGAGCCTGTGTCTTGGGGCTTAACAAAAAGAGTATGTAACAGTTGGTTAAATTAAATCTAGATAACTTAAAAATATGTGAAATGTGGGTGTGTGAGTGTGTACTGTGTGTGTGTGTGTGTGTGTGTGTGTAAGGTGTAGCAGAGCGAAGCGAGCGAGTCAGTTCATTAAGTAATGTATTATACGAGATACGAGGTAGATTTTTAACCCATAGCCAAATTTTTGCGAGCCAACTTTTACTATGGGACCAAAGTCAAATTTGCAATTTTATTTGATTTAGGTTTGTTTGACTAGACTCTAGAGGTTGAAAAAACAACCTGTATGTGTAAATAATATATCGTATTCTGAGATCTGACTATTTAATTGGAGACCTGATATGTACCTATCAATATTGTATACAATACTTTTTTTTTGAGACATCCGAAAATATTAAACCAATACTAATGGTTAATATAAAGTCCCAACGATACGAAGTTCAGTATTGTGCCAAGAGCTCGTTTATGTCTTGTTACATTATCGGAAATGCAAGTGCAAATTCATTATTATTCGCTGAAGTGTTGTATATTAAACTTATTATAGTTGAGTCGAGAGCTCCGTTATACAAAATCAATTTATTTATTTCATAAAGATAACAATGATCTTATTTTTGTTAGTACATACTTAAAAATAATGTCAATACTTAAAAGCTAAATTTGACTTTACATTTAAAATTATTTCATTAATTACAGGACAACACACATGATCAGCAATCATCTTTAGGATGCTGAAAAGCTTTTTTGTTAAAGCTTGAAATGCTTTAGAAAAGTCTGTGTTTATAGTTGTTGAGTAGAAAAATAAAATTGTTCTTTATTCAGAAATATATTATCCACTTTTCATGTCACTAGTGTTTTAACCGAGTTAAGGATGACTCACGCTAGACTGGTCCGGAGTCGGGCCGGAGCTTCCGGCGCTTCGTTTTCTATGGAAAGCACCACGTGACCACCTCAGCCGCCATTACATGTCGGTCGCCTCGGCCCGGGCACGGCCCGGTCTAGCGTGATCCTTTATTAAGTTACATGTCAGTTTTAAAAGTTAAAGTCAATCATCTAATTCCATGCAAAGTTTCATACATACAACAGCGTCCAATAACGTGGTCGTATCAGAAACTTGAACTAAATAACTACGCTGGGGCGATATTTTAATTTAGGCGAGGGCCCAGGTATGTACGGTTAGCAGGCAATCAGGCTTAAATCTCTCAATTTGTATTTTTTTGTACTGTCATGCTAAAAAACCGGGCAAGTGCGTGTCGGACTCGCGCACGAAGGGTTCCATAATACAAAACAACGGCAAAAAAAAAAACGGTCACCCATCCAAGTACTGACCCCGCCCGACGTTGCTTAACTTCGGTCAAAAATCACGTTTGTTGTATTGGAGCCCCACTTAAATCTTTATTTTATTCTGTTTTTAGTATTTGTTGTTATAGCGGCTACATAAATACATCATCTGTGAAAATTTCAACTGTCTAGCTATCACGGTTCGTGAGATACTGCCTGATGACAGACGGACGGACGGACAGCGGAGTCTTAGTAATAGGGTCCCGTTTTGGGTACGGAACCCTAAAAAGAGGCAACTTATTTTGTGTACCGTCGACACAGTTAACCCTTTACCGCATATGCAGTCATATCTGAATATGACAGTTATAATATTCAACTCCATGGACAGCTATTAAAGTTCAAATTTAAAATATTTTTTTTATTACATGAAGTAAGGGGTTAACTTTTATGCGGTATGTCACGGCTTGTGTCTGTTTTCCCTAGAAAAAAAAACATGGGCCCATTCTTTTTTTATCACTCATCACACATACATCTCTCATAAAAAGTAATAAAAACCCTCATATTTTACTTTTAAGTAGTTCTTTTTGATGCTAAAAAACGAAGTAGTCTATTTACAATAGGTACAATATGACGAAATTATTCCAAACAAACAACAAAACAAAAGATAATTTCAAATTTAAAAGTGGAAAAATTACAGTCTTGGGTGAGACTTGAACTCACGACCCCTGGATAAACCTGGTTCAAGTCTCACCCAAGACAGTAATTTTTCCACTTTTAAATTTATTCTAAGCTTAATAGCATCGTCCGCAGACGTTTCTGCTTGTTAAAAATTAAAAGATAATTTGTTTCACCTATCTAAGGCCCATAAATATATCGTCAGGCCACAAGCAAAACTCACTAATTACTACCACAAGTTAATAGCCATAGTGAACCATATTAATAACTAAATAAGGTTGATTTTTGTTTAATATGTATTTAGTAATTAATGAGTTTTGCTTTTCACCCGACAATATAATAGTTATTTACGATACAAGTGCGAAAAATAGGAAATTCGCACGTGTATCGTACCTACAACGTTATAGGCGCTTAAAATTTTCGACGTAGTTACGTAATGTGCTTATTATGGCACAGGGCGTCATAATGGAGCACCATATGTGACGTTCCACGGCAAAAGGTACCTTATGGCGGCTGGCGCTTACGTCGCATAGCGCCGCAATAATATTGGAGCGGCGTTAATAATAGCGTAAGCGGCAACCGCCTTAAGGTACCTTTACCCGTGGGACGTCACATATGTACTGTAATAGTAAATTATAGACCAACTACTTTGATATCGGCTATTTAGTATTTTTGATACAGATCCGATGGTTTTTCTGACGGTACTGCTGTTATTGGACTCCGCCCCGGGCCCGGGCCGATGGACATTGCTCAGCCTTTGAAGCACTAAACATAGTAAATATACCTATGATAGTTAAAACAATCAACTAAATCATTTTATTAGAAAATAAAATAACTGCAAACAGGGTGCAGGGTTATTAAGATAATTATCGTCTTTGATAAGATTTTTTTTTAGAACACAAACAGTCATAATAAACATTTTGATATGTTGTACACAATGTACAGAAACTGAGAGGTGACACAAACAGACCTGGAGGTTCATTAAACACAATATTAATAAAATAAAAAGGTAGGTAAGAACAACGTAGTATAGTAAGTAATTTAAAAATACACAAATAACATACAAGTTCACGAAAGTATGATTTTGAAGTAATACTAAGCAGGTTAACTCAATTAATTCCAGTCTATTCTTCTGTATCTATTTAGTGTGTCAGACTAATTGTATTTATTGATTGCTAAAATAATAAATTTTATTACTTGATTGGCTTGATTCTAGAACCCCCTGCTTTAAAAAAAACTGTGTATTTTATTGGAGTAACATCTGAGAGACCGAGCTTTGCTCGGAAAACTTATAAATACTCAAAGATGCGCGTTTTCCCAGAGATAAGTCCTAGCTAGATCGATTTTACGGCCCCGAAAACCCCCATCTACCAAATTTTATCGTAATCGTTAGAGCCGTTTCCGAATAACGATGATGTCGTTAAACGGCTTGCACTATTACTGTTACATCCTGTATGCTTTCAACACTCAAGACCAACGAAAACGGGGTAGTTTGTATGAAGATTTCCATACAGAGTGACTTGTATTGGTATTCTGGGCCTGATTACATACAGAGTGTGTCCTTAGGGACGGAAGGCAATATGCTTGTTTCCTGTGTATATGTTGTGGCGAGGCCTGCAAGCACAGACCATCTCAACTAGATGGAGCAAATAAGACAATAGACGTCACCACACATAAATAAATAAATAAATATTATAGGACATTATCACACAAATTAAGTCCCACAGTAAGCTCAATAAGGCTTGGGTTGTGGGTAGGTATACATACTTAGACAACGATATATGTAGATTCATCTCGTTCGTATTGAGATTATTAGTGCGAGATGTTTATAAATCGGCCAAGTGCTAGTCGGACTCGCGCACGAAGGGTTCCGTACCAGCAAAAAACGGCAAAAAAATCACATTTGTTGTATGGGAGCCCCACTTAAATATTTATTCTATTTTGTCTTTAGTATTTGTTGTTAATAGCGGCAACAGAAATACATCATTTCAACTGTCTAGCTATCACGGTTCATGAGATACGGCCTGGTCACAGACAGACGGACAGTGGAGTCTTAGTAATAGGGCCTCGTTTTTACCCTTTGGGTACGGAACCCTAAAAAAATAAATTACGTAGACGTTAGCGTAAATGTCAGTGTGGACACTGTCAGTGACTCGCGGTAAGAGCTCAGATGCGGTGTCCGTCCTGTGTAGTCTGTGATCTATCCTCCTAAGGCCCAAGGTCCTACCTAAAGCACTTTTTCAGTTCGATGAAATTTAAACCATATTCAATTGGAACAGAGTTGCATTTCTTTTGTTTCGTTAAATTTTCAAACAAAAATCAACCCTTTTACCTGCACTATAGGTTCAAATTTCATTGGCAAATGTAAGGGGTTTGTACTTGTATGGCCGGGTTAGGAGGCTATTTAATAGCAAAGTATAATCACAAAATAAACTTATACTTAGTTCATGGTCTAATAAAACATGGTCTTCTATTCCCAGAGTGACACGGGCCTACGTCACAATAGCATTGCCACTTTATTTCAACATAACATGTTACATGGGTACATTATTACATTACATTACATTATACCTATGGTTAATAAGTTAAAATATTTCTATATAATTTTATAATTTTCTTTTATATGTATTTTATCTTAAATTTTACAATAACACGTCATTTTTAATTATTCGTTAGCAATATCTTCCGATTCACGAAAGAAATTTCAGACGTTCGGGTAATTCTGTTTACATTACTGGCAACACAGGATAGCGCTGTCACATTTGACAATTCGGATCTAGATAACTTCATGCCCTGACCGTCATCCTTGTCGAACGCGTGTTAATTGTTATTTCCTTCTCGCTCAGTGTCAGCAGTCGCAGTGTTTTCCTAACTTTTCACGTCGTAAGCTTGGTAATTAATGTGTAACTGTGAATTAGTTTTTCAAACGTTTGTCTTGTATAGATAAATAAAGTTTAATTTAATACATTAGATTTGTTTTATTTTACTATGTTTCTACATGAAGAACTTAAAATTAATGCCGTTAAAATAATTTTCACCGTTGCTTAAAATTCTCCCACATTTTAAAGTTTGAGAACCTGTAAACAGCATGATGACGTAGGCCCGTGTCAGTTAGGTCATACGCGAATCTCGGAATAGAGTACCAGGCGGAGTATATTATTATACCATGACTTAGTTCAATTTTCCCTCTTTGAAAGGTTAGATAAATTTTCTGGAAAATTTGCGCCTAAATACATTATATTAGTGATGTACAGACTATTGATTTGGCCGACTAATCGGCGTTCGGATGGCCGATCATTAGTTTCGATATTCGTCGCCATATTCATTATATTATAGTAAAGCTAAAAAATATAATAAAATAAATAAAAAAATATTAGGCTATATTTCATATGACAACCAGACCATGGGACATAAAAAACGACTACACGGTCAATAATTTCTAAAAAATTTTTCGTAAACACTCTAAATAGGAATTTGGGTAAAATAGGTGAATAGCTTATGGTGAATGTTTTTCCGTTTATTTCTCTTTGTCTTGTTGTTCTGTCACTTATAAAGTGCCGACTAATCGGCCATTTTTGCCGACTAGTCTCCGACTAATCGCCGACTAATCGCCGACTACAAATGAGGCCGGATAGTCGGCTTTCCCGACTAGTCGGTACATCTCTACATTATATTAATTTATGTAATAATTGCCAGTTTTAAGGCTTGTAGGAGTATTTTATGTAGGAAGAAAGGTCTCTTATCTACGCAGGTACACATTTAATTAACTTATCATTCCAGCCCTCCCAGCCAACCCACATAACAAATCAGAAATAAACTTGACTTAATGGAAATACAGCGAGGAAATGCCGCCAGCATCCTTGGTACAATGCCTCAAGGGCCTATTTTAGATTTAAGCTAGTTATTAATTTCGTTTAGTAGTACCACTGTATATATATTATATGTAAATAAATGATTAAAAAAAAAATGGAAAAATCGACTATTTATCTTTTCGATTTTAGGCCGAGCAAAAGATTTTGTATGTATTTTCTTTCTTTATTTCTGTCGTTTAGTATTTATTGTTATAGCGGCAACAGAAATACATCATCTGTGAAAATTTCACGGTTCATGAGATACAGCCTGGTGACAGACGGATAGACGGACAGCGGAGTCTTAGTAATAGGGTCCCGATTTTACTATTTGGGCACCGAACCCTAAAAAGACCTCACGTATTTTCCCTACTATTCAACATTCCTTGTTGTATTGTATCAAGCAGACAACGCACGTTTAACCCACCGCTGCCGCTCGCCAACCGCAGGACTATTAAAACATTATCTCCGCTCCGCTCCTCGCTCCTCTTTTTCCAAAATTGTGTATTTTCCCTACACTCCGACATTCCTTGTTGAATTGTATCAAACCATAGAGAGAAAAATACTGAGTGCTGACTCCATACATCAGTTTTAGCAAAGACATATGTAACTTCGTATAAGACGAATAAAGTCTAAGGAAAAAACGTGCCTCGGAATTCAAGTAAAAGTCATTCTCGGATAGATGGCGCACACACCTTTAGCCTATCCTCGGCTAGATGGCGTGACGACACCGTTTCATATTTAACAATTTTAACACATAGATATCAGTGAATGAACATGGATCAAAATGATATAAAAATAATAAAATCATTTATCCATATATATACATTTTTTGATAACTTTATACGTTTTCATTTTGGGTTTTAGTCGTGTGTCGATAGATGGCAGTAAATTTACTGTGACTACAAAATTTACAATGACAGGACCCCTCTATACTATCTATTCTTTTTGGTTTTAGTATCAAAACGACTATTATTTTCGTAGTCGACATCTAGCATCGAGTAGCGGAATTATCAGTGCTGCTACTTGTAAATAGATGTTGCAACGACCCAAAAGTCTAATGCTCAACAATTTTCAGCTAATATTATAACCGGATTAACCGGAACCCCATTTTCAACTCCTTCTGCTTTAAATATTAGTTGTAAATTGTTGTTCAATACAATTTTCGTGAGTCGCGACACTAGAGAATTCTAGTATCAAGTAGCGGTACTGATAATTCCGCTACTCGATGCTAGATGTCGACTGCGAAAATTATAGTATTTTTTGTACCAAAACTGATGTATGGAGTGAGCACTCTATTCTTACTATATTTCTCTATGATCAAACAGAGAACGCACAGTTAACGCACCGCTGCCGCTCACCGACCGCAGGACTATTAAAACATTACCTCCGCTCCGCCCGCTTCCTGCATTGTCTGTAAGTGGGGCATCGCGGGTCAGAGGGCCCGTCGAAATAATGAGTAAAAGAGTGTTTTAGGGTTGAGCGTGGATATATCTACTGGGACTCATTCACTGGGCTAAGCCCGTGGACAATATAGCGGAGTCTTAGTAATAGCAGGCGTGGCTCACTCTGCGATTTCATCGCTTTGCTACAGGTAGCTAAAAGTACATCCGTTCCACACCGATTTTGGTGGTTAGCCATAAGCCGCGCGTGGCGCTGTCGCCACCTAGCGCCCATAGTTGTCCTGGTCGTAACAGACGCGTTTTGTTAGACAGTGTCTTCTGTACCTAGTACTATTATTTATTCTGTGGTAATAGGTTCCTGGTTTTACCCTTCGGTTATGGAACCCAAAAAAAAAACTGTTCACAAAATTTCACGAGAATCGGTTGAGAAATGTGACATAGATGCACATCAGAACCTTCAATCGTGGATGACGAGGGCTTTCAATGAAATACGATATTCAACTCACGGCCTTTACTGGACAAGACTGATTACAAATCATAGCACACGTTACATTACTAGAGTCGGACCAAGAAAAGTCTGCAACGGATTTGATAGCCCACGAAGTGAAAGTGTTACATATTTATACGTCATAATTTCATAGAAGTTTGACATTTAAAATAACACTTGCACTGCGTGGGCTATCGAATCCGCTGCAGACTTTTTTTGGTCTGACTCTAATCTTAAGGAAAACAGTGGATTTGACCCAGGAACCGCCACAGACGTCATCTTCTCCCGTTCTCATCTGAAGATTGATTGACAGCATAACTTCAATTGTTCTGGATTTCATTTGTTCTGACAGCGCACTCTATGGCTCCTTGGCGGAACTGCGCCGAACGCCACTCAGATGTGTAACACCCTAGTTTGCTCTATTTGTCAAGGTTTGCATGATAAAAACAGCTTTGATATACCTACTGGGACTCTTTGACTGGGCTAAGCCCGTGGACAATATAAACATTGTTGTATTTGTTTGATATGACTAGACGAGCAAATAATGGCTGAATAATTGCTCGTTTATTATGTTCCGCCATTTTGGATTTTCCCTTTTTCATTATGTATTAAAATAGGTTCGATTTGCTAGAGACTTACACAAATAGACTTAGTTCTATAAGGATTGTTACTGTTTAACTGAGGCGGTTGGTATGATTTTATTATGATACTTTGGCTGCATGAAGCTTATTTGTATTATGTTGACAATTTGACAAATAAGTAGAGTCTAGCTACTGAAATTTTACCCAAATGTTTGGCGGGAAATTCAAAAAATCTTGGGCTGGTCACACTTTGTGTAGTAGGAATTATAGTTTTGATACTAGAAAAGATATTTGATTTTCTGTGCACACGTAAGGTACCTAAGGATATAAGTTAAATATACGTTGACGTGCACTCAAAGCCGGCTCACATAATTTCTACCACTATGTGAAGTACAGTCAACGATAAACACATATGTTAACACTTTCTCACCATATACCATTGTAACAAGGCGAAAAATGAAATGTAGTGTAAATAAGACTTAGCTCGATCATACCGTAATATTAATGCATCACCAAAAAAATACACAAGTACTATGCCAAATATGCTAAATGCTAAGTATCAAAATATTTATAGAGCACCAACCTTCTAATTTGTTTACATTTGCTTAGAAGTTGTAAACATTGCAGTTTTTCGTTATATAACGCTACACGTCGACTTCGCACATTGTCGTAATTATTTACGAACTTAAATAATAGTTTGCGAACCTCACTCAGTATAGACATTATTAATATTACTTAAAATAAACCCCTTATAAACCGCAAACAATTTGAATGAATGACATAAATTGTCAACTGACTTTTAACTTTTTTTTCAAATCATAGACAATTGGTGATACAACAACGAAATATCTGTCAACAATTTTTGGCTAGCCAGACTCTAAAAAAGTAATTTATGTGCATATTAGATTCCACCTAAAACTTAAACTTTCTACTAGAAAATCACCGCGGACGCACGTGGATTGGTAAAGACCAATCGCCTGAGATAAAGCTGCCTATCCAGTGAAGCGGAGCGGGTTAGCGAAACGGTGAGCGAGATAAAAATCCACCAATATAATTGCGTAAAATCCCCGCTCTTTGCGCTATAGCTGGATTTTTACCTCGCTCACCGCCCCGCTACATCTCCGCTACAGCAGATAGGCAGCCTAAGTGGTATACCTGTGTTCATTCATTCATTCATTCACCATTCTTTCCATTCGCTCTCTTTAAATAGGGGATATTACTGCAATGTTCTGTCGCCAGAGTGCAGCACTAGCGCCTCTAGTACACCACAGAGTAACTTATACATACTGTGCCTTAAACTGTTTTTTGACAAGTTTTCACAGCCAATAAAATATGACATTTATGCATCAAGGCAGTTTGTTAACAAGGGCCTACCGGGAAACGCGAAAATCGAAATTTAGTTAGCTGCCTCTTTACCGCTCGATTATGCAAGAGTGATAGTGTTGTAAACAATGTAATAAGGTGGTATATGTTTAGTGCGAGATAGGTGTATTAGCTTCTCGCTCTATCACTCCTTGTGTCATGGCGCTGCTAGGCAGCCACGATATGTTCTGTGTTGGTTAACAATAAATTATATTTATTCAATTAAACCCATATTTTATTCTTATTTTATCTGGTTATGGGCCCAGTCCACTAACTAGAATGAATTGAATAAATATAGGCTTAAAAGGTCGAAAACTGTAGCGCAAAAACGTTTTTGAAAATACCGGTTTGCGGGGCGGCGACCATTTTGAATTATCGCACCGGGAAGGAAATTACTTGGTCGAAGTTTTCGTTCAAGGAAGGAGGGCCTACAGGATGGAAGATAAAACGGATCCTACACAGATCGGGGCAGTTGGGGCTGCAATTAAATTGGAGGGTTCCAAGAATTGGAACGTATGGAAGTTCCAAACGTCGGTATCGTTGAAAGGGCAAGGTCTTTTCAAGATAATAGACGGGACGACAGTAAAGCCCGAAGATGAAAAACAACGTGTTCGTTGGGAGTCACAAGATGCAAAAGCACAGGCGCTGATAGTGAATAGAATGAAAGAAGAAGTAATGTTGCACATCATGTCATGCGAGACGTCAGCAGAGATGTGGACGAAGTTACAGAGTGTGTACGAGCAGAAATCTGAAACTAGTATTCATATAGTTCAGCAGCGTTTCTTCCAGTTTAAGTATGAAGAAGGTACGGAAATATCCGTGTTCCTGTCAAAGATACAGGAGATGAAGAACCACTTAAAACAGTTGGGCGAAACTATCTCAGACAAGTTTGTAATAACGAAGGTACTCATGTCTTTACCTGAAGACTACAAACATTTCGTCTCAGCGTGGGAGTCTGCTCCGGACGACAAGCAGACATATGATAACTTAGCTGCTAGACTGCTAATAGAGGAAGAGAGAATAAAAGAGAAAGATAAGAATTTGCCATCAACGTCGGCTTTTGTGGCAAAGAAGGTAGATAAGAAGAATGTGCGGTGCTTTTTATGCAACAGGCTCGGACATTATCAAAGTGAGTGCGGGTATAATAAAATAGAGAATACGCATCATAACAAGGACAGTCGTCAAGATTTACGGTGTTATTTTTGTGATAAACCGGGGCATGTGAAGAGCCAGTGTCATTTTAAAAAGGACAAAGAGAAAAATGCTTTTGTGGTCCAAAGTGTGGACGATGGTGAACATTTCCAAAGTGCGAGATTTCTTGTCGATCAAGGTGCGAGCGAGCATATGTGCCGTGATATTGAACTATTTTCGTCGTATAAGCGCGTAAAGAATAAATTCGTGGTCGTAGGAAACAACGAGAGATTGACTGTACTCGGCATCGGACAGATGGCAGTGCAAGTATGGAACGGTACGGATTGGATTGACACGACCATAGAGAACGTACTTCACGTTCCGGAATTGAAAACTAACTTGTTTTCTGTCTATTGCGCAACGTCAAAAGGTTATGTTGTTGTTACCGGCGAAAATAAAAGCAAGTTTTACAAGCGAAATAAATTGATGGCTATTGCTGAGAGATGCGGAAGGATGTATTATTTTGATTTTCGTTTTTTGAATACATGTGCAGCTAATGTGGCTTATGTGGCTGGTACTAAGAGAGCGGATGTTCACGAGTGGCATGAAAAGTCGGCTAACCAAAACATGAAGTGTGTGAAGGATGTGCTCAAGAAATACAACATTGAAGCCCAAACCCAAACTTGTGAGGACTGTTTAAAGGGCTTGCCATATCCATCGAGTGAAAATGTTAGGACGAGAACATGCGAGGTTGTTCATGCAGACACTTGTGGACCTAGCTCGAAAGGTTTGGTGATACCATGTAAAGTACCAAGTCTAGACGGACAAGAGGCTCAAGAGCAGGATGAAAGCGCAGTGAGTGACTCGAGCCATCAGGTACAACCCACAGATGATTATACTCAAGTAAGTACAGAGATATTCTCAGGTTCCGATCAAGATTGTGTGTATCAGGAGGGTGAGGAAAGTATCATACAGGTGGACAACAGTGATGACAATGTCGAGGTTAGAGAACTTGAAGAACTTCTAGGTCGAGGTAAGCGGATTAAGAAACCACCTATTTTCTGTAATTGTAACAATGTGTTGAGTGCCAAAACGGAGTACTCCAGTAATACTCCAAATGTGTATGAGTGGAAAAGTGCAATGCAGAGGGAACAGCAAACCCTAAAAGACAATAACACTTGGACAGTCTGTGATCATAAAGTCAGTGATAAGGTAATTAGTAGTAAAGGGGTTTTCAAAATGAAACCAAAGCGGTTCGTCAAATGGATGTGACAGGGGGCATTTTTGTATGAGATATTGTAGAGGATGTTTTTATTAGATTGCCAGAGGGTGCTATGGCAAGAATATTGTAAAATTAAAATATGTTGATGATATGTTGATTTTTGGTACTGATGAAAAGCAGGTCATGGGGTTAAAAGCAGTGTTGAAAAAGGAATTTGAAATGTAAGAAGGCTTCATTTCAGATTTATGTGCGACTACAACTTCAATGCTCAAGTGCTTGAAGGTGATAAATGTATAGGTAGCACAGTAAATATTTGTAGGCAGATCATTGGGTGCTTGATGTACGCGGCTTTAGGTACAAGACCCGATATTTGTGCTGCTATGTCCATACTAAGTAGGTATCAAGATTCAGCAAGTGACATGTTGTTAGCGGCTTTGAAAAGAGTACTGCGGTACATCAAACACACATTGGATTATAAATTGGTGTTTAAATGTAATGATGAGATGCTTGTAGGGTTTTGTGATGCTGATTGGGGCGGAGACCTGAAGGACAGAAAATCTACCACTGGGTATTCCCATACAACCATCTCCAGTCGCCGTTACGACGCGGTGTTGACACATCTTGTGTCGACACCGTCTGTTTCGGTCACAATTCCAGTCGCAGAGTCGTCGCCGTGTCGACACAGTTACCAGAAATGGGGAAGGGTCGACACATGACACAAAGTGACATAAAGTGTGGTCGCCGTGTGCACACATTGTTTCGGGTTTGCGACTACTTTATGCCAAAATCATTCGTTCATTCGTTCATTTTGTTCCTGTCAAATGGAAACTGTCAGATGGAAAAATACTTAAATAAAAATAAGTGACATTAATACGCCATCTCTAAAACGGATTACAAGACGTAATTATATATTGTTTGCATTTATATTACAATAGGACTTAAATTATTATGGGGAATTAAACTGCTCGAGTGATTTGATAAACTAAGTGTAATATAATCAACGCGCCACCACATTGTTTTAGTTTAGCCGGAAATGAAATTGTTTACTTCTCAGTGCCTGTGTTCATAACTATATTATTTGAAGCATTTTTAGTACTTCGATGCGTATACTATACTTAAATAACAGAAATAACGCTTTACATACTACGAAACTTGTTAATTATGGTGTATAAATATGGTTTAAGGCTGAGAAATATTGCAGTCACAAAGTAGTTGCAATGTTTCGACTTTGTGTCGACTCTGTGTTGACACATGACACGCGCTGTCAAAAGTAATAACAAAGTTACTGGTATGTTACTGGATTTGCAAAATGGCTCCTTGTGTTGATTTGTTTTCAGATATTCTCAAAGTGTAAAAATGCCGTGGTCAGAGATGGGCATTAATCGATTAACTGTTTATTCGACTAATTAATGGAATAAAAAAAGTTAATTCTCAAATTTTAATCGCGATTAGTTTAGTCGACCTAACATAGATTGAAATTGAATTAATCTGAATATTAATCGAATAAATTATCGATTAAATCTCGATTGAAAGTTGACAGGGGGCCATTTTTGTACGTATAAATAATAGAAATGTCTTGCATGCAGATGGTAGCAAAACACTTTGTCATAAAAGTCGAGATGGGTGTCGATATATAGGTTTTAGGGAGTGCCGATTTCGAAAATAATGACCATTTTGGAATCCGAAATGGCGGCCATGCACTGTGTCATAAAAGTCGTCATGGGTGTCGTTTTATACGTTTAAGGGGGCCCCAATTTTGAAAATGATGACCATTTTGGAATCCAAAATGGCGGCCATGCACTATGCCATAAAAGTCGTCATGGGTGTCGTTTTATAGGTTTTAGGGGGCGCAGATTTCGAAAATGATAACCATTTTGGATTCCAAGATGGCGGCCATGCACTATGTCATAAAAAGTCGTCATGGATGTCGTTTTATAGGTTTTAGGGGGCCCCGATTTAGAAAATGATGACCATTTTGAAATCCAAAATGGCGGCCATGCACTATGTCATAAAAGTCGTCATGGGTGTCGTTAATTAGGTTTTGGGGGGCGCAGATTTAGAAAATGATAACCATTTTGGATTCCAAAATGGCGGCCATGCACTATGTCATAAAAGTTGTCATGGGTGTCGTTTTATAGGTTTTAGGGGGCGCAGATTTCGAAAATGATGACCATTTTGGATTCCAAGATGGCGGCCATGCACTATGTCATAAAAGTCGTCATGTCGTTTTATAGGTTTTAGGGGGCGCAGATTTCGAAAATGATAACATTTTCAATTTAAAAATGGCGGCAATGCACTATGTCATAAAAGTCGTCATGGATATCGTTTTATAGGTTTTAGGGGGCGCAGATTTCGAAAATGATGACTATTTTGGATTCCAAGATGGCGGCCATGCACTATGTCATAAAAGTCGTCATGGATGTCGTTTTATAGGTTTTAGGGGGCGCAGATTTCGAAAATGATAACATTTTCAATTTCAAAATGGCGGCAATGCACTATGTCATAAAAGTCGTCATGGATATCGTTTTATAGGTTTTAGGGGGCGCAGATTTCGAAAATGATGACTATTTTGGATTCCACTTTTATGACAAAATACGTAGCCGCCATCTTGGATTATAAAATGATCATCGTTTTCGAATTCTGCACTCCCTAAAACCTATAAATCGACATCCGTGACGACGCAAGTTATCTTTATTTTCAGATCTAACAAATTGCTACAGAATACAAAGGACAAAAAAGAAGCGAGGAGGTAATGAAACAAGCAAAAATACAGATGATTCCTCGACGCAATTGGGTGATTCTTAAATTGTGTCCAGATTTTTTTTGTCATAAAAGTTTTTATTTTTCACATATTACTCTCACAAGTTCCGTGACATTTCGACCTTGTAATTTTTTAAGTAAATGTTTTTGTTTATCTATGAGGATCTCACTAGAATAGTATAATCAAGGTATGTTTATATTTGATGAATGAAATAGTAACGCAAAAAAAAATATATTTGTGTCTTATATTCCTGCCGAAGACTTTTATTTTACCTTTTCCTTCTACACAAGTTTGGCCAAGTAATAAGAATTTAGGGCTCTCAATTTTATTTTGACTTCTACAACAGTAAAGCTATGAGGCCATGTTTGGTATCGTTTTCGTATAAATTCGCAGTACCAAATTTAGTTAAGGTATCACATTGACACCATTCTGAAGTAAAAACATATAAACTTATTAAAATACTTTCTTTTAAACTCCTCTTCACGCTTAAACTGCTGAATAGTTTTAATTTAAATTTGGTACACATATATTTTGAGTCCCGGAGAGACAGGATATAATAAGTTATCTCAAAAATCATCCTTTAAAGGTGTGAAATGAGGTGTAGGGGGGAATTCAGAATTGACTTCTTGAAGTTAATACTGTTTAAGTTTAGGTTTGAAGTCATGTTTTTTCATCATTTTTAACTAAATCAAAGATGTAGACCATCCCAAATTTCATATAAATCGGTTCAGCGGTTATTGATTTCCCGTACAAATTGCCACGCCACTTTTCACACCTTCAAAAGATGATTTTGGTTATAAGATCTATCCTATGTCCTGTTCCGGGACGCAAACTATTACTATACCAAATTTCAACGAAATCGGTTCAGCGGTTAAGCGTCAAGAAGAGTTTCAAAAAAACCGGCCAAGTGCGAGTCGGACTCGCGTATTAAGGGTTCCGTACATTAAGTCCGACTCGCGCTTGACTGCACATTTCTAATAGGTTTTCCTGTCATCTATAGGTAAAGAACTATTTTGTGTATTCAGACGGACATACATACAGACGCACGAGTGATCCTATAAGGGTTCCGTTTTTTCCTTTTGAGGTACGGAACCCTAAAAAGATTTATTTTTATTTTGTGGAATGGTGTCAATGTGATATCTTAAATGGATTCAGCACCCCAGATTTATACGAAAACGATACCAAACACGGCCTAGCACCTTCACTGATATAGATATATCAAGATAAAATTGAGAGCTCTAAATAAACTTTCAAGAGCGGATATCTCAAAAACTATTCAACATATCGAAAAAATTGACTGAATAAACTTGTAACAAATTAAATTAACTTTCATTTTGTATAAGTGGCCATGTCGCTGAGATGCATAGTTTCCGAGATATAATCGAAAAACGGGAAAATGGGACCTTCAAAGCCCCCTCTCTCCCCCCCGCTCAAGGGCTACGGCCGGGGACTTTTGATATGTTCACCTCCTAACTTGTCAAACCGAGTTACGGAGTCAAAAATTGTGTTCCGAGCATTTCCCTCTACAACTTTTGGAGCATTCGTTGCCTGACCTAAGTAGCTTATTGAATTTCTTTAAAAACTTTTCTGTAAAAGGTTGACGGGTGTTGGGTGTTTATATGGTTTCGGTCGATTATTATCATTTGCATTGCCCATGATGACTTACTAGAATTACGAGCACACGAGACACTAATAGTAGTTTGACAAACCTTGGTTTTCAAGAGGTATTTTATATTGACATTTGCTGTCACAAATTTGCTGTCAGATTTAGTCGCAAACCGCACGCAAAGTGCACACAAATGTGTCGACACCTTGTTACGGAAAAGTGTAGACACGGCGACGACACTTTGTTTCGAAACAATTCTAGACACATTGTGTGGACTCTGTTACGACATATCTGACATTTAGTTACCACTTTGTGATTCTGCGACTGGAATGGTTATATGGGTTGTTTTACTATTGCTAATTGTTTGATTTCCTGGTGTTCTAAAAAGCAAAGTATGGTCAGTATTTCTTATACGGAGAGTGAGTATGGATCGTTGACTATGGCAGGTACTGAAGCTTGCTGGCTGATTAATATCTGTCATGATTTAAATTTGAGAAATGTGTCCCCAGTTGTGATTTTTTTGTGACAATCAGTCCGCTATTAAAGTGGCTCATACAAATAGTGTGAAAAGATTGAAACACATAGATATTAAACACCATTTTATTAGAGAAATAATTGAAAATAAAAAGGTAATTGTTAAATATGTCAAGACTGAAGATCAAGTGGCAGACATGCTCACAAAGTCCCTGAAAAATGACATGCTGTTAAAGTTTGTGAAAATGTGTGGCCTGGTTAACTAAGTTTATGTTTTTTGTTCATTTTGAAAGTGTTTCAAGTTAAAAGAATTTTATGTTGGTTAAAGAGCTACCTAGTTGTTAGTGTGTTGTTAGTTAAACATTATTACATTGAAAGGGGGTGTTGTAAACAATGTAATAAGGTGGTATATGTTTAGTGCGAGATAGGTGTATTAGCTTCTCGCTCTATCACTCTTTGTGTCATGGCGCTGCTAGGCAGCCACGATATGTTCTGTGTTGGTTAACAATAAATTATATTTATTCAATTAAACCCATATTTCATTCTTATTTTATCTGATAGAGAGGCAGAAACCGAACTTTCGATTGTCGTGTTTCACGGTAGGCCATGTGATTGACCTACTGACGCCCTTTACACAGAGTTTTGCGTAATATTCCCTATTGACTTTTTTCCCTCGCTCTCCGCCCCGTTACCTCTTCGCTCCAGTGGACTGGCAGCCTAAGTGGTATACCTGTGTTCACTCATTCATTCACTCACCACTCCCATTCTTTCCATTCGCTCTCTTTAAATCGTCACCTAAGTACGAGCAAGCGATGCGTTAACAAATTAACAAAGATGTCTTGTTCAACAATGAATGAACGACTTAATTAATGAGTGAATGAGTTAATTGAATGGATCTAGAATACTTGATATATGACTTTGACTGTTTGCACTTTGAAATGGGGTTTCGACTGTAATTACGGTTTTGAGTGAGTGAATATTTTTATTCAAGTAGCGTAGAGTAATCAAATAACCTAAATATTAAATATGTATTCAATGATATCAATGAGTATTTACATATTTGTACATATTTGAGTATCAATAAAATATGCAATATATTCGATATATTTGCTCATCATTGTACAGTCGGCATCAGATATATCGGAGCGGCCGAGGTGCTTAAAAATATCTGAACACGCACTGTAACGCCTTGACAATAGAGGCGTGGTCAGATATATCTGATGGCGACCGTATACTCTGTATCTTTAGGTATTTAAATAAAAGTAAACAAAATCTACCCTCAAATGGCTTCTTAAGACGAAACAGGAGCTGAGTTTTAAATATTTTAGGTAAATATACCCGTCTCGCTAACGGAAGCGGCACCTAAAAGTAGTGCGATAAGGACAAGGTGAAAAATCCTGCGTAAAAATCTCAAAAATCGAGGTTTCGTACTCCTCTGTTTCCTCCTCCAAAACTTAACCAATCGTAACCAAATTTGGAAATCTAAATTATTATGAAATTATCTGTGTCGGACCGTTTTGCTTTTTTGGCTAATTGATATCAGTTTTGAATGCCACGCCTCTCATTGCGGCATAGCCAATTAGGCCATTTTAGGCCATTTTTGAAGGGCTCTAGCGCCTTAAAAAACAAAAATATCAAAAAAAGCAAAACGGTCCGATACAGATATTTACAATATTAATCTGTGTTGAAAAAATCATTGCTCTAGCTTCAAAAACCACGGAGGAAAACGAGGAGTACGTTTGTATGGAGAAATGACCACTCCCGTTGGCTCTTAAGCCAGTTCAAGGTAGATGAAAACATTACACGATCAAATAATGTAGGTTAAAGTCAGGCCGTTCAGTGACAGATCCAGGCGGTTTTGTATTTGGTTGGTTAACCAATAAATGTTATAACTACCCGAAAATGTAGAAATTGTTTGTTTACTTTTATTTAAATACCTAAAGATACAGATAGTCAGTTGCAAAAATAGAAAATTGTAACATTTAAGAGAAAATTAGTTTGAATCTGAACGAAGTCCCCTGCAATAATATGTTACTCTCCGAAGGCAGCAAAAATATGTGACACGCTCTTATGACACTACAAATAAGATCGTGTCAGATATTATTGCGGCCTTCGTTGTGTAACATATTATTGCAGGTGACTGTACCTTTAGTCAAAATCGTTTTTATTGCTAAGTGAACCTGTATGTTAGTACCAGGGATGTTGCAAATATTCGCATCCGCATCCGCAACCGCGGAACTTCCGCATTAACGCTGACGTCCACTAGACTCGCCGAGGCGAATCGAATCGAATCGCAATAATTCGCCTCCTATATTTTCTATGCAACTGCGTCCATTGGATCGTCCATCGGCAGTGCAGTTGCATAGAAAATATAGGAGTCGAATTATTGGCATTCGATTCGATTCGCCTCGGCGAGTCTAGTGGACGCCAGCCTTTATTTTTAAAATCCGCATCCACATAAAATCGATGCGGAGCTTAATGCGGATGCGGATGTCGAACAAGTCGGTACTGGAAGGTTTTAGCAGCGGCGTAAGTTCTAGGTAATTTCGTCATTACCTATAACGAAATCGTCTAGATCTCGAAAGCTCGGCCAAGTTACTGTTTATTAAATATAATGCACCTATATTCTTGCTCAAATACTAAACGTTTCGTTTTTTTTTTTTAATAAAAATTTCAAAAAGGTAATATTTGAAGTTTTATGAGTATCTAATCTTGATAAAAAAATCTGCACCCGCAACATCCCTGGTTAGTACTCCGTACCTGAAGCCTAAACCTAATAAGTCTATCCAAGACAGAGCTAGGTAATACATCTATAAAACACTATCCAATGCAATCCCTGTTTACGTCCTATCGGGCCCGGCCGCACGGTTGGGCCACGGTACCAAGCGGTGGCGGTAAGCGGTAGCGGAGAGCGAGTCATGAATGGAAGACATGTATTGCTAGCGTCCTAAGACAAGTTTTGTGTATGTATGTTTTTTGTTTGAAAAATAGCCCATAAATTGATTTATTGAGTAATAAATTATAGATAGATAGATAGATAGATAAATAGATTTATTTATTGGTACTGATCATACACTGTCAACATTGGTTAAATTTAAAATTTACAATGAGATTAAAGTGAATAACAATTAATGACTTCATAGTAGGTATATAAAACTTCAATTAAATATCAATTCAAAAAATAATACAAAAGCAAATTAAGTCCGTACAGTAAAAATTAGAATAAATTAAAATTAAAAACGATAATAATGAATTAAATACAATAGATTTATAATAATAATAATGTCAATGTTAATTATGTTAATAAATAATAAAACGATACAAAAATGTTAACATAATTATTTATTAAAACAAAAAAATTGAAACGAATTGCATGTTTACACCGCGCCATCTTGCGAGCGCACTGAACTGAATTGGCGTAGGCACTAGTTTTTACGAAAGCGACTGCCATCTGACCCTCCAATCCAGAAGGTAAACTAGGCCCTATTGGGATTAGTCCGGTTGCCTCACGATGTTTTCCTTCACCGAAAAGCCACTAGTAAATATCAAATGCTATTTCGTACATAAGTTCCGAATAACTCATTTGAACCCGCGACCTCCGGATTGAAAGTCGCACGCTCTTACCGCTAAGCCACCGCTTTCCGCTACCGCTACCGGACAAACTCATGGCCCTACCAGTACCGTAAAACAATGATATGTAACGACCCAGTTTTATTACTCGTAAAACGGTGGGTAGTGTTGAAAACGAAACCTAATTCTAATGAGATAGACAGGTGACATATAAAAGTCAATTTTTAGGGTTCCGTACCCAAAGGGTAAAACGGGACCCTATTACTAAGACTCTACTGTCTGTCTGCCTGTCTGTCTGTCTGTCTATCTGTCCATGTGTCTGTCTGTCATCAGACTGTATCTCACGAACCGTGACAGCTAGACAGTTGAAATTTTCACAAATGATGTATTTCTGTTGCCTATATAAGTGGGGCTCCCATACAACAAACGTGATTTTTTTGCCGTTTTTTGCGTAATGGTACGGAACCCATCGTGCGCGAGTCCAACTCGCACATGGCCGGTTTCTGATTTAATTGTATCCTAAACTTAGGTGTGTAGTATAAGTGTAAGCTGAGTTACGGTATTACTTATATAAATGAAATCAGATAAAATATAATTAACTAGCTCTAGCTTCTGCCCGCGACTTCGTCTGCGTGGGATGATGATGATCTATAAAAACTATCCTATCTCCTACCCCATGCCTCAAACTATCTCCATACCAAATTTCATCCAAATCGGTTCAGCAGTTCAGAATTTTGATAACAAAATTGAATCAGTTAAAATGTAGATGAATTAATAACTAACTTCAAGCCTGAAGCGCCTTGCCTAACTTAAAAAAAAATTACACAAACGGGTCTACTGCGATATAATTTCATTGTTTTTACCTTAAATTCCGACGTGCAACTCAGCTGAAACGTCGGAATTTAAGGTAAAAACAATGAAATCATATCGCGGTAGACCCGTTTGTGTAATTACATAAATATGTGTACAAAACGCGAGAGTTTAAAGTTTAAAAAAAATGCCCATGACGTCACCGTAAAAGTAAACTCCCCTGATTTTAACGGGGTCTGTAAACAAATTAATTAACAGATAATAGTGTTTACAATTGATAACATACTGAGTATCGCCACAGAGTAGATTACAGCTAGTTCACTTAGAAATAAACGCTTGGTTTATGTCGAGGAGCTGTCTGGGAACTTCGCAATTAAATATTGAAGGTCGTGTATCTGAATTTCTATTGCTCTAGACTAGAGTCTAGCATCATTATAATGACCGAGATACATATAGGAGAACATAAAAAACGATTTTAGATTTTCCATACAAATATACCAATATAATCTCGCTTGGCACATTTTCATGAACGAATTCATGCTGGTAAATTATGTAATTAATAGTATTAGGTAATTAATTCCTGTTTCGTTATGTTATTACATGACGAAACACGACGGAATAGGATCTTATACTGCCATTTTCTACTTCGTCCTAGACTGTAAAAATTACGTTACATATTTCGAGAATTATAATTGACTTTAATGTACTGCAGATCGTTACAAAGTGCTCCTAATTTAATTAACCGTTCAATCTTTACACAAACTTATTCATTCACGACGATAATTGCATTTACATTTGATAATATTCTGAGTACTTGTATAGAATAGATCGCTGCAGCTCGACCACTTGATGAAAATAAACGCGGGGTCTCTAAAATTCAGAACAAGAGTTTTTGCTGCAGTATTACAGCGCGACCGTACTGCAGTAATGCAGCCGACTGCATTGGTGCAGGAACCGACAAAAACGTAATTTTATCGATATGTTTATATTAAATATGACGTTTCCTTCAGTAGTGCAGTCGGCAGCAATACAGCAGCAGCATTGCAGACTCATCTCAGCAAACTGTGTTCGTGTTTTTATTCTATAATATAAAATGTATCAACCTATACCTATGTGTATATTTGTGGCATAGTTATTCCAAAAAGGATGAACAAAATTGAGTGCGCCTTTTTAATCTTGTCTGTCGAGATGGTTCTTAGTTATCTCTTGTGGAAATCTGTCGGAATTATAATAAACTTTTATATATTGCGATTTAATTTCGTGCGATCAAACGATTTGTTTTGATATAGGAAACCATTTGAACACTACATTAATGAGTATGCGTATCTAATAAGAGATGCCTTTTCTCTGTTTAAGTTATAGTGGCCTTGGAATAGATTATTGCAGGTATTGGTTTGAATTTCTTAGCCGTTTTCATAGCAAAGCTGGAAGCAAAGCGTTTAATGCGAATTAGTGGCAGAGAAGAGAGTGAGAGTGGAGAGTGTGAGAGTGAAGGAAGCGAAAGAGATATGTCAGGATCGTAGCAAGTGGAAATCCGTGGTCTCTGCCTACCCCTCCGGGAAATAGGCGTGATTATATGTATGTATGTATGTAGTGGCAGAAGACAACGCAAGGGTGGACTTTCTTCTCCTGCGTAAGCTGTGTTCACACACCTCACACACGGGCCGAATACCAACCAGGGCCCGCTCTAATCAGCCCCATCCAGGGGCCCCTTTGTGTGTTAATTGATTCGCAACGTGTGTTTATTCTGTAACTCCCTTTACAAATGCGACCTTCCGCGGGTAAAGGTACCTTATGGCGGTTGGCGCTTACGTCGCAATTAGTATTGGAAAGTCGTTAATAAAAGCGTATGCGCCGACCAACATTAGGACCTTTAAACGTGGAACGTCACATATTTTGATATAGGGTCATTGCGTCAGTTTACCGCCCAGTGCCTGTTTCCGTCCACTTGGCGTAGTTGCTACAAAGAATTGCGTATCATTTGAATAAACATGTATATATTCTAATTATACGCAATTCTGAAACAGGCACTGGGCGGTAAACTGACGCAATGACCCTACATGTATGCCAGATTTTTAAAGACTCGCTGGAAGTTTCTTAAGAGGAAAGGGGACAAAATCACCCGACCGTTTCGTCATACAAAAGTAGTGCCCATTTTACTCTCTGATGGAACATTATATAAAATATTTTTTGCGCAATTTGATATAGGTAATATTAACTCATTTACTGCCAACGTTTTCTTAGCGCTACGCCAGTAGCCGATCCCAGCGTTTTCCCGCTTTGTAGAGGAAAGCGCCTACGAGCAGAGCGCCCGCCGGTTCCCGGCACTCAATGTGTTGGAAATGTGTTAGAGTTAGACCAAGTTAAGTCTGCAGCGATTTTGATGGCCCACGCAGTGCATGTGTTATTTTAAACGTCAAACGTCTTTGAAATTATGAGTTATAAATAACACTCACACTATAAATCACACGTCTTTACCATAAGGGCACACGGGGCCCGTGCCCAGGGCCCCGATGGGCAGACAGTGACATTATATTTGATTGCCCATAATAAAAAGAAGATCATAGTAGAAAAATGTTAGTTTAATTTGCTTTCTTTACTTTCCAAAGGAGCCCCAAATTCTTATGTGCCCAAGGGCGCCAGCATAGTTTAAGACGGTCCTGTGCGTGGGCTATCAAAATCGCTGCAGACTTTTCTTGGTCTAACACTAATATTCAGAGAGGAAAATGAGGATCACTTGTGTGTACAATCGGTCGTCCACTATCCCCTTAAAGGAACATTAGACACAGGGACTCTAAACAGCAGATATCGTGCACTTAGTCGCAGATATGGCCCTTTCTGTTTACTTACGGCCCGATTAGAACTTTAATGGGGCCCACTGATTAACAGTCCGCCGGACGGTATCGGCCTGTCAGTTGTTCGGAACTGTCAATATTTTGTTCTAACTGACAGGCCGATACCGTCCGGCGGACTGTTAATCAGTGGGCCCCTTAAGATACGTCAAAAACGTGTGACGTTAACAAGTGAAGTTGTTTTAAGAAACGTCACTTTTGACACTGACACATACTCACCGAGCGGGTTCCCAGCACTGAATGTGTTAGAAATGTGTTAACACATTCATTGCCACTAAGTGGTACGGGTTACGCTCGTAACGCGTAGCCACGGTTTCGCCGTATGGAGCGCGTAGTCACTACGAACAGTGTACCCGACAGTCGGGTTCTTGGCCCTGAATGTGTTAATATCCAGGGAGGAAAATGGGGACTACGCTTGTAGAAGCGGTCGTCCACTATCCCCTTAAAGGAACATTAGACACAGGGTCTCTAAACAGCAGATATCGTGCACTTAGTCGCAGATATGGCCCTTTCTGTTTACTTAAGGCCCGATTCGAGCTATGCAGCCGTATTCGAACAATGAGATACGTCAAATACTAGATATTGAAACGATATGGATTGGATATGTCAGTGTCTAAAAAGTGTCAAAATTGACGTTTCTTCAAACAAAAACGTCACTTTTGACACTTGTTTGACACTGACATATCCAATCCATATCGTTTCAATATCTAGTATCTCATTGTTCGAATACGGCTGTTAAGATACGTCAAATATTACGTCTAGATACGTTATGGATTAGATATGTAATATCTGGGAGACCGAGCTTTGCTCGGAAAACATCAAAAAAGCGCATTTTCCCAGAGATAAAACCTTGCTAGATCGATTAATCGCTCGGATCGCTCCCCGAAAATTTCGGCGATCTCGGAAACGGGTCTAACGATTTCGATGAAATTTGCTATGATCGATCTAGCTAGTCTTATCTCTGGGCAAACGCGCATTTCTGAATTTTTATATGTTTTCCGAGCAAAGCTCGGTCTCTCACATATTATCTATAATGTATAATTATAAAAACAATATTTTCAAAGTCAAGAATAAATAACTTGTAAAAAAAAACTATATCGTATTTAGACGTCATATTTGACGTATCTTAAAGTTCGAATCGGGCCGTTAAAAGATAGTTGTGTTTCTTTATACTGGTGAACCGGGGCTACTTTGATTCGTGGGGTGACATTGATCATTTAGTTTTGGATTAATTAAAAAAAGTTTTTTTTTCAGGTAAGCTTCAGAGAAAATACAGATCATCAATCAAACTTCATAAGTAAGTAGTGAGACCAGTATAAGTAATTATATTAGTAAAGAATGGAATCATTAATACTTATAAGTAATCAAGATGAAATATCATTAAAATCACTTAATTAAATCGTTGTTAAAAGTTTTTATAACATTGTTTTTTTTTTAATAGAAATAGTTTATTTGCTGTAAAAATAAAACCTAACCTATAATACATCTTATTCTAATACATTTTAACACCAAAATGAATGTTATTCTCAATAACTTTTTATTTTGATAGCAAATAATTAAAATTAAATAATTAAAATACTACGGTTCGGTTACAGTTCAAAGGCCTCAAGGGGTTCTGCTAGTACGTAATAGAACTTCATAGGAACTACCTATACCTACTTCTTTTTAGGGTTCCGTACCCAAAGGGTAAAACGGGACCTTATTACTAAGACTTCGCTGTCCGTCCGTCCGTCCGTCCGTCCGTCCGTCCATCTGTCACCAGGCTGTATCTCACGAACCGTGATAGCTAGACAGTTGAAATTTTCACAGATGATGTATTTCTGTTGCCGCTTGTAGCGATGCTACATAATTTCCTATAGCAAACATATACTTTCTCATACAACATAACCTGTACAACATTAGTGTCGCATTTTCGACAGAATAACATACACCAGAGTATGACACTTATGTAAAACTGTAACGTACCTTCCTAGCTGCAGGTGGATTAGCATATCCAGCCGCATGGCTAGCTTGTTAGGAAGAATCAAGCCCAAACAACCATGCCACTTTGGCGAAACTTGTCATCCAATTTGCATGAAAAGTGCTGCACAGAACTAGACTTTATGCACACGAAAATGATCCTTGCAATTAACTGTAACTGTTTATATCGATCACATCCTGATTTAATTAGTATTTTAGAATCATTTATGAAACTATTTAGAAACATAAAAAAGACTTTCGTTGGGTAGTTGTCAGTGTCAAAGCGCAATGACAGCCATAAAATAACGCGTTTAGTTACGGCATAAGCAGGGGATATTCCAAAGGAAATAAGGTAGAAACGTACAATAAAAATGTAATTATTGGTAATTATTATTAAACACTTAAAATACTACAAGTATTAATGAACAGTAATATTTTTCGAGAATCATTTGATTTGGAAAAGGTTTAAGTTGGCTTGACGTTTAATGTGTTGATGTGAATCGAAACGCGACGTGACCGGTAGGTGAAGATTTGGAACTGTCACTGACACTTGGAATGGGAATACGCTAGCATGTAGATGGCTCCTGGTTAAAGATTAATAGGAATTGCCTCGTCTCCTTCCGCCGCCTGGTCCGGCTGGTGGGAGACCGATTTGTAATGTGCGTATGTCGCTGTGCGTGAATTGTGCGCGTAATTTACCCAGTGCGTCCCGTGTCGCCGATGGACATGAGCACGGCTGGTGGTCGTGTCTCCTGGCGCGTCGTTGCGCGCCCCCGATTCTGCTGAGCGTCATGTTGACGCTGCTTCCACGCCGTAGGACGCGGCCCTGATCTGCAGGCCGTGTGTCGGATGGCTATGCTGCCGTCCGACGATTCCAAGGTGTCTTCGCGCGGGTCCTTCCCGTGAAACTCCGAGCGCCGCGGGTTGTTCTCGCCTTAGCTTGTCACAGCTGGGGCTCGATGAACGCCTGCCGCCGGCCTACAATGTTCTACCTGCTACGCTAAGTTCCAGGATGAAAGCTACACCCGGTATCCGTGAGTGCACTAGACTTTCGTTTTAGGTTTTGGCCAAAACTCCGCGTTTCGCCCGTCTCGCGATCGTAGGTTAAGAATTACCATAGCGTCGGCCTGCAGCCGCCGATGGCTTGCACAATTATATCACATTGTTCCTAGCACCCGCTTAGGCGGTGTGCCATGTACCAAATTAGTATACATAATTAAATTGCATGTTATTTATTTGGCCTTATCTTTTCTCAACATCCCACTAGGCTCCCAATAACCAGGTTGATTCAACAAGAGGACCCTTGTACTCCAAAAGTCCAATGTTTTACGGCAGATCCTACCCGTGACATTATTTCCATTAATTATTAAAAACATTATGAATTATTACTTTTCCGCAATACATCGCACTCCACTTCAAATCTTATTTTTTATTCACTACAATGTTTAAATCTTATTTCTATTCACTACACGCTATAACAACAAATACTAAAAACAGAATAAAATAAAGATTTAAATGGGGCTCCCATACAACAAACGTGATTTTTGACCAAAGTTAAGCAACGTCGGGAGTGGTCAGTACTTGGATGGGTGACCGTTTTTTTTTGCTTTTTTTTTTTCGTTTTTTTTTTGCATTATGGTACGGAACCCTTCGTGCGCGAGTCCGACTCGCACTTGCCCGGTTTTTATTACTACGAACGATTTTTGCTGTATATAAAAATACTGCTACGGGCTACTACGGCGGAGCGATCGTAGCGATGCTACGCCGCTACATAATTGGACCACGTATTTTTAACCGACTTCAAAATTCCAAAAGGAGCAGACCCTTATTATGTTTTAGGGTTCGTACCCAAAGGGTAAAAACGGGACCCTAAAACATAATAAGGGTCTGCTCCTTTTGGAATTTTGAAGTCGGTTAAAATACTCCACTGTCCGCCTGTCCGTCTGTCTGTCTATCACCAGGCTGATTTATCTCATGAACCTAGGTACCATCATAGGTACCTATTTAAATAAAAGTAAACAAAATCTACCCTCAAATGGCTCCTTAAGCCAGTTGAGGGTAGATGAAAACATTACACGATCAAATAATGTAGGTTAAAGTCAGGTCGTTCAGTGACTGATCCAAGCGGTTTTGTATTTGGTTGGTTAACCAATAAATGTTATTTGTTTATTTTATACATACCAGCACTTACAGATAAACCTTACGTGCTAATAGTGTTGTGAATATACATTTTAATAAGTATTATACTATTCTACCTATTATTCTCTCTGTGATTATACAATTCTATCCACTGTTTCATTAGTCATTACCAATAAATGTTATATGTAACTAACCGTCGGTGTGGTATTCCTTACAGGGTCTTTGTTTAGCAGCATTAATACACTAATTCTCTTATTAAGCTTATCAATTTGTTGTTGTTGTTCACTATTCTCTATGTTTAACCTGGCAACTTCCTCATGAGCACACGATAACTCAGTGCTCAATTCTTCTACTTGTACTTTCAATGCTACAATTCGAGAATTGTCCAAAGTAGACATATTTGGAAGGCTACTAGGACTATGAAACGTACTATCTTTCAAAGTAGAGTTTATCTTATCTTCGCTGTCGTTTGAAATTATTGACAAATTTTCACAGGAAGGAGATCTAAGAGGCATTTTGCACATTTGTTGGGATACTTCATCTTGTGGTGTAGTGGTATTGTCAGTACATGCGGCTCGTTTCCTATGCGTAACGTTTCTTTCTGGCGTAGTGTTGTTTTGCTCTGCCATTGCTGATGAGGTGCCAGATTCCGCTAATATTTTTGGCGTGCTGGTTAATTTAGATGGCTGCGGGACGCTGGAAGCGCTTTTTGGTCGTACACAAGATGAGCATTTCCAATTATTTTTATTATCATTTGTCATCAAGTTAAAACGAGCTTTTGTCACGTTTGTACACGTCAGGTCAAAGTAATTTTTACAATTTTTGCAGTTGAAGAAACAGTCCTTAGGTTTTATTGTTTTCTTGCATTTAAAACATTCCATCTTATTAAATAGTCTATTAAAAATATCACCAAATTAATAATATTATAAAACAAAAAAATTAAAAATGTAGAAATAAAAAATACATAAAGTCAACAGTCAGGCTGGGCTCGAACCTGGTTTCGCCGCTTAACAGACATAACACATTTCACACCACTAAGGCGACTTGAACGAAGTAGGCGAAATTCGGATTGCTAATCAGCCGACAGTATTGTGCTTTCGTGGTAGATCGGCAATGGTCGGTAGGAATAGGAATGATACGGTGGCGTACTCGTTCTGACGGAGTTAACCGAGGGTTCAAAGTTCATGTCATTTTAAATATTGAAACGGTCACTTTATTATAGTTTTTACGTATTATTTGTCACTTGTATGTTTTGATTTTTCTTAAGTTCGGTTTATAATCACATTTAAATACGTACAGATCCTCGTCCATTGAGCACTTATTGGTTAAATAACGTGTAATCAATCTAACCGGTCCTAAGGATTGTTGTAGTATTTTTTCACCACTACACTGAGAGTTATACTGCACTGAGATAATAATTCCATAGTCGCCACTTATTGTTTGTCACACGTCAAGTCTAGTTTTTATCGTTTTTGTTCATATAAACTATTTTTATCACATATAAAACACGGAGCTTATTGTTTACATGACGCGAGCGCCATCTATATCCAACTTCTTTGTTTACTTTTTATTTAAATACATAAAGATACAGACCATGGTCTAATAAAACATGGTCTTCTATTCCCAGAGTGACACAGGCCTACGTCACAACAACATGGCCGCTATATATAGCGCTATCGCATATTATCATATAGCGCTGTCGCATGATGACGTAGGCTTGTGTCAGTTAGGTGACCTAGAAAAGACGGGAATGGAGTACCAGGCGGAGTATATTATTATACCGTGATACAGACTTTAGTTTTTGCTCAATATGTGTGACAGTGACAATACCTTATTAGGGTTCCGTACCCAAAGGGTAAAACGGGACCCTATTACTAAGACTTCGCTGTCCGTCCGTCCGTCCGTCTGTCACCAGGCTGTATCTCACGAACCGTGATAGCTAGACAGTTGAAATTTTCACAGATGATGTATTTCTGATGCCGCTATAACGACAAATACTAAAAACAGAATAAAATAAAGATTTAAATGGGGCTCCCATACAACAAACGTGATTTTTGACCAAAGTTAAGCAACGCCGGGAGTGGTCAGTACTTGGATGGGTGACCGTTTTTTTTTTGCTTTTTTTTCGTTTTTTTTTTTTTGCATTATGGTACGGAACCCTTCGTGCGCGAGTCCGACTCGCACTTGCCCGGTTTTTCCTATAAATATTATTTATATCTTCACAAAGCCTTAAAGCTCAGTATCAGAGCTTCCTATAAAGCATTATGCTAAGTTGCACGTTCTTTGATATGTAAAGGCCGATGCAGCGAGAAATGCATTCAATGGTGCAAGTGCATGCTGCACACTTTATGAGCGTATGTTAGGGATATATCATACGGAATGAAAAGACCGCATTGCGAAGAGATTTGAAATCTAGAGCTCGCAGGTTCGAACCCTGATGAGTACAGTCAAGTGTAAAAAACCGGGCAAGTGCGAGTCGGACTCGCGCACGAAGGGTTCCGTACCATAATGCAAAAAAAAAAAACAAAAAAAAGCAAAAAAAAAGCAAAAAAAAAACGGTCACCCATCCAAATACTGACCACTCCCGACGTTGCTTAACTTTGGTCAAAAATCTCGTTTGTTGTATGGGAGCCCCATTTAAATCTTTATTTTATTCTGTTTTTAATATTTGTTGTTATAGCGGCAACAGAAATACATCATCTGTGAAAATTTCAACTGTCTAGCTATCACGGTTCGTGAGATACAGCCTGGTGACAGACGGACGGACGGACGGACGGACGGACGGACGGACGGACGGACGGACGGAAGAACAGCGAAGTCTTAGTAATAGGGTCCCGTTTTACCCTTTGGGTACGGAACCCTAAAAATATGGGTGCATACAACTTACTCATAAATATGTCCCATAGTTCTTAATTCGCTGACATAAGAGCTATGGGACGTATTTTTGAGTATGATGAGTGTACACTCACATAATCATATTTTTACACTTGACTGTACAAAATAATGTGTGTCTCGCAAACAGACTGTCTGTCTGTCTGTTTGTTTTATAAGGTGTAGTCATAGACTGGGAATCCTCTAGACTAGTCTAGACGGAGTTTAGAGCAATTATTACATGAAACCGATGCTGCCAAAAATACTGGGGTGCGGGGGTCGAGGTGAGCGAGGTCCCGTGCCGTGATTGGTCCATTCAAAGACACGGACGTCACACAAAGACACTTTCGACTCGAAAATGGAGTAAAACTACCATGTATTGTGGCAGAGGGGGTAGAGCTACTATGCTCAGTCTGGAGGATGTCTTGTCTGTGGGTGTAGAGAAACGGACAAAAAAAATCAGCCCATGTGTCAGCTGCTTTTTAAAGTTTTCGTTTTAAATCACCGTACCGTAGTTTAAATTTTAAAACTTAAAAAAATCGTGCATAAACTGTGCAGTAATTTTCCCATAAATTAATAACCAGCCATTCTTCATAACGACCTAAAGAAAACAAAAAACGGAAAAACAAAAGCATTGTCAAAGCTACTTAAAAGTCAAACTTTAATAGCACCTAAAGTACTTATTCAGTTCAATGAAATTTGAATCATATTCAATTGGAACAGAGTCGTATTTGTTTTGTTTCGTTAAATTTTCAAACAAAACCAAAATCAACTCTATTCCCTGCAGTAAAGGTTAAAATTTCTGTGGCAAATTATGGGTTTTTCATTTGTATGGTCTTAATTCGGAAAAAAGCCCGCCATTCAGGTGACGTGGTAAACAATGGTCCTGTTCACGAACAAAGCGATATCTTAAGACAATGACATCTGTCGGTCAAATTGGTAATGATGGTTTTTAAGAGGGTTCAGTAGATTTTAGGGAGTTTTTACTAAAAAAAAATACTTTGCTCGTTTTACGTTACAGGTCACACTCGGTCTATCACATACTTTAATTCATATATTATGGCATTAATATATATGGCATTGATATATTGTACGCTAGAAATGGGCAAAATTGTTGATATCTTTAGATATATAATAGAATAAATAAATAATAAATATTATAGGACATTTTTTACACAAATTGACTAAGCCCCACGGTAAGCTCAAGAAGGCTTGTGTTGTGGGTACTCAGACAACGATACTTAATCACGTTAATATTTCTAACCGTTTTTAGGGTTCCGTACCCAAAGGGTAAAACGGGACCCTATTACTAAGACTTCGCTGTCCGTCCGTCCGTCCCTCCCGTCCGTCTGTCACCAGGCTGTATCTCACGATCCGTGATAGCTAGACAGTTGAAATTTTCACAGATGATGTATTTCTGTTGCCGCTATAACAACAAATACTAAAAACAGAATAAAATAAAGATTTAAATGGGGCTCCCATACAACAAACGTGATTTTTGACCAAAGTTAAGCAACGTCGGGAGTGGTCAGTACTTGGATGGGTGACCGTTTTTTTTTGCTTTTTTTTTTGTTTTTTTTTTTTTTTTTTTTTTTTTATATGGTACGGAACCCTTCGTGCGCGAGTCCGACTCGCACTTGCCCGATTTTTGAGATATGGTTTGTTAAACATTAGTGCACAAATCAGTGTGTTTCAACCCTAGCAAATAGATCCTATTGAACGACATGACATGTGTCAATTTAAAATGTAAATAACTTTGTAGGGTTGTCACTGATATAAAAATACTTAATTTTAATGATTTTGTTTTACTTTTTAATTCAGTTTTACGATTATAAAAACTCGATTGTAGATCACTTAGATAACACTATCCTTTCAGCTCAGTCCCTAGAAATGTTCCACCCTGTATAATATATAAATACTTAAATACAATCAAATATCTGTATCATCATACAAATAAATGCCCTTACCAGGATTCAAACCCGGGACCATCGGCTTCATAGGCAGGGTCACTTTACCCACTAGGCCAGACCGGTTGTCAACAAATATTCAAATATTTATAACATGTTATACTTTTTACACAATTTTTACACAATCTTATCTTATCTTAAATACATAAATATGCGGGTATAATATGTTATTGCGATTAAAACATAAATTAAAGCAAATACAGTGTACCTAGTGTAACCAAGGGGCTGTCCATAAATTACGTCATCGATTTTTGAAGATTTTTTTGTATGCCCCCCCCCCCCCTAAAATCCAAAAATCATGCTTCGAATGACCCCGTTTCCTCCTACGTCATGCTACCGTCATCCGATGGCTAGACCCCCCCCCCCTCTAATTTGAAATGACGTAATTTATGAATAGCCCCCAAGCTGCGCTTTAACCCGTCGAGCGTCCACCGTACAACAGATTGATGCAAAGCAATTTGACGTCTGATACTGAGTCCCTACGACCCAAATTGAGTTAACACCACACGTGTGACAGTAGGGCGCTCCACGCTTTATGGCGCTGGCCAACGCCGGCCAATCCAAGGGACGCAGCCATGCGGTAGAATGAGATAGCAATAAGCCAACCGACACCAATACCCCCTCCACACGTGTCCCAACATATTGGACCAATAGGTTGGGCCAACGTGTAGAGGATTATTAAAGACCATTAAAGATTGCGCCGACCGTGATATGGTTGCCAAAACATTCCATGCGCCCAATGGCAGAAAATGGCCGAAGACCGACCCATGTGGCGTCGTCCTATTAATGATTGTCAATCCAAGCACGACGATGCCTGGTTTACCTCAAGAGAAACGCATGAGGCGCCACGAGCAGGCCTCCAACCCCCGCCCATCTGGGGGAGCATACACCTGCCGCGTGTGTGGACGAGGGATCAAAAATCAAAATCAAAATCAAACTCAAAATATACTTTATTCATGTAGGCCTAGCAACAAGCTCTTATGAATCGTAATTAATCTTAATCTAATTATCAGAGCAATTTATTGATGTTAATATTATTCCATAATAAAATTGGATTATTATACATATCAAATTTAACACTAAGAATTTCACAAAAGGATCGTCAAACATTAAAAAGATTGTATAAAAAAATACTAGTTTAGAATTTCTAGAATAAAATCTAAATGTCATAAAAAAAAGCATAAGTAACAATCCTCTCCCGCATAGGGCTTTACAGCCACGAAAGCAAGTGGCGTCACCGGGATGCTGCTTAAAACATCTGACACAGATGAAAAGGCCTATTATATAGTGCAGCGGTCGGCAACAAGCGGCCCGCGAGCCTCCCAGGCTATTTTGTATGTAATATTGACAAACGACAATCTGCCGTATTCGAACTTCAAGATATTCACAAGTGACGACACGTACTAGATCCATTCTAGATACGTTATAGTTTAGATATCAACTAGTTCTCTTTTCCAGCGCAATTCGGGCTTTCACTTTTACGTTAGATAGAGTAAGATATCTAATAGATGTGAATTGGATCTCTAAGTCATATCCTGTGGAAATCGTTCAACAGTATCTCCAGAATCGTGAAAATGTCAAATTTGACAGGTTAGGTCTAATAGATGTCTATTTCAAAATCCGAATCGGGCCCAATGTCTGATAAAGTCATAAATATTAACAAAGTGCGGCCCGCGTCAACTTCGGTAACTACTATTTGGCCCTTGGCTGCTAAAAGGTTGCCGACCGCTGGTGTAACCGGTAGAGACTCGTATTGAAAAAAACAGCAAAAAGGGTTTCATCACTTCCATCCGCCATCGGACCCCTGAAATATCGCCTCGCGGCAAATTTGCATAATTGGGTGTTTTTGCACAGTAATTGATGGCACACCGCGGACACCTGGGTGTTCTTATAGCTAGTGAGAGAGTCGAGTTCCCGGGTCCACCAGGGTAACCCTAACTTCGCCGTTAGTGCCCAACTTCGCCGTTAGTGCCCAACTTCGCCCTAGTAAAATATAATCCTATCCTGTGCCATAAATTTGTGTTTTGTGTTTTGTACGATAAAGAGTTTATATACATACATACATACATATAATATTGTTTCCAAGATATAGATATCTGTTGTTTCAGAATAAAAAGAGCTACGTAAAAATAGCTTAAAAGAAAAAAGTAGTACTCTAAAGTAAGCTAATCACAGCAAATTTGCATAATTGGGTGTTTTTGCTCAGTAATTGATGGCACAGCATGGACACCTGGGTATTCTTATAGCTAGTGAGAGAGTTGAGTTCCCGGGTCAACCAGGGTAACCCTAACTTCGCCGTTGGTGCCCAAGTTCGCCCTAGTAAAATAATAAAATAATATTTTTTCCAAGATATATCTATTGTTTCACAATAAAAAGAGCTACTTTAAAAATAGCTTTAAAGTAAAATAGTAGAAATTACTGAGTTTTGAACCCAGGGCCATCGGCTTCACAGGTAGGGTCACTACCCACTAGGCCAGACCGGTCACCAAATTGTATTGTAAAGTAGGTATATGAAATTATTTGAGTTTATTCATATGTATTTTTCTTAGAAAAATCACTTATAATTGTTTTTAGAAATTACTTTGCTAAGTACCTAAATACATATCGCTCATTCTGCGTATATAGCTGTTATTACTACTATCAGTTTTGTTTCAAGGTCTATATTAATTTATCTATATTGCTTTAACTTAAATAAGTATAGAATAACAGTACAGGGTCCAATTCGAGTCGTCAAAATGACAGGTGTGACGTTGCTGTATGTCCGGGCATTTATATTGTACCTTGTAGTTTAAAGCGCGACTTCAATCGTGTTTCAGTAACGTCTAACCGTCACATTCCTGACAAAATGTATGGGGTTTGATATTGACCGTCAGTTTTGTGACGACTGCTAACCGGCCGTTAATGGTACACAGTTAAGTGACAATGCCCGTCCATGCTGTCCTACATAATAATGTCAGTTTCATAACATCCGTGACTGATATTGGAAAATTTGGGTGAATAAAATAATACTAAATAATTTTACACAGATCGACCTAGTCCCACAGTAAGCTCAATAATAAGGCTTGTGTTGTAGGTACAATATATAGTTATATATAAATACTTAGGTATATACATAAAAACATCGGTAACTGGGAACAAATTTAATATTTGTGATAAATACACAAAAAATGCCTTTACCAGCGTAGCATGGTTCCATTATTATCGCCTGTCACTTTCGCACTTACATACTTGTTAGAACGTGACAGGCATGGTGACAAGCAATAAAAATGCGACCGTGCTACCGCCGCAGGATTCGAACCCAGGACCTGCTTTGTACCCAGGATCACTACCGACTAGGCTAGGAGGCCATCAAACATGCAATCAATCAATTATTTAGTACTTAGTCAATGATCTTATTCTTTTAAACGAGCATATATTGTATACACCGTGTTTTTTTTGATTTCCGTTAATTTCAAGGGTGCATTCCTGAGCTTAAATCAAGTAACTTTCTCAAAGACACCGATGTTCTAATTAAGTCCATTTCGGAGATAATCCATAATTTATTTTTTTCCTATAAGGCCTCTACAAGCGTGTACGCTTGCCTTAGGGCCGGCTTACATATTGATTAGTGTTTAGAATGAGTTCATACATTTGCTACTAAACTTAAGTACAATCTCGGTCGATTGATGTACGAAATGACATTATGTCACAGACTTCAATTGTTTGGTTGAGGTAAATGTAATGCCCGTGTTACAACAACGCTATATGCTACATTTAATTACTTTTTAAACAAAAAAAAAACAAAAAATAAAACAAAAAAAAATGTTTTTTTTTTTTTAATTAACTATGCCATTTAGTTCTTATAAACGTACTTAACTATACCCCGAAGTTAACGGAATTCAATAAAAACACGGTGTATATATTTATATATTTCGGGGGTCTCGGAAACGGCTCTAACGATTTCTATGAAAAATCGATTTAGCTAGGTCTTATGTCTGGGAAAACGCGCAATTTCGAGTTTTTATGCTTTTTTTGTTTATCTCCCAAATATATAGTTCCTATGAGAAATGAAGACGGCCATGTCACGCCTGATACTTACACAAGTCGAATGGGCCCCTAGGACAGGGGGCGGAACGTACACAGGATTTTGTAAATTGATGAGGACCTATGTCAAGTTAGGGCCCAGTTAATTTGCGAGGGTTTTGAACGATTGCTAGCAATTTAGGTTTTTGACGACCGGTCTGGCCTAGTGGGTAGTGACTCTGCCAATGAAGCCGATGGTCCCGGGTTCGAATCCCGGTAAGGGCATTTATTTGTGTGATGACACAGATATTTGTTCCTGAGTCATGGTTGTTTTCTATGTATTTAAGTATTTATGTATTATATATATCGTTGTCTGAGTACCCACAACACAAGCCTTCATGAGCTTACCGTGGGGCTTAGTCAATTCGTGTAAAAAAAATAAAAATGTCCTATAATATTTATTTATTTATTATTTATTTATTTAGGTTTTGTGTCCACGTTGGTATTGAACATGGTATAATAATATACTCCGCCTGGTACTCCATTCCCGTCTTTTCTAGGTCACCTAACTGACACAAGCCTACGTCATCATGCGACAGCGCTATATGATAATATGCGATAGCGCTATATATAGCGGCCATGTTATTGTGAGGTAGGCCTGTGTCACTCTGGGAATAGAAGACCATGTTTTATTAGACCATGGTATTGAAATACATGTTGGTTAGGTTATGAAATGTAGAGTGGTTATTTTATTATCTAAATTGAAACGTGTTATACAAAAGTATTTGAGATGTAAAGAAAATTTCGCATAGGTTGCATATTATTTGACTGTATTTAAAATAAATTATTTTACACCATGCTATGCATGAAATAATGCACCAGAAGATTAATAGAGAAACGTAGACAGCAGTTATTTTTAGACACAATTTCTATTTTTAAACCCGTGTAAAACTATAAAGAGCAGGTAATTTGATTGTGACGTCACATGCTAGTGTTTCATATAAATTTCATAGTAGCGAAATCGTTTTGACAGTTCGAAAAAAGAAACTGATTTGACTAGTAGTCAAATACCCTATTGAAAAGAAGGGAAATAAAATAGGTATATGTATATATACATATACGAATTATAATTCGTCAGAGTTAAGTAGCTGGATGGAGACGGGAAGTGACCGAAAACGCGACGATTCGATGAAGCGTTTTGACGGGTACAGCGTTTGGAGTGTTTTGATACTTTAGGGTTTAGATATTTCCTTAATATAGTATATTACATGTTTGATATTAAGGAAAACACAGTAAAGTGCAGGGTACGTGCACAGTAAAGTAACTTCGAAAGCGAGATAGTTTTGAAAATGGGCAATATCTACATATAAAACCAAAGGCACTTCATACTTAAGCAACACTTACGCTACTGCAATGCTTACTATAGTTCGTTTTTTTTAGCATTAGAAAGTACTTGCAAGAAGGTAAGCGATTTTGAAAAGTCTTTTAATTGAAAAACGCTTTTTAAAAATCAAAATTTAATACTTATGAAAGCAGAAGAATATAAATGATCGTATTAGATTAATTAGATTCATAATTGTTACATATTTGGCGTAACTTATTTTTAAAATGTGTTTTTCAATTAAAAGACACATCAAGATTCTTTCTTACCTTATTTCTAATGCTAAAAAAAACGAACTATAAGGCATCTTGCTTACTGTTTTCTACGGTAAAAAGTGTTGTCTAGTTTAAAAGATAAAGATAAGATAAAAAATTTTTTTGCCACAACTAGAACTCTTACATTCTTACAACTAGAAAACTTACAATTAGTACAAAGAGAATAAACACCTTAAACATAGTAGGTAGGTAGTAACATTAATTTAAATTTCACATTGTTATAGGCAATGGGTACCAGTCTCAGCCTGTGCTAGATATGTGATATACATATATCCAGCGCTGATTTTAAGCCTGGTCCCTTTATATTTAGCCCGATGCACCTAAAGCTCTGGTTTCCTAGGATAGCGGCCGCAATATTACGGACGCAAAATGAATGTTCCTGCAATCACCGTCCTCTAGGAAACCGCGCCATCTTGTTTACATAGGCAACGTTCTAATGACGTCAATTCACCTTTGTATTACGGCCGCTATGTGACGGTGCCGCTATCCTAGGAAAACGGACCTTTAAAGAAAACATTTGACTCCTGAAATAATACTATAATAATCGCCATGCATGTTTGCTTTTCGAATAATATGTATTTAAGTTAAGTTTAGTATTAAGTGCATAGTGCATAGCATAATATTATGTATGTTTAAAACGTAAAAATGAGCGCGATCTCGCCAACAAACTGCAATCGCAGTTTGGCGATGAATATCATTTGTTACAAAATTGTTGTGTACTTTATGATAGATTAATTAAAATTAAAGATCAATACCTATTGAAAAAACTTTTTAGCAAATATCAAAGTATCAAGATCACACCATCAGCGTAGACCGTCACTAAGCGTCGTTAAGTGATTGGGTGTCATGGCTACCAAACATGCCTATACCCATTTGACCATTCGTAGACCTTACAGCCTTCCAATAAAGTCCATGTTCGGTCAGCAATCTCTGTAAATATCAGACTTTGACTTAAAATAGACTTTATTTTGTAGTATTAAGGTTCATATTCAGTTAGCACAGGCGGTTATCATGGATGCGATTCGCACGTCGGCGACGATGTGCGAGCGGGATGTCGCTAGAGTACGCGCATAGCGTTGTCTCGCTCGCACATCGAAGCGACGTGCGTATCGTATCCAGTGTCACCGCCAAACGAAATATGTACGAATACGTAAATATGGTATTATTGACATCTGTAGTGGGGAGTGGTCAAGCTTCTGACAGATGATAAATGGCCTGACATTTACGAATTCCATTTGAAATATCTGATCTTAGTCAGTGAATGAATGACCGATTGAACAACACAAGCACAGTGTAAAAAGACAGTGGCACAGAATAAATAATAGTACTAAGGTACAGAAGATTCACTCTCTAACAAAACGCGTCTGACACGATTAGGACAGATATGACCACTAGGTGGCGCAAGCGCCACGCGCGGCCTATGGCTAGCCACCAAAATTGGTGTGGAACGGATGTACTTTTAGCTACCTGTAGCAAAGCGACGAAATCGCGGAGTGAGCCACGCCTGCCTCTGTCGAAATCCTTGCACAGTTTGTGGAAACTTTTGTATGGACTGACGTTTATCTCACATGGTTATTTGTACGCTACGTACAAATAATGTAGAAATAGCCATACATTGACATGCCCCTCCCCCGCAAAAAAAAATCGGCAGACTGAATACAGTCTGCCGATTTTTTTTTGCGGGAGTATTTAGTAACTGGAGACGCCTTGGCTGTCGTTTTCTGTACAATAGTACAGAAAACGACAGCCAAGGCGTCTCCAGTTACTAAATACTCTAAGACCTCGAGTAATGTCACTAATGTCTAATCGTTTATACATTTCTTTGATGAAATGAACAGCAGAAGCAACAGTGTAAAAAGTAACATTGGACCGACGCCTTTGATGTTTGCATAAATGCCAACACCGCACAAGAACACATTAGGGTTGTTACAGACTTTTACACAACTGCCCAAAATAATGTGCGACAATTAATAAGACACGCTAGCCCTGTAAGTAGTACCGAGCTACTAATAATGGCGATGTAGTAGCTCGGGTGCGCGCGAGATTTTGAATCTGAGTATTTCCGGACCGAGACGACCTTCAAACCTTCTCTGTTCTTAAAGTCCGGCAACGCACTTGCAACCCCTCTAGTGTAACAAGTGTCCATAAGAAACGGCAATTGCTTACCATCAGGCGATTCGTCTGCTCCTTTTGCCTCCTATATCATAAAACCGGCCAAGTACGAGACGGACTCGCGCACGAAGGGTTCCGTACCATTACGCAAAAAACGGGGAAAAAAACACGTTTGTTGTACGGGAGCCCCACTTAAATATTTATTTTATTTGTTGTTATAGCGGCAACAGAAATACATCAACTGTGAAAATTTCAACTGTCTAGCTATCACGGTTCGTGAGATACAGCCTGGTGACAGACGGACAGTGGAGTCTTAGTAATAGGGTCCCGTTTTTACCCTTTGGGTACGGAACCCTAAAAAGGATTTAAGAAGACCTATAATCAGCCTATATACGTCCCACTGCTGGGCACAGGCCTCCTCTCATGCGCGAGAGGGCTATGGCTATAGTCCCCACGCTAGCCCGATGCGGATTGGGGACTTCACATACACTGAATTTCTTCGCAGATGTATGCAGATTTCCTCACGATGTTTTCCTTCACCGAAAAGCTAGTGGTAAATATCAAATAGGGTTGCCAACCGTACTATATTATATAGTATTGTACTATATGTTGGCTCTCTGTACTATATACTTTTGAAAAATACTATATAATATATAGTACGCTAAAATACTATATTTCCGATTAAACGTATATTACACTCATGTTTAGTATTTTATCTAAAAGTACTATATTTTTTTGAAATGTACTATATTTTTGATGCCTTATGCTGGAAAATACTGTGTTCCACCAAAAAAAAATTGGCAACCCTAATATCAAACGATATTAACGAAACGAAATTAAAGATACCTAAACCCTTTAAAACTTTTTTGTGTGACATAAATCTCTTGCAAAAATCGAAACTTTGATATAGAGCATAAAAGCACTGCAATAAACAAAAACCTCCATACTATGTGCCAGAGACTAGTGAATAATATAGATTGATAATACTTATCGTTTTATATCACAGAATAAATGGATGCTGATAAGCAATAATGTGTTAACCCACATGAGCACCATTTTGAGAAAATGGCGTCCAAAGGTTTTTCTTGGTTTTTGGGTGTTTGTTCTAAACATTAAAGATTTTGTTCCAACTGTTGAATTTGTCAGTTTAAATACAATGAGTACTAGTCATTTATAATTATAATATTCGTAATAATTCTAGATTTGTCGCAATAATCCCATTTTTGTTTATTGCGAATTGCATGATGACGTGAAACTTTCTCAAGAACGTGTCATTATACTTAACACAGTTTTGCTAATTGTGTTAATCTGCCTTTGAACTTACTTATAATCAACATGTTATAGCACATAACTTGTTGTTGTTTAATACTATGTAATTTAATATACATGTTTTGCAATAATCAATTTAGCCTCATAATGCATTGTTATGATAAGTTTTTCGATTTGCAAGAATGATTCAAGTCTAAAAAGTTATTTAAAATCATTATATTTATTAATATAACATTATTTTACGATTGTGTTTACATTCAAATTGTTGAACTTGGCATTTAAAATGAATTGCTAAGAAAAACTACAGCATTTTGCGGTTTTGTTTAATTTATTTCGGCAAACTTATCTCAATAACAAAACTCTTCAAAACTAGTGTGATTACGCTTTATAAATACGTTATTTCGATCAGCTTTAGTATTTATCTTTTGAAAACCGCTAGAATTAAATGATTTGTACACTACATTCTTAAAATCATTTATTATAGACACAATTTTTAGTACACTTACCTTCATAGCACTTCTGGTAAAACAGAACGAATGGAATGTGATTTCCGCAATAATGAGTTAACCTCTCTTAAGTCATTATTGACATTTTAGTATGCGTTCTGCCCATTACTGCAATAAGTTAAGGTACTAAACGCATTAATGCAAAACAGAAAACACGTGATAACGGATTTGTGTTAACCTTTTTTCCTTATTTTGGTATATTTATAAATTTTCAATCACTAAGGTCATTTTTGCAAAATGAAGTCGAGCGGACCAGCTACAATATGGCATTAAAATATATTTTTTTTTTGTTTTTGTGGGTTGACACATTATTGCTTATCAGCATCCAAATAATAGTACTAGGTACAGAAGACTCACTCTCTAACAAAACGCGTCTGTTACGATCAGCACAGATATGGCCGCTAGAAGGCGACAGAGCCACGCGCGGCTTATGGCTAGCCACCAAAATTGGTGTGGAACGGATGTACTTGTAGCTACCTATAGCAAAGCGACGAAATCGCGGAGTGAGCCACGCCTGATTATATTAAACCTTTTGAAATTGCTAAGGCGCCTATTTTTGGTCGTGGTAATGAAAACCTTGATTTCAATTCGACTTTGCGGAAATACCTAGAGCATTTACGATTAAACAGTTTTTTTATAGATGTCGCTTGATAGCGTTGCACTGTTTTCTAGTCCCAATACATAATTTCTTGCTATCTATAATTGCCTCTCTGTCGCGCTTGTAAATTCGTACGTAAGTGTGACAGGGAAACAACTCAGACAACCGTCGAACGTGGTTCGCGGTTGCCCCTCTGGGTAAAGGACGACTCACGTTACACCGGGCCGTGTCCGGGCCGGAGCTTCCGGCGCTTACTTTTCTATGACATGACAGGTGATCACGTGATGCTTTTCATAGAAAACGATGCGCCGGAAGCTCCGGCCCGGACACGGCCCGGTCTAACGTGAGCCATCCTTGATATTTTTGGAACGATGCCATACTTGTGTTTGGACGTTAGTAATTCAGTAAATTCTTCTTTTCGGCAATAAATTTTTATCGTCCTAATAAAAATCTATAAAATTTAGTAAAGATCTTGGGAATCTGTTAAGGACTATACCACCAAAATTTTACGACTCTTTACAAACACCATAAAAAGTTATCATCGAATAAATTTTTGGCAAAAAAAAAACATTTTTGGCACAAGCTTTGATCGCTGACTGTACTTTTTTTTCCACATTCCACATTCCATAATCGAGAAATTCTAAAAACCCCAAACACAATTAGGTTTCGTTAAATATTTTACCACAGCGTTCCTATGGCCCCCTCCTGTCTCCATCATCAGATCAGCTCGATGGTACCATAATATTGCATTGACACCCGACTTACATATGTATGCAAATTTTCACTTCATTGGGATTCGGGAAGTGGGTCAAATTTAACTGGCAAGATTTGACCCTTACAAACATACATAGGTACATTGCAAGTCAATAAAAAGCTTGTAAATACAGAAAATTCTTATGTATTAAGTATAAAGTATGGCGTCGTTCCACAGTGGGACAGTCTCACAGTCTTTACTCATACTCATTTATTCATAAAGCCAACTTACATTGTCAAAATAAAATTAGAATTATACAGTTAAAATTGAGATTAAAATTAAATATACAATTATAATTGAAAATTATATAAATGACATGCGAATAAGCTTTTGTTTTAAAGCTTATTCGCATGTCGAATTAAAATTAGAAATACAACTAGTCTTTATTATCAACTAGTCTCTGCCGGGTACGTAGGTTGTATCCCAACGGGGGCACCCAAATGGACGATCCGTGTTGGGCCCGGCGGGTTCTTTTACCTACCGAATAGTTTTTTTAAGGTAAAGAGTTCTGTAATGGTCACTTTTGGTAATTATGACTCGGGGGAGATGGGTTTAGTTACTAAACTTCTGAAATTGTTGAGTTTTTGTAGCTCGACATGCTAATGCCCAAATTGCCCAATAGATGACACCTTGCTGTCACCTCTATTGACAATGACTTCACAAGATGACATTTACTGGGTCCGCGTCGAGCACCAGTAGGTACGTTTACCTTATTTCTTCTCTGATATATTTCACTGTATCTTTAATATGGTGTTGATTTTTTTTTTTTTTTTTTTTTACATACAAAATATATACAGTGGTACTACTAAACGAAATTAATAACTAGCTTAAATCTAAAATAGGCCCTTGAGGCATTGTACCAAGGATGCTGGCGGCATTTCCTCGCTGTATCGCAATGCTGATACGTTGTGCGAGGTAGCCGCCAGCTCTTCGGTGTTGATTAGTTTGTAATATTTCCGCTTAATTGTAAAACATGCTGTGTACATTGTTTTGGATCTCGTGCTAGATTTAAGCCATAATGTGCAATTGTATTACCCATGATATTGTACCATATCTGGGGCCCATTTCTCGAAAGATATTAGACTAATATTATTAGTCCACGAACTGTCAAATCGTATGGGTTGTCATGACAACACACTAATAATATTAGACTAATATTGTCCGAGAAATGGGCCCCTGTTTAGGGTACCTAATAATAATATTATTTATGTATTTTATTTACTTTTGGACGTTTTGGTTAGTTTACTTTTAAAATGTTACTGTGCATTCCGTAAGTTTGTCTATCTAATTTGAATTCTCCCCTCATCTACTCGAAGGTTAGCTGGAAGAGATCCCTTACAGGGATAAGTTCGCCTTTGTACCTTTATTTCTGTAAATATTATGTAAACCTGTGTTGTGTACAATAAAGTGATTACTACTACTACTACTACTAATAAAGTAAAATAAAAAACCGGGCAAGTGCGAGTCGGACTCGCGCACGAAGGGTTCCGTACCATAATGCAAAAAAAAAAAAAAAAAAAACAAAAAAAAAAACGGTCACCCATCCAAATACTGACCACTCCCGACGTTGCTTAACTTTGGTCAAAAATCACGTTTGTTGTATGGGAGCCCCATTTAAATCTTTATTTTATTCTGTTTTTAGTATTTGTTGTTATAGCGGCAACAGAAATACATCATCTGTGAAAATTTCAACTGTCTAGCTATCACGGTTCGTGAGATACAGCCTGGTGACAGACGGACGGACGGACGGACGGACGGACGGACAGCGAAGTCTTAGTAATAGGGTCCCGTTTTACCCTTTGGGTACGGAACCCTAAAAACACGGAGGTTTTTTTGTGTGTATTGGATTGAGCAGAACAATGTTCTATAGTTAGTAAACTAGATATCATAGCAAGTTATGGTTAGGTAATAATAATAAAATATTCTAAGCTTATTGCCGGACATGTCCTGTCTGTGTGTCATCGATTGAGGCTGTGGTTTAACCGTCAGCGGGTATAAAAGCGCAAGCGGGAGCGGGTTTCTATTGTTGACAGACGCTATGAACTTATAATAAAGGATGAATAAATAATAGTACTATACTACGTATAAAGGATGACTCACGTTAGACCGGGCCGTGTCCGGGCCGGAGCTTCCGGAGCTTCGTTTTCTATGGAAAGCATCACGTCACTGTCATCTGTCATAGAAAAGTAAGCGCCGGAAGCTCCGGCCCGGTCTAACGTGAGTCATCCTTAAAAAAGTCACTGCCATAAACTGGCCGTTTTAATACAATTCCTTAGAAATATTTACTCCAAATCATAAATCTTTAACTATTTTATCAGCAATCAATAATGTTGTATTTGGGCCATTTCATTTTAACTTGCACTTTAAAGCACGACTTAAGTCGTGTTTCAGTAACGTCTAACCGTCATATTCCTGACAAAATGTATGGGATTTGACATTGACCGTCAGTTTTGTAACGATTGCTAACCGGCCGTTAAAGGTGCATAGTTAAGTGAAAATGCCCATTTATGAGACTGATAAACAATAGATCGTCCATGAAATACCAGAAACTTGTAACACATTTGTCAATTCAGTCATGTAATTGACTAAATTGTAGTGTGTAATTTAAGTAGTGTATTTTGTTCGTCTCCTGTATGCCTAGCAAATGATTGGCGCGACAGTATCTCGCCGCGAGATAAATTACCTGTCTTTTTCTAACTGTATTAATTAAAGAGGGACGGGTGGGCTGCGATAGAAAATAAACTTTTAAACATCAGTACGTCCCAGTGCTACCTTGGGAGCACAAAATCAATCATCATCATCAAGCAACGAGTTAAGCTGGGTGTGCATGTTAGCAACGATGAGCATGTATCGTATGGAGTTCCGCAGGGTAGCGTCTTAGGACCAACACTGTTCTTGGCCTACATAAACGATCTTTGTGACATGGCAATAACTAATGCTAAAGTATTCTCATACGCTGACGATACAGCCATAGTCTTCTCCGGTAAAACCTGGATGGAAGCAAAAACAAGTGCTGAAAAGGGTCTAGCTCAGATTCCTAGATGGTTAAAACTAAATCTGTTAACGCTTAACACAGATAAAACAAAATACATGTGTTTCAGCATCACGAATTTCACACAACCCAACTTTGATGTAAATCTCAAAATCCACACTTGTGACAGTACGAATCTCAAAAATTGTAGCTGCCCAATCATTGAAAAAGTATCAACAATTAAATACCTAGGAGTCACCTTAGACGAGCACCTAAATTGGTACACTCACATTGACCAGCTAATCAATAAGGTCCGTAAGCTGCACTGGATTTTCAGGACACTAAGGCATATTGTACTAGGTAGATCACAAACAGCCCCGTCAAAACAACGGAATATACTAACAGAGATTTACACATCCCTGGTACAGTCTGTCTTGGTTTACTGTATACCTGTCTGGGGTGGGGCGGCTAAAACGCGATTCATTAGTCTGGAAAGAGCTCAGCGTGCACTCTTAAAAACAATGTATTTTAAAAAAATCCGTTACCCTACAGAATCATTATACCAACTAAGCGACGTATTATCAATAAGAAAACTATATATTTTACAAATTACTTTAAAAAAACATAAAACCCTTTCCTACAGTGCCTACTATTTCTCTAGAAGGACAATAAAAAACGTTGCTAATATAACTAAAACTAAAACCAAGTTTGCACGCTCACAATACAATTTGAAGTCTAGTCACATTTACAACAAAGTAAATAGGTGCCTAAATATTTACCCAAAACTTTACTACGATTGCAAATCAACAATTACAAAATGGTTAAAATCAAAAAGCTACAATGAAATAGAAGACTTACAAAACTAACCAGATACTATAACTTACTAGAGATTCACACATCAACTTTATAAACTAAGTAAATACATACAATCCATACATACATATACAGCCACAAACACACACACACACACGCGCACGCACGCACACACACACACACGCACGCGCGCGCGCACACACACGCGCACACACACACACACACACACTTACTGGCTCCTTTATTCCTTTATTTATTACTGCATGTCTGACAACCCAGATATTTACCTAGTTCTATAAACAATTGTTATATATGATCTTAATTGTATCCATATGTTATACTATTAGACTTACTTAAACTAGTATACTTGAAATTTTCGTGTAACAATCTGTTAATTAAGGAAGAGCGGTGTTGCCCAACACAGGCAAATTTTGCTTACCGGGCAGCACTATCCCCTACTTTATAAACACGTGTATATTTTACGAAAATAAATAATTTTAATTTAATTTTTTTTTTAATCATCAAGGCTCTATAAGGCACATTAAGGGCTCATTTAGATGGTGCGAGAACTCGCATGTGAGTTTCATTACATTGCGTTATTTGATCGGTCGGCTGAATTGATGTAGCCTCAATGGTCCGCAATGTAACTAAAAGTGCATGCGAGTTCGCGCGCCGTCTAAATGGCACTTTTGATGGTGCGAGAACTCGCATATGACTTTCATTATATTCCGGTATTTGATCGGTTGGCTGAATTGGATGTGTCATCAATAATAATTTCCGCAATGTAACTAAACTCGCATACCTATTACCTACGAGTTCGCGCACCTTCTAAATGAGAACTAAATCACTTTCCGCTCCTCCTAAGAAAGACCCCAGCCTAACCCTAGACAGCGGATCGGTCATCAATATTCCGGGGCACTGCCTTTGACAGCCCATCGCTAATTGATAGTATTATCACAAAGTTGCATTAATTTTAGGGGGGGGGGGGGAGTACCCCCCCTTTTGAGCGGGAAGTTTAATTATAAGTAAACTCAAAAAAGCACTAATACTATGGCTGTTTAGATGGTCCATTTCTTTTGAGATTTTGGAGTAGGTACCGATTTACTCGTAAGTGTCAAATAGGTAATAAAACTTCGTAATTCTTTCATGAATCCGTTAACACATTTAGGGCCAAGAACCCGACTGTCGGGTACACCGTTCGTAGCGACTACGCACTACATACGGCGAAACCGTGGCTACGCGCTACGAGCGTAACCCGTAGCGGCCGTAGCACTTAGTGGCAATGAATGTGTTAAACTCTCGTATAACCTAAAGGGGTCGGCAACGTGCATGTTACACCTCTGAAGTTCTAAACGTCCAGAGGCTACAGTGTCCATTTACCATCAAGCGGGCAATACAATTACACATATTGCAATCACAGAATAAATAATAGTACTAGGTAAAGAAGGTTCACTCTCTAACAAAACGCGTCTATTACGACAGATGTGACCGCTAGGTGGCGCAAGCGCGAGCAGGCCCCAATTTCACCACGGTGACAGGTGCGACAATTGTAAAATCACTGTTGCTGACGTCACAGGCATCCATGGGCTACGGTTACCGCTTACCATCGGGCGGGCCGTATTCCTGTTTGCCACCATCATTGTATTATTAAAAAAAACTTTATTATATCGGAAAAAAACAGATATTTCTTTTGCGAAGTTTCTGACAACTGTCAAGATTTAGAAGAGATATGTCGGAATTTCGTGACAATTGTAGTGTTTCTTGTGACAATTGTCATAAACTTAGCAAGAGAAATATCTGTTTATTTCCGATATAATAAAGTTTTTATATAATATAATAGTCATAATATAATAATAATATACTCCGCCTGGTACTCTCTTCCCGTCTTTTCGTGGTCACGTGACTGACACAAGCCTACGTCATCATGCGACAGTGCTATATGATAATATGCGATAGCGCTATATAAAGTGGCAATGTTATTGTGACGTAGGCTTGTATCACTCTGGGAAGAGAAGACCATGTTTTATTAGACTGCTACTACTGCTAGACACCAAAACTGGGGTGGCCGCATCTACCTGAAACGACGCGACGAAATCGCGGATGTTTTTTTGGTACTTTTCTAAAGCATCAGTAAAATCTGTTTTCTAAAATTACAGTTAACTCCCTAAACCGTATCTATTTTTATTGCAACAGAAAAGTAAGTATTTGAATAAAACCGGGCAAGTGCGAGTCGGACTCGCGCACGAAGGGTTCCGTACCATATTAAAAAAAAACAAAAAAAAAAGCAAAAAAAAAACGGTCACCCATCCAAGTACTGACCACTCCCGACGTTGCTTAACTTTGGTCAAAAATCACGTTTGTTGTATGGGAGCCCCATTTAAATCTTTATTTTATTCTGTTTTTAGTATTTGTTGTTATAGCGGCAACAGAAATACATCATCTGTGAAAATTTCAACTGTCTAGCTATCACGGTTCGTGAGATACAGCCTGGTGACAGACGGACGGACGGACGGACGGACGGACAGCGAAGTCTTAGTAATAGGGTCCCGTTTTACCGTTTGGGTACGGAACCCTAAAAACGAGATACCTATAGTATTTTTGTGAAATTGACTTATTACCTAAAGCAATGTTTTCGGAAAAAGCTTCCCTAAATCCGTATTGCATCCCCTCGGACTCGGACACCAATCGGAAACTCACCGGATATCCGTGACGTCCGGTAACTAGCAAACAATGTCCGTAACAAAACAAGGAAAACCACCAGGTGGATTTGTGTTACTTACGACCCGATTCTAACTTTAAGATACGTGAGTTAATAGATCTAGGAACGATATGGATTAGAAATGTCAGTGCAGTGTCAAATGTGACGTTTCTTCAAACAAAAACGTCACTTTTGACACTGACACATCTAATCCATATCGTTTCTAGATCAATTAACTGACATATCTTCGAATTTTCGTATTCGTAATAAGTTCGAATCGGACAGTTGGTTTGGTTTACCAAAGCGTTGCTTAACTACACGGTGGCCAAACAATAACTGCATTCCCGTTGCCAGGGAGGTTTTGGGATTATACTGAGCAACTTTTACTATGGGACCAACCCCGAAATCGCGAAAAAAATATACCCTCCCATAGAAAATGGACCAGCCAAAATGTATGAAACAGCAAAAATTTTTTTCGCGATTTCGAGGTTGGTCCCATAGTAAAAGTTGCTCAGTATAATCCCAAAACCTCCCTGGCAACGGAAATGAAGTTATTTTTTAGCCACCGTGTATTCCCTTTTATCTCGTTAAAATCGATACCCGAAATGCCTAGACTACAGTTAAAGCTACATACAGTGTGGAAAAATAAATCGGGCCCTGGAGCAACTACCTTAAATCCTTAAGTTTGCTCATTTTACTTAAAGGAGACAGTCCTTTATTTTTAAAAAGAAACAAAACTGTATTCAAAGATTTTTTTTTCTTTAATTTGACTTTAAAAAAAAAATCTTGAGTACTAAATATTAGATTTTTAATTTTGTACGACAGACGAGTGTAAGACCTAATGTTTCTTGGAGAAATGTTATCATTAACATTAACTGTATCGACTAGTGGAATAAAATTGCGAGTGTTTATTGTTTGGAATTTTTAGTCGGTTCGAGTCTCGGGCTAGGCAAGCGAGTTTTAGAAAATCATTGAATGCAGTTTTGTTTCTATTTAAAAATAAAGGAACGTCTCCTTTAAATAAAATGAGCCAACTTAAGGATTTAAGGTAGTTTCCCTCCAGGGCCTTATTTTTCCACACTGTATATATTCGTGAACATAAGTGCCTTGTGAACATATAAAGTGCCCCAACTGGTGGTTGTTGGGCAATACAACTCATCGGCTGAAAACATACTAATGCCGGCCGGTTGTGACGCGAATAGTAATGTGGCTCCGTAATATATTTACGACTAGCTGTGGGGTAAGATATGGGAGGTAGCGGTGTAAAAAGCCGGACAAGTGCGAGTCGGTATCGCGCACGAAAGGTTCCGTACCATTACGCATAAAACAGCAAATAAAATCAAGTTTGTTGTCTGAGAGGACTTAAGTATTTATTTTATTTTGTTTTTAGTATTTGTTGTTATAGCGGCAACAGAAATACATCATCTGTGAAGATTTCAATCACTGTTCATGAGATACAGCCTGGTGCCTGCCTGGCCTACCGTGAAACCCGACAATCGGAAGTTCGGTTTCTGCCTCTCTATCACTCTTGCCTAATGCCTATTCGATCGATAGAGAGGCAGATATAGACATTTCGATTTTCACGCTTCGCTGTAGGCCGCCTGTAAACAAACCGCCTGGATGCATCAATGTCATAGTGAAAACTTCAAAAAACTGTTTAATGCCTAGTATGTATAAGTTACTCTATGGTTTACTAAACAAATTAGTGCTGCACTCTGGCGGCAGAACATTGCAGTAATACTCCCTATTAGCAGGCGTGGCTCACTCCGCGATTTCGTCGCTTTGCTACCGATAGCTAAAAGTATATCCGCTCCACACCAATTTTGGTGGCTAGCCATAAGCCGCGCGTGGCGCTGTCGCCACCTAGAGGCCTTATCTGTGCTGATCGTAACAGACGCGTTTTGTTAGAGAGTGAGTCTTCTGTACCTAGTATACTATTATTTATTCTGTGCTGTTAGGCTGCCGCTCATAACTTGCAGCCGCACCGCGGTAATGGCGGCTCGCGCGGGTGAAAGGAACGCCATCTTGTTTACTTACTAGCTCTATCCCTTCTCGAATCTCGAAAGGACATTTACTTGGCCACTGGACATAATGGCGGTCAAATTAAAGGTTTTACATTACCCATATGTTTCGCATTTAGCTGTGTTCGTATCTTCTTCTTCCTCGCGTTATCCCGGCATTTTTGCCACGGCTCATGGGAGCCTGGGGTCCGCTTGACAACTAATCCCATGATTTGACGTAGGCACTAGTTTTTACGAAAGCGACTGCCATCTGACCTTCCAACCCAGAGGGGAAACTAGGCCTTATTGGGAATTAGTCCGGTTTCCTCACGATGTTTTCCTTCACCGAAAAGCGACTGGCAAATATCAAATGATATTTCGTACATAAGTTCCGAAAAACTCATTGGTACGAGCCGGGGTTTGAACCCGCGACCTCCGGATTGAAAGTCGCACGCTCTTACCGCTAGGCCACCAGCGCTTCGTATAGCGGTCAAATTTAGCTGTGTTCGTATAGCGGTCAAATTAAAGACCATTTCCCCACATTATGTCCCCATATCACAATCACGCCTTAAGATATCCATAATACCTGGTAATAGAATTTGAGTATTATTATTTACCAGCGATCCGCCCCGGTTTCGCACGGGAATATTCCAGCTGATTAGCAGAAATCTTTTACAAATTATACATCTAAACCTAAGAATCACTCTATTGATAGGTGAAAACCGCATGAAAATTTGTACAGTAGTTTTTGAGTTTATCGTGAACATACAAACAGCGGTAGGGGGCTTTGTTTTATAAGGTGTAGTGGTAGTCCCCACCATGGTTTGATTTATGGCACATGCTTATTACCTCCACAACGCAGAATTTTAAAACGTTTGGCAGGATCACAAGATATGCCAAGAGTACTCTTGTTTAAACTTTTGCCCGTCTTCCAAACTCACCATGTATATTCGGATACGCGACGTAATGAAATATACAGTCTATACGGCAACGGCTCGTATTATTTATTGCATATGATTGTACCCGAGCCTGGCACCAAATGTGACCACCTTCGCCCTAGCATGACTTCAAAAATACTAATACACTATACTTTGTATCTTTAGGTATTTAAATAAAAGTAAACAAAATCTACCCTCAAATGGCTCGTTAAGCCAGTTGAGGGTAGATGAAAACATTACACGATCAAATAATGTAGGTTAAAGTCAGGTCGTTCAGTGACTGATCCAGGCGGTTTTGTATTTGGTTGGTTAACCAATAAATGTTATAACTACCCGAATATGTACAAATTGTTTGTTTACTTTTATTTAAATACCTAAAGATACAGAGTATAGCTTTTTCCCTCGTATTTGCTATGAAGTAATTAAGTTTCTCTCACACTAGTTATATTTTACAGCATGAAATTTAATAATGTCAGAAGTGATGATGCAACACCTAACATTACCCAGCCAGTGTTGGGTAGATCTAGATGTCTATGGGTAAACGCCAAATACAGATTAATGTTGTTTAAATTTTCGGATTTTACCCTAAAGACTCGTTTAATTTTTAGGGTTCCGTACCCAAAGGGTAAAAACGGGACCCTATTACTAAGACTCCACTGTCCGTCTGTCGGTCTGTCACCGTATCTCATGAACCGCGATAGCTAGACAGATGAAATTTTCATAGATGATGTATTTCTGTTGCCGCTTTAACAACAAATATTAAAAACAGAATATAATAAATTTAAGTGGGACCCCCATACAACAAACGTGATTTGTCGTTTTTTGCGTAATGGCACGGAACCCTTCGTGCCCGAGTCCGACTCGCACTTGTCCGGTTTTTTCTTTTCTGCTTATCTGCCTACACAATTTTGCCGGTTCATGTTAGCCCCGATTCCAAAACTTACCGTCACGCAAGCTTAAAGAAATATGGCCGACATCGACATACATTTGTACTACGTAAATTTGTGACCGACTACGTTACATAATTTATGTATCACACACACTGCCGTATTCGAACTTCAAGATATTCACAAGAGACGACACGTACTAGATCCATTCTAGATACGTTATAGTTTAGATATCAACTAGTTCTCTTTTGCAGCGCAATTCGGGCAACCAATGTCACTTTTACGTTAGATAGAGTAAGATATCTATTAGATGTGAATTGGATCTCTAACAGCTGTATTCGAACAATGAGATACGTCAAATACTAGATATTGAAACGATATGGATCGGATATGTCAGTGTCAAACAAGTGTCAAAAGTGACGTTTTTGTTTGAAGAAACGTAAATTTTGACACTTGTTTGACACTGACATATCCGATTCATATCGTTTCAATATCTAGTATTTCACGTATCTCATTGTTCGAATACGGCTGTAAGTCATATCCTGTGGAAATCGTTCAACAGTATCTCCAGAATCGCGCAAATGTCAAATTTGACAGGTTAGATCTTAAACATATCGTTATCGTATCTTGGTGATGTCTAAAAGATGTCTAATAGATGTCTATTTCAAAATCCGTAAGCCCACAGTCGCTATCAGATATCCTCCTAAGTCCCTGCGTACAATTTTTTGTACATATTCCAAAATCTATTTTGAACTTTTATTGTGTAACTAAGGGTTCCACTTCCAAAAACAAAACAATTGCTTCTGGGTCTCAGGATATATTAGAGCGGCCGAGGTGTTCAAGAATATCTGAACAGGCACTCTAACGCCTTGACAATAGAGACGATATTTGTGACCTTGGCCGCTCTGATATATCTGATGACGACTACTGTGAGCCCTAACAGCCCGACAGTATTACCACTAGAGATACCCTGAATAGTGGTTATGGCCGAATACCGAATATTCGGCCCCTCTCTCGGCCGAAGCGCCGAATATTAGGCATGTAATGCGAACATTTTGAGCCACGATTATTATGAAAACTGTTTGCCAACAAAGCACAACGTTTGCTAGATATATTTTTGTTGAACAGAATTAATGGATGTAGTTAGAGTCAATCAAATCAGACCCATTATAAAAATAAAATATTATGTATTCAACAAATGCTCATAAAACGGTCTTTGCATTTAACATATTTCCAAAAATACATTTTAAATTTAACTAATAGTCACTTTAATAGTTAATATTCAGTTTATAACTAATAGTTTTTGCTTATTTTTATTATGCAATTTTTCTTTTTAGGTAGGTGCAACAGATATTTGGTATTCGGCCGAATAGTAAGTAAAATTCGGCCGAATACCGAATATTCGGCAAAGTGACGGAATAGGCCGAATACCGAATAGTTGCCGAATATCCGTGGCATCTCTAATTACCACGTAGTCCCGACGTCTAAAAATAGTACCTAAAATCTAAACCGTAATGACAAAAAGCTATCCTGAAAAAAGTGAAACTAATATCACTTTCTTTCGCTCACTGACATAGGGTTGAACCAAGATAAGTCTGCAACGATTTTGATAGCACACGCAGTGCAAGTGTTATTTTAAACGACAAACTTCTATGAAATTATGACGTACCTATAAATGACACTTGCACTGCGTGTGCCATCAAAATCGTTGCAGACTTGTCTTGGTCTAACTCTATACTCTGTATCTTTAGGTATTTAAATAAAAGTTAACAAAATCTACCCTCAAATGGCTCCTGAAGGCGCCCACTGATTAACAGTCCGCCAGACGGTATCGGCCTGTCAGTTGTTTAGAACTATCGAAATTTTGTTCTAACTGACAGGCCGATACCGTCCGGCGGACTGTTAATCAGTGGGTCCCTTTAAGCCAGTTGAAGGTAGATGAAAACATTACATGATCAAATAATGTAGTAGGTTGACGTAACTGGTGACCGAAGAGCTGGCGGCTACCTCGCACAACGTATCAGCATTGCGATACAGCGAGGAAATGCCGCCAGCATCCTTGGTACAATGCCTCAAGGGCCTATTTTAGATTTAAGCTAGTTATTAATTTCGTTTAGTAGTACCACTGTATATATATATTGTATGTAAATAAAGATTTATGTAGTTAAAAGTCAGGTCGTTCAGTGACAGATCCAGGCGGTTTTGTATTTATTTGGTTAACCAATAAATGTTATAACTACCCGAAAATTTACAAATTGTTTACTTTTACAGACTAAAGTAAAATGGCTTCACTACGGTTTGCATAATAATTATTCTTCTTCTTTGTCGTCACACTCTTGTCAGAGTGGTCGTGGTCGTCATATCAGGGCCTGTGGCAAGCTTCACAATCCCTCGCCATTATTCCCTTAGGTACTGTAGCCCTTCTTGTACATTCATGGAGTGGTTCATTGAGTGCATTTGTGACCAGGTCTGACCAACGCATTGGTGACCTACCGCGCCTTGTGCCTTCGACTTTTCCCTGCACTACAAGTCGTTCCACAGATGTGTCACCTTGACGTGTAATATATCCAAAGAAAGTGAGAATACTACTCTGGACGATGGAAGAAATAATTATTATAGGCGTTCTTTGACGTTCGCATTGTAAATGCCGACGCCGCCTCGTATGGTCTACTCACATGGCCCACGATTGCCCAAATACACGCTCGCGAAAAACATCGCAAATACGACCTGGCTGCAGAAGATCTCAGAGCCTCATTCACTCCTCTTGTGGTCTCCTGTGATGGCGCTGTTGGAACGGAATATGAATCCTTCATAAAAAGAACATCCCTTAAGCTCCATGAAAAATGGTCGAAACCATACTCACAAATAATCAACTGGATCAAAGTCAAAATACAAATATCAATCATCAGAGCTGTCTCTCTAAGAATTAGAGGAACGAGAAGAAGGATAGAAAGATTTGGATCTGAAGACGGCTGTGGAATACCCATCCTTGAAGATTAGATTTCTCTTCTTGCTACCACACAACTGTATTGAAATAAGCTTAAAATTGTATTATTTAACGTAATAAATGTGTTATCATCACACATCATCATTATTATATTATGAGTAAAAAGGTATCAAATTGGTCCAATATTATATTTAAACTTTCGCGTTTTGAACACATATTAACACACATTTGTAGACGCCACCACCACGACCACGACCAGGTCGACCAGTGATACCTGTGTCGAAACGTCGGTAAATAAAGGTAATAAAATAATTTCGCGATAGCCCCGCCCCGTCTATAAATGTGAGTTAATATGTGGTCCAATATTGCCATCATTTAGTCATTTTCTGGCACAAATATATTTATTTTTATCTAGTAGCTTTTTCTTTTTATAAACCCATCATTTTTGGTTTCGCTATGGGGGTAATAAAGATTGATACCTGACGGCGAGGAGCTTATGGCTTTAGATTGATAAAGATGAATTTTTCTATAGGTACCGTAAAATCAGGTAACTATAGTCCTTTAAATACAACTATGTTTCAGTTTTTAACGTTGATTCGGTCGTTAAAAAACGAGCCTGTATTATTTGTACTCGTTACATTTATTTTGGAGCTTAGATATGTCGTAGGCCGATCGTAAAATCAGGCAGATCGTAATGTTCCTGTGTAATGTTTTGACGATAGTCACATTAAACCAATACATAGGTAGGATAGGTTCGTTAGGTTGCTTCAGATGGCGAAGGGCAAACTGACCAGAAATAGGAGCCCCGCGTAGCGGGGCTCCGTCGACTCAGGGAACGAGTCAAAGATTTTCACGTTTCACGATATGCCTAGGAATTTCACGATATGCCTGATTTTACGATCTGCCGCCGACAGATACACTAATGGTCTTTCTATATAAGTATTATTTACTCAACATAATTTGAAAAATACTTATACATATGTATTTTACTGGAACTTGAATAGTTGTAAGTTGTGGTCTAAAGTTACCTGATTTTACGCTATTAAAGTTGGTCCTGACTAATGGCCAAATCTATTTGACCCCACCACGTAGCCCACGTAGGTACAGTCAGCGTCATATAGTAGGTAGCATCCATAGTATTCAAATAGTTCGGTACACCATATTATTTGTATGGCGTATCGAACTACTTTTGCTTTGTTGACCTTGAGAAGGCGTTCGACAGTGTCCCCCGTGAAGCTCTGTGGATAGTACTAAGAAAGTTAGGGTGCACTGATAAGTTCGTTCGACTCCTGAGACTTCTGCATGACAATATGGAATGCTGCGTTGCTGTGGATGGCGAAGAGTCTAGCTTCTTCCCCGTTACCTGTGGGGTGAAGCAAGGCTGCGTCCTAGCGCCAACACTCTTTGCTCTCTACTTTGTTGTGGCTGTCCGTGAAGTCTTGCAGAGGCAGAGCTCGTCGAATGGAATTCGCATCCGTTTCCGCACTGACGGTAGTCTTTTCAACTTGGCCAGATTTAAGGCTCGCACTAAGGTCTCGTACGCTGTGATCACCGAGATCATGTATGCGGATGACTTGTGCTTCATTGCGGAATCCCCTGGTGACCTACAGCAACTTTTGACCGACTTTCACGATTCCTGCTGCAAGTTTGGACTGAAAATCAGTGTCAAAAAGACGGAAGTAATGTCATTAGACATCCATGGTCGCGAGACACTGACTGTCAGACTTGGGGAGGATTTGCTGAAACAGGTAGATAAGTTCCGGTACCTGGGGAGCACAGTAACTTCTACGTGCGACCTTGACGCTGAGATAAACATCAGAATCGGTGCCGCTGCTGCGGCGTTTGGTAAGTTGGATGGAAAGGTCTTCCGTTCACATGACCTGACATTGGCGACAAAGATCTCCATATATATGGCTGTTGTGCTTACTAACATATTGTATTCTTCGGAAACGTGGACCATATACCGTCGTCACATCCGCACTCTAGACCGATTCCACCTAAAATGTCTTCGCAAAATCTTGAACATCAGCTGGTCCGATCGAGTACGGAACACCGAAGTTTTGCGAAGAGCTAAAGTGGGTGGGATCGAAGTTTATATTATGCGACGACAACTTCGTTGGGGCGGCCACGTTTCAAGGATGGCAGAGGGTCGGGTGGCTAAGCGCATCTTTTACTCGGAGCTGGAGGAGGGCAAGCGAAAGCATGGCGGGCAACTTCTCAGGTATAAGGATGTGCTTAAGCGCCACATGAAGACCTGTAACATTGACCCGCTTCTGTGGGAGAAGCAGGCAGCCGACCGCCCTGTATGGAGATCTTTCATCTTTCGTCTTTAAGCAAACGAATGACTTTGAATCCCGTCGACTTGTGGAACTCGATATCAGACGGGATGAGCTGAAGGCCCGCCCACCAGCGGCTATTAGGTATAATTACGTCAATGGTGTGCTTTCCTGCCCGTCATGCGCACGGGTCTTCGCAAATAAAATCGGCTACGCGAGCCATATGCGAGCACACGAACGCATACAACAACGGAGCTGAAACAGTCGCCGTGGTCGAAACCGGCCGGGAGAGTAGAGTATAATATTTGAATACTCTGGATGCTACCTATAAGACCTATATACTATATGACGCTGACTGTAACACTACCTATTAAATTACCTAACTATAAATGTTCAATAATGCAATTTCTAGGAAACAAAATGAATTATTTTATGAAAATATTTTTTATTTATGTTATTTCAAGTAGAAACATATTATTATTTCATTTTACTAATATTTTTGATTATTTTTTGCTATAATATTTTATAGGATATATCTGAATACGACGTAGCACGGCTTTTTTCTGTATTGGTCTGTCATTCTTTCTCTCTGTCCTTTTTTGACAGAAAAAGTACTTTTGTGTGAACTTCCGGCTTATCAATTTTTCTTCGAAAATTGATACCAATTTTTAACACCACATGTGACATATTGTTCACCAGAAGCACTATATCATCCAGCTATCACACAACTATAACCAACATATCTTGACCTCTACATACATTACAACTAAATATAGCCAGAGCTCAGACTTAAACTGGTTTTTGTTTGACTGACAGCGGCTTCAAAAGCAATTTGGAGTTCGATACGTTGATTGGATTGGACTAACGGAATTGATCAGAGATGAACCGTATGTGTTGGTAATAAAGTCTATGAATTGTTAGTGAATATTGGTCAGTTTTAGTGATACGTCGACGGTTCGTCATTCACGGGAGCTTAACTCGTTTACCGACTTTAGATTGGCGATATTCAGTTAGCGCGCGGTTTTGTTTTTTAGTGAATGCAATGTTCTGCCGCCAGACTCGCCAGAGTGCAGCACTAGCACCTATCGTAAACCATAGACTAACTTAATTAAACATTCCGAAGCTGTTTTTTTTTTAATAAACACTAAAACAAACCAATCTTGTACTAATTTTTTCCTTAAATTCTTACGTAATATATGGTAATGTAGGGGGGAGGGGGTCAGCCTATTCTTATTTTTTCTTACATATTTCATTTATTTCATTTATTTATTGCATAGTCATGAACATAAATTACATAATAAGATGTTACAGTTAAGTTGGCCAATTCATGACACCCTGTTAGGGCACACAACATTTAACTTACTAGCTAATACCTATTAAACATTTCATTATAATATATTTACCGTATAATTAGCGTGTATAAGAAAAACAAAAGTCTAATAATAGTAACATTGTAAAAGTCAACAAAAGATAAATTAAATAACATTCCATACATTAAGTTTTTAGCAATAGTCAAAGTAATATAAAAACATTTCATGCAATAATTTAAAATTCAATGTCACAATAAATAATAATAAAATAAGAATTATAAATGCTATACTTGTTTATATAAACATAAACATAGGGGAGGGAAGGAGTCAAAAACTGGCAAAAATCGTCTTACGTAATAAATAAACGGGGCCTAATTAGAAATTGTACTTGTGACATTGTGTCATGGCGCTCACGTGTAGCGTCTAGATATCTAATAACCTAATAAGAGATGCCGTCACAGACTTGCGGACACTCGAGCCTAACCGCATTATAACCATTCAGGCCGCGTCTGGCTGCTAACTCGATCACACACGGAACGTATCTGTTCTACAAGATTATCTAATTTGACGGTAGATGGCGCTGTACACAGCGTGAGTTCTACATCGCGCTAGCGATAGTTTTACGGCGCATATATATAGGAGCTAATTTATATATATATATGTACATATATATATATATAGGAGCAAATTTGTTAAATATTGCAATTTAGTTCGTATTATAATCGTGTTGTAACCATTCAGGCCGCGTCTGGCTGCTAACTCGATCACACACGGAACGTTGTACAAGATTGTTTAGACGACAACGGTTTCACTCATTTGAATTTCTAGTCGCTATTGGTGCACGAAGTGCAGCCGCCGCGAGCACTCGAGTCTGGGGACGGACCCCCGAAGGGCCCGAAACATGTCGCCAATAGCGACTAAAAATTCAAGTGAATTTTAACCGTTGTCGTCTAAACAGCTTAAAATATGTCTCACGAAAGTTTAATTTCAAGTTAAAGTGTATTTGTGTAGCGGTTGTACAAGATTATCTAATTTGACGGTAGATGGCGCTCTACACAGCGTGAGTTCTACATCGCGCTAGCGATAGTTTTACGGTGCATGTATATAAGGATAGGCGCAAATTTGTTTAATATTGCAATTTTGTTCATATTATAACCGCATTGTAGCCATTCAGGCCACGTCTGGCTGCTAACTCGTTAGGTCGCTCTAAAGTACAAGTTAAAATTAAAATGCCCTTATATGGAAATTTGGTCCGTTATATTAGTTTATGTGACTGCTACAATGTATTATGTCATAATGAAAGGCATTTAAATACGAGCGTGGGTTTATGAAATGAGCTGAAAGCGAGTTTCATAATATTAGGTCCTTACCTATGAAATTGGCGTTTTTGTTCATAGATATAAGTCTGATCCTAGTTTTTTTTTTTTTACAAAAGTACATACACAATTACAATAAAACTACAGTGCACTCAATAAACAACGATTTTACATACAATTAATTGTTATTTTTTATTGTTAAGTGTTCAGAATTAAGCCTTGAAAATAGGTCTTTTCATGTGCTGTCGGTTCGAGTATTAAAATTACTTATATTTTTCTAATGGTACCAATTTTCAAGAAATGGAGATATTGAAAACATACCTTAAAGGTGTCAAAAATTACTGGAAAAATTTTGTTTGGTTTGAATTAGCCATCAAAAAAATATCCGCAAAATTAATTGTATGGAAATTCGTGTTTCGTTGAAATTCTCCGGACAAAACGCCAATTTCATAGGTAATGACCTAATAATAAAGACCAGTGTTTTAATGCCTAATTATGTACTGTTACATAATTACATATACTCTTTTATCTAATGTTACACACATATTATAAGCTCTCTATGGTGTGATCGGGAATGGAATGCTACGACCGCCATTGTTTGCAATTGGCATTTTATTTAAATGGCGGATCTATATAGACCCAGGACCAGGAGGGGGGGCTGACCCTCATGACCCCCTCTGGGTCCGCCTATGTCAAAAATATCTGAACATTCATTAATCTCTTGATAATAAAGGCTTTGCTATTAGAAGTATTAGAACATATTAAATTATTTTCAGAAAATATTGAACACACAATTGCACAGGCACCTGCCGCGATAGCAGAGCCATTCCAGCCTGGGGGACTGGAGGCTTTGGTCAGTTTTTCTTAGTATATGACATTTATTTCAGTTTATAAAAGCTTGGTTTGGATATTTGTGACCACTTTGGCCGCTCCGATTTATCTGACTGTACCAGGCGTGGCTCACTCGATTTCGTCGCTTTGCAACAGGTAGCTACAAGTACATCCGTTCCACACCAATTTTGGTGGCTAGCCATAAGCCGCGCGTGGCGCTGTCGCCACCTAGCGGCCATATATGTCCTGATCGTAACAGACGCGTTTTGTTAGAGAGTGAGTCTTCTGTACCTAGTACTATTATTTATGCTGTGACTGTAAGACCTAAGGCATCTCAGCAGGACCTAACCTCATCTAGACTCCACTCGACACCTAACCGCATTACTATCATTCAGGCGGCCACACGTCTGGGCACTAACTCAATCAAACAGGGTGCCATTTGAGACTGGGCGCCTCCTGTGTAGGACTCTGTCGCATTACAATCCTGTCTGAAGATTGAGAAAAGATGGAATTAATTCAGTAACTATTAGTGATATTGCCTAATATTAAAGTGAGTGGGTAGATATGCCATGTTTAGGGTTCCGTATCCAAAGGGTAAAAACGGGACCGTATTACTAAGGCTCCGCTGTCCGTCTGTCCGTCCGTCTGTCTGCCACGAGGCTGTACCTCATGAACCGTGATGGACAGTTGAAATTTATGCAGGTGATGTATTTATATTAATAATAATGCTTCAATTAAAAATTTAATGTATTTTAAGCATGTATTTCTAAAATGAGAGCGTACAACTTCCACCTATTGTATGGGAGCGCCTTTTTTGCCGGCTCGTTCGTGTTGACTCTCAACAAAATTTGTGATTTCAGCATACACCTGTGTGTCTACCACCAGTTTGGCACTAACATAAACGCTAGCGTGAACGTAACTTACTTTCTATGCATCTCGCTCACTGACATATTAGTGCGAGCGAGATGTATAGAAAGTTAATTAGTAGATGTTGGCGTGTATGTCTGTGTTGACACTGTCGGTGACTCATGGTACGGGTACTGAGGCAATAGGCGGCTTTCTGAGGGCAAATTTTAAGCTAATAATCTCTATTAAGAAACTTATGTTTTCTTCTAAATCTCAAATAAACTGAAACAAGGGTCCGTAACAAGATTTGGAAGCAATTTATTTTTACTGCACGAAAATTAACACTTAAATGCTCCGGTCTGCTTAATTATGTTGTTTTACTTTAATGTTAATTGTTTGAGATGGAAATTAGGCTTCTGAGGTAAGTTCAGGTTGGAGGGAGATGATTTAGGACTTTACTATAGTTCGTTTTTGAAGTGAAAACTTCTTTAGCGGCGCTGAGCACTTTTTGAGGTGGGGAAAAAATGATAAACTCGGGACAGCGTAACGCGTAACGCGCTGACGTCATGTGTGACGGACAATGTTATTCACCAAAGAACTTTAGTCATATCGTATCATAATCCGGTCAATTATTTAAAACTGGACTTTTATATTAAGCAATAAAGCTTAATGTTCTAATCTTGTACGGGCTGAAATACGAGGATCTCACAGTTACATAACTTTATATCACTCCAATATAATTCAATAAAGCTACATCTTGATGAAATCGCTAATAAAAGTGAACTCTAGTACTGGTGAATAAAACTCAAAATATCATGTCCAAATTATATTTAGATGCGAGGTCTGCAAGGTAACTTTACAATTTCTATTCGAATTTTAAATGGCCAGCAATTTCGGAACTAAAGTTTTTCAATAGAAAGGAGGATGTGTCAATTATACATAGTGCTGCAGACATCTTGGACTAGTCATTGAGTTTTCACTTCTGTCGGCGCTCCCGGAGTGCAACCCGTTGTTTTTTTTTTAGCTTTAGGAAGAAGGTAAGCGATCTTGATTTCGGGGTTGGTCGCATAGTAAAAGTGGCTCAGTATAATCCAAAAACCTCCCTGGCAACGGGAATGCACTTACAGCCGTATTCGAACAATGAGATACGTCAAATACTCGTATATCGTTTCAATATCTAGTATTTGACGTATCTCATTGTTCGAATACAGCTGTTATTTTTTAGCCACCCTGTATAGGTACTAAAACAGACGAAAGAATCTCTCGCATTGAAATCTCGTCACAAGATAACTTTGAGAATTGAGAGTCTTATATAAAACCATAGAGTAATATAAGTAAAGATAGAATGGTAACTCCATACATCAGTTTTCTTACCAAAACGCGCGTTATTTCGTTGTCGACATCTAACATCAAGTAGTGGAACTATCAGTACCGCTACTTGACACCAGATGGCACAAGTGTCGCTACTGACGAAAAATGTACTGCTAAAACAATTTACAACTAATATTATTAGAAGCAGAAGGAGTTGAAAATAGAGTTCCGGTTAATCCGGTTATAATATTAGTTGAAAATTGTTGAGCATTAGACTTTTCGGTCGTTGCAACATCTATTGTATTAGCAGTACTGATAATTCCGCTACTCGATGCTAGATGTCGACTGCGAAAATAATAGTCGTCTTGGTAAGAAAACTGATGTATGGAGTGAGAACTCTATCAATTTATTTCTCTATGGTCTTATATAAAATACAGTGTATTTATTTAGCAAGAATGGAGGTAAAATAAATTCATAGCGCACTTGCTGTTATTCAATAGTCTACGTTTTTCTTTTAAACTTTATAAAAATATGTTTAAAATCCTTCTTGCACGGCATTCGCAGTGCACAGTTATTACGCAGTAAAAATAAAATTAATATATTAAATAATATATTTCGGAGTAACCTTTATGAAGACCGTTGGTTGATGTTTGAAACTGGTAGATGTTTGAAAAATTAATTAAAATTATAACTCGGATTCGGACCCGAAAACACAAATCGGGGAGTTGGCAGACCCCGCCGGCGATGGTAGGATGAACTAGACTCCTTTTTGAAGGAGTGGCCAGACACAGGATCGGAAAGAGATCTGTGGTGAAATTGGGGGAGGCCTTTGCCCAGCAGTGGGACACGTAAGGCTCCAAATAATAATAATAACTCGAATTTCAAACTAAAAACCAACCTGTGAGAATTAATCAGTTATCCGGTATTCAATTTTATGGACACTGTTATATAATAACATTATAAACGAATAAAATAAATAAATAAATAAATATTATAGGACATTCTTACACAGATTGACTAAACCCCACAGTAAGCTCAAGAAGGCTTGTGTTGTGGGTACTCAGACAACGATATATATAATATATAAATATGTACTTAAATACATAGAAAACAACCATGACTCAGGAACAAATATCTGTGTCATCACACAAATAAATGCCTTTACTGGTATTCGAACCCAGGACCATCGGCTTCATAGGCAGGGTCACTACCTACTAGGCCAGACCGGTCGTCATTAATAACAAAATACAGTTTACAAAATTTAACAAATTATACCTACTTTTGGTCTAGTGGATAGTGACCCTGTCTGCTAAGCCGATGGTCCTGGGTTCGAATCCCAGTAAGGGCATTCATTTGTGTGATGAACACTAATATTTGTTCCTGAGTCATGGTTGTTTTCTATGTATATAAGTATGTATTTATCTATACAAGTACGTATATCGTCGCCTAGTACCCATAGTACAAGCTTTGCTTAGTTTGGGGCTAGGTTTGATCTGTGTAAGATGTCCCCAATATTTATTTATTTATTTATTTATTTTCTTATACCTACTTATGCATGTTTATGTAATATGTAGTTTAATTTATGGTGTGTCTATAAAATATTATCTTTTTGTTTACAGGTAAGCTCCAAAAACGGTGCAGGCCTTCAATGGTAGTTTCCATTTGGTAAATGTGAAATCGAAATTAACTATGTAAGAAATACGGGAGTGATTTCTCAGTCCGTCTGTAGCGAGGTATCACAGTTAGATATATCGTTCCAGATACTGATGCCCTTGGAGTAGGTATACTGTAGTCATACTAAAATTGTCTTTGTCATACTTTTTTACAGCGCGTTTGATGGTGTACTGTTACAAAACTGGCGACTTTGCAAGTATTTGTTCAACTATAAACTTAAATACTAAAAACCACATTTTCTCATTGTTTCATATTTTCTCTACTCATTCCCATATTAAATATACATAGATATTCCCATATTTCCCACATTATATTAAGGGGGAGGCCTATGTTCAGCAGTGGACGTCTTATGGCTGAGATGATGATGATGATGATTCCCATATTTGTGAATTGTGATTCTTTGATATTCTCTTTCGTTGTCGTACTGTTACAACACTGGTGACTGTGAAAGTCGCTCCCTGGCTATAAATCCGTGCCCGACCAGTGTATACTAAAAACAATATTTGTCATACTTTGACAGAATACCGCGATAGGGTTGTGACGATATCGATATTATTAAACCTGTTTCATATCGGTATTATGTAAATCAATACAATATATTGTATATTTGAAGAATATGTACTTATAATTTATAAGAATTTTGTATGTTATTCTAATGGGCTACAAATATAATGACCACCAAAAAATACTTTGGTACCCTAAATAAAAAAATCATGCTTACCAAAAAAAATTACTGAACACCAAAAAAATAAGGCCTAAAAATACAAAAGTACCACCACTTTAATTACGACTGCACTTCAAATTGTATTCAAATACCAAATATATTGAATGATCACCAAAAATCATTAATGATCACCAAATCTTGAAGACCAAATTAATGCGATATTTTCACCTAAATAAACCACTATGATTACCAAAAAATTTATACATATTACCAAATAAAGTAAACTGATGCCAAAATTACTAGCCCCTCCCGCTCAACCCCCCGTAGCCCGCACCGCATACCTACCTAACCTAATCTACTTTTCTAGTAGCATTTCGTTATGCTACTAGAAAAGTAAGTTAAACTGCTATCAGTTAAGTGGGTTAGGTTAGGTTAGCACTGCGACCCTTACAGAAACGAAATGGTACTAGAAAAGTAGGTTAGGTTAAGTTTCAACTGCTACCCATACAGATACGAAACGCTACTAGAAAAGTGGGTTAGGTTAGGTTTGAACTGCGACCCTTACAGAAAAGAAATGCTACTAGGAAAGTGGGTTAGGTTAGGTTTGAACTGCGACCCATACAGAAACGAAATGCTACTAGAAAAGTGGGTTAGGTTAGGTTTGAACTGCGACCCTTGCAGAAAAGAAATGCTACTAGAAAAGTGGGTTAGGTTAGGTTTGAACTGCGACCCTTACAGAAACAAAATGCTACTAGAAAAGTGGGTTAGGTTAGGTTAGAGCTGCGACTGTTACAGAAATAAAATGCTACTAGAAAAAGGTGACGAAGTGGATTAATTAATTTAATAGGATAACGATATATTAAATGATTGCACATTTTTAATTAAAATGTGGTTACAATTTTGTGATCATTTACTATTTTTGCGTTTACAATGATTATTTTGGAGCCATTTGCTTTAATAGGATAGCAAGATTTAAAAATTTGGTTATCATTTTACATTAAAATGGAGTTCTAATTTTGGTGGTCATTTACTATTTTCGGGTTTACAATGATTATTTTGGTGTCATTTTCTTTAATAGGATAGCAAGATGTAAAAATTTGGTTATCATTTCACATTAAAATGGGGATTGAAATTTGGTAATCATTGACTATTTTTGGGTTAATAATGATTATTTTGGTGTCATTTCCTTTAAAAGGATAGTAAAATGTAATAAAATTGGTAATCATTTCACATTAAAATGGTGTTATAATTTTGGTGATCATTCATGATTTTAGGGTGGTAAAATAGATTTTTTTGGTATTAAATTTTACTAAATCTGGTGATCAGTTAAATAGCAGCCATTCTAATGTGATAAACTAATAAAACTATTTATCTGATCAAAAATAATAATTAAAAGAATTAAAAGGTTAACAAGAAGAGATCCCTTAAAGGGATAAGTTCGCCTGTGTACCTATCCTGTGCCATATTTGTGTTTATGTGTTTTGTACAATAGAGTTTATACGTACGTACTAGAGATGTGCGCCGATGGCAAAATCATCGGCGGCGGCGTCCGATGATTTTTAGACCGGCGGCGGCGGCGTGATCGGCGTGAAATCGGCGTGGCATAATTTTTGATACTGCATGAGAACGTGGCTGTAGAAACTTTAAAATAAAGTCTTCTGAGTAATTACTAGGCTATCCAAAACATATTATGTGTGTTTTCTAAATTATTGCCGAAAATCATATCCCATGATGACACTTGGCAACCATTTATTACCAATACCAACCTAACGATTACCAACGTGAAGTGGTATTATGGCCTTGTAGAATAAAGCTTGGACAAACAATAACCTTGACCACACACCTCAGAGGCACTTCCTCACGGACAGAGCCTGAACCACTATAATTCGTGTTCGTCTGGGACGAAAGTAATTAATTCTCGACCGGTATCGCGTCCGACGCCGGTGGAGGTGCGGAACAATTCTTCCTAAGCGTAAGTGAAAAGTGCTGGGCAATGCAGTCTCTGAGATACCAAAGCTTCTAGAACTGAGTCCGTTTATACGACTTGCGTAGAACAACCTGTGTCTACCTTATACGAGGCGCCGAGGGTTGGCTTAGTGGCCACTCACAAGTAATACTAAAGGTATACCGTTTAACATCAAATAATATTACAATCCAACATCACATAGTGCACCTGTGCACCTGCTAACCCTCCATACGAAAATGCTAGCTAGCTTACACACTTATTAGACACAGGCCTCTACGTGGGTAGCGCAATATGCATTTACGTTCTACAAAAAAGCTGTGCGAAATAATATCAAATATTAGGTTGTTGCATAATTTTTTTCCCACTTCAAAATTTTCTTGATATTTTCAGTAGTCTCGGGAATATTCTAGAATAAATCTAGTGTATAGTAGAATGTTCTCGAATCTTTCACGTAGGGTATATAAGCGCGGGCTTGTTACAGGGATTTAGTTAAAATCGAAAAAATGGACCAACAACATCTTCGAGTGATTTACTTATACGAACACCAATTGGGAACCAGTTCGAGGGAAACAGCAAATAAGATTAACAATGCTTTTGGCCCAAACACTACTACCGATCGCACAGTACGAAATTGCTTCCAGCGCTTTAATGAAGGAGACACAAGTCTAAAAGACATTCCTCATACTGGTCGCCCCGTCACGTTTGACGAAGAAGCATTGCGGCGCGAGCTTGAGTTGCATCCGGATTCCACTACCAGGGATTTAGAGAAAACTCTTAAATATCACTACAGTACCATAGATCGCCATCTGCAGTCGATGGGTTACCGCAAAGTTTTGTCGAGATGGACGCCTCATGCTTTGACCGATGCTCAACGTGCATTACGAGTCAACATTTGTGAAAGTCTGCTGTTGCGCCCCCAAAGAAAGAGCTTCCTGCAGTCGATCATCACTGGAGACGAGTCCTGGGTCTTGTACGAGAACGTTACATGAAAAGCCTTTTGGATGCCTTCCGATAAACGGCCACCAACACAGCCGAAAAGCAGTCCGCATGGCCAGAAACTTCTCCTGTCAGTTTTCTGGGATTCGCAAGGAATGTTCTTGTGGGAGTTACTGGACGACCATCAGACTATTAATGCCGAAGCCTACGTGAATCAACTACAAAAGTTAGCGAACGCTGTTAAAGAAATAAAAACCGGGCAAGTGCGAGTCGGACTCGCGCACGAAGGGTTCCGTACCATAATGCAAAAAAAACGAAAAAAAAGCAAAAATAAAACGGTCACCCATCCAAGTACTGACCACTCCCGACGTTGCTTAACTTTGGTCAAAAATCACGTTTGTTGTATGGGAGCCCCATTTAAATCTTTATTTTATTCTGTTTTTAGTATTTGTTGTTATAGCGGCAACAGAAATACATCATCTGTGAAAATTCCAACTGTCTAGCTATCACGGTTCGTGAGATACAGCCTGGTGACAGACAGACGGACGGACGGACGGACGGACGGACGGACAGCGAAATCTTAGTAATAGCCAAAACGACTCGAAGCATCATTACTTCATGATAATGCAAGACCACATACGGCGAAAATGACCTGTAAATTTCTAGCGGAGCGCGGTTGGACAACAATATCTCATCCACCTTATAGCCCTGATCTAGCACTTTCCGACTATCATCTTTTTCGGGCTTTGAAACAGCATCTTCGTAAAAAGAAATTCGAAAATTCCGGCGACCTAAAAAATTACCTTGCCAACTTCTTTATCTTTGGTATTGAAACTTTGCCTAGCAGATGGTTACATGTTCTAGATAATGATGGTGATTATATTGTCGATTAATTGTTTCAATAAATAATTACTACAAAAAAAAATGTTTTTTTTTTCCAAAGTGGGAAAAGAATTATGCAACAACCTAATAATAACCTGAGATCCAGAAACTATACATCTTTTTAAATTAACACTAAATCGTTATCACAGCTAACACCGCAACGACAAAAATGATGCTAATTTGGTTCACCGGCAAATAATAATTAATAAGCGAAAAAGCATAAGGATCTTTAAATTATACCTCTGACACTATCTATTCACTACGCAACATGGAATAAGACACGTTAGGTATCAACATTTCCCACGCCGATTATACGCCGGTCAAATTTATCGGCGGCGGCGGCGTGGAAAAATCGTCGGCGGCGGCGGCGCGGCGGCGCGGCGCACATGTCTAGTACGTACATACATTAATGGAATAAAAAAAATCCTTTTACTGAAATATGTAAGTCTTATTGCAATAAAATCCACAGGAGATATTTGTGACGTTTTCAACCAAAAAGTACCACATTGTCGGTTGTCGATAAGGTTGATTTAAAATTGAAGCTATATGGAAATAGCGCCTTATTGACAACCGACAATAAGTACCCTTTTGGTTGAGAATGGCACATTTTTAGGGTTCCGTACCCAAAGGGTAAAACGGGACCCTATTACTAAGACTTCGCTGTCCGTCCGTCCGTCCGTCCGTCCGTCCGTCTGTCACCAGGCTGTATCTCACGAACCGTGATAGCTAGACAGTTGAAATTTTCACAGATGATGTATTTCTGTTGCCGCTATAACAACAAATACTAAAAACAGAATAAAATAAAGATTTAAATGGGGCTCCCATACAACAAACGTGATTTTTGACCAAAGTTAAGCAACGTCGGGAGTGGTCAGTACTTGGATGGGTGACCGTTTTTTTTTTTGCTTTTCTTTTTTGTTTTTTTTTTTTTTATATGGTACGGAACCCTTCGTGCGCGAGCCCGACTCGCACTTGCCCGATTTTTATTATATAGATTTATACTCGATATGTTCCCCTATAAATTTAGCTGAACCTTTTTGAGCGCAAATGTATGAGTTATTATGGAAAATATGTAACAAAATTGCTTTAGGTGTGCCTTTATCATTGAAAATTTTGGCGATTTATATTTAAATTATAACAAAAAGCCTTTTAGTTTAGTAACCTGGAGTTACCATGGTTACCAGTACAATTTAACACTGGGTTAACGGTTAACCCCGGGCTAATGGCTACCCCTGACTGGTGCAAGTGACCCTGAAATCTGTGCATTAGGGATGATAATGGTTTCTTGCTTGTAAGATTATTTATTACAAAAATAATATACAAAAAATCTGGGAGACCAAGCTTTGCTCGAAAAACATATAAAAACTCAAAAATGCGCGTTTTTCCAGAGATAAGACCTAGCTAGATCGATTTTTCGCCCCCAAAAACCCCCATATAGCAAATTTCATCGAAATCGTTAGAGCCGTTTCCGAGATCCCCGAAATATATAAATAAACAAGAATTGCTCGTTTAAAGGTATTAGATACAAATGCATTTATTTCAATACTTTTTTACAGCTGTCTATATATATCATATCGATATGAAAATAAGTATAAGTGACATCACTAAACGGGGACTTAAACAAAGAAAACCATCTCGAGGACGCACCTGCGCGCCGTCTTGATACTTGTACAAGATTTACTTCGCTCGGTTATGTACAAAGAGAATAGATAGTATAGAGGGGTCCTGTCATTGTCAATTTTGTAGTCACGGTACATTTACTGCCATCTATCGACACACGATTAAAACTTAAAATAAAATTGAAAATGTATAAAATAATCAAAATATGTTTACGGATAAATGATTCTTATTTTTTATTGTTCCATACTGACCCATGTTCTTTCACTGATATGTGTTAAAATTGTTAAATACCAAACGGTGTCGTTAACGCCATCTAGCCGAGAATAGGCCAAAGGTAATGGCGCCATCTATTCGAGAATGACTTTTCCTTGGCCGTCCGAGGCACGTTTTTTTCTTAGACTTTATTTATCTTATACGGAGTTATATATATCTCTGGTTATGTATAAGAGGATTGGCCGTGTAACTTGTAAGGTTACTTTAAATCAGGTATTTTCTTTCAACTTAAATACACTTTTATTACAACACTGATTTAAACTTTCATTTTTACACGTACTTATTTGAACTTAAATATTCAATTCAATTCAATTCAATATTTTTATTTCGAATAAAAAAATCCATATTATTGTTAGTACAAGGCTCAACAACACTTATAAATTTATGTTAGTGATAAATATACTCGTTCAATTTTTTTTTGTATTACTAGTAAAAACTAGTACCAGACATAATCATAATCATAACTTTATTTCATAGAATATGGTATATACAATGTTGGTGTCGTTGTTTTTTGGCACACACAACACACACACACACACAAACACAGCATTTTCTGCCGATATAAGACACACTCGTCAGATTCCTTTTTCGTCAAAATAAATTATAGCCTATTTTTTGTCGGACGAAAACGGACTTTTGGTCAAATTCCGCTTTCGTCATGATAAATTATATCAAGCGGAAATCACTGGTAATACATCACTGGCATAGGATTATATAAGTGTACTAGCGACCCGCTCCGGATTCGCACGGCCAGTTCAACCAATTTACACAAAACCTTAACAAATTATACACCTAAACCTTCCTCAAGAATCCCTCTATTGATAGTTGAAAGCCGCATGAAAATCCGTTCAGTAGTTTTTGAGTTCATCGCGAACATACAGACTGACACGCGGCAGGGGAATTTGTTTTATAATAGACCGGGAGATAGTGACACATTTTACTGGGTCATTTGTACCAGTATGGCGGTTCGTCAGGGGTCTAAGTACGTAATGAAGGAAAGAAAAATGATGGTTATAGCGCTGGTACCGGCGGCCCAATCGCGTGGGCGTTAGTCGAACGTGTCGGATAAAATACGAGTGTCGAACGATTTGTTCCACAAAAATCCTCGTATTTTCCGATAGTCCATAAAAAAAAAGTAGGCGGTAGCGTAATGCCATACTACTCCGGTGTGACTTACAGCCCGCCATACTGAGGCGAAGACATTAATTAAAAAAAAACAATTCAATCAATTGTGCCAAGCTAATTTTTGCACAGGTGATCATCGTCGAGCAGCCATTCATGGACATCACCATGCCATACTTTTCGGATGGTTCCAAATGGCCGCCATACCGCCGCAAGGGAGTTAACTTTTTTTTTTGCTAAACGATTTGTACCATCTTGAAATTTTTTTTCAACACTTTCTGTGTGATCATAAATGGAAATCTCATAATGCCATACCTGTAGGAGGTGGCAAATGTGTACAATATTTGTTTTTTCAAGTATGGTGACCCTTTTTCCCCCTATTAGAAGTATGGCAAATATAATAAATTAATAATGGTCACATTGCATCATATAATTTCCAAAAATCCAAATGCCATACTGGTACAAACCGTCAAAAAGATTTTTTTTTAAGTCTTGGCTTAAGTCTCACAGTCGTCCGCCCCGTAGTTATACTCTGGAATATTTTTTTTTAGGTATAATTGTATCCAAACAAACAGAATATGATGCCATGCTGTAAAAAAATATTTTACGTATTGTATAGTCGTATTTTTGAAACGTGTCGATTAAATAAGTTTTTCAAGTATGGCAGCACTTTTTCCCCCTACTATAAGTATGGCAATTATAATAACAGTCACATTTTATCAAATACTTTCCAAAAATGTAAATGCAATACTGGTACAAATCGTTTAGCAAAAAAAAAATTAACTTCCTTGCGGCGGTATGGCGGCCATTTGGAACCGTCCGAAGAGTATGGCATGGTGATGTCCATGAATGGCTGCTCGACGATGATCACCTGTGCAAAAATTAGCTTGGCACAAATGGTTGAATTGTTTTTTTTTATTAATGTGTTCGCCTCAGTATGGCGGGCTGTAAGTCACACCGGAGAAGTATGTCATTACGCTACCGCCTACTTCTTTTTTATGGACTATCGGAAAATACGAGGATTTTTGTTGAACAAATCGTTCGACACTCGTATTTTATCCCACACGTTCGACTAACGCCCACGCAATTGGGCCGCCGATACCAGCGCTATGACCATCATTTTTCTTTCCTTCATTACGTACTTAGACCCCTGACGAACCGCCATACTGGTACAAATGACCCAGTAAAATGTGTCACTATCTCCCGGTCTATAATGTAAAATTTCAAGTTATTTCAGTACCCAGTGTAAATGTCATTAGATATCGTGACGTGACGTACGTGTTTGCGTTAAGCGTCATTTTGTATGCGATTTTGAGTTTCCAAAACGTCCCGCTTGGCGCGCTGTTCAAAATCCCATACAAACAGACAAAACGCAAACGCGAACGCTCGTCACGCTATGGAATGAAATTTACACAAGGGGTTCAGAATGTCATTAAAAAAAAACACAAGTGCGAGTCGGACTCGCCCACCGAGGGTTCCGTACTTTTTAGTATTTGTTGTTATAGCGGCAACAGAAATTATTGTGAAAAATTTAACTGTCTAGCTATCACGGTTCATGAGATGCAGCCTGGTGACAGACAGACGTACAGTGGAGTCTTAGTAATAGGGTTCCGTTTTTACTAGTGATGTACCGACTATTGATTTGGCCGACTAGCCGACTAATCGGCGCTTGAATGGCCGATTAGTCGGCCGACTAGTCGGCTAGTCGGCCAGATCATTAGTTTCGAATAAGTTTTGCATATATAGCATTGTCATGTACAGTCGCCATCAGATATATCGGAGCGGCCAAGGTGCTCACAAATATCGGAACACGCCTCTATTGTCAGGGCGTTAGAGCGCGTGTTCAGATATTGTGAACACCTTGGCCGCTCCTATATATCTGATGGCGACTGTACATTGTACATAATAAGGTATTACAATTTAAAAGGCCAGTTCATGACACCCTATAAGGGCACACAATAGTAGGTACATACTTATTTACAGTTTTATACGATTTAAACAAGTCTATATGGTGATATAGTTCAGGTGAAAAACAATAGTTTTGCTCCTTTGGTGGCGCTATTCATCATATTTGGTTGGCTAAAAGGTGTTCTCTACAGGTTCAAAGACCTATCACAAGAATCCTCGTTCAATTTCTGTATTTCTTTTATTTTGCGATCCTGAGCAGACCGTCAGTACAACTTGTAGGAGGTATTTCCAATGCTCTATTTCCCTTACGTAGTCGCCAGTTAAGAACCTAATATCCCCTGTGGTCAGCGTCTTTACGAACAACCTGCCGTCTAAGTCTCTAAATTTTGCAATAACATTAACAGTTCCCCATGGCTCCACCATTTAAAAATAAAACCAAAAACTGAATAATAATAAAATAATTTAAGTATCGAACTTGGCCATGAAATTACACGAGAATCAGTTGAGATCGACCAGGGGGCCGATTTTTGAAATTCGATCACTCGATTTCGTGTATTTCGTTAAATGATATCTCCACTACTAGGCGTTTAAATTCTACTAATAGAATTGAAATCGAGTGGTCAATACCACTAGATTCCAAATTTCGATCGCTCGTATTTCAAAAATTAGCATTTCGCCGTTTTCCACCGATTTTCGAGTGACGAAATCGAGCGATCGAAATTAAAAAATCGGCCCCCTGTAGAGGAAACCACCAGCCCACCAACATACGATAACGATCAAACGGTCAATTATATGAACTAAAGTTTTTGTATGCTCCCTGAATAGGTATTTTAGTAAAATAGACATAAAACATATGGTAAATATTGACTGTTGATTTCTTTTTTTTTTTGTTTTTCTTTCACTAATAAAGTGCCGACTAATCGGCCATTTTGCCGACTAGTCGCCGACTACAAATGTGGCCGGATAGTCGGCTTTCCCGATTAGTCGGCGACTAGTCGGTACATCCCTAGTTTTTACCCTTTGGGTACGGAACCCTAAAAACAATACAAGTACCAAGATTTTATATTAACTTGCTCAAGACCGCAGGTGGCACAAACAGTTACCCTATTAATTTATATTTATTCTCCTTATTTTATTACCTTTTATTGGCCCCCGCAAATCTTAGGGGGGGAAACGTTAATTTTGCGGCCTTAAGTGACTGGGAGGGGATTTGCTGTTTTTGTGTCGTTTTTTAAAGTGTCACTCGGAAAATGTGGGCATTTACCACCTGGGACACTGTAGTCTGTATCTTTATGTATTTAAATAAAAGTAAACAAACAATTTGTACATTTACGGGTAGTTATAACATTTATTGGTTAACCGACCAAATACAAAACCGCCTGGATCAGTCACTGACCTGACTTTAACCTACTTTATTTGATCATGTAATATTTTCATCTACTTTCAACTGGCTTAAGGAGCCATTTGAGGGTAGATTTGTTTACTTTTATTTAAATACCTAAAGATACAGAGATAGAGGAGCAATGCAATTTGACAAACTGGGAATATTGTTTATTGTATAGGACAAAAATACGCTCAGAATTTTTTGAATTAAAGTATGGAAATGTTTACTCGCGGCACAGTTTTACAGCGTGCGTGAGTTATAGGGGGCAGCATAGGAGCCGTCAGATTTTTGGCGCGAGGCGTAAATGTGAAGTTTATGCTTCCGATGTAGCCCACAAGATGGCATTAGCACGGTATTAGCACTTATCTATCTAATACCTTTAGACGAGCAATTCTTATTTATTTATTTATATGTGGGTATATTTATTTATATGTATATTTCGGAAACGGCTCCAACGATTTCGATGAAATTTGCTATATGGGGGTTTTCGGGGGCGATAAATCGATCTAGCTAGGTCTTATCTCTGGGAAAACGCGCATTTTTGAGTTCTTATATGTTTTCCGAGCAAAGCTCGGTCTCCCAGATATTATTTATTTATTTAGTAACGCTGGTGAAGTCTGGATCCAAACGTCACCTGTAAGTTACAAAAATCACCCCTACTCCCCTCCCCCCCTGTCATTTACATCGTGGGAATCCTTTCAAACTGTCAAGTTGTCAACTCGGTCAAATTGATCCACAATTGTATTTGGCAGACACAATTGTATAATGTCAGTCGACGCGTGTCCACTTAACACGTTCGGCCCAGCAACGTTTTATAACGTCAATATTATATCATAATAATAGACACAACGTCTATTGACTTCAACTTTAAATGTTCATTAATTCTCACTACGTCGTATAACGCCAGGAGCCCTTACTATGACCCTATTAGCCAATTCCTGTGCCACAACGCTTACAATTATCAAATGCCTACCGCCACCATTTATCAAGTTTTGTCGGTATTTTGAAAAGGACTTTGACACACGCACACATGACTACATTCACACACACAACGTTCATTCCCGTCGCCCAAGGTGTCGGTGCGCCCCGCAGTAGTCGCTGTGTGCCGCATCGGAGTCCGCTCATGTAATAAAACAAGGCATCTCTGAAACTGTTTGAAGACTTTTCGTCCAGAGAAGGTTCGCCGGACCCCTTTAGTGATGACGGGGAATACGGTACCGACGAGGATTATGATCCTGGACCGGGGGCTTCTTCAGAAAGTGACAGCTCTGTAAGTTACACGCGACCTTCTACTTCAAAACCACCTACATCTAAAATCGAAACTTCGGCTTCAAATTATTCCGATTCTGGCGATTCCTTTAGTTCTGGAAGCATATTTAATTTACGCACGACACGTAAACCCACCATAAGGGCTAGAACTTCGTCGGCTTTTAGTACAAATGCGGCTGGGGCAGATACCATGTCAATTGAATCTCTTCCTGGATTTCCTTTAGTGGTTGAATTTTAAAATAATATACTTCGTGCATCACAGTCACCTGGAGAAATGGCAAATATGCCAACGCCTCCTCTTTCACCACGACCTGCAGAGAGGAGTGTTTACCAGCTTCCTTTTCCATCAGCGCCTATCGCTGAGGTGAACCCAGATATGAACTCAGGATCGTTATCGCCGCTGCCTGAACAGGTACAGAATAACTTAGTGCCGATATTGCCAGTAAGGTCCCCTTCAGATAATCACTTGCTGTCTCCCGATTTGCCACCTGTAGAGGGCATGGATCACTCATCACTACCAGTTTCTTCACCAGCTGCAGAGATACAAGGCCGCTTACATCATACTCCTATGCCTACTTTAGAGGAGGTGGCACCTGTCGAGGTAGAAAACCACTAACCGCTGACTGTCGAGACAGTCAGCGGTTAGTGGTTAGGAGAGCCTCAAACGTCAGACTTCACTAGACGTTGTTCTTATAAACTATATACACTATATGCGACACAACGTATATATGCGTCAACGTGTCGAGACGTTGTGTACTAATTTAATACTAAAATGTTGACTACGTAAGGCACAACGTTATTGAACGTTAACGTCTTTTGACGTTTGTGTCGCATTTCAAAGCAATTAGGTTTGTGTAAAGAGCAGAACGTTTTTCAACGTTCAAATTTTTTCTATGAAAAAATATTGTGTCGTGAAGTGAACACCTGATCATCGCGGCGGTGGGCCGAACGTGTTAACTGCACGGTACGAGATTTAATATACTCTGTGGTAATGAAAACGGGAAACCCGATAAAAAAAGAAGACACGCTTTCGAGATAGATTTAATTTCGTACATTTACCTACACTGCTATCTCTATAGACCCCGTGCATGAACTATAGGGGGCAGCACAGGAGCCGTCAGATTTTTGGCGCGAGGCGTAAATGTGTCGTTTATGCTTTCGATGTAGCCCACAAGATGGCAGAACCATGCAGAACCTACTATACACAAGGAAACGTACCGATGGTATAGTTCGTTTTTTTTAGCATTAGAAATAAGGTAAACAATCTTGATGTGTCTTTTAATTGAAAAACACATTTTAAAAATAAGTTACGGCAAATATGTAACAATTATGAATCTAAAACGATCATTTATATTCTTCTGCTTTCATAAGTAAAAGTTATTGATTTTTAAAAAGTGTTTTTCAATTATAAGACATGTCAAGATCGCTTACCTTCTCTCAAGTTCTTTCTAATGCTAAAAAAAACGAACGGTAGATGGTACCACTTGCTTTGGCAATGTACATGTGCACATATGTTTCCGATTCAGGCCACAAGATGGCAGACCCTCCACGGTCCCTATTGCATGCGCATAATTATTATTACTGTCAAACTCCCACAGTGTCATTAAGAACCGGCATCATGGGAGGGACAGCGATATAATTAAGCGCGTGCAATAGAGATAGCAACAGGCAGGTCAATGTACGAAAATCTATCTGGAAAGCGTCTTTGCTTTTATCTAACCAAAAAGAATATAGTGTATAGAGAGTAACTGTCATAGTAAATTTTGTAGTCACAGTAAATTTACTGCCATATATCGACATAGAATTAAAACTAAAAATGAAAATGTATTAAACAACAAAAATGTATTCATATGTGGATAAATGATTTTTTATTTTATTTAGAACGCCATATGATTTTGACCCATGTTCTTTCACTGATGTGTTAAAATTGTTAAATATCAAATGGTGTCGCCAACGCCATCTAGGCGAGTATAGGCCAAAGGTGTGGCGCCATCTATTCGAGTATAACTTTTTCTTGATTTCCGACGCACGTTTTTTTAGGGTTCCGTACCCAAAGGGTAAAACGGGACCCTATTACTAAGACTCCGCTGGCCGTCCGTCCGTCCGTCCGTCCGTCTGTCACCAGGCTGTATCTCACGAACCGTGATAGCTAGACAGTTGAAATTTTCACAGATGATGTATTTCTGTTGCCGCTATAAGAACAAATACTAAAAACAGAATAAAATAAAGATTTAAATGGGGCTCCCATACAACAAACGTGATTTTTTACCAAAGTTAAGCAACGTCGGGAGTGGTCAGTACTTGGATGGGTGACCGTTTTTTTTTTTGCTTTTTTTTCGTTTTTTTTTTTGCATTATGGTACGGAACCCTTCGTGCGCGAGTCCGACTCGCACTTGCCCGGTTTTTTCCTTAGCCTTTACTTATACAGAGTTAGATATATTTTTGCAAATACGAACGTTTCCGAGAAAATACGATGGAAAACAATTATGCTCTACATCTGTAGCTTCGTCTATATATATATATAATATATATATATATATATATATATATATATATATATATATATATATATATATATATATATATATATAATGCGCGTTTTCCGTCGCTGTATGAAAGTGAAATATGAAGGTTGACTGGTAGAGAATCGGCATTAAGTTGGCCTTTTGTACATTAAGTTTTTCTTTTGTGCAATGAAGTATAAATAAATATGAAACGAGTTGGGACTCTAGGTCCATGGGGTCCCAGCACGCATAAGTTCGCAGAAATCGCGAAGCGTCTGGTTGACGTAACTGGTGACCGAAGAGCTGGCGGCTACCTCGCACAACGCATCGGCATTGCGATACAGCGAGGAAATGCCGCCAGCATCCTTGGTACAATGCCTCAAGGGCCTATTTTAGATTTAATCTAGTTATTAATTTCTTTTAGTAATACCACCGTATATATCTTGTTTGTAAGTAAATGATTCTTTTATAAAAAAATAATATGAAAGTACCTACTATGTGAATGCGGTCGAAGTCGCGGGCAGTAGCTATTTAGGAATAAATTGACCTGTTACATTGCTCTCGAGTGTACGTAGGAAGTGATTATTTCATTAGGCTCGTTGCTATTGAGTGGTTAAACGTTTGAAATGAATATGATAGTTAATAGCTTTTAAACTAACATATACCTTCTTAAATAATAGAGCCCGGAATTTTTGCGGCAAAACAAAAGACTAGCAATCTTGCTAGAGTTAGAAACATTTTTCTGTCGATATCGATACTTGTGTACCGTAAAATGGGGTTACTTTGATTCGCGGGGTAACATTGGCTGTCGATTTTTGAGGAATAGGGAGTTGAGATTTTGAACGCGATCTTTAACATGTTCTGACGTGGTTGGCATGCTTAACAGAAATAGATGATGAAAGTATTCAGAAACGAATTCCTTATAGTTTAAAAATCGATGATCAATGTTATCCCACGAATCAAAGTAACCCCAGTTTACGGTAATAATAATATAATAATAATTTCAGCCTATATACGTCCCACTGCTGGGCACAGGCCTCCTCTCATGCGCGAGAGGGCTTGGGCTATAGTCCCCACGCTAGCCCAATGCGGATTGGGGATTTCACATACACCTTTGAATTTCTTCGCAGATGTATGCAGGTTTCCTATCGATGTTTTCATTCGCCGAAAAGCGAGTGGTAAATATCAAATGATATTCCGTACATAAGTTCCTAAAAACTCATTGGTACGAGCCAGGATTTGAACCCGCGACCTCTGGATGGAAAGTCGGACGTCATATCCATTCGGCCACCACCGCTTTAATAGAAGAATAAAACGGTCAATCAAATAAAAACAATATTTAATAAATAAAAATTGTGTGGTTTGTATAAAATTATGTAGAAACACATACAATTAGTATACGTAACAGCACTTGTCCGGTTTTTTACCCTTTGGGTACGGAACCCTAAAAGTTAGAGCCACGTGGCGTGTACCGGACAAAACTTCGTATCATTAATGATTGTTCAATAGCTATCATTTGTAAACACAATAGCGTCTTGTCACAATATAAGTATGCCGTATTTTAACTAAATCAAACATCCGATTTGGGCGGTAGGTGTCAGTTTCGACATAAACCAGTTGAGATTTTGGACAAAATCTGGATAAGTCTGACTCTAACATTGCCAGTTTCTCATTATTTACAGTTCTTAGTAAGTATGAATCTAGCTACGTCATTTTTTAATTTAATTAAGTTCTTAAAACAGATTAATTGAGGGCGAAAAAAAATCTCTCGGGAAATTGTAACTGTAGTACAGACTAATACATACGTGAAAAAAGAGATGCATATATTTTTTTTAAATTGGGATCCTGTAGATACATTTTATTATCTGCATATACCTAACCCAAAATAAAACGTCATAATCTTTGACAATGACAGTTGTTACGATTTACTAATATGTTTAGGTAATAAATAAATAAATATTGGACAATCTACACATTCTACAAAAATTTACCTACCAACCTACTACCAACATAGGCTATGAGGCCGTTAAGGTATACATAGTATCTTTCGCTAGACTACCCGTCCCTTTATATTGACTGTTACTGTATAGATGACTCTGTTATAACTTTGTCAGAGTTTGATGACTGGAGTCTTTATATATTATATTATAAGCCTATACGGTGTCCCACTGCTGGGTAAAGGCCTCCCCCCTCGATTTCCATTCGTCTCGATTTTGAGCAATTCGGAGTCTTTATCATCATCATCATCATAGCAATAAGACGTCCACTGCTAAACATAGGCCTACCCCTTGGACCTCCATTCGTACCGGTTGGCAGCGACCAGCGTCTTCCAGCGACCTTAATAAGGTCGTCTGTCCATCTTGTGGGTGGACGTCCTACGCTGCGCTTGCTAGTCCGTGGTCTCCACTCGACCACTTTTCGACCTTTGGAGTCTTTATACCGTTTAATATTTAAATTGTGGTCAATCATTAATGACCGAAGTAATCATCATTACGAAGTGTCATTTGTTTAAGTAATTGTTTGGTTTCGTCCCTGATTACATGTTTCAGCCAATTATGGCAAGGTAGTTTAAAAAAAAACCGGACAAGTGCGAGTCGGATACGCGCGCGAAGGGTTCCGTACCATTACGCAAAAAAAAAAAACGGCAAAATATCACGTTTGTTGTATGGGAGCCCCACTTAAATATTTATTTTATTTTGTTTTTAGTATTTGTAGTTATAGCGGCAACAGAAATACGGGACCCTATTACTAAGATTCCACTCTCCGTCTGTCTGACTGTCACCAGGCTGTATCTCACGAACCGTGATAGCTAGACAGTTGAAATTTTCACAGATGATGTATTACTGTTGCCGCTATAACAACAAATACTAAAAACAAAATAAAATAAATATTTAAGTTGGGCTCCCATACAACAAACTTGTTTTTATTGCCTTTTTTGCGTAATGGTACGGAACCCTTCGTGCGCGAGTCCCACTCGCACATGGCCGGTTTTGTTACGTAATGGTACGGAACCCTTCGTACGCAAGTCCGACACGCACATGGCCGGTTTTTTACCAGTCGATTTGAGTCTTATAAAAAGAATATATACTCTACTTACTAATTAGTAATTACTAATTATTAGGCCAAACAAGCAAAAATATCGTTAAAAGCATTCTATTTTCGCTGCCATGATTCGATTAATGGTATAATCAGCTCGGAGCAATAAAACTACTGCATACAGGGTGGAATAATGGGCTTATTATTTTGTAGAGATGCACCGGATATTCGGTTAATATCCGGTATCCGGCCAGATGTTAAAATAACAGCCGGATAGGCCGGATACCGGATAGTGATTTACTATCCGGCCGGTTACCGGATAGTGAAATATTATCCGGCCGAATACCGGATAGTGATATATTATCCGGCCGGATACCGAGTTAGTAAATTTGCTTGATTTCAGAGTAAACTAATTGGATTTAAGAAACAGTCACGGTTATAATCGTACTCGTTTATTATTTAAAACAATTTAATCATTCCACTCACTTGCACGCGCACTCATCGTACCTACAAATGAGTCCGCGCGAACGTTTACTACGAAACAGGTCAAAACCTGCACAATGCGCACCTGTAAAACCGAAAAGTAGGTATAGTTCCGCCGGCCGGATACCGACTATTCGGCCGATGGTCAGGCCGAACATCCGGTATTCGGCCAAACAACTATCAGTTGCATCTCTACTTATTTCAGCTGAATTTGATTAAACTTTTACGAATTGAACGTCATTAACAAAATTAACAGCAATAAAATATGTTTTGTACAGAATTGCAGATTGCTTGCAGCTGAATTCATTTCATGATTTTCGTTGGGCCATTTCACTTAAAAGTGTACCATTTACTTTTTTTCGAAAATCCATCAACTTTTGCGTTATTTTTACTCAGAATCACGAGGACTATCGATTTAAAAAGAAAAAAAATGTGTCCCAAAAATGTTAGTTTTCTAACGCACATCACATGCATTTTGTATGGACTGTTACAAAACTGACACCCATAATTTGTATGACAGGGACACTTTTTTTCTTTGGCTCATTCAATAGCACTCGTGATTCTGAGTCTAAATAACCCAAAAGTTGATTGTTTTCCGAAAAAAAAGTAAATGGTACCATTTTTTCTGAAAACCCCTAGATTACATTATATAATATGATTATCTGGCAAACCAATTGGTAAATAACAAAAGACACTATATTTAAAAAATAAGTCAGTCACTATATTTATCATGCGGTGGCCGAGTGGATATGACGTCCGACTTTAACTCCAGAGGTCGCGGATTCAAGTCCTGCCTCGGACCAATGATGTACGGAATATCATTTTCTATTTACCACTAGCTGATCGGCGAGGGAAAATATCGTGAAACTTGTATACATCTGCGAAGAAATTCAAAGGTGAATCTGAACACCCCAATCTGCAATGGGCCAGGGGACTATTGTCCAAGCCTGAGAGGAGGTCTGTGCCCAGCAGTGGGACGTATATAGGCTAATTATTCATATTTGTATGTCTCTCTAAAGTCAGTAGAATTCATTCACAATTTTTCCAGTGTAAGAATAATATTTTTGACACCTTTATTCTCCATCCTGTATAATTAACTCCAAAATAAAAGTAAATATAATACCTCGTTTCCCTATTTCTATTTTTAACTTATTTTCCGATAATTACCTAATCCTATTTTAAGGGTAATTCGGGTCGGGTGAACAAGTCCGCCATCTTGGAATAGTAAACAAACACTAATTGGTAAACAGGCTTAAGTGTTTTTCGGTATATTAGGTTGGATATCAATTAGGTTTAATGTATGAAATAAACAATATGGGTGACATTTTGGGATAGTTGTGTGAAAATAGGAAAATAAATAGAGTACCTACGGTCTACGGCTAGGGGTATTCAAGAGGCAAGTCGTTAAGGGGCCCGCTGGTTAACAGTCCGCCGGACGGTATCGGCCTGTCAGTTGTTCGGAACTGTCAACGTTTTGTTCTAACTGACAGGCCGATATCGTCCGGCGGACTGTTAATCAGTGGGCCCTCTTAAGAGTTCTTGGCCACAATTCACATTAAGCAATTTTGCGTGTTACGATCATTAAATGTAATTTTATAATAGTATGTTTTTAAGATTTTTTATTTATTTTAGGATAGTTTTTGCTCATTGTTCATTATTTTTCTTGCTGTGCCGTACCTACTTATTTTGAATGGCATTCCTATATAAAGCCTACCACTTTTAATCTTAATGTAATCATTTTTGAATATTGTTTGTATGGTGTGCGTTATAAAAAAATATGGATGTTGTATATATGTTATAGTTCAAAGCTTCGGTTTTGATTACGGTTTCTGCAGGTTTCGGCATAAAAATTAGGTTTCGGCCGAGGGTTCGGTGTAGGTTAAAAAATTGCCGAAAATTTAGCCGACTGCCGTGATTATATTCGGTACTGTCGGTCGAAATTTTGGTTTTGGTGTCAGCAGGTTTCGGCCATGGACTAATACCTACTTATGAGCGGATATTGCATAATTACTATATCATTTTGATATCAAAATGTCTGTTAGAATAGGAGATATTACTGCAATGTTCTGCCGCCAGAGTGCAGCACTACCGACTCTAGTAAATTCATAGACTAACTTATTTATACATACTGTGCCTTATTTGACAAGTTTTCACAGACAATAAAATGTGACATTGATGCATCAAGGCGGTTTGTTAACAAGGGCCTACCGGTAAACGCGACAATCGAAATTTTGTTATCTGCCTCTTTATCGCTCGAATAAGCAAGCGTGATAGAGAGGCAGAAACCGAACTTTCGATTGTCGTGTTTCACCGTAGGCCATGTGATTGACCTGTCGCATGATGTGTCATTGATGATGTCAATGAGGTTTGTTTACTGTATGTGCTAGTGGTGACACCTACGCAGAGCTTTGTCTAATATTCCCTATTGGCTTCAGAGTTCTTTTTACGGCTAGCACGGCGTAGCACAGACGTAGCGCGTAGCATCAAACAAGACAATAATTTATAGCTCTACGACATACGGCGCGATTCGGGAAATGAATTAGAGGTTATCTAGATACGATAGGCCTCGTCGAGGCCTCGGTGAAGGCATTTCAAGACAGGCATGACCTTTAGTAATGAAGAATACGAAGAAGAAGAAGATACGATATACATAGTAAAGTTATGTGACGTCCCACGGGTAAAGGTACCTTATGGCGGCTGGCGCTTACGCTATTATTAACGCCGCTCCTATATTCAGCCGGGGCAATGGTACCTTTTGCCGTGGAACGTCACATATCTTTATTATTTCATATCTAGGTGAATCTCTACTTCATTTCCCGAATCGCGCCGTTAGGCGGTTCGTAAAGAAGTTCCGCGGTGATTAACAGCCGTATTCGAACAATGCTAATAAGATATCACAGCGGTACCATACCGATCTGTCAGTGTCAAAAGTGACATTTCTTCAACTATAAACGCCACTTTTGAAACTGACAGATCGTTATCGTGTCGCTGTGATATATTATACATATTGTTCGAATTGAGCCGTAGGAAAAGCAAGTCTTTCCATATCTTCATATCAAGTCTTTAAATATTTCCATATCGTTACTAATATCAAAGACATATGTAACTTCGTATAAGACGAATAAAGTCTAAGGAAAAAACGTGCCTCGGAATTCAAGTAAAAGTCATTCTCGAATAGATGGCGCACACACCTTTAGCCTATCCTCGGCTAGATGGCGTGACGACACCGTTTCATATTTAACAATTTTAACACATAGATATCAGTGAATGAACATGGATCAAAATGATATAAAAATAATAAAATAATTTATCCATATATATACATTTTTTGATAACTTTATACGTTTTCATTTTGAGCTTTAGTCGTGTGTCGATAGATGGCAGTAAATTTACAGTGACTACAAAATTTACAATGACAGGACCCCTCTATACTATCTATTCTTTTTGTCGTTACTAATGTGAATGTTATTTTCTGACACTGAAAATGTATAGATTATAATAATAAATTGTAAATGTTTAACAATAGTTATTTGTTTTACAAGGGGGCAAAGTTGTTGTTTAACCGCTCGTGCTAATATTGATACCCAAGCAAGCGAAGGATTCCAAAATTGAACCACGAGCGTAGCGAGTGGTTCGAAAATGGAATCTTGAGCGTGGCGAGGGATTCAAAGCACGAGGGTTAAACAAAATTTGCCCCCGAGTGTAACACAACATTTTTCACCACACCAACCCGAAGCAAATATTAAATGTAAAATATCAAACAAAATCAAATCCAAATGAATGTTTTTAAATATTAATCATCCAAAATCATCATTTAAAAGTCAATTCTACCAGCAAACATAAGAAAACAACTCAACATTTGCATTTGCTTACTTTGCCTCACATGTGAATAAAATGCAACTTTCCTATCAGTTTTTGAAGTGCAAAGTAAGCCTTTCCGAGCTGGTGTGGTGAAAAATATTTTAAAAACCTTGCAAAGTGCGACTCGCGCACGCAGGGTTCCGTACCATTACGCAATAACGACAAAAAATCACGTTTGTTGTATGGAAGCCCCACTTAAATATTTATTTTATTATGTTTTTAGTATTTGTTGTTATAGCGGTAACAGAAATACAACATCTGTGAAAATTTCAACTGTCTAGCTATTATGGTTCATGAGATACAGCCTGGTGACAGACAGACAGCGGAGTCTTAGTAATAGCGTCTTGTTTTTACCCTTCGGGTACGGAACCCTAAAATGAACCAGTTTCATTGACAAATTTGACTGATTTTAACTTAAAACAATTTTTTACCGGTATTCATTCCGGATTTGTGGTATTGCGGGCCAATATCGTATTCAATACCGGTATTGAGAATCATCCGATATTGCCTTAGAGCATTTAGTTTAGTAACTGGAGACGCCTTGTCTGTCATTTTCTCTGCAAAACAGTCTGCCGATTTTTGCAAGGGAAGTGGCACGTCAAATGTATGGCTATTTCTACATGATATGACATAATGTACAAATAGCCATGTCAGATATAGTCAGTCCATACAAAAATTTGCACAAATGTGCAAGGTTTTCAGCAGAGGGGTATAAGCTCTTAAAGGCGACTCCTGTTATTAAATGCTCTAAGGATTGCATGTTCTACACCAGCGGTTCTCAATTTTTTTTTTTTACGGAACCGTTTTGGAAAGCGAAATACTTGATGGAACCCTAAAACAATAGTTTTTAGAAGTGTGTTTAAAAAGAAGTGTGTGTGTGTGTGTGTGTGTGTGTGTGTGTGCATAGTAAAATTTTTCGAGGTGACTAAAGCATAGTCTTCGAATTCTTGCGGAACCCCTGCAGGGGTGTCGCGGAACCCTAGGGTTCCGCGGATCACACAGAGTATGGCTGTTCTACACAATTTTAACCGTCTCAAAACATCACTAGATGGCGCTGTACTTATCGCAAACTGTTTCGCGACTAGGAAAGGCAAGTCTTCGATATTTCCATATCGTTACTAATGTAACACATTCTCATGTGAGTGTTATTTTATTATTTCGCTTAATCGAATTGCCGGCACTCGTCAAAGCTTTGCTTAATCGGGTTCCGGGCGGGCGGGGACGGCCGCATGCCGAAAGGAACCACGCTGAATTAATTTAACCTTTTTGTTAAATGTTCATTCTAATTTCGAATATCGCGTCTTATTTGAATCCGTCTCGCACTTGACGGTTCTTATGCCAATGTCACTTCATATTCTTATACTCCGTGACCCATGTATTTTACGAGTGCTTTTTATAGAAAATTAAAGCAATCTTTTCTCTCTTTAGATTCCTGTTAATTTTCGTTTCATTTATCACGAACGCCAAACGGCGCATCCATTTGCCGTGCCACTTACGCCACGGGGGTAAAATTTTGTTTTGTGAATAAATAATGCCTACCTTAAAGTGGGGTGTTTTTCAGTAGATTTTCATCAAAAATCGATCTACGTCAAATGCCGTCCCTTTCGTCGTTGTCACGATTTTGCGTTGACATCAATCAAAGCTTCGTCGTTCAAAAGGTTAATCAATTCATTTTCAATTTCATTTTTTTTTTAATCTTTATTTAACGAGTTTAGTCTAAAAGACGATGCCGCTCAATAATACATACAAGAAATGTTCTTACAATACAATTAAAAGCTAAACAGTACATTATTTTCGTCTTCGGATGCCCACCATCACCATACTGTACAGAGCTCTCGCTTCCCTTGATTGAGGGTAAGCCAAGAATTTCATTTATTTAAGGACCATTTGAGATCATTTTTGTTAGTACATACTTACGACTATGACTTATAAAATATTGTTAGTATTATTACTCGATATACTATACAATGTCATTCTGTTGTAATCAAAGATAAATTAATTAATTGAAATTAAAAATAAATTAAATAAAGAAACTGAAATATAATAACAACGAGCATTAATTAATAGAACCAGGAGATTATTTTATATCTTCTAGCCGCCCAGAGACCTATAAAAAGTCTCATATTTAATTCTATTTTGAATCATTCGGCCCGATTCCAACTTTAAGATACGTCAGTTAATGGGTGTAGAAACGATATGGATTAGATATAGATATGTCAGTGTCAAATGTGACGTATCTTCAAACATAATCGTCACATTTGACACCGTCACATCTAATCCATATTGTTTCTAGATCTATTAAGTGGCAGTTTATTTAGGCAAGTTTTGGTGTGTAGGCGGCTAGATAAATAAATATTTCGGGACAATCTCACACAGATCGACCTAGCCCCAAACCAAAAAGAATAGATAGTATAGAGGGGTCCTGTCATTGTAAATTTTGTAGTCACTGTAAATTTACTGCCATCTATCGACACACGACTAAAACTCAAAATGAAAACGTATAAAGTTATCAAAAAATGTATATATATTGATAAATGATTTTATTATTTTTATATCATCTTGATCCATGTTCATTCACTGATATCTATGTGTTAAAATTGTTAAATATGAAACGGTGTCGTCACGCCATCTAGCCGAGGATAGGCTAAAGGTGTGTGCGGCATCTATTCGAGAATGACTTTTACTTGAATTCCGAGGCACGTTTTTTCCTTAGACTTTATTCGTCTTATACGAAGTTACATATGTCTTTGCCCCAAACTAAGCAAAGCTTATACCAGGCGACAATATACGTTTCGGACCAACATTTTCTATGGGAGGGTAAATTTTTTTTTTCGCGATTTCGGGGTTAGTCCCATAGTAAAAGTTGCTCAGTATAATCCCAAAACCTCCTTGGCAACGGGAATGCAGTTATTTTTTAACCACCGTGTATACAGTATGTATCTGAATGAAAAGCAATTACTCAAACCCGTTAATGTTTAGGTCATACTAAGCAATTTTTACTATGGGACCAACCCCGATCGCGAAATAGGAAATTTCAACATCAGACCAGCAAAATGTATGAAACATCAAATTTTTTTTCGTTTTCGGGGTTGGTCCCATAGTAAAAGTTGCTTAGTATGACCTAAACATTAAGGTGTTTGAGTAATTGCTTTTCGTTCAGATATGTATCTGAACGAAAAGCAATTACAACAGCAATTACAGTATGTACTGTATATACAAAAAGTTATATTATTTAACTTCATTATATATGAATGTCAGTCTTCTCACTACTGCATAACGCCATCCACTCTAAACGCGTCGAGAAATAATATGATTGAGTTTCATTTTATGAATGCCTAATGAACTTCGCTCATTTGCGCCGCATTCTTCCGTCTCCCTCGCACTTACGGTACACCTTGCGAGAGAAAGAGACGACTGTAGTTTAACTTAGTTTGCCAAAACGAGGGCGGTGCAGTGGAATCCGTATTATTAAGGAATTCTTTTATTTTTCATAATATTTTGTTTGAGTATATCTCATTGTGAATGCAAATAGTTCGATATCATTATGTCAATTTTTGCTTTGTTTTGTCTTATCTGTTTAACCCATTCATTGCCAACAGTTTCGTATCGCTACGCTCGTAGCCGATTCCAGCGTTTTCCCGCTTTGTAGAGGAAAGCGACTACGAACAGAGAACCCGTCGAGCTTAGACTTTGAGCTTACTGGTGGGGCTTGGTCAATTTACGCGAATAGAATTCCTTTTTAATTAGGGTTCCGTACCCAAAGGGTAAAACGGGACCCTATTGCTAAGACTTCGCTGTCCGTCCGTCCGTCACCAGGCTGTATCTCACGAACCGTGAACAGTGAACAGTTGAAATTTTCAAAGATGATGTATTTCTGTTGCCGCTATAACAACAAATACTAAAAACAGAATAAAATAAAGATTTAAGTGGGGCTCCCATACAACAAACGTGATTTTTGACCGAAGTTAAGCAACGTCGGGCGGGGTCAGTACTTGGATGGGTGACCGTTTTTCTTTTGCCGCTTTTTGCATTATGGTACGGAACCCTTCGTGCGCGAGTCCGACTCGCACTTGCCCGGTTTTTTTTAATTTAGGGTGGCCAGTTACTAACCCGTTACTGGTGAATTACCCTATTACTGGTCAGGCTTTAAAATCGTATCTATTGTGGATCTCGACCAGTGAAAACTGCGTTTGACGAAACGCCAGAAATAAGGGTAACAAAATAAATTCGCGATGGACCCGATGTTAATACCGTAAAATGGGGTTACTTTGATTCGCGGGGTAACATTGGCTGTCGATTTTTGAGGAATAGGGAGTTGAGATTTTGAACGCGATCTTTAACATGTTCTGACGTGGTTGGCATGCTTAACAGAAATAGATGATGAAAGTATTCAGAAATGAATTCCTTATAGTTTAAAAATCGATGATCAATGTTATCCCATCAATCAAAGTAACCCCAGTTTACGGTATATGTTTTAATATGTGTTCAAAACGCGAAAGTTTAAATGTTACATTAAATATAGATATATTTATATATATTTAAACCACAATGGCTTACATTTTCGACAATCCTATGACTGATGCATTAATTAACGAAACCACTAATAATATCCGTAATTAATATAACGGTTACGTTAGTATAATAAATTATCAGCAGCTCAAATCATTCTCGAGAACACAATTAATTATATTAATTATTAATTTTCACATCTAGACGTCGAGCGGTGTAGGTAATGTTGGAATAGGGATGTGCCACGACTTTAAATATTGGTACGTTTTTTAGCATTAATTTTTTTTTTCCGATTTAAAACATTTATTTACATACAATATATATACAGTGGTACTACTAAACGAAATTAATAACTAGCTTAAATCTAAAATAGGCCCTTGAGGCATTGTACCAAGGATGCTGGCGGCATTTCCTCGCTGCATCGCAATGCTGATACGTTGTGCGAGGTAGCCGCCAGCTCTTCGGTCACCAGTTACGTCAACCAGACGCTTCGCGATTTCTGCGAACAACTTATGCGCGCTGGGACCCCATGGACCTAGAGTTTCAAGTTTCAGTTTCAGTTTAGCATTAATTTATTTGTAACAATAGGGAATATTAGGCAAAGCTCTCCGTAGGTGGCGTAACTAGTACACATACATTAAACAAACATCAATGACACATCATACGTCGCATGGCCTACCGTGAAACACGACAATCGAAAGTTCGGTTTCTGCCTCTCTATCACTCTTGCATATTCGAGCGATAAAGAGGCAGATAACTAAATTTCGTTTCTCGCGTTTACCGGTAGGCCCTTGTTAACAAACCGCCTTGATGCATCAATGTCATATTTTATTGTCTGTGAAAACTTGTCAAAAAACAGTTTAAGGCACAGTATGTATGTTAGTCTATGAATTTACTATAGTACTACTGCTGCACTCTGGCGGCAGAACATTGCAGTAATATCCCCAATTGATTTTGTGTTAAACATTGATCACGTAATATTGTTAATTGAATTACGCTTGTCTGTATTATTTTATATTGTAGCGAATAAGTACTTTGTTTTATTACCCAAACGAAACGAAATGTATTCTTAAGAAAGTAGGTAAACGCGAAAAAGGACGGAATTTGAAAATTGAAACGTAATATCATAAAGAAACAATTGTAAATATGAGCAAGATATAATAAATGTAAACAAAGAAAAACAATACAATTTCTATTATTAAAAAAAATAAAAAATAAGATGCGAGTGTTCTTACAATACTTTTCTTTTTGTTTAGTCTTATGTCATGTTTTTACAAATAGGCAATTACATAGACACGATTTAACAAATTAATATGAATATTCGCGAATACTCGAATTGAGATATGAGTTTTAAATTTACCTAATAAAATATAAACTTCTCGATTAAATAACCGATTTGATGCTTCCTGCAGGATTGCAATCGGCTTTGGGCCCGATTCGGATTTTGCAATAGACATCTATTAGACATCTTTTAGACATCACCAAGATACGATAACGATATGTTTAAGATCTAACCTGTCAAATTTGACATTTGCGCGATTCTGGAGATACTGTTGAATGATTTCCACAGGATATGACTTAGAGATCCAATTCACATCTAATAGATATCTTACTCTATCTAACGTAAAAGTGACATTGGTTGCCCGAATTGCGCTGCAAAAGAGAACTAGTTGATATCTAAACTATAACGTATCTAGAATGGATCTAGTACGTGTCGTCTCTTATGAATATCTTGAAGTTCGAATACGGCAGTTTATCCTCCTAAGACCCAGCCATACAAATGAAAAATCCAAAATTTGCCACTGAAATTTGAAACTATAATGCAGGGAATAGAGTTGATTTTGTTTTGTTTGAAAATTGAACGAAACAAAACAATTGCAACTCTATTCTAATTTTAATATGGCTTAAATTTAATTGAAAAGATTAAGTACTATAGGTAGGACGTAGGGCCTAGGAGGGTATTACTGCAACAGTATTACAGGGCGACATTCCTGCCGCCTACTTTGCTGTCGCAAATGTCAAAATAATAATGCAAAAAATAGTAATGCTGGTGGAGTCTAAATCCGAACTACACTATACTTTACTGTATATTGTAATTGTACCAATACCATCAATATCGGTACATGTCCCAATACTATCTTAGTACCGCTATCGATACTTCTCCCCTCCCTAGAGGCAGATTGAATGATTAAAATTCAGGCCAATTAGTTCCAGAGTTGCAGCAAAACAATTGGTGGTGACGGACGGACGGACGGACAAATTAGATTCTGTCTTTTGTTATAGAGCGATGGGTTCGCGACGGAAACGAAATATCAATAAGTTTGGAAATTTGTGACGTTCCACGGGTAAAGGTACGTTACGGAGGTCGGCACTTACGTCGCGTAGCGCCGCATTAGTATTGGAGCGTCTTTAATAATAGCTTAAGCGCCAACCGCCATAAGGTACCTTTACCAGTGTAACGTCACATTTGTTTGGCTTTCTTCGTTTTGGTAAATGCTTGGTGGTAGACACCGTGGCACAAAAAAAAATAGTACTACCGTACAGAAAGGAAACTTCCTACAAAACCGAAGTTTGACAGCAGTTCAAATCATGCTGTCCCTTTCTAATGTATGGCACTATCCCTTTCGGCTATTTAGGGTTGTCAAAATTCAAGCCATTATCTTATCTGTGGTCGTGCACGCAGTTGTGTCAACCCTAATAATTGCTCGGAGCAATGCTGAGCCGAGCGGAGCCGAGTTTGGCCGAAGTCAGGAGTTTCGCCCTGACCGTGGCCTATGGATACAGTGACGGAATAAAGGGACCGTGCGCGTTGGAGGGTCTGCCATCTTGTGGCCTGACTCGGAAACATATGTGCACATGTACATTGCCAAAGCAAGTGCTACCATCCACCGTTCTCGTCGGTACGTTTCATTGTGCATAGTAGGTTCCGCCATCTTGTAGACTACATCGGAAGCATAAACGACACACGTTACGCCACGCGCCAAAAATCTGACGGCTCCTATGCTGCCCCCTATAGTTCATGCACGGAGCCTATACACGTGGGTTATTGAGCTCTAGTTAGACTTTTATAATTATTCTAGTTCGTTAGATAAACTTAGGAATTAAGTTGGTAGAGCGGTGAACCGGTTTTCTAAAGCAGTTAAAATCTCTCGATACGGTCGATTATTCATTTATTCTTTATTAGTAAAAGGTCGGCTAATAAAAGCAAATCAAAACAATAGATTTAAACTCACATAGCAACCATCTAAGTCTCTATAGAACCCTAGGTAACCTAACAAAGACTTTTGTTTTAAAATCAAAATGGCGGCACACAATGGTTATGGAATCATGCGTGAGCCAGGTGTTTTATAGGATATCCTGTTATGCTGATGTGAATTAAATGTGTTCTGATAAACGTGCTTTGTTTATATCGACGACCAACTGATTGGGAAATGAATTTTTAGTGTCCGAGCCCGAGCGAAAATTCGATTTCGGTAGGTGCGGTTTCGGCCAAATAGCTGTCGAAAAAAATTAAGATTAAGGAATTATGTAATTTCCTATCAAAATAACGATATTTATCCAGATCTAAATATTTTGTTAATTTAGTATTTAAGAAAATTTGCTGTGCCCTAATAGGGTATCATGTACTGACACAGAATAATTAATAGTACTATCGTACAGAAAGGAAAGGCTACTTCCTACAAAAACGAAGTTTCACAGCGGTTCAGGGTCGAATCATGATGTCTCTTTCTAATATATGGCACTATCCCTTTCGGCTATTTAGGGTTGTCAAAAATCAAGTGATTATCTTATCTGTGGTCGTGCACGCAAAAGGAAGTCAAGTGGTGCCAACCCTAATAATTGCTCGGAGCAATGCTGAGCCGAGCGGAGCCGAGTTTGACCGAAGTCAGGAGTTTCGCACCCCTGGTACTGACTAAATTTTATTTAACCCCTGTATGTAGGTAATGAACATGATTGCAATAAATTAATGAAATGAAATGAAGCTTTTGGCTGCACCGAAACTGTATTTTCGGTAGTTTTCGGCCGACGTTTCGCGGGTTCAGTTTCGGCATACATTCACTTCATTTCATTTCATTTCGGTCGAGACTAGAGCAAACCGAACCTTTGGTTTCGGCTAAAAATCCGGTATCGGTCGGATGTTAGAATGTGTCTTCGTAAACTGAAAGAATCTTGTTTTATAGGTAACTGCATAAACGCACGTGGAACAAGTTTAACCCTTAAATGCATGATTTTTTCTTTTTGCCCGAAATTAATATATGTATCACATAATTGTTTGCCGATTCTAGGAAAAATAGTAAAAAAAATATAACTTCGATTTTTACGGCGAAATCAGTGTTAGAAGTTGAATTGGCTAAATCATATTTATGTAAATATGTAATTTTCAGTAATAGATATATGGTTTTTTTAGGGTTCCGTACCCAAAAGGTAACACGGGACCCTATTACTAAGACTTCGCTGTCCGTCCGTCCGTCTGTCTGTCACCAGGCTGTATCTCACGAATCGTGATAGCTAGACAGTTGAAATTTTCACAGATGATGTATTTCTGTTGCCGCTATAACAACAAATACTAAAAACAGTATAAAATAAAGATTTAAATGGGGCTCCCATACAACAAACGTGATTTTTGACCAAAGTTAAGCAACGTCGGGCGTGGTCAGTACTTGGATGGGTGACCGTTTTTTTTTTTTTGCATTTTTTTCCGTTTTTTTTTATTATGGTACGGAACCCTTCGTGCGCGAGTCCGACTCGCACTTGCCCGGTTTTTTACTACCATTAGAAAGGTACACTATTTGTGATATACCTATGATAAAGTTTTCAAATATAAAATAATTACAAACCCCGAAAACACCGTTCAAAATCACATACTAAAAATTATCAACTTCTGGATTTTTCCAAGCTTTCCGACTTTTCGTCTTAAAACGAATGTAATTCTTATAAATAAAAAATATTGCGTAAATTTAACCCTTAAATCATCACCCTACTACTTGACTTTTGGTATGAAGGTGCGTTCAAGAACGTAAGCCCTTTTTTTAATCTGTGACTGTGTGTGTGTGTGTGTGTGTGTGTGTGTGTGTGTGTGTGTGTGTGTGTGTGTGTGTGTGTGTGTCTGTGGGTCTTTGTAGACATTTGGCAACACTATGCATTTAAGGGTTAAATGTTTGGATATACTACAGCTTTTGTTCGCGTGTGTGATGCCGTCACTTTTTTTCGACCTTACTGCTGAATAGACTAACCCCCTTATTCATACAAACAAACAAACCTCGTGTTACAAACCTCAATTAACTAATAATCGTTTGTCTTTATCTGTCATTTTGACTTATGTATTTGTAAGAAAGGGAGAAAACATAATTTGTATCAGTGCTTGTCCTCTTGACAATATATATCTTCGCCACCAGTTTTGACATTGACATATTCACTCACGTCTAAGTCACTTACTTTCGATGCATCTCGCTCGTACTCGCATATTAGTGCAAGAGAGATAGATATAGAAAGTAATTTACGTAGACGCGAGCTAATATGTCAATGTCAAAACTGGTGGTAGCCGTATATACTGATCTAACTAAATAAACTAAACTATTTTTTAATAAACTATTTTTATCTACTTTTTTTTACTATTTCTATTTTTTTTTATTGTTGAATAAACTATTCTTTTTATCTTTTTAACATCGGAGACGAATTATTTTATTACAATATGATTACATTAGGATTCAAAGCACGTCAAGGTTTTGGCTAGAATCTGCGCTTGCAAATATAGTCTATTCTCCATGTGATTTTTTCATGGTATTTTCCTTTGTAAAAACAACAATTTAATACAAAAAATTAAGTTTTTCATTTGTTTTAATTTTTGTGTTTGTCTGTTCCAGGTGGAGGCTGCACGTTCCCCGAGTCCTGGACGGGCGCGTGGTTCCAGTCCGGCGTTCCGGGCCTCGTGTCGATCAACCAGACACACATACAGTCCAAAGGAGAGTGCTCCGAGACGGAGAGCTATGACAAATTCCTGTTATATGACAGGTGAGTGCAAGTCGGATACAGTGAGTCAGTCGGACACACTGAACCATGACTATTTTTACATAGAACAGCAATATCTACAATGGAGTGATTCTAGTCCGGAGTTCCGGGCCTCGTGTCGATCAACCAGACACACATACAGTCCAAAGGAGAGTGCTTCGAGACGGAGAGCTATGACAAATTCCTGTTATATGACAGGTGAGTGCAAGTCGGATACAGTGAGCCAGTCGGACACACTGAACCATGACTATTTTTACATAGAACAGCAATATCTACAATGGAGTGATTCTAGTCCGGAGTTTCGGGACTCGTGTCGATCAACCAAACACACATACAGTCCAAAGGAGACTGCTCAGTGACGGGAGAGCTATGACAAATTCCTGTTATATGACAGGTGAGTGCAAGTCGGATACAGTGAGCCAGTCGGACACACTGAACCACGACTATTTTCACATAGAACAGCAATATCTACAATGGAGTGGTTCTAGTCCGGAGTTTCGGGACTCGTGTCGATCAACCAGACACACATACAGTCCAAAGGAGAGTGCTTCGAGACGGAGAGCTATGACAAATTCCTGTTATATGACAGGTGAGTGCAAGTTGGATACAGTGAGCCAGTCGGACACACTGAACCATGACTATTTTTACATAGAACAGCAATATCTACAATGGAGTGATTCTAGTCCGGAGTTCCGGGCCTCGTGTCGATCAACCAGACACACATACAGTCCAAAGGAGAGTGCTTCGAGACGGAGAGCTATGACAAATTCCTGGTATATGACAGGTGAGTGCAAGTCGGATACAGTGAGCCAGTCGGACACACTGAACCACGACTATTTTTACATAGAACAGCAATATCTACAATGGAGTGGTTCTAGTCCGGAGTTTCGGGACTCGTGTCGATCAACCAGACACACATACAGTCTAAAGGAGAGTGCTCCGAGACGGAGAGCTATGACAAATTCCTGTTATATGACAGGTGAGTACAAGTCTGATACAGTGAGTCAGTCGGACACACTGAACCACGACTATATTTCATAGAATAGCAGTCTACGAGTGAGTGAACAAGGGAATGGTTCTTGTCCGGAGTTCCGGGCCTCGTGTCGATCAACCAAACACACATACTGTCCAAAGGAGAGTGCTCCGAGACGGAGAGCTATGACAAATTCCTGTAATATGACACGTGAGTGCAAGTCGGGTACAATGAGCCAGTCGGACACACTGAACCACGACTATTTTTACATAGAACAGCAATATCTACAATGGAGTGGTTCTAGTCCGGAGTTTCGAGACTTGTGTCGATCAACCAAACACACATACAGTCCAAAGGAGAGTGCTTCGAGACGGAGAGCTATGACAAATTCCTGTTATATGACAGGTGAGTGCAAGTCGGATACAGTGAGCCAGTCGGACACACTGAACCACGACTATTTTTACATAGAACAGCAATATCTACAATGGAGTGGTTCTAGTCCGGAGTTTCGGGACTCGTGTCGATCAACCAGACACACATACAGTCCAAAGGAGAGTGCTTCGAGACGGAGAGCTATGACAAATTCCTGTTATATGACAGGTGAGTGCAAGTCGGATACAGTGAGCCAGTCGGACACACTGAACCACGACTATTTTTACATAGAACAGCAATATCTACAATGGAGTGGTTCTAGTCCGGAGTTTCGGGACTCGTGTCGATCAACCAGACACACATACAGTCTAAAGGAGAGTGCTCCGAGACGGAGAGCTATGACAAATTCCTGTTATATGACAGGTGAGTACAAGTCTGATACAGTGAGTCAGTCGGACACACTGAAACACGACTATATTTCATAGAATAGCAGTCTACGAGTGAGTGAACAAGGGAATGGTTCTTGTCCGGAGTTCCGGGCCTCGTGTCGATCAACCAAACACACATACAGTCCAAAGGAGAGTGCTCCGAGACGGAGAGCTATGACAAATTCCTGTAATATGACACGTGAGTGCAAGTCGGGTACAATGAGCCAGTCGGACACACTGAACCACGACTATTTTTACATAGAACAGCAATATCTACAATGGAGTGGTTCTAGTCCGGAGTTTCGAGACTTGTGTCGATCAACCATACGAGTACACACATACAGTCTAAAGGAGACTGCTCAGTGACGGGAGAGCTATGACAAATTCCTGTTATATGACAGGTGAGTGCAAGTCGGGTACAGTGAGCCAGTCGGACACACTGAACCACGACTATATTTCATAGAATAGCAATGTCTACGAGTGAGTGAACAAGGGAGTGGTTCTTGTCCGGAGTTTCGGGACTCGTGTCGATCAACCAGACACACATACAGTCTAAATGAGAGTGCTCAGAGACGGAGAGCTATGACAAATTCCTATTATATGACAGGTGAATACAAGTCGGGTACAGTGAGTCAGTCGGACACACTGAACCAGAACTGCTTCATCAGATCAGCTCGATCTTATTATAATTTTTCACTGTCACCTGTCTGTCATAAATATATATATGCTATTCAGGAAGTTATTTTCAATTATGTTTTCTTATTTTCCAGGAGTGACGACTGCTACAGATGTATGGTGATACACGAAAAGCACAGATATGTGTTGCAGTATAAAGAAAGTAAGTGCCCTAATATTGAATGTAAATATTTTTAAATGGCGCCATCAATAAACATTCCTGTGTGGGATGATAGAAATAGAGTAGACTTAGACCAACAAAAGTCGGCACCGATTTCTTGGTCTACTCGTAACAAAATTGTATAAAACCTGCCAAGTGCGAGTCGGACTAGCGCATGAAGGGTTCCGTAACATTACACAAAAAACGGCAATAAATTATTAATAAGTACTTAGCAAGTTTTACCGTAACACTTATTATTTATTAAGTGAGAAAAACCATGTATAGCTAGTTTGTTAGTGCACGACACCTTGCACTTTGTGACTATGCGCTGAAACTTGGCACAGTTGATTCTTAGCTGGTCATGAGCAGATACAGACCGGGAGACCTCGAGAGCCACGTCTCATTTAGTGGGGGGGAGGGGGGGAAGTTCGACGCCGCCGCGCTTCACTTGGAGCAACATTTCTCTAAAACTATACCTATTAGGGAATGTAATATATCATTTTCGGATAAATTAAGGGTGAGGAATCTAGTTTTGGAACAAAAACAATGCACTTTCTAACAAAAAAAAAGCATAAAGTAGAAAAGACTAAAAAACGTATTTTTGATTTTTTCATAATTACCAATTTTTTTTTAAAGTATAGCAGGAATCTGAAAACAAAAAATACAGTCGTAAAGCTACACTTATTACGTTTAAGAAAATATATAGTTTAATATACAAAACTGTTGATAAATGGGAGATAAAAAATAATATTAAGCGTGGGCCAGAGTGATCTCAATACATAATATTATGAATGTGGGAAAGTTACTTATAATTTGTTCTACAATCGTTTATTTTTTAATAATTTCGTAAATAACTCGTAAACGGTAGCCCACAGCAAAAAAATATCTTTTACGTAAATAATCTGTTTAAGATTTCTTATAAAATAAGTGCTCCTTTTTTTCGCTAAGGTCAATATTAAAAAAAATATTGAAGGGAGAAAATAAATACTAAGGTCCTCTTTTTTAGTCATTCGTAAATAACTCGTAAAGGATGTCCAATAGCAAAAAATATTTTAACACAAGAATAATTAGCATAAAACTTCCTACAAAAAAGGTTATTCAAACTTTTTCGCTAGGATCAATATTTAAAAAGGGGACCTTAGAATTTATTTTCTCTCTTTAATATCGTTTTTAATATTGATCCTAGCGAAAAAGTTCGAATGACCTTTTTTGTAGGAAATTTTATGTAAATTATTCATGTACTAAAAATTGTTTTGCTATTGGCCTTCGTTTACGAGTTATTTACGAATGACTAAAAAAGGGGACCTAAGTATTTATTTTCTCCCTTCAATATTTTTTTTAATATTGATGGTACCGATAAACAGTAGTACTTATTTTATAAGAAATCTGAAACAGATTATTTACGTAACAGATATTTTTTTGCTGTGGGCTACCGTTTACGAGTTATTTACGAAAAACAAGAAAAATAAACGATTGTAGAACAAATTATAAGTAACTTTCCCACATTCATCATATTTTGTATTGAGATCACTCTGACCCACGCTTAATATTATTTTTTATCTCCCATTTATCAACAGTTTTGTATATTAAACTATATATTTTCTTAAACGTAATAAGTGTAGCTTTACGACTGTATTTTTTGTATTCAGATTCCTGCTATACTTTAAAAAAAAATTGGTAATTATGAAAAAATCAAAAATACGTTTTTTAGTCTTTTCTACTTTATGCTTTTTTTTTGTTAGAAAGTGCATTGTTTTTGTTCCAAAACTAGATTCCTCATCCTTAATTTATCCGAAAATGATATATTACATTCCCTAATAGGTATAGTTTTAGAGAAATGTTGCTCCAAGTGAAGCGCGGCGGCGTCGAACTTCCCCCCCTCCCCCCCACTAAATGAGACGTGGCTCTCGAGGTCTCCCGGTCTGTATCTGCTCAAGACCAGCTAAGAATCAACTGTGCCAAGTTTCAGCGCATAGTCTCAAAGTGCAAGGTCCCCATACAACGGTGTGCAGTAACAAAGCAGCTAGTATGGAGTTGAATCTAAGCTTACTTATTGATGTAATAACTATAACAAAACTGTAACCTTTATTTTTCAGCATACTGCTCACCAAAAGAGACCCTGTCGTCGCTCTGCGACACAATCACAGGCGACGCGGCGCTGTACTCCATGTTCCGCAAGGACCCCGCGCCGACGCCGCAGCCCTGCCCGTTCAGACCCGCGCCGTTCACGTTTACATATAACCGGTAATTTACTATCTCAACATCAGACCCCGACTTCTCAACATGAAACCCCGACGCCTCAACATAAAGCGCTGAGCTCTCAATATTCAACCCCAACCCCTGAACATAAAATCCCGACAACTCAACATGAAACCCTGACCCCTCCATATCAAAACCCCAACACCTCAACATCAAGCGCCAACCCCTCAACAGCAAACCCTGACCCCTCAAACCCTAAAATCTCGTCTCAGAACATCCAAACTCCGAACCCTCAGCGCCCCAACCCTTGCTTTGGTTGTTCTTGGGTTGTTGCCCTTGGGTTGTTCAAAGTGGTTAGAGGTTATACTCGTAGCTCTGTCAAGTTTTTTGTATTTGTATTTATTGTAAGTATACATGTACAGTACAGTGATGCATCAGAATACATGGTGTTAAATATAATTTCTTAGTACATAATAGTACATGCCACCCTGTGAGGGCATTACAATGACGTTAGCGATGAAGTTAGCGTAGCGCGCTACCTACTTCACTCGATTGCATTTAAGACAAGCAAATTTAAACTCTATTCCGTCTCAACAGCGGCGCTGGGGACTGCACGAACCCGCCATCACGAGCCGAGTCGTGTACGGACGACTCGAGGCTGCTTCTGCGGTATATGGCATGCCCGGACGTCCAGGCCACTGAGAGTAATGGTAAGGGACTTTAAATATTTAATATAAGTCGTAATAAGTTAGTTATTATTATTTATTTTGTTAATTATTTATAATCTCTTACAAAGAAAAACCACGACCTTCATAAATCCCAAGAGTTTTTTCTATGCCCATTTTTTTTCTTTAATCCATATAGGTAGTCAAGGTACCATATCATACACACATACTCTATGCGATATCTCGTCCGTTGGACTCTGGGATTAAAAGTGCCACATGATTACTTTATTGTCAATTTAAATTACTTAATATTGAAGCCAAAGCATATTTTGATTTTAAAACATCTTTAGATGCGCTTTAGTATTCATTAAGCCCTTACATCTCATAGACTACAATGACAGTTTTATTGACAAATTTACTTAATAATCGCTGGTTTTACACTAAAAATGTAGTGTTGGATTGGGCAGATTACATTACATTGGCCAATCGTACTGTCATTTTAGTATCTGGGATAAAATATAACAATTATGAAGTATAGCTAATTATAAAGGTAGATTTTTGGCAGATGGTATGGGTGATGATAAAGATGATGCTGGTAATAATGTTAAAATTGACAGTGATGATAATTTCCGTTACAGTGGAGGAGCTAGTGTGCCTAGCGACGTGGAAGGAAGGCTCCACGAGATACTTGGTGGGCAAGATATCGCAAGTGCAGCGACGGAACGCTTTGGCCTCCGACGAAGACACATACAGGTACAGAAATTTGGAATATATTTGGTATATGGTTTTTAAAGAGGAACGAACGGACTTCAATTCTTGCAGCATTTAGGGGTCAAGATATTTGGTTGCTTAATACCTACTTACACTATAATGACTCTCCAGCTAAACTGTTGTTCTTTACAAAATAATTCACTCACATCTAGATGTTCCCTCGCTACTTCAAGAGATTTTGTTCAAAGTCCCTCGCAGCAGGCAACGTATGTGTCGCAAAAAGGAGCTATTCGGAATACCTAAAACTAGAACTTGTTATGCACGTAATAATTATATTAGGCGTGCTTGTAGGTTATTTAATAATAATTCAAAACTGTCTGAAGTCGACATATTCAATTGCTCGATATATGATGTTAGGAAAGCATTCAAATAATAATTAGGATCATTCCCCTTTAATTGCATTTAATAAATAAACATATATTATATAGGTACCTATATGTGAGTGTGCAAGTATATTACAACTACTTTATTTTGTATACACATTATACATATGTATATATATATATTGAAGTTGGTACAGTGAAGGAATTAATGAATAAAACACTAATAATAATGTAATTTTTGCGACTTCGACTGTACCCTGATAAATAAAATTGCTATAGCTCAGATATTTTTGTTTAAAGTAATTATAACTGTAATTAGCTGTCGTATTTTTAATTGAGGAAACTGTAGGTTTAAGTATACTATCATATCTTTCTGTTTAACTGTAAATGTATACAACCGTTTGTTTCTTAATAAACAATAAATAAAAAAATAAAATAAAATAAATAAACTCCAAGCCAGTACGGGCACAGCTAGTTTTGTAATACAAGTTAAAAAAATGTCACAATTGGAAATTTTATAACAGATGAAAAAAAGGACGTTTAAAAAAAATTAAAGAAGTAGTGTCTTATGGTGCCTTAAGCAGTGTCTTAAATAATTTCTAATAAATATCACAAAAGACGTCAAAGTAGGCATTTTACCATAAAAGACAAATGTCCGGCAGTGGGACGGTTATAAATTGATGATGATAAATACACAGTTTCAATGTCTTTCTTCTCCACAGATGCTTCATCTATAAAGGCCAGCATAGCGACAAAACTATGACGTACTACATAGCTCAGTCCGGAGATGCAACGTGCAACGGGCTTTCGTCACCGACCGACGGCAGTCGGACCATGAGGCTGACTAATAGTAAGTAGAAATAATAAACGTTTGATATAAACTTCTACAAAAAAAAATGTCTAAAGTTAAAACGTTTTAGGACAAAGAATAAAACCCTGGGGTACTCCAAACACAATTGTTCAACCAACCGTAGACTGAGTTTGAGAGATGATTACTCGTTGTGTTTTATAAAAATTATATTATGTCGATACAAGGTCAAAAACACAATTTGTTTATTTCATACAATTTAATTTTAATAAAGTTTTCATGATCAACACTATCAAATGCCTCCGACAAGTCATATAAGTTTTAGAACATATTTTTAGTCTTGTCTAAGAAATTGTCAATCAGGCATTTGTTTATTTTATACCAAACCCGCGGCTCTCTCAAAATTACATTTATTCAGGATTTGACCTAACTTTTGACGTATCTTACTTGGGCATACGATGACCATATGCTTTTCTTTAATGTTTGAAACTTTTGAAACGAATCTACAATTAATATTTCTTTCAGGTGACGACGAGCACAACCGGTGCCACTTCCCAAGTTGGATAGTGGACCACCACAAGTGGTACAGTTTGGACCACACCCATCAGTACCATTTTACAACCAAGAATGCCACGCTAAAGGTATGTTTTCTACAAATACCTACTATTTTACCTTAAGTTATTCTCTTTCAAAATTTTTGGCTGATTGTGTTTGCAGAAAAGTTTGCCTACTAATTGAGCATTTGCTTAAAACTTGTACAAAGTGTTCAAAGTTTATTTTGCCAGTTCCTTAGGTACTCGTCGTACGTTGTTCTAGTTGATTTTCTGTTTAGCTCGTTATTCTCAGTAGAAAGGACACAAATCGTCAGAAAAAACTATGCTTAATAAACAAATAAAAATATAAACTAGTAGGATGATCTCCTAGATTGGAAAATTCATTGAAAAATGTCAAGGTAAAGACCAATATTATGAGTTGTGTGGTGCGTCTAGTTTATTAGAAGAAGAAGGAGAATTAGTTTAGGCATTAATAATAAAAAAATATAATGTAACATTGCAGATAGCGAACGCGGATGGACAGTTGGAAGAGAAGCGGCTGGTGTGCCACTCCATCCTGGAACAGAAGGAAAAGAAACATATAAAACTTGTAGCACACGTCACTAAAGGATGGTGAGGATACGATCAATTTTGTTTTTATATTTGTTACATGTACATTTGGTTAGAACTAAAGTCGTCGACATAGCCCACCGGATTAGCAAGCTGAAGTGGGAGTGGGCCGGTCATATTACCCGTAGAAAATAACCGTTGGGGTAGACGAGTTCTCGAGTGGAGACCGCGCATCGGCAAACGTAGCGTAGGACGCCCTCAGACTAGATGGAGCGATGACCTTCTCGGCTGTAAGATCTGGATCAGAGTTGCCGCAAATCGTAGGTACTCAATGGCGTGCAATAGGAGAAGCCTATGTCCAGCAGTGGAAGAAAGAAGGCTGATTGGGTACGATGCTTTACACACACTAGCACCGTCCCCCCCGTCCCCCCCCCTTTAGCATGAAATATGTCTCGTATGACAGTTTTTTTTATTTTTCAGCCCAATCATAATGACCTAAAATCTTAAAAGACCAACCCGTTTTTGTTTGTGTTTCAGTACCAGGGACCGAAACACAGTGTTTAACTTGAGTTTCTATTTGTCGTGTTCCAGTGAGTCCGGGCACGTGTGCCTGGTGTTCCACCGGCGCTCCGCGCACGTGCTGGAGCTGCGCTCGGGCTCCGGGCTGTGGGAGTCCCCGCAGGACGCCTGTGCTGAGCCGGAACACGACCCATCCATCACACTCATCAGTAAGTCCACTTGTCTTGACTATTTCTTATTCATTTATCCTGTTATTTCTTGTGCTAGAAACGCACACTACACATACTGGTAAATGAGTCCTGTAAATAATAGATATACAATTTTTTATCTCTGTTCGCTGTTCATACTGTCAGCCAGTACATTCGAAGAGGAATTACTATACACGAAAAACCTCTCCTATCGCTACATCCTATTCGTCAGAAATCTGCTTCAAGCAGTCTCCGATTTGTATTGATTTTTTATCTGTCTGTTACAGCGACCACTTTGACTCCGGAACGGTGTCCTATCTTCGGCCGCTACAGTGTGGTCAGCTCTTTAGCTGACTCCAGGCGGAGACGGCAGCAGATGACTATAGGTACGTATATTGTATACAGAGTAGTATATATTTAAATTATAAATTGTGGCTTTCAATCACAGGAGGGTGCTTAAGCTTCAAGTGCAAGAAGGTTCATTCCATATGAAATCCCAAAAGGAATTCTGATAAAAAGGTCCTTGAAATATTGGCATGCCTTGAAAACTGAAGACGCGGGTTCAAATCCCGCCTTAGCAATAGCAGCCTTTCTAGTTTTTTTCCTTCGTTAATTATTTATGTTATTAATTTATAATATAAACGGTGGCTTACTTAAGCCACAACATAGATTTAAATCTACAAAAAAATCCTAGGCTTCGACGACGGTGCAGTCCACAGACAAGACATCCTCCAGACTGAGCATTACTAGCTCTACCCCCTCTGCCACAAATACGGTAGTTTTACTACCGTAGCCCTAGCCCAGAACTCCACCATTAACCAACCCTCCTCATATATGTAGTTTTCTTTTCTTGTTTTAGTTTAAAACTTGATGTCCTTGTAAAATTTGAAAGATTAAATGTTATTGTCAAGTAAAAAATATATATACAATATAGATATAGACCTTCACGAGAAGGTTAATAATTAAATTTAAAACTTGAATTTTTCAGGAGACGCTGAAAGCACGGAAATTGAACCAAAATGCGTTCCCGGCGTTTATGACAGCGCGAGTATAGGGTGCGGCGCGGCCCAAGACAGCATCGAGTTCAAGTCCGCTTGCCCCAGTACTGGTAAGTTTATTAAAATATTTACATGAAATTTTATACAATCGTGATATAAGAGAGCTTTTCAGTCGAGTACCGTCCAAAGTATACAGCTAAGATACGCGAGCAGCCGCGATACCTTCATACACGTACGCGACCCGCCCGCCGCGGCCTGGCAGGCTGGTCAACGACACCTTCTCGTAATTCATGAGGCCCTGGTACTTGTGCAGCGCTAAATTCAATTACTAAACAGTTTTTTCTCGATTTTGGCCACCGTAGCCTATGGAGACTAACAAGCAACGCTAAGTGGTTTTCGTAGTCTATGGATGTTGCTATATTAAGGGTGTCACATGAGCGTTTCTAACTTATGAAGAAATTGAACCAAAATGCGTTCCCGGCGTTTACGACAGCGCGAGTATAGGGTGCGGCGCGGCCCAAGACAGCATCGAGTTCAAGTCCGCTTGCCCCAGTACTGGTAAGTTTATTAAAATATTTACATTATAAATAGTATTTTATACAATCGTGATATAATAGAGAGCTTTTCAGTCGAGTACCGTCCAAAGTATACAGCTAAGATACGCGAGCAGCCGCGATACCTTCATACTCGTACGCGCCACGGCCGCCGCGTTGGTCAACGACACCTTCTCGTAACTCATGAGGCCCTGGTACTTGTGTAGCGCTAAATTCAATTTCTAGACAGTTTTTTCTCGATTTTGGCCATCGTAGCCTATGGATAACAAGCAACGTTAAGAGGTTTTCGTAGTTTATGGATGTTGCTATATTAAGGGTGTCACATGCGCGTCTAACTTATGAAGAAATTGCACCAAAATGCGTTCCCGGCGTTTACGACAGCGCTAGTATAGGGTGCGGCGCGGCCCGAGACAGCATCGAGTTCAAGTCCGCTTGCCCCAGTTAAAGTTTATTAAATAGGGTATTTGAAATTTTTTTATGAATGTTATCTGTCGATCAGGTTTGCTTTGAGGATCAAATGTCTGTATTTGACCCATAGTCTTAGTTCGGTCGGACATAACAAAATCATTCTGTATAATTAGATATTTACCTTAAAGCAATACAAAAGTCACAAATGATGGTCAAAGTCTAGCACCCGCACTTTATTGACGAAACGCTTCGATCAAAATGGCAATACATCGTGACGTTAGCATGTAACGTTAGAAGCCGTTTAGATATATTGAAAATAAGGAAATTGCTATTTTGTCGGTGAAATATTGCGTTTATGTATATAGTTGCCATACAATATATTTTTAAATAAAATGTAAGTAAAAGTAATCGAATGGGTACCATTTTTTTCCTCTTTGGAAATAAAAAAAAAATTTTTTTTGAAACTTTGAGGTCTTGTATTTTTTTATTATTCCCATATATTTTTTTAGTTTTCAATTTATTGTTATGAACTGCACATCTTCTACCTTTTTAACTAGATTTAGTTATAAAATTCAACATGTGTCAACAACCCTGGCCTATTGTTGACATAAAAGATATATATAGGTACAGTGGTACTACTTTTCTTCCTTGCGTAATGCGTTGTCCCGGCATTTTTGCCACGACTCACGGGAGCCTGGGGTCCACCTGACAACTAATCCCATGATTTGACGTAGGCATTAGGTTTTACGAAAGCGACTAGGCTTTATTTGGATCAGTCCGGTTTCCTCATGATGTTTTCCTTCACCGAAAAGCGACTGGTAAATATCAAATGATATTTCGCACATAAGTTCCGAAAAACTGAATGGTCGGACAGACAGACGCACGAGTGATCCTATATGCGTTCCGATTTTCCTTTAGCTCTCTTGCTATGCACTGTGTTGGTCTCAGAGCAATAATATATAGCTGACTGAATGAGATGGTTTTTTGGAACTTCCTGTAGAAGTAGCAGAGAAAGCGCTATTATTGTTTTTCTCACTACGCTCGTGGTTAAATTTTGGAATCTTTCGCTTGCTCGAGTATCAATAGCACGAGAGGTTAAACAACAACTTTGCCCCGTTGTAAAACATATGACTGTTCTTTTTTTTTAGTGTATACCTGCCGCCTTTTAAAACAAATGACTGTTCTTTTTTCAGTGTATACCTGCTATGGCAGCTGGCAGTCCGGCGGCACCGGCTACGTGGTAGCGGCCCCAGCGCAGCCGCGCAGCACGCGCCTGCGCACAGTCTGCATCGTTTACGAGCACCACAATAACAACGGTACGTATTTGTAACGTTATCTATGGAAAGGGACCTGAAGCACTACCACCAGTTTTAACATTGACATATTCACTCACGTTTAAGTAACTTACTTTCTATGCATCTCGCTCGTACTCGCATATTAGTGCAAGCGAGATGTATAGAAAGTAATTTACGTAGACGCGAGCTAATCTGTCAATGTCAAAACTGGTGGTAGCCGTACTTATTGTCGATGGCGCTTACGCCATTATTAACGATGCTCCGATATAAATACAATGCTGCGCGACGCTGTGCGGCGTAAGCGCCATCCACAATAAGGTCCCTTTTCATAAATAATGCCCCATTTATATTACGAAAATAACTCACAACTTAGGAACAAATCGGAAATCAAACTAGGCCCTCCCGAGACATCTAATTTTGTCCTCGCCATTAAGTAAATATTCATTCTTATGTCATCAATAATAGAAAACAAATTTACGAACAGATTAAGAAAGTAAATACTTAGAGTAATTAAGAGGTGGGTAATTATTATATAGGTATGGGCATTTTCACCAAAAAGTGTACCATTTACTTTTTTTCGAAAATCAATTAACTTTTGGGTTATTTCTACTCAGAATCACGAGGACTATCGATTTAAGAAGAAAAAAAATGTCAGTTTTGTAACGCATTTTCACATACATTTTGTATGGATCGTTACAAACCTGACACCCAAAATTTGTATGAAAAACTGGGGACACCTTTTTTCTTTGTCTCATTCAACAGTACTCGTGATTCTGAGTCTAAATAACCCAAAAGTTGATGGTTTTTCGAAAAGAGTAAATGGTATAGGTACCATTTTGTCTTAAAAAACCCACATATGTACAAGGCGCTAACAAATTACCTATTATTAGCGCCAAATTAATTATTATATTATTATAGGTGATAGTACTCGGCTCCTGGAGTATATTTAACTATTTAACGTTTTATGATGTTTTGCCCCGATTCAAATAAAACGAAGTGAAGGAGTGACATTATAAACATCATATTTTTATAGAAATTTTACATTTTTGATGACAATACCACACTTTTTCATTGCAAATGCCATGCAGGCTTGATCTGACTCTATATGGTACTGACCTCTGAAAAAATTGTGAAAAAAAAAGAAGATGTATTTATTGCCACAACAGCGAATACAGAGCACACAATATTTAAAGTAAAAAAACCGGGCAAGTGCGAGTCGGACTCGCGCACGAAGGGTTCCGTACCATAATGCAAAAAAAAAAACAAAAAAAAGCAAAAAAAAAAAAACGGTCACCCATCCAAATACTGACCACTCCCGACGTTGCTTAACTTTGGTCAAAAATCACGTTTGTTGTATGGGAGCCCCATTTAAATCTTTATTTTATTCTGTTTTTAGTATTTGTTGTTATAGCGGCAACAGAAATACATCATCTGTGAAAATTTCAACTGTCTAGCTATCACGGTTCGTGAGATACAGCCTGGTGACAGACGGACGGACGGACGGACGGACGGACGGACGGACGGACGGACAGCGAAGTCTTAGTAATAGGGTCCCGTTTTACCCTTTGGGTACGGAACCCTAAAAAAGAAGTTACTTAACCTATAAACGTTATATCTATAATCTATAATCTATGGTGGATGTATCTGGTGGATGAGCTATCTGTATGGTGACGAAGCCTGCGCTGTGGATCTGAAGGTACTGTTATTATTATGTTTTTTTTTGTGGGGGAAATAAAATGGATAATCTTAACTAGACTATTGTAACTTAATAACTAAACATTTTCTGTGACAAATGGTTTGGGCGTCAGCATAATGCTGCCAGCATCAACTCAGCGTTAGTGACACTGCAGCGCTGTTTTTCAGCCCAGACCAAGTTAATTACCAATTAAAATAAATTAAATTAGCTCTATAAACACTATGTTGATATTGTTATGTTACAGAGACCCACGGAGGCACGCTGTCTTTGAGCATCGTGTCGCACTCGTGTGATCGCTCGGCGTCGCCCGGCCCGCCTGACAAGGCCTACAATCTGACACTCAATGGTACGTTATAGACGGTCAAGCAAATCTTGTCAGTAAAAAAAGGCGCGAAATTCAAATTTTCTATGGGACGATATCCCTTCGCGCCTTCATTTTTCAAATTTGCCGCCTTTTTCTACTGATAAGATCTGCTTGACCAAGTATACTTTACAGTACTTACCTACATAATGGCAGGGGTGCGAAACTCCTGACTTCGGGCAAACTCGGCTCCGTTCGGCTCAGCATTGCTCCGAGCAATTATTAGGGCTGACACAACTTGACGTCCCTTTGCGTGCACGACCACAGATAAGATAACGGCTTGAATTTTGACAGCCGAAAGGGATAGTGCCATATATTAGAAAGGGACAACATGATTCGACCCTGAACCGCTGTCAAACTTCGGTTTTGTAGGAAGTTTCCTTTCTGTACGGTAGTACTATTACGTATTCTGTGATAATGGTGCTACTTTACCGCACTAGTGCGATAACTAGCACATTACGTAACTATGTCGAAAACTTATTAAGGGTCGTATGTACTGTAAAACATTGTACGTTACATGTGCGAATACGTATTTTTCGCACTTGTGTCGTAGTACTATTTCCTTCCGGTATAGGAGCATTTCACCATTAAGTGTAGCTTACGAAATTATTTTTCTTAATATAATGTTGTCGGTTACCAAAACCAATTTTTGGTTTAATGATAATTGATGCCTGAGTTTTAATTAAAAATTTACATCAAAAATTGGATATAGAAAATGTCTCTTTCCTTCCAGGTACATGTGAGCAGAGCAGCAAGTACAACAGCCTCGCGGAGCGCCTCGCGCCCGCCACGCTCCTGCTCGCGCTCGCGCTCACTGTCAGATGATACGGCGGCCGCTAGAGGCCCAAGGGGAGTTCTATTAACCTACTTCATGTCTAAACTACATGCTGTTTACTGATTATCGACCTTATTTGCAAAGATATTAGGTTCAAAATTTCTCAGTTATAACTGAAGTTACGATTTTTGTGAGAGTCTAAGGTTGGTATTCCACCTGTGCAATTTCTTTGTACAATGTCATTGCGTCTCACTCTATCATTAAGCAAAATGTGAGACGCAATACATGTTTGACAAAGATATTAGATGGAATACCCCCCTAAGGTGACTCTGCACCGACCCGAACAGAATAATGCGATGGAGTGTCTTAATAAACGTCATATTTCATATAAATTTGACATTAATGATGACATTTCCATCCCTTGTCATGGTAGCGCTGGTGGCCTAGCGGTAAGAGCATGCGACTTTCAATCCGGAGGTCGCGGGTTCAAACCACCAATGAATTTTTCGGAACTTTTGTACGAAATTTCATATGATATTTACCAGTTTCTTTTCGGTGAAGGAAAACATCGTGAGGAAACCGGACTAATCCCAATAAAGCCTAGTTTCCCCTTTGGGTTGGAAGGTCAGATGGCAGTTGCTTTCGTAAAAACTAGTGCCTACGTCAATTCTTGGGATTAGTTGTCAAGCGGACCCCAGACTCACATGAGCTGTGGCAAAAAGCCCGGACAACGCGAAGAAGAAGAAAAAATTACATACTTTGTCATGCAAATTCCATGCAGAGTTAGGTTGGTCCGACTCTAAGGTCGATGTGGTCAGTCATAACTGTCAATTTCGTAATCTTAATTGCAAAGAGAAGAACCAACATTGGTCAGTCAAAAGTAACATTTCTTAAAACTTAAATACATGAGGATAATCAGTTAACAGTCACAACACAAAAATTGGTAGAAAAGGCAGATTGGTCACACTTTGGAAACCTAGACAAGATATATTTTACTTATTCAAACATATTACACAGTATTACAGTGAGACACTAAGGCACTGTGGAATGCATACAGTATTATTATTATCCTAAAACGTTAACATAGAGTTGTGTTATACAATAACAATAATCTTAAATATTAACTGAAGACAGGTTATCCATCGCCTCACATAACTTCTTACATTCGTCACATAACATCTTCCAACTACTGGCAAAAACATATATATTAGTACAGAATTTTTGGTATGGTCTTTGGTCGTCCCATTCGTTTTTCGTCAAGTTCTTAAATTAGTCCTATTCTGCTTTCGTCACTCATTCTACATTGAAAGCCACCGACGATTGTGACGAATGCAGAATGAGTGACGAAAGCAGAATAGGACTAATTTAAGAACTTGATGAAAAACGAATGGGACGACCCAAGACGATACCGAATTTTTAACGTTCTAAACCTTCTGCGATCTCCTCTTTTGTGATTGATGTAGAATTTTTATCTACGAGATGAAAGTGTAGGTCATACTCAACGACATTTTTTGAAACAGACCTGAATTCCCGATAAATTTTTACTGTCACACAGAAAACGTCGGTATCTGGCACCTATTTCACCATGCTGACCACCGTGATCACCAATAGGGACCGTGCGCAGAGGGCCTGCCATCTTGTGGCCTGAATCAGAAACATATGTGCATATGTACATTGCCAAAGCAAGTGCTACCATCTACCGTTCTCGTAGGTACGTTTCCTGGTGCATAGTAGGTTCTGCCTTCTGCCATCTCGTGGGCTACATCGGAAGCATAAACGTCACATTTACGCCTCGCGCCAAAAATCTGACGGCTCCTATGCTGTCCGTCCGTGCTATACGTCATGCACGCCCCCTATTGCTTAGTAACGACAGTACCTACATAGCGTCAATGTTGTTGTTGAACAATTAATGTATGGTGAATTGTCAATGTCGGGCGTTAATTGTTAGCGTAGTTTCGAACAAAGATTTTTTTCTTCGTAACGGGTTGCGAACGGAGAATTATTTTCTACGTAACGGGTTGCGAACGAAAAATTATTTTCTTCGTAACTGGTTGCGAACGGAGATTTTTTTTTTAATAATTATTCTTAACAATATTATACAACTAATTAATTTGTACATGAACATATCTGCCTGATGTCTTACAATGCTGATTTATCCTATGAATCTTTGTGTAAATGTATTTTAATAGAACTCCTTTCTAATGTACCTATTTGACACTAAAATACTTGTAGGTAACAAGTAGATTGCTTTTTGTGATAATGTTATTTTTATTTCGGCAGCTATTTTTGGGTAGGTTTTTTTTTTACTTTTTTTAATGGTTCTGAAGCTATTCTGTTTAAGATTAATGTTTTTTGGGAACTTTATTTTTGGATTTAAAAAAAAAACAGTTTTTTTGACAGATTTCGGAATTAAAAAAAACTTTTTGATATTGTATGTACCTTCGTTATTTACAATACTCATTAAACTGTATTAAGTTAAGAGTTAATTGTAAATAAATTAATTGTAAACAAAGCTTCCGAACCATACAAAAGTGTTGTTTAGGTATTTATTCTCATTTTTAATGCTTTTATTAGTTATTATTTTTTCTATAAAATAGTCGTTAGGATAGGCCAAACAATACAATGTTGAAAAGAAACGAAGTAAAAATAAAGTGTGTAAATAAAAAATGGTATAGAATTTGATTAAAATGCGATTTTTAAATAATGTTACTTACGGAATTTGTATCTTAATGGGATGTTTTATTTTTTAAATTTAGACCCTGTTTGTTCTCGCCTAATAAATAAGAAAAATGTTAAATGTTTTGTAATTTTTTGCTCATCACCTACGTAGTTACGAAAATGTAATAATAGTTACGAAAGTGGAAACTTTTCAAAATATTAATTTTATATCGATCCCTCACCTGACTCAATCAAGGTGATATTGTTGAGAGTTTTAACCTTGAATTATAGTTCGTGTTTTTAGCATTAGAAAAAGACTACGCGATCTTGACGTGTCTTTTAATTGAAAAACGCTTTTTAAAAATCAGTAACATAAAATAATGTAAATAATCGTATATGATATGATTCATAATTGTTACATATTTGCCGTGACTTATTTATCAAAAGTGATTTTTGATAAAGGGCTGTCCATAAATTACGTCGTCGAGTTCGGACAATTTTTGACCCCCCCCCCCCCCCCCCCCTAAAATCATGCTTTGAATGACCCCGTTTCCTCCTACGTCATGCTACCATCATCCGATGTCCAGACCTCCCCCCCCCCCCCCTAATTTGAAATGATGTAATTTATGAATAGCCCCTAAAACGTCACGTCAAGATTGTTTACCTTTTTTCTGATGCTAAAGAAAATCTAACTATAAATATGTCTTTTACTTAATTGTATATTTTTAGTAAGTGCTCAGAAAACGTCCTGCTATGTAGCAAACAACTGATAAAATTTTAAATGTGAGTGATACAACTATTACGATTTATCACTATCGCATTTATTGATGAAACCTTTGAAAAGTTAGTTAAAAAGTTTTAGGCGAGAACAAAACAAGATGTAATTATACTATAGTATCATTTATTTATAGACAAAAACGCTTTAAGTATACACTTTGTACTGTATGCTTGGTATATCGAGCGGCAGATGTTATATCGGTGTCGTCTTATCATGTCTTTTATCGAACGATATCTTGTCATCGATAAAATAAGAGACATGAAGACTGTTGTTCAAATGTCGTACTGTTTTGATACATTTGTGCTGTTATTGTGAGGAAAATTGTATTTTATATAGAAAGGCATTATATTAGTGTCAATTATAAGCTGTTTACACAATTTCACTTAAAAGATTTTTTATTATTGTGAATTAAAAATTTACGACAGGCAAGTTTGGTCCCTGACAAAATGGAAAAATTACAAAGACGATGTTTTTGACGTGATAACGTCTTATAAATCGATCAACACCGGTAGCATGCACGAAAAAGTGTCACGTTGTGGACAGATCTCCATGGTAACGTTGTGGATAAATCTCGATGGTAACGTTACGTAATGTAATGTTAATGTTTTCGTATGACGTTATCACGCAAAATTATCGTCCGTAAACCGACTTTACAGACAACCATATTTTTTTGTTAGAATGTTTCTGTAAGTGTTTAAATTAGTTTCCTTAATATTTTCCTCCTTTGCCATAAACTTTCAGACATGTTTCGATATGGTACGACATTTCGAGTAATGAAAACCGTTCATATTGGTTTAAGTGTAATATAAATTAGATAGGCATAAATTTAGAGAAATTATGCTCAGAAGGAAGACCGTGGTTTTTTTATTTATTGAAACGTCCGTAAACTTTGTTGTGCGTCCATAAACTACGTAGACGGGCACAGTTTGAACATTCTAGTTATATTGTATTCTTTTTTATGGAAATTATGTAATAATTCCTTGCCATATAAAAAAGTTACGAAACTATTATAGTTAGTTACGAAACTGATTTTTTTTATTATAATTTTGGAATACTTTTTTTATTAACAAAAAGAAGTTATAATGTTCTGTAGAGCAATCAGTATCAACAAATCAAAGTGTGCCCGTCATTAGACTTACGCATTTATTATTTTAGAAGAAAAACGGCGCAAAAGTGGCTTTTTCGGTTTATAAATAAAACCGGGTAAGTGCGAGTCGGACTCGCGCACGAAGGGTTCCGTACCATAATGCAAAAAAAAAAAAAACGAAAAAAAAGCAAAAAAAAACGGTCACCCATCCAAGTACTGACCACTCCCGACGTTGCTTAACTTTGGTCAAAAATCACGTTTGTTGTATGGGAGCCCCATTTAAATCTTTATTTTATTCTGTTTTTAGTATTTGTTGTTATAGCGGCAACAGAAATACATCATCTGTGAAAATTTCAACTGTCTAGCTATCACGGTTCGTGAGATACAGCCTGGTGACAGACGGACGGACGGACGGACGGACGGACGGACAGCGAAGTCTTAGTAATAGGGTCCCGTTTTACCCTTTGGGTACGGAACCCTAAAAATGAGTATTTCAATCAAATGCTCTAGTCGACTCCTAAAATGCCACTTTTGTCTTGTTCTTTTCCAATTTGGTTTTCAGAAAGAAATCTTAAAATAATTGAGTCGCGAAGATCATATGAAATTATGACATAACCATCAGTATATGTGTCAAACCAATGACCATTTGTATTGTGCAGAATTAAGTTCAAATACCCATTTAATTGAATGCATTAATGAGTGCATTAACTGGCATTTTAAACAAATACACGATTGATTGATTGATTATTCGCGGATCTTCTCTTTGTGCTTTTAATACATATAACTGTTCTTTTGACATTTACTCGTAACATAAAATTGACCTTTTCGTTAATAAAAAGACACTGAGAAGGCCTCGATATGTAAGAATATTTATATGCATTAAAATCACTAAGTCGGCAAAACAAATGGCTCAAAAACAATCATAATTTAAAATCAAATTGATTAAGCAATTGTTATTAATTATTATTACTGTTTTAAAGATTTCAAGAAGAAAACCAGATACTATCAGCTATTATTATAGGCTTTAGACTTATAATTTACCAGTTTTTTTTACAACCAGTGCTTTTCCTCGTGAATCTTGACCAATAGTAGTTAAAAGTATACATATTTGCTCATAATTAACAAAAAATAGCGCGGAATTTTATTTGTGATAAAGAAAATATTATAAGAAAAAATGTGTAAATATTGACTAGACTCAAGTTCCTCACTTTTGTTTCTCTGACTCTGATTTTTGTGATACTCTGAGTTTTGGTTGGTTAGATTTAAGTTTGGCCTTTGGCCGCCACAACTACTCTCAAAAAATCAAATGAAAAATCTCTCGATATCAAATGATTTAGTTGTGTACTACTTATTCTTTCGCAATTTTTCATAAGGGCACTTTCGACTTCCGACAACATCTCATAAGTAGTTACGAAAGTTACAAAAGTGGAATAAATTTGTTTTCGTAACTCAAAGTTCTTCAAAGGATACTTTAATGTTAGTAGTAACTTTATGTTTTTAATAATGCTTTTGAAATATTACGAGAAAATCAATAAATCAAAATAAAGTATGGCGGCCGAAGGTTGGAATTGACGATGTCTGTGCTTGCCTACAATGAACCTATTATTTTAAAAGAAAGATTTAAAATATAAATATGTAGCCGAAAAGACTATTGTACATAAAACTAGCTGGATAACTTATATAACTATACATACAATCATATTTTATAAGTATAAACACATTTTTAAAATAAACTACAGGACAAAAGTATTAATTTTAAAAAATAACCGACGATAATAAATAGCGATAGTATTATGAATAGATTTAAAGAAGCGGTCTTTAACATTTTCGTTAAAAAAGTGCACATTAAAAAGTAAAACACTGTAGCACTTAAGACGTTTTTTTAAACAAATTTACAATGTGAATAAAACGCACTAAGGATTTCTGTAAAAAATATGATGTAATACTCTATGGGATTGTAATTTATTGGCATGTAAATATTTTGTTTTTTAGGGCTAAATGTGGTTTCTTCGCTGTTTTGTGTATTTAAAAAACGTGTCAGTCAGCTGGGAAGCGTCGCCGATAAAATTCCTTTTTCTGACAGCTGCTTTTTTTAACAATTGTGGCCTAGATGCTATTCCTTTAAGCCATCTGACAGCTGTCATCGGAGGCGTTTATCAGTTGTCTAAGCGCGTTAGGCGTTTTTCCTTCGCCAACTGTATAGAACGTTTTGCTAATCCGGATCCCCGCATTCGCCATTTTGGAAAACTTCACGAGAAGAGATACGATTTGTAACTATTACCGTGTAAGCCTATTATTATATTTTGATTACTGAAATATATTTGAAAATCAATTTTAGTTTTATTTATTGGTGTGTGTGTTGTCTTCTTGCCCAGGTTCATACATCTGGAACCCATTTCATACAAGTAAATGGGGCATTTTACAAGTTTAACCTAGCAACATTTATGGAAGTGACACTTGCGTCATGCATGGCGAATGACGAGTCGGTTTTTGACGGTGTATTCCCAATTTTCCATTTATCCTCGCACCACGTGACCGCTGCCATACATGAGGCGGGGACAAATATGAATGCACCTATTCCCATATGTGCCCGGTGGGGACAAATGGGGCCCTTTTGACCTGTGTAGCCGGCTTAAACTTGTATAATTGACCCCGAAATACCTAATATATTGTGTGAAATCCTCAGGTGACAACCAAAACTCACTACTAAAAAATGATTAAACAAAGATCAACCTTATTTTGGTACTAATAAAGTTCACTATATACTTGTGGTTGTAATTAGTGAGTTTTGGTTGTCACCTGACTAAGGGGCTATTCATAAATTACGTCATTTCAAATTAGGGGGGGGGGGGTTCTGGACATCGAATGATGGTAGCATGACGTAGGAGGAAACGGGGCCATTCGAAGCATTATTTCTGGATGTTTTAGGGGTGGGGGGGAGGTCGAAAATTGTCAAAACTCGATGACGTAATTTATGGACAGCCCCTAAATAGTCATTTCTAATTTAATTTAGACCCTTTACCGAACTGCGCAATAATTATTATAACTATGTATACACGGTGTAACATGAGGAAACCGAATAATTTTAACAGCGTATTCCTGATCATATTTAGAGACAAAAATGTTCTATAAACTTTTTTGAAATTCGCCTAGTTTCAGAGAAAATATTAATTAAAAAAAATACAAGTTTTTATTGTTACATAGTGTAAAAGGCCTTTTTGATGGTGATGTCGCTGCTATGGGACGTAGTCTAAATATCCTTATTGATACATGTCAAAAAGTGACAAGTAACACTTTGCAAAAAGTAGGTTTTACGAAAAAAAATGTAAAAATCAATTTTAATTGACAAGTTTACCAATAACATTTATTTTTTATGTACAAATACATTTTAAAAAATTGAAAAAACTAAACAAAAAAAATTTTTTTTGGCGAAATTGACCTAAACTCATATTACATTTTTTCCTTCTTTTGATCTCAGAAATGCGTGGTTAAAATTATTCGGTTTTCCTCATGTTACACCGTGTATGTAATAAACTGCTCCAATGAAGGAATATTTATAATACTAGACCAAATATAGGAAATTAAGATTTTTCACTCAGGAAAAAACAAATGACATCATATATAAAGCTTTTTAAACATCTTAGATGAAGACGCACAATAATTACATATAAGTCATAAGTTGACGGCCACACCTAAAAAACCTACGTATCCTACAAATGAATCCTATTATTATTATATCGTCGGGTGACAAGCAAAACTCACTAATTACTATCAAAAAATTAAATAACAATGCACTTTATTGCACTTGTAACACGGATTATTGTCCAATAATTTCAATGATGTTAGTTAGTGACTTTGCTTATCACCCGACGATATTAACTCTAGTCTACATATTGTATATGTTGTATTGTTCTAGTGGTTCGTATGTCCATTCTTCATCATCTTCCGCCTCTGGTGTGTCATCTGAAATGAATATAAATATATATTTTTGGTAATAATTTAAAAAACTTACATCTGTATACTAAGCTTGAAGAGAACAATTTGACTCGGTGATTTATTAAAAATGCAGATATGAGAGACAAAATTAATTTGTTTCCAAGTTTCTGGTTGCGATATTCATATTTTATCACCCCATTTCGCAACTAGTTACGAAAGCGTAAATTAAAAAATACAAGTAGGTGTAGTCATTATAACAATATCGCCTCTCTCTCTCTCTGCATATTATTTAAAAGCCAACATTTTTTAGCTGTTAAATACAATTTAGCTTCTAAAACTTTTTAAATTTTTTTTTAATATTCGACGATCTTTTTGTGAAATTCTTAGTACTAAATTTGATCTGTATAATAATAATAATTCAATTTTATATCATAATTTTGGACACGGCGCGTATAGTACGTCGGTTCCTCACTCTGCGGCCCCCACAAAATAGAAATGTAGTATCTATTTATGTGATGCATACAGAATTACTACCTTTCAACTATGAATAGGGTTGCCAGATCGAAAGGCGCTATTATCGGGAAAAAAAACAAATTTTTTCGGGATTTTGGGACTTAAGTCGGGAAAAAAACATTCAAATTAAAGTACCTAATTGTATTAAAAACTACAATATTTTACATTATTGGCACTACGCTCGACGACAGTTCGGAACTTAAAATTATTGTTTTATAACGTGAAGCTGTTTTTCGGGACAATATTCACTTTGTCGGGAATCGGGAACACATGCTAAAAATCGGGAGATTCCCGCCAAATCCCGACCATCTGGCAACCCTAACTATGAATAGCAGTGTGAGATAGAGTAGAGGTACGAGATTTTTTCAAAGTAGCGCCGATATATGTATGTAATACCTATCTATTCATAAGTGCTTGTTGCTAGGCCTACATGAATAAAGTATATTTGAACTTGAAAAATACCTTCGTCAGCCATCTGATATATTGGCATATCATCATCCTCTAGAATCGGATCCGGCGGTAACGGTCTTGCATCAGGTTTTGGCAACGGCCTTTTCTGAATCGACTTTTGGACTTTTTGTTTCACAGGAATCAACTTTGGCGCCTGTTGTGTTTCTGTTAAAACAGGAGGCCATTTTGAATTTTGTGAAGCGTTCGACACTGTTGGCGGCGGTTTTTTCACTAAAGGAGGTTTCTGTGGTGATATAGTAGTTTTTATAGGTTTAGGAGATTTTAAACTCGCTTCTATCTTTGGTAGAATTAGTTTCATTTGATTTGGTTGAACGGGTTTGGAGGCGATTGGTGGTTGTTTTGGCTGAACTGGTTTTGTTGGTTGCATCGGTTTTGTTTGGACTTTTGGTGGATTTTTCTTTTCTATTGTGGCGTTCGGGGAAGATGTTGCTGTATCTGAAAATAAGTCAAATAATCGATTAGCTCTCTGCAAAGACTGCAAAGTACCGTAAAATGGAGTGAGTAGGTGCAAAACTAACATTCAAACCTCCATAACATTTTATTTTTACATATGCAAACTGAATGGTGTATATAATAAGTGTTCCGGACGTTTGTATTTTAGTTTTTATTTTATTTTGGGTAGTTCCATTTCATAACTTTGACGATAAACAGAAAATATCACCTCACCCCGTAGTCCCTCGTATTTGGGGTGAGTTGGGTTTTAATACAAAGGTGATTTTGGAAGATTGTTGGATCGATTTTTTTTATTATGAGTGTTACTATAGCTCCATTTTAAAATGGAATACATTATTTTTGTAGCAGTAGCCTTAAAATCCCATCTCACCCCCCTTTCATCCCTTCTCTCCCAACCCAACCCAACTCTCCCCGCGAACTCACCCCATTCTACGGTAATTAAAATTTAAAATCAAATAAAGTGAAAATACCTTTTCCAATGTTTCTGTTCTTGAATACGTTTTTCAATTCTGACATTGGAGATTCAGTAGCTGGAATATAAAACAAATATTAGGCATATGTTTGGCATATTACTAGACTGTCGGTTTCCGATAAGCCCGAATTTTAATCGAGTTAATTAATTACCCAATTACCTAATAGACTTTGACAATAAAAGCGCCACTTGCACCATCCCACTAACCCAGGGTTAACCGGTTAAACGTGTGGTACTATACAGCACGTCCACGGATGATTTTATTATTTCTTTTGCGGTACATATTCATGAAAAGAAATGTACTTTTATGTACTTATGTTTTAAAAAAATGTACTCGCACGGTTTTGGCATAGCGACATACAGGTCGTGGTCGTGCTGGATAGATACTGCTTGGCACGACCACACTATATTTATGGTTAATTTAATGTCCTTGTAAATGTGCTTGTAAATGTACTCAAATTGTACTATCTACAAGCACATCAAAATGTGACAGTCATACTGCAAAAATCGCTGTCATGATTAAAAAAGGTGAACCTAAGGGCTGATTTAGACGGCGCGCGAACTCGCATGCGACTTTCATTAAATTTTTTTTTGATCGGCTGGTGGCATCTTTTCCGCCATTATAAACGATGCTCCGATACAAATACAACGCTGCTCGTCGCAGTGCGGCGTAAACGCCATCGACAATAAGGTCCCAGGTTCTTACATTGATGATCCCACATTTAGACATTATGCGCGCGCGAACTCTCATGAGATTTTAGTTATTTCAACCAGCCGTTCAAAAAAAATGTAATGAAAGTCGCATGCGAGTTCGCGCGCCGTCTAAATCAGCCCTTAGGTTCACCTTTTTTAATCATGACAGCGATTTTTGCAGTATGACTGTCACATTTTGATGTGCTTGTAGATAGTACAATTTGAGTACATTTGTTTTGTATTCATTTGACATTAAATTAACCATAAATATAGTGTGGTCGTGCCAGACAGTATCTACCCAGCACGACCACGACCTGTATGTCGCTATGCCAAAACCGTGCGAGTACATTTTTTAAAAACATAAGTACTTACATAAAAGTACATTTCTTTTCATGAATATGTACCGCAAAAGAAATATTTAATAAAATCACCCGTGGACGTGCTGTATAGTACCACACGGTTAAACCGTTAACCTAGTGTCAAATTGTACTGGTAACCATGGTAACTCCAGGTTTAACCGGTTAACTCCGGGTTAGTGAATGGTGCAAGTGGGGCAGGTACGTTTTTGCTTGAAAACGGTATGAAATTGTTTACTTTGCGACATGTCCACATGGGACATGTGATGTGACACATGTCTGCGTTAGTCTTACCAGTATTCTCAGGTATGGTGCTGGGCTTGAAGGCGGAAGAAGCAGCGGGAGCGGAAGCGGGCGCGGGTTTCGCTGGTCGCTTCAGGGACCCAGGAAGGCTCTCCTCGTCTATCTGCTTCGGTGGACGGGCGGGGGCTAAGGAATACAAAGAACAATATAAACAAAAAGCCATCTACAATTTACGAGAAAAATGTTAAAACCGAAACGATTATTTGAAAATAAACCAGTAATTAACGTAGTGTGTGCAAGTTAAATAATATACAGACCAGAAAACAGAATATAAGATAGTGAAACTACTTTCAATGATTATTAGCACTTCCATAAAAGAAATCGTCCAAAACGCAACTTCTGTTAACGAGAACCTCTATAAGTGAAACAGCAGTTGCATTTTTTAGAACCTGGATATTTTGATTAGATTTGGTAAGTACTACCTGCACAAATGGAAAACCAGGTTAATTAGCACAATTGCCGGCCCCTTCATCATCATCATTGGCCACAGATGATACTTGCAGCGCCTAAAGCTTGTAAAGAGGTATTTTGAGGAGCCCACAGCCTACATCGACTGGGAAGACCGACAGTAACAGGACAATGGCCGATCGGCATTTCTTGCCGCATCGATCACATATATGTGTGTTACTCTGGCTGGACCAACTTAAGCAGAATCGAAATGGTATGGCCACATAAGCAGGAGACCACCAGACTACGTCGGAAATTTGGCACTACGACTTTCCATTCCCGATAAAAGAGGCAGAGGTAAACCGAAAACAAGATGGAAGGACGTAGTGCTAAAAGATATGATTGAGTGCAAAGTGTCCGAAAACGACGTCGAGGATAGGGCGAAGCGAAAGACACGGAAAGCTGACCCCATCACCATGTGGAATATACAGGGTGGCCCATTTAGATCGGTCAGTATTGGAAAATCTGAAACTATAAGACATACGACGATCTCTTCTTAGGAACCATGTCATCAATTTTAGTAACAAGAAAAACTGCATAACTCGCCAGCTTGTATAGCTCGGAAGGGGGAGAGAGAGAGGTGCCGGACCACCCCAGGAGCCAGTCCCTTGAGATTTCAATTATCCAGGTTACACTTACCTTTCTTAGAACTCTGCGCAGGCGGTGGGGGTAGCTCCTTCTTCTTGCTTCTCCGATTGCTGGAGCCGGTGATAGAAAGCCTCAAGTTCGTAGCCATGGACGCCATGCGTGACTGTTTTTTACCTGCACACGGGGATGAGAAGCCGAGGGTAAATCTGTGGCCCTAATGAATAAAGGTGCAAGTCTCGGGCAGCGCAGGTGTAAAAGGGTGTAAGTTCCATGTACCACTTATGCCCTAACACCTAACCTGCGCGACTTGTACCCTTTCTCACTAGGGCCACAGAAATAATAAAATAAGTAGCCTAATTTAGCTTTGCTCGTCGTCATAGCTATTAAGGTGGTGGTACTGGTGCTCGACGCGGTGCCAGTACATGTCATCTTGAAACTTAAATCATTGTCAATAGCGCAATGTTGAGGTGACAGCAGAGTGTCATCTATTGGGCATTAGCATGTCGAGCACTAGTACCACCACCTTAATCACCTTAATAATTTCCCGCTTCGTGACTCTAGGTGCTGTTTCCATAACTTACGTGGAATAGCTTCGGCTGGTTCCATTTCTGAAAAAAGAAAGTTGTAAATGTCACCGACATACCCATATTTACAGGATGTAACAAAAGAGAGAGAAAAAAAGCGCTGGTGCCCTAGCGGTAAGAGCGTGCGGCTTTCAATCCGGGGGGTCGCGGGTTCAAAGTTCGAACCCCGGTTCGTACCAATGAGTTTTTCGGAACTTATGTACCTACGAAATATCATTTGATATTTGCAGCAAGTCGCTTTACGGTGAAGGAAAAAATCGTGAGGAAACCGGACTAATCCCAATAAGGCCTAATAGTTTTCCCTCTGGGTTGGAAGGTCAGACGCAGTCGCTTTCGTAAAAACTGGCAAAATGCCGGGATAACGCGAGGAAGAAGAAGAACAAAACGAGAGAGGGAGAGCTGACTAACCATGTGGTAGGGGTAACGGAGGTCTGTCTCTGATGTTCCGTACGCTTGCCTCGCTTTCAACCGCTGCGGCCAGCTCACAGGCCTCTGAAAACAGGCATTAAAATATTTTTCTGCCCTCCGGCCGGAAAGCGTCAACTTTCGACTCACGCGCTAAACGAAGTTGCCGCTATCCGGCTCCGTCGAACAGAAAAATAACAAAACACTAAATAAATAACCTCAGATCACACGTTTGTCGACCTCGGCTTCGCCTTGGCCGACAATTACATGTGTCTTGAGATATTTCTTACTTTACTGCCCTAGGTGTCTAATATACTATTACAGTACGTATGATGCTAATTTACCGCCTTAGTGCTGTAACTAGCACTGCGTGCGTATGTCGAAAATTTAAAGGGCCATATGTATTGTAAAACGTTCTACAATACACGTGCGAAAAGGTAATTCGCAACTCCTGTCGATTTAAAACACTCCCTTCAGTCGTGTTTCAATTTATCGCCACTCGTTGCGAATTTACGAATTTTCGCACTTGTATCATAATGTACTAATTTCACATCACTACACTGAAATGTGGCAATCTGGCAATAGATGGTCTAAATCTATACTAGAGCGCGTATAGTTGTAGTTAGTGCACCAACAAACAATCCATCGGCGCGATTCGGGAAATGAATTAGAGATTAACTAGATACGATATAGTAAAGATATATGACGTCCCACGGCAAAAGGTACCTTATGGCGGCTGGTGCTTACGTCGCAGAGCGCCGCAATAATATTGGAGCGGCGTTAATAATCGCGTAAGCGCCAACCGGCATAAGGTACCTTTTATACCGTGGAACGTCACATATCTTTAGGTACTATATCGTATCTAGATAATCTCTAATTCATTTCCCGAAACGAGCCGCATAAATGTTTTTTAAATGCGTTAGGTTGTAAACTTGTAACTACGCTTTTACATTCCATTAACTGATTGGTAGGTAATTTATGGTAGTACCTTTAATCCTATCAAAAATAAGAAAGGTTGTTTATAACTGCAGAAACTCGTCGTATCAGGCGCTTTTAAGCGTTTAATAAACGCCTTTGTCTATTTTTAAAGTACAAATGTTTTCCTTGCATGGCGACCCTGTGTACTCATACAGTAAATACTTATAGTCGGACCTAGCTAACTCTGCATCGCTGTAATGACAAAGTCTATGAAATTAGGAACTTTATAATGGCATTCCCTCACTTAGTTATATTCAAGACTTTCAAGTTCAAGTTTAGGGTGGTATTCCACCTTGCAATTTCTTGGTCCAATGTGCATTGCGTCTCACTCTCTCATTAACCAAAATGTGAGACGCAAATACACATTAGACAGACTACGTACTGTTGTAGTTTCCGTTGACAACCACCAACTCGTAGATATGGCTGTCTCTGTCACACTCTGGAACTGGGTCTTTGCTCTTCTTGCACGGTGGCGCGCTGTATCTTGCTAAATCAATCAATCAATCAATCAATCATTCAATATTTTTTATTTGTTAAACAGAGATTTTTGGAGCTTAGACAACATTTTTTCAAGCTTTTAATTAACTTGCATTGTCTAAGTTAACTATGTAGGGTCATTGCGCTAGTTTTCGTCCGGCTCTAGTTTTCGTCCACTTGACAAAATTTGAATATAAACCATCATTGCTGCACAAATTTGGACTTATTGCACTTCTTAATATCTAAACAATTTATCTATCTACATAAAAAATATATCTCGCAAGTAGCAAATTAATGAAATGTATTATTTGCTAATCCGTCAAGTGGACGGAAACTGACACTGGATGGTAAACTGACGCAATTACCCTATGTTTGTTAGGGTCAAATCTTGCAAGTAAAATTTGACCCACTTCCCGCGGTTTCCGATAACGCTGAAAATTTGCATACGTGTGTAAAGGGGCCCACTGATTAACAGTCCGCCGGACGGTATCGGCCTGTCAGTTAGAACAAAATTTGGACAGTTCCGAACAACTGACAGGCCGATACCGTCCGGCGGACTGGTAATCAGTGGGCCCCTTAAGTCGGGTGATGATGCAATATTTTGGTACCATGGAGTTGATCCGATGAAATACATAAAATAGTTCTTTAAGACCTATAGATGACAGAAAAATCTATTAAAAAATGTGCAGTCAAGTGTGAGTCGGATTTAATTAGTTTAGTTTTTGATCCGGCCCGTGGGTTTTTTAAAAACATTTCACTCACGTTTCACATTGAAAAAATACATTGTTAAAAATTGTGTAATGTACCTACGCTACGGAACCCTTGGAATGTGAGTCCGACTCGCACTTGACCAGTTTTTTTTATTTGTATTGCTTTGAGGATGACTCACGTTAGACCGGGCCGTTTCCGGGCCGGAGCTTCCGGTGCTTACTTTTCTATGACATGACAGGCGATCACGTGATGCTTTCCATAGAAAACGATGCGCCGGAATATCCGGCCCGGACACGGCCCGGTCTAACGTGAGTTATCCTTCATCGTGAGATGTGTTTGTGTGTGAATTACTTCAATTACATAATGTGTTACGCCTTAAATCTTAAATCAATGAAATGTGACGTTATTATGAAAAGGGACCTTATTGTCGATGGCGCTTACGCCATTATTAACGATGCTCCGATACAAATACAATGCCGCGCGGCGCTGTGCGGCGTAAGCGCCATCGACAATAAGGTCCCTTTCATAGATAATGCCCCAAATTTACTCATGTAACATATTATAGCCACCTACCTCGGTCACCTCTGTCAAATGTACTGCTAGGTGTCATCTTGTCCATCCTGCGTTGTGGTTGTGCTATATAACACGCAAATGTATTATCCATCATTGAAGTATAAGTAGTCACAGTGACAATAGTATGAGGTCTCTAGCGACTTTCATACAGATTGTCACTGTAACAAGGTACGAAATGGGTCATAATTGTCATAAATTAATAGGTACTTTCGACCACACATATTTCGGTTTATTAATTAAAAAAACCGGAAAAGTGCGAGTCGGACTCGCCCACCGAGGCAGTCGTGGCTCACTCCGCGATTTCGTCGCTTTGCAACAGGTAGCTAAAAGTACATCCGTTCCACACCAATTTTGGTGGTTAGCCATAAGCCGCGCGTGGCGCTGTCGCCACCTAGCGGCCATATCTGTCCTGATCGTAACAAACGCGTTTTGTTAGAGGGTGAGTCTTCTGTACCTAGTACTATTATTTATTCTGTGACCGAGGGTTAGTGGTTTAAGGGGTTTAAAATATGTCTAACCTTTTTTTCTGAAGTAGCACAGAGCTATAGTCTGTCCGATAATGATCAAAAGGACGATGATACCTACTCCTCCGATGATGTACCATAAGTCTGAAAAATAATAAAGTCTAGGTATTTAAAAAATAATGAAGAAGTGTTAAAAAATATATCGGTGCGATAAAAACACCTCAAACGTTGTACAATACACATGCGAATAGAGTTAGACCAAGAATAGTCTGCAAAGATTTTGATAGCACGTGCAATGCAAGTGTTATTTTAAACGTCAAACTTCTATGAAATAAAACTTGCACTGCGCTATCAAAATCGTTGCAGACTTTTCTTGGTCTAACTCTAGGTAATTCGTAGGTTCGGTATGTCGTGTTTCAATTTATCACTACTCGTTGCGAATTTCCTACTTTCCGCACTTGTATTGTAAATAACTATATATGTGACGTTATCTATGAAAAGGGACCTTATTGTCGATGGCGCTTACGCCATTATTAACGATGCTCCGATATAAATACAATGCCGCGCGACGCTGTGCGGCGTAAGCGCCATCGACAATAAGGTCCTTTTTCATAGATATTACATATTACAAATCTGTATTAAACCTACTAGGATTATTGATATCCATGACCGATTTATTCTCTAAGGCGGCAGGAGATGGCGTTGTAGACGCATTTGAATCTGAAAACATAAAATAAAACAATTTAAATGAATTGTAAAGCGTAACTCGTGTGCCAACGTCCTGTAGCGGGAGTGACATAAAATGAAGATGACATATGATGACATATGACATATGAAGATGATATTATGAAAGTTTGTTGACGATACTGATTAACTGTAACCAATGAATAAAGTCTAAGAAAAAAACGTGCCTCGGAAATCAAGAACAAGTCATTCTCGGATAGATGGCGCACACACCTTTGGCCTATGATCGGCTAGATGGCGTTGACGACACCGTTTCATATTTAACAATTTTAACACATAGGTATCAGTGAATGAGCATGGGTCAAAATGATATAAAAATAATAAAACCATTTATCCGTATATATAAATTTTTTCGATAGTTTTATACGTTTTCATTTTGAGTTGTAGTCGTGTGTCGATAGATGGCAGTAAATTTACTGTGACTACATAATTTACTATGACAGGATCCCTCTATACTATCTATTCTCTTTGACTGTAACCTTTCGCGATTTCGGGTTTGGTCCCATAGTAAAAGTTGCTCAGTATAATCCCAAAACCTCCCTGGCAACGGGAATGCAGTTATTTTTTAGCTATCCTGCCGGCCTAGCCAAGGTTACAATCGCTATCGCTTCGACAACGAAAAGCATTATGTCTCTCTATCACGCTTCCATATTAGTGTGACAGTGACAGTTGCGTTTCGATCGCTACGGAGCGTAAGCGATTGGCATCTTGGCTACGCGGCCTGTATAGTCGGTGTACAAATAGTTGTGAACATTGGTTTTTCCTAGTATTTAACATATAACGAATTACAAAAAGCAATAACTGTGAAAACTTACCGTTTAGATTTGACGCCATGTCTGTCCATTGATAATTCCTCTGACAATATTCACGTCATTGTAATAAAAAAAATATTGACACAATACACACTTACAGAATAATAGTTATTGTCCAGTATTAAAATAATTTACTTACAAACATTAAGTAGCTAATATATACGTATTTAATGTTTGCGTCGGGTCCCTATTGTTTCCCAAATAGTTTTAAGTCATAATGTATTGTTTGTCCGAATTTTCGTTAGTCATAATTGGTTTTTCTCAGAAACGCGTAACTTTTCACGATTGCCATAAAATAACCTAACCTTACCTAACCTATTTATAGAATAACCTTACGAAAATCCTGATAAGTTAACGGTTTCAGTTTTATGACTAACGATAATATGACAAACAACACATTATGACTTAACACTTTATGGGAAACAAAGGGACCCCGTTTGCGGCACAGTAAAGGATGACCCAGGCTAGACCGAGTCCGGCCGGGCCGGAGCCCCCGGCAGCGGCACTTCGTATTCCATGGAAAGCACCACGTGATCACCGATCAGCCGTCATAGAAAATGACGGACACGGCCCGGTCTAGCATGAGTCATCCTTTAAGACGAAACAGGAGCTGAGTTTTAAATATTTTAGGTAAATATACCCGTCTCGCTAACGGAAGCGGCACCTAAAAGTAGTGCGATAAGGACAAGGCGAAAAATCCTGCGTAAAAATCTCAAAAATCGAGGTTTCGTACTCCTCTGTTTCCTCCTCCAAAACTTAACCAATCGTAACCAAATTTGGAAATCTAAATGATTATGAAATTATCTGTGTCGGACCGTTTTTCTTTTTTGGCTAATTGATATCAGTTTTGAATGCCACGCCTCTCATTGCGGCATAGTCAATTAGGCCATTTTGGCCATTTTTGAAGGGCTCTAGCGCCTTAAAAAACAAAAATATCAAAAAAAGCAAAACGGTCCGACACAGATATTGACAATATTAATCTGTGTTGAAAAAATCATTGCTCTAGCTTCAAAAACCACGGAGGAAAACGAGGAGTACGTTTGTATGGAGAAATGACCACTCCCGTTGGCTCTTAAACAACAACTCTATATCTATATGAAGTTTCCTAAGTAAGTATGTGGTATTTACCCACCTACGACAGGATAAAAACACGTCACAACGGTTTTCCTGCCGGCGTATTATGGATGGATTTATCCACGAGATAAAATAACTGACACTTTTTAACACCGCGGGATAGAAAGTGACGGACAACGTTTTATCGCGCTGTCACGTAGACAAGAACGACCATCATATCCGTACTGATGTCATTTGTACAAATCGATGTAAACAATGAAATTGTGTCACATGTATTAACCGCGTAACAATTCTTTAGCTATAAGTTTTAATTTAATACTTGTGAAATTTCATGTAATAATGTATGTGTAAATACTGTAAATATTTAGTTGTGTGTAAAAATAGCTAGAGCCTTTTGTTCTGCATATGTATATCATTTCCAAGTTTCACATGCCAAATGGCAGAATAAAGTATATAAGTGCATGCGCTGTATAATGTATTCGAGTGAATAAAATCATTCATTCATTCATGCATTCATTCATTCATTCATTCAGGGCCCAATGTGCATAATAATGTCCACTCAGTTACAATCTAATTAGAACCCAGGAAATTGCTCGGATTAATCCCAACCGCTTCATTCCGCCATCGCTTGAAGGATCACGCTAGACCGGGCCGGGCCCAGGCCGAGGTGTCCATCATGTCATTTTCTATGACGGCTGATTAGTGATCCATAGAAAACGGAGCGCCTCCGGCCCGGTCTAGCGTGAGTCATCTATCACACGGTTTTAAAAATTTAATAGATAAAATGTTGTTACTTTTAAGTACTTTTCTTAGAAACCGTTTTGGAATTTCATTAAAATCTACGATATTGACAATACCAAATGCTTTTCTGCCCAAGTTTTTTGCCCTAGCAACAATTAGGCCGCCCGCCCTCAAGACTGGGCGAAACGCAAACGTAACTTTTTTTTTATACGATGGCAAACAAGATACTTATTTTAATAATGACTATAATACGCTTTATTTATTAAGCGTAGATTAAAAACCATAGTAAATAACTTATCATAAATCATAGATATAAAAGTTACATTCATTTGTTTTTACTCATATGCAAACCCATCAATACAGAGCTATCCTATTTTTTCTCTCCTAGCAATAAATCTCGCGATTCTTACACGTTGGCGTTCGTTACTAACTTTTAAAATACTAAATACAAATCACAAATACATCCACATGCAGTTTTGTTTTTTTAATACATCAATACGCTTTCCCAGTTTTTCTTCCCTAGCAATATATCACGTGATCCTTGCTTTGGGCGCATGCGCGGACCCAGTACGGGCCCGGACAAGATGGCTACCGCGAGCATTTCACCGAATTGATCATCTAACCCGTCTCCCGACAATAATTAGTACAAAACCCAACTCCACAACACGACAAGTTATTTATAAATGTGCACAGTTCATTTCGCGGTCCGAAATAGCCACCCTACTTTCTAACCTATGAAAATATAAAATGGTTTAACAGTGAGTGTCCGCTGGATTTTTTCGGTAAGTCTAGTTTCTAGGTGTAGCCGGTTAGCGGCAGTATGACCTAATGGTTAATCATGTTAATAGTTCACATGTCATTATTTTATAAGCTTAATCATATAAGCGGAGATAGGCGGTGTACTTCAAGTTAAAAAGCTTAAAAATCTAGAAACTAGTTTAAACAATATTTTAATTATAAAAAAAAAAACAAATGAACATCGTTTTCGAACGTCATAATTCGAAATTTAAAACAAATACTGTGATAAAATGATATAACGTTCTGAAAATCATGTAATAGGCAAGTTTTCCCTGATTTTTTGGTGATGTGTACCGCCTCGCTCGCTCGTATGAGTGTGTCTCGCTTTTGGGACTTTCCTGAATGGGCGGCGTACATGCGCATTAGAGTTCGGACCCTCTTAAATATTTTATCATCCTTTTTGCGAGAATAGCGGTGTTTAACACCTCGTATAAACGTTATTCCTTTTTTATATTGGATAAAAAAAATTACGGCAAAGGAATATATTTTTTATTACTTTTTTTTAAAGAATAAGTGAGTTTTTTGACTCTAAACGATTGATTCTACACATTCACATGAAATTATGTCAGACATTAGTTCAAGAACATAGTATCTATTGAGCTTTAGCTCTGTTCGGGCGTAGAAAATGCTTGAGAGCAAAAAAAAAATCAAAATAGCTTATAATCGTCAAAAATATCAATATTTAAACACAAAAATTGTTTATTCTAGTAGCTAATATTTTGATTTATATTAGTGTTAACCTAAAGGAAATTTTTTATTGAATAATTTTACGGTTTAGACTCACTTGTTTTTAGTCACTCAATTAGTCAGTTATTCAATGTTAGTATGTCTACAAGTTTAAATTCTATATTTTTTATTATATTTGAACATCATTTCAAATGAATTAGCATTTTTTATGTGAATTAATTTACTACTAAACCAAGTACTCCAAGTAGTATATACAACAATCAATAAAAGGCCTTAAAATAAAAATTACAAACTATTTTTTTTCCTTTTGATTTGTTTGAACGAAAATAAATATAGAGTTAATGTACAAACAGCAACACTCCTTATTAATGGACCTTATTACAAAAGGCATAAGGTCCGAATTTTACCCTAGGGCCATCCGGGCCATGGCCCGGGGCGCCAATCCGCCAGGGGCGGCATATGGGCCGTATGGCGCCCCTGCGTTGCATTTTGCTTTTCTTCCTTCTGGGGCGGCGAAACGTATTGGCCCGGGGCGCGAAATTTCAAAATACGCCCCTGGGTCCGATGTACAGTTAACAGCGTAAGCGATGGTACAGTCACCTGCAATAATATGTTACTCTTCGTGGGCCGCAAAAATATGTGACATGCTCTTATGGCTCTACAAATAAAATCGTGTCGGATATTTTTGCGGCCTTCGTTGTGTAACATATTATTCCAAGTGCTTGTACATAGAAAAAAAAAATCAATGTTATAGGACATCTTTTACACAAATTGACTAAGCCCCACGGTAAGCTCAAGAAGGCTTGTGTTGTGGGTACTCAGACAACGATATATATAATATATAAATAGTTAAATACATAGAAAACAACCATGACTCAGGAACAAATATCTGTATCATCATACAAATAAATGCCCTTACCAGGATTCGAACCCGGGACCATCGGCTTCATAGGCAGGGTCACTACCCACTAGGCCAGACCGGTCGTCGAAATAGAAAGTTTATGGGATGGGGCACGTAGGACGTTTGCACTATTACATTTTCGAATTATCATATTTCTAATAAAAACAATAGTTACGTTTATCTTTTATTATTAGTTAGTGTATTTTGTAGTCTATTGTTTAAAGAAATAGAGTCGTTAATCTATACTAACATTTCAAAGCGGTTATAATCTGCTTTTACTACGAGGGGTTTATCCTAATTTGTGGTTTACCACTCAATGGTATTGTATTCTTGAGACTCTTTGAGTAAAGGCCTTGTGCACAAATCACACGAGGCTCCACAGGGTAGGGGGGGTCACGAAAAAATCACGATAGATCACGTTGGGGGAGGGGGGTATAAGGAAACCTCACGTGTATTTTTCTACAGTGAACGAAACTAAGAAGAAAAAATCCTACCGCATGCGGAGATACTTTTTCTCGGTTTCGTTAAACATAAATCTTCACTCTGCACTTCAAAATAGCGAGTCTATTTAACGAAAATAGAAAAATAAACAAGATTTTCTATATACAATACTATTTATGTTAAAATTAGGTCGAATGAAATTTTTTTTTAAAATACACGTGAGTAGGTTGTGTGGGGGGAGGGGGGATAGCCAAACACCTCACCAAATATCACCAAGGGGGAGGGGGGGTCAAAAAGTAGCCGAAAACACCTCGCGTGATTTGTGTACAACCCCAAACAAGCTCAGATCATTCAATTCACACTATACTAGCGACCCGTCCCGGCTTCGCATGGGTTACACAAATCCTTAATAAATTATACACTTAAATCTTCATCAAGAATCCCTCTATCGATAGGTGAAAACCGCATGAAAATCCGATCAGTAGTTTTTGAGTTTATCGCGAACGTACATACACACAAACTGACGGACGCGGCGGGGGACTTTCTGCCGTATTCGAACTTCAAGATATTCACAAGAGCCGACACGTACTAGATCCATTCTAGATACGTTATAGTTTAGATATCAACTAATTCTCTTTTGCAGTGCAATTCGGGCAACCAATGTCACTTTTACGTTAGATAGCGTAAGATATCTATTAGATGTGAATTGGATCTCTAAGTCATATCCTGAGGAAATCGTTCAAGAGTATCTCCAGAATCGCGCAAATGTCATATTTGACAGGTTAGATCTTAAACATATCGTTATCGTATCTTGGTGATGTCT